>NC_091977.1:149392252-150044763 GCF_044704955.1 Pristiophorus japonicus | reverse complement strand
GGGAGGGAAGGAGAGAGGGGGAGATGGGAGGGAGGGAAGGAGAGAGAGGGGAGATGGGAGGGAGGGAAGGAGAGAGAGGGGGAGATGGGAGGGAGGGAAGGAGAGAGAGGGGGAGATGGGAGGGAGGGAAGGAGAGAGAGGGGGAGATGGGAGGGAGGGAAGGAGAGAGAGGGGGAGATGGGAGGGAGGGAAGGAGAGAGAGGGGAGATGGGAGGGAGGGAAGGAGAGAGAGGGGGAGATGGGAGGGAGGGAAGGAGAGAGAGGGGGAGATGGGAGGGAGGGAAGGAGAGAGAGGGGGAGATGGGAGGGAGGGAAGGAGAGAGAGGGGGAGATGGGAGGGAGGGAAGGAGAGAGAGGGGGAGATGGGAGGGAGGGAAGGAGAGAGAGGGGGAGATGGGAGGGAGGGAAGGAGAGAGAGGGGGAGATGGGAGGGAGGGAAGAGAGAGAGAGGGGGAGATGGGAGGGAGGGAAGGAGAGAGAGAGGGGGAGATGGGAGGGAGGGAAGGAAGAGAGGGGGAGATGGGAGGGTGGGAAGGAGAGAGAGGGAGGGAATGGGAGGGAGAGAGGGGGGTGGAGATCGGAAGGCGGGAGGGAGAGATCGGGGGAATAAGACGGGGTGGAGAGAGGAGGTCAGGAACTCCGTGAGGGTAAAGAGTTACAGAAAGCACAATGGGGATGGTGGAAGAAAGTGATCCAGTTCGAAAAGGGGGTTGAGAGCGAGAACGTGATCCAGATGGTAAGACCGGATGAAATTCGGAAGTCGCGACACTGCTGTCAAATTCACTTCATACCCAATAAACCTGTTTACACTCCGTGACCCACATACACTGCCCCATCTATGGTTGGAGGAACTTGGGCAGGGGGAGAAGGTCACGAATCCGGGGTGGGGCGGGCACTGGGGGAAGAAAGTCAGAAACCTGTTGGCGGGGTGGGGGGGGGGCGAGGGAAGGGGAACGTCAATAATCCATGGAGGAACTTGGGCAGGGGGAGAAGGTCGGGAAGCTCGGGTGGGGGGGTCGCTGAGGGAAGAAAGTCAGAAACATGTTGGCGGGGTGCGGAGGAAGGTCATGAATCCGTGGGGAGGAACTTGGGCAGGGGGAGAAGGTCAGGAACTTGGACGGTGGGGGGAGGTCAGGAGCTTGTGCTGGGGGGAGGATCAGGCACTTGGGCAGGGGGTTGCGGGGAAGGGGTGGAGAAAGTTAGGAACTTGGGCGGTGGGGTGGGGTGAGGGCAGGATCATCTTTGGGGTGTCGGAGAAGGTCTTAATCAGTGAGAGAGAGCCCTGTCTGTTCCAAGTGAGCTCTGTTTGTTCCAAGTGAGCTCTGTTGTGCCTGGAGTCAGCAGTCAGAATGGCTCGAATTACACTTTGCAAAGAGAAACTGCTGGGTGTGTCTTATCCTCCAAGGGGACCAATCAGCAATCAGGACTTGTCATCAAGGTGGCCCAATCAGCTTTAGGTGTTGCAAATAAATGCGTCTTTTATAAATGTAGTTTGGAATGTTTGTTTTGTGGTGGCTTTCATTTCAGCTTTGTGGCCAAGAGGATGCTGTGATGTTCTGTGGGGAAGTGTTGAGTAACGGGGATCTGGGGGTTTCATTCAGGGGAACCGGAGTCTGATAAATGTGCTCAACGGCAGCTTGTGCGGAACGGGGATGCCCCATCCTACCACCTCCTCTTACTCCTCATATTCATCATCCTGCTTCTCATCATCTTCATCCTGCTGCTGCTCCTCCTGAGGTGGTCCCGGAACTCGTGGTGGCAAGGCCTGCACCCTCATGGTGGCTAACTTGTGGAGGATGCAGCAGACCACCACAAATTGGAATACCCGCTCCGGCGCGTACTGGAGGGCTCGTCCTGAGCAGTGGAAGCGTTGCTTTAAAATCCCGACGCTCTGCTTGATGACGTTCCTCGTGGCAGCATGGTTCTCATTTTATGAGTGCCGTCCATGACTGATGGGGTTGCAGAGGGGGAGTCATCAGCCAGGTGTAAGGCTGATAGCCCTTGTTGCTGAACAGCCACCCTTGGGTTTGACGTGGTGGCTGGAAGATTGCTGACACAGGATGAATGCATCATGACTGCTGCCAGGATTGCAGGCATTCACCATCATGATTTGCTTGGCAAGGTTGAACACCAACTGGACATTAAGTGAATGGAACCTGTTGCAGCTACGCATCAGCTCACCATTGAGATACGGTGCCTGCACTGCCATGTGTGTGAAGTCGTTGGCACCCTGCACCATGGGCAGCCCGATATCCTGCAAAGCCACATGTGTGCTCCTCCTGACTCTGACCTCCCCGGATGCACCGATGGACGGCAAACTTAGAGATAGTGAAACTGGGCTTCTGGTGCACCATGCTGTCCAAAGGAAAAACATAATCTTAGAAGACTATTTTTGATACTCAATACTTGTTTCAGAATTAAACATCTTTAAATTCTGCTTCAAAATGGAATTTCCTTACCTACTTGTGAATCACAAACTATGTTTTGCAGTTAAGATTCGATCTTTTCAGTCTTCAATATACTTTCAACACTGTTATTAGCATTATGTTATTGAGGCCATTTTGCATATTATATGATGTACAAAAAAGGAGATAATGGGAATACATGGAAATTGATGTCGGTCAATTAATATCTTTAAAGAGAAAAACTTTTTTTTTAGTGCAGGCTCTTTGAACAGTCTGCAACCAGAATATTAACTTGTCTTTTCTTTTGACAGGTTATGATGGACTTGCTGTGTATTCCCAGCATTTTTTGTTTGTATTTCAGATTTTCAGCATTTGTATTTTTTCTTTTTACATCACTTATGTTGATTAATCCTGATGTTCAGAAGACATGTACAAATCACCTGACCTACTCATGGGTTATTGTATCTTTTGAATCTTTCATTAAATTCTAGGTTTATCATCAACTATGCATAATTCTATGTAGAAAAAGCATATCAAATTTTAGTAACTAAATACATCGGTAACCACGAATAGAAATAGTTCTTGCTTTAAGGAAAGCTTTAAATAAAGCCAGGTAAAATTATTGGTTCACAACAGAGATGTAATAGTAACACCCTGCTGTCACTTTCTGTTAAACTGTTTTGCTCGTAGAATCTTAGTTCAGGTTGAACCTCTTTTATTCGGCACCCTTGGGACCTGGCCTGTGCCAGATAAGGGATTTTGCCGGATTAGGGGAGGTCATGTTAAATTGGATAGTACAGGTACTGAGCAAGGGGATATCGGGGCTGGCTGGGAGTGCAGCAGCGGGATTGTTGACGGGGCGGGGGGGGTGGTGCAGGGGTGCGGTGGATCGCGGTGTCAGGTCGGCGATTGCGGGAGTCGGCAGCGAGGAAGGACTTCAATTTGTTCATGTCGGAGTTCTGCGCATGGGCTCCCGGCGGCCGGGAATGGTGCTGGACGAGGGTGGTGCCGGATAAGGGAGTCCCAGATAAGGGAGGTTCGACCTGTATTTGTCTTTTAAAAACAAAAAAAGTCTTTATGTTAATTGTTTCATACCTGCGACTATGTGCAGCTCCTCCAGAAGCTTGTCAGAACCATCTTTATTTGAAGGTAGATTACACAGGTAGCCCAAATTGTGTACACCATTTACACTGAGGACGTCGCAAAGCGCTTTACAGCCATTGAAGTACTTTTTGAAGTGTAGTCACTGTTGTAATGTAGGAAACGCGGCAGCACAAACGGCGATGTGATAACCAGATAATCTGCTTTGGTGATGTTGGTTGAGGGATGAGTATTGGCATACCAGGGATAACTCCCCTGCTCCTGTTCAAAATAATTTCATGGGGCCTTTTATGTCCACCTGAGAGGGCAGACGGGGTCTTGGTTTAACATTTCATCCGTTGAATTTCTCACCTGAACAACAGCCTCTTCTTGATACTTAACTGCATTGAAGTATCAATATTAGGTATGACTTTAAATGCTCCAGTTAGTCTTGAACAAAGTGTCTGGTCCAATGGTACGGGCATAATAATGGCCGCCTTAAATGCTTGCTTGTAGTTATTTGTTTGCATGTTAGTATACCTGTCAAATCTTGGTCTCTGTATCTAGGTGAATTTATAATGGGGAACAAAGAAATGGCAGACCAATTGAACAAATACTTTGGTTCTGTCTTCACTAAGGAAGACACAAATAACCTTACGGAAATACGAAGGGACCGAGGGTCTAGCGAGAAGGAGAAAATCCTTATTAGTCAGGAAATTGTGTTCAGGAAATTGATGGGATTGAAGGCCGATAAATCCCCAGGGCCTGATAATCTGCATCCCAGAGTACTTAAGGAAGTGGCCCTAGAAATAATGGATGCATTGGTGGTCATTTTCCAATATTCTATAGACTCTGGATCAATTCCTATGGATTAGAGAGTAGCTAATGTAATTCCACTTTTTTTTTAAAAAAAAAAGGAGGGAGAGAGAAAACAGGGAATTATAGAATGGTCAGCCTGACATCGGCAGTGGGAAGAATGTTGGAATCAATTATTAAAGATGTAATAGCAGCGCATTTGGAAAGCGGTGACAGAATTGGTCCAAGGCAGCATGGATTGATGAAAGGGAAATCATGCTTGACAAATCTTCTAGAATTTTTTGAGGATGTAACTAGTAGAGTGGACAAGGGAGAACCAGTGGATGTGGTGTATTTGGACTTTCAAAAGGCTTTTGACAAGGTCCCACACAAGAGATTAGTGTGCAAAATTAACGCACACGGTATTGGGGGTAATGTATTGACGTGGATAGAGAACTGGTTGGCAGACAGGAAGCAAAGAGTGGGAATAAACAGGTCCTTTTCAGAATGGCAGGCAGTGACTAGTGGTGTACCGCAAAGTTCAGTGCTGGGACCCCAGCTATTTACAATATATATTAATGATTTAGACGAAGGAATTGAATGTAATATCTCCAAGTTTGCAGATGACACTAAGCTGGGTGGCAGTGTGAGCTGTGAGAAGGATGCTAAAAGGCTGCAGGGTGACTTGGACAGGTTAGGTGAATGGGCAAATGTATGGCAGATGCAGTATAATGTAGATAAATGTGAGGTTATCCACTTTGGTGGCAAAAACAGGAAGGCAGAATATTATCTGAATGGTGACAGATTAGGAAAAGGGGAGGTTCAACGAGACCTGGGTTCATGGCATACATCAGTCATTGAAAGTTGGCATGCAGGTACAGCAGGCGGTGAAGAAGGCAAATGGTATGTTGGCCTTCATAGTTAGAGGATTTGAGTATAGGAGCAGGGAGGTCTTACTGTAGTTGTACAGAGTCTTGGTGAGGCCTCACCTGGAATATTGTGCACAGTTTTGGTCTCCTAATCTGAGGAAGGACATTCTTGCTATTGAGGGAGTGCAGCGAAGGTTCACCAGACTGATTTCCGGAATGGCAGGACTGACATATGAAGAAAGACTGGATCGACTCGGCTTATATTCACTGGAATTTAGAAGAATGAGAGGGGATCTCAGAGAAACATATAAAATTCTGACAGGATTGGACAGGTTAGATGCAGGAAGAATGTTCCCGATGTTGGGAAAGTCTGGAACCTAGGGGTCACGGTCTAAGCATAAGGAGTAAGCCATTTAGGACCGAGATGAGGAGAAATTTCTTCACTCAGAGAATTGTGCACCTGTGGAATTCTCTGCCACAGAAAGTTGTTGAGGCCAGTTTGTTAGATATATTCAAAAGAGAGTTAGATGTGGCCCTTACAGCTAAAGGGATCAAGGGCTATGGAGAGAAAGCAGAAATGGGGTACTGAAGTTGCATGATCAGCCATGATCATATTGAATGGCGGTGCAGGCTCGAAGGGCCGAATGGCCTACTCCTGCACCTATTTTCTATGTTTCTATGTTTAGAGTCTCTGGAGAGCAACAGACTCTGAAAGTCATATGGAGTTACCGGTGCCTTATTATTTTTAGAAACAATTAATCCTTTTTTTAAAAAAAAGTAATTATTTTTTCAAACGTAATGATTAAATATCTCTCCTTCTCTTCCCCCCCCCCCCCCCCCGCCCCCCCATCAAGTTGAGTTTCTTGTGGAGAGGAACCTAGTACTGCAGAAAATTGAGAGAGGTCGGTAAATCTAGTTTTAATAGACAAGTTGCTAGCTAAATTTTTCACACCTGCGTTGTGATGCATCAAAATGTTTGCCATATGCAGATCAAAAATTAGCTTGACTGATTCATTTTTCTAATATTTATGCAATTTGAAACAAGATTTAAATCTTTAGAATCTAGGAAATCAGTTTGGGGATCTTGGTTGCTTCACATTACAACATGATGTGTTTTCTGCAATTTATTAGATTTTTGAGATTATTTACATGACTGATTTGAACTGTTACAAGCGTAAAACACCAGACAAACTATAGTTTTGGAAGGGGAAATTAAGAAGTGCGTTTAAAGGAGGCAGGCTTTATATTGTAGAAAGAGTCTTTGGTTAAAGGATTAAGATCATTTGGAAGAAGTGTTTACATTGTGTTGTTTTATGTCTGTGCAGTTACTGATTTATTATTAGATTAGTTTGTATTGTTTGATTAACACTTTTGGATTTCATTGCTATTTAATAGTAGTTTTGTCACTTGAAGTGTCTAATAAGGTATTTCAGAAAAGGTTGTGTAGTGAACATGATATTTTAGTAGATTGCACAATCTAAATCTTATTGCGATGCCTGATGGAATAGAACTAGCTTTGATGGAGCTCGGTAAATCAATTTTGGAAGCTATTATCTCATACATATCCGCTGCTAGTGGAATACATAATCTGCTGCTGGTGACGGTGGTTGAAGTGCCGTGCGCTCCTTCCGTTGTTTGCGCTTGACTTCTGCTTGTGCCCGACGAAGAATCTCGAGGTGTTCGGCGCCTTCCTGGATGCTTCTCCACTTTGCGCAGTCTTGGGCCAGGGATTCCCAGGTGTCACGGTGTGGTGGGGGGTGCGGATGTTGCACTTTTTCAAGGAGGCTTTGAGGGTGTCCTTGAAGTGTTTCCTCTGCTCACCTGGGGCTCTCTTGCTGTGTCGGAGCTCCGAGTAGAGCGCTTGTTTTGGAAGTATCGTATTGGGCATGCGGACTATGTGGCCTGTCCATCTGAGCTGATCAAACGCGATCAATGCTTCGATGCTAGGGATGTTGGCCTGAGTGAGAACGTTGGTGCGCCTATCCTGCCAATGGATTTGCAGGATCTTGCGGAGGCAGCGTTGGCGGTACCTCTCCAGTGCTTTGAGGTGCCTGCTGTTCATGGGCCATGTCTCTGAAGCATATAGGAGGGCGGATATCACTACTGCTCTGTCGACCATGAGCTTGGTGCCGGGTTTGAGGTCCTGGTCTTCAAACACTCTTCTTCAGGCAACTGAAGGCTGCACTAGCACACTGAAGGTGGCGTTGGACTTCGTCATCGACGGCTGCCCTTGTTGACAGTAGACTCCCGAGGTATGGAAAATGGTCTACGTTATCCAAGGCCTCGTCGTGGATTTTGATAATCGGGGGCAGTACTGTGTGGCGGGGTCAGGTTAGGAGAGGACCTTTGTCTTACGGATGTTTATTGTAAGGCCCATGCTCTCATACGCTTCGGTGAAGGTGTTGACGGTGGTTTGGAGTTCGACCTCCGAGTATGCGCAAACGCAAGCGTCGTCTGCATATTGTAATTCAATGACAGAAGATGGGACGACCTTGGATCTGGACCGGAGGTGAAGGAGGTTGAACAGTTTCCCATTTGTTCTGTAGATTAGCTCCACTCCAGCGTGGAGCTTATTGAGGGTGAGATGGAGCATTGCGGCAAGGAAGATCGAGAAGAGCGTTGGTACGATGACACAGCCTTGTTTGACCCCGGTCTGTACGTGTATTGGGTCTGTGGTGGATCCATTGGTCAGGATCACGGCTTGCATGTCACCGTGAAGCAAGCGGAGGATGGTGACAATCTTTTGAGGGCAGCTGAATTTGAGGAGGACACTACATAATCCTTCACGGTTGACCGTATCGAAGGCCTTTGTGAGATCAAAGAAGGCCATGTACAGCGGTTGGTGCTGTTCCCTGCATTTGACGCGCGGTGAAGATCATGTCCATTGTGCCCCCTTAATGGGCGGAATCCGCATTGCGACTCTGGCCACTGGGCGAAGGCGATTGAGGAGGATTCTTGCGATGACTTTCCCTGTGGCAGACAGCGCAGGGAAACTCCTCTAAGTACCATAATCGGACTTGTCACCTTTCTTGAAGATGGTCACAATTACGTTGTCTCTGAGATCCCCTGGCATGCTCTCCTCCTTCCAAATAAGAGAAATTAGTTTATGTAGTCGCGCCAATAGTGCTTTTCCGCCATGCTTTTAATGCTTCGGCGGGGATTCCATCTTCTGAGGCTTTGTTCTTCAGTTGTCGGATGGCCTTTTCAACCTCATGCCGGGCTGGGGTTGTGCTGAGGTGGTGGAGTCGAGGACACTTGCGTCGAAGACAGAGTCTCAGTTAAGGAGATCTTCGAAGTGCTCCTTCCAACCTCTCCTTGATGAGTACCTCTCCGTTCTTGGCCCACAGTGGAGCCGGACCTCGGGTGCTTGGGCCGTAGGTGATCTTGACTGCGCTAAAGAATCCTCGCACCTCATGGTTGTCGGCTAGCTGCTGGATCTCCTGCGCTTTCTCCACCCACCATCTGTTCTTTAGGTCGTAAGTTTTTTGTTAAACCTCGGCCTTCAGACTTTATGCGGTGAGTTACGCCTTCTTCTGGAAAGGCAAACCAGAAGAATGCCTCCTCCAGGGGTTAGGCTTCGTTGTAAAAAATGGGCTAGTTGGGCGTCTGTGAGACTCCCCCTGTGAAATAAAGGAACGCCTCATGACTCTTCGGCTCATCCTAGCCTGGAACCAGTGCGCTGCGGTCATCAGTGCGTACGCCCCAACACTGGAAACCACAGACGAGACCAATGAATTCTACTCCAGCTTTGAACAATCCCTATCCCGGGTCTCAACAGGCGACAAGCTGATCCTCCTTGGCGACTTTAACACCAGAGTTGGAAAGGACACAGACCTCTGGGGAGGTGTGATCGGCAGAGAGGGGAAACCAACTCCCAATTCCTCCAGACAATGCTTAGAACATGGCCTTGTCATAACCAACAACTTGTTCCGTCAGAGAGAAAAGTACAAGGATTCATGGCAACACCCTCGCTCCAAACACTGGCATCTGTTAGACTAGGTCATCGTCCGAGCGAGGGACTGCAAGGATGTCCGCATCACCCGCGCCACGACTGCTGGACGGACCACCGCCTGATCCACTTTCATCTCCATCAATGTAGCCCCAAAACAGCGGCGGCAACAGAAACAATGTCGCAAGAAAATCAACGCTAGAGCACTCAAAGACCCTGCTGAGAAAACCATATTCAGCCAGTGCCTCGCAACCAACCTGACGACTCCCAGTGATTCAGAATTGCAGAGTGTCCAGAGCGCCTGGTCTGCACTCAAGGCCTCCATAATTAGCACCTGTGAAGAGACGCTTGGTCACTCGACCAGGAAGCACCAAGACTGGTTCAACGAGAACGACCAGGAGATCCAGGAGCGAATAAGCTGCAAGCACAAGGCATTCTTGAACTGGAAACAGCAACATGCTTTCACCCGTCGCCCATATGCTCACTGATCTATTTGGCTCACTGACCTATTTGGCTCCCAGTCCGGCAGTGCCTCAATTATTAAGATTTTCATGCTTGTTTTCAAATCCCTCCATTGCCTCACCCCACCCTAGCTCTGTAACCTCCTCCAGCTCTACAAAAACCTCTGAGATCTCTGCACTCCATAATTCTGGCCTCTTGTGCAACCCTGATTCTAATTGCTACACCATTGGTGGCTGTGCCTTCAGCTGCCTAGGCCCTTAGCTCAAGAATTCCCTCGCTAAAGCTCTGCGCTTCTCTACCTCTCCTCCTTTAAGATGTTGCTTAAAACCTGCCTCTTTGGCAAAGTTTTTAGTCATCTGTCCTAATATCTCCTTATGTGGCTCAGTGTCAAATTTTAATAATGTTCCTGTGAATAGCCATGGGATGTTTTACTACATTAAAGGCCCTATATAAATCCAAGTTTGTGTTGTATGAACTGGATTGAATGTTCCACTGGTACAGTAGAAAATGCTTTTCTGAGGCGAGAGCTGAGGCACATGATTTGGATAGAGTAGAAGTAACTTTGCATCTGGAGTACCTGAGCTCAGAGTACTTGAGGTGATGTGAGTATGTGAATTGGGAAGATTTCCAGTCACTACCACTAATGTATTTCATCATGATGAGCACAAAAATATCCTCTTTTTGGGTTTCCTCTGAAACTGTTTTTATGTTGTTCTTTGGCTTGTTGTGTATCTTACCTTGCTATCTAGCCAAAATCAGGCATTTCCAAAGCAAAGGATTATATCATCAGCCATTATTGAAGCAGATTCCATAAAATGTTTAAAATGAGAATTAGCTAGTTGCTTGAACAAAAGGAATATCAAAGTGCTTGGTGAACAAGCAGCAGAATGGGATTAAAATAATTGGCTCACGCGAGACAAAATCCATTTTAGACTTGATGAGTCGAGTGTCTAGCTTCTGTGCTGCAACATCGGCACAGAAATTGCTGCAAAAATAATGGTGCATTCACGGTACCCAGCATTATTAGTTTGTAAAAAAAAACCCCATCAATTTCTGGCAAAGAGATGCATCACGAGTTCCGATTCGTCACAAATTGCTGGATGATTTGCGCCGCTCCCCCATTGGCCTCGCAGCCTTGCCGTGAGTCCAATAGGCAGTCATTGTGTGTCAAGTAATTGCTGGATATGTGCTGTTAATGCAAATTAATTTCGCTGTAGCCATTTAGGGCTGGTAATTCATGTCATAAGAAGCCTGTTAATGATGTGATTTATAGTCCTGACATGCCACTCAAGCTTGGAGGCCCAGAAAATTAACAATGAAATTGTGGAGTCTCGCTCCCGCAGATAGTAAATTGTTCCCGGAGGTTTTTAAATTAAAAATGTTTTCTTACATTTCCTTTGTCTTTTTTTTCCTCTCACTCTTATCAATCTACTTTTTTTCCCTCTTTTTACTTTCTATCTGTAATTTGACTCTAATTTTCTGTTTCCTTCTCCAATGTTTGCTCTTTCTTTCTCTATCCTTTTGTTTCATTGGTTACGGACCACTGGGCATGACCTTCATGAGGTCCCAGATGCAACATTACATCGCCGTGGCATTATCAATTCCCATTTCCAGCAATTTGTGGTGCAAATATAGTGCGATCTGAAGGGTGGAGTAACAAGTCCAGTTCACATCACTCACCATGAAATGTACCATTCCAGCAATTTTTGAGCTAATGTGATTCTGTAACAAATGTCTTATCTCTCTGAGTGACAGCATATTAGTTTACAAATGTGTTGGGCCACTTCACTGGTGTTGAATAATATTTGAATAAAGAACATTTTGTTTACTATCCAGGGTTCACTATTCAGAGGCTTACACTACATTGAGAATCTGATAAGTTAATGAAAAATTTGAGCATCATCTATTTGAAAATCCAATAAAGTCACACATTGCTTTAGATTAATTTAAGTCTCTCTGAACAATGTCATTCTATCAGGATTTCACTCTGCAATTTGGTGTGACAAACTGTTTTCTAGGTCATTCAGTTACTTATCTAATTTTGAACATGCTTTATCTTACAAAATCCAATAAGGAAACTGCAGATGGGCATATACTATATCTGCGTTTGTTTTCAGTTCAAATTACATCATCATCATCGGCAGTCCCTCGAAATCGAGGAAGACTTGCTTCCACTCTAAAAGTGAGTTCTCAGGTGAGTGAACAGTCCAATACGGGAATTACTGTCTCTGTCACAGGTGGGTCAGAGAGTCGTTGGAGGAAAGGGTGGGTGGGAGTCTGGTTTGCCGCACGCTCCTTCCGCGGCCTGTGCTTGTTCTCTGCATGCTCTCTGCAATGAGACTTGAGGTGCACAGCGCTCTCCCGGATACTCTTCTTCCACTTAGGGCGGGGACTCCCAGGTGTCGGTGGGGATGTTGCACTTTATCAAGGAGGCTTTGAGGATGCCCTTGAAACATTTCCTCTGCCCACCTGGGGCTCACTTGCCGTGTAGGAATTCCGAGTGGAGAGCTTGCTTTGGGAGTCTTGAGTCCATCATGAGGACAATGGGACATTGTGGCCCGCCCAACGGAGCTGGTCGAATGTGGTCGGTGCTTCGATGCTGGGGATGTTGGCCTGATCGAGAACACTGACGTTGGTGCGTCTGTCCTCCCAGGGGATTTGCAGGATCTTGCGGAAGCGTAGTTAGTGGTATTTCTCCAGCGATTTGAGGTGTCTACTGTATATGGTCCACGTCTCTGAGCTGCACAGGAGGGCGGGTATCACTACAGCTCAGTAGAGACAGTTTAAAAACACGGGAATGCCAACATAGTATAAACACAGCTTGTTCAGACATGGTGCAGTGTTCCGCTGTAAAAAGATGTTTCATTCGTGATTCCATTCTACTGAGGAAATTGCAAGTAATATGATCAGCTGATAGTGAGCATTTATTTTTAAACCTCAACCTGTCACTGCAGTTAATGTATTAATCACCAAGAAGTAACTGATTACATTTAACTGGCAAAGAAGAACAGGAAGTGTTTGGGAAAGCGATCTGTGTCACACGAGTCAGTCTGGATTGTTTCTTAAATCAGATTTCAACTCATGTAGTCTGTAGACGGGTTATCAATAATAATTAAGATTTTAAAGTTGTGTTAATTTTATGCATCTCTTTGTCCTGGGTCCCTGCAGCTCTCTTTTGACTTGAGCTGACTCTTTTGTATATGCAAGGGATGCTAAGATTCATGGGTGGAGGGCCACTCCGCATCTGAGGGCGAGGGAGGCAAGTTGGCATTGTGGGTGTAGACCCTTTTGTCAGTGGGCACTTCTGGTAGGAGTTCTACTCCGGCCGGGGCTGTTTGCCTGTCTTTCCTCAAAATAATTGGACCATTTTCTGTTGTTTCAGATTTCTGGCAGTTGCTCATTTCTTCTCTTTAGTCGGTGCTTGAAGCTTCCTGAGAAAACATTTAAGTTAAGTTGATAAGCTTTTGTAAAAGAGATGTTGAATTGCTCATTAACAAATAAATATTGCAAAAGCAAAATACTGTGGATGCTGGAATCTGGAATAAAAACAGAAAATGCTTGAAATCTTGGCATCTGTGGAGAGGAAGCAGAGTTAACATTTCGGGTCAATGACCCCTTGTTAGAACTCAAAAGATGGTATCAAATTGAAAACAAAGGCATACAATGTCGCACACATCCCTGGGAGAAGGACATTCGCAGGCAGAGATTTGAGCTATTTGAGTACACCTGCTCAGCGAATGTCCTTCAAACTCTTGCACCTGGTAAAAGCAGGCAAATAGCCTACTTATACCAGCGTAAAAGTTTTAAAACGTAGAAAAACCCTGTCCATTAAGGTAAGTTTATTTTTAACCCTATTAAAACACATTTATTTAAATTCAAAAAAATATTTATTTTTCTAAAATTAAATTCAATTTCAATTAATTTTAAATATATGAAGTGTTTTTTTTATTGTGTTGTGTTTTTGTATTTTGGGGAATATTCTCATTGATAGTAATAGGAGTTCGTACAAACTGAGCACCCATTATTATCAATGAGAATACTCCATGTTCATTGGTGGCCCAGGCCCACATGATCCCGTGTTACGCTTACATTCCTGGGATGTGTGAGCCCATACGCTGGGCTGCGCATCTAGGCCTCGGACCAGAAGTAAACTATCCTCCAGGATCATCAGATACTTTCGGAAAAAACATCTTGGTTGAGGGTGTCTGCCCGCAGGAAACCTCCAACTGCAATTTTCGGGCCGTGATAATGACCAGATAATCTGTTTTTGTTATGTTGATTGAGGGATAAATATTGGCCAGGATACCGGGGAATAACCCGCCTGCTCTTCGTTGAAATAGTGCCATGGGATTGTTTATGTCCACCTGAGAGAGCAGACAGGACCTCGGTGGACATGAAAGATCCCATCCCATCGCAGTGTTCAAAGGAGAGCCAGGATTTGTGTGTCCCTTGTCCAACATTCCTCCCTTGGCCAACATGAAAAAATATGACTCTGTATTTGCGGTTGGTATGATGGCATTCTCTGATTAGGCTGTCATATCGCCTTTGAAACTGACCACAATCCCGAAGTTGCGGTCTTGTCAATGACCGCTCCGAAATTGGCTTGTCTGTGCCACCATCTCCCACAAGCCGGCAATCATTGAAATCTCACAAATCATTGAAACTGATGAAAACTTCTGATCTTCCACAGTAAGTACACACAACCCGAGTTTATGCAACCTGTCCTCATAACTTAACCCTTTAAGCCCTGGTATCGTTTTGGTAAATCTGTGCTGCACTCTCCAATGTCCATATAGCCTTCCTGAGGTGTGGTGCTCAGTATTAAATGCAGTACTCCAGATGGGGCTGACCAAGGCTCTGTACAACTGTAGCATAACTTCTTGCCCTTTGTGTTCCAACATTCCGTTTTGATTACTTGTTGTATCTGTCCACTAACACTTTTGTATTTTGTATACTTGGACATCCAAATCCCTTTGCTCCTTCACATAGAGAAGTCAAGCTCCAAAAACCCTGAACGTAAAAATTCTATGATTTTTATCTTCCCTGGACAGTTTTTCCTTTTGTAATTGTATTGGAATCAAAGCAGTAGCTGGTGTTTTAAATTGAAATAGAGCCAATTGATGCCAATCTTCAAATCCCTATCAATTTGAAACTCATTAATTCCAATACATCATCGTCATCATCGGCAGTCCCTGAATCGAGGATGACTTGCTTCCACGTCAAAAAGTTCACAGGTGTTTCAATGAAGGACCTAAAATTCCAGGTCCCGAATTAAATCTTGAAGGGTGGAAGATGCTTGTGCGTGGATTTTTTTAACGTGTGGTGACCGTTGCACACCAGCCACCACATGGGCTTGACCGAGCTAGGTCTTGGTCCAGTAGCAAGTACCAAGACGACTGGAGATCAGCTCTGCTGCACGGACCTAGTGCGCACACATATCGCAGTGTGGGCAGGCCCGTGCTGCCCCTGGGCCCTCGCTTCTTCTGGGCCCCAACTCACGCCTCTCCTGTGCCCCGATCACGTCCCCCTACAATCTCTCGCCGCTTCTTCGCCCTGACCTCGCCGTTCCTGCTGTATCTGCCCACACTCCAATCACCGACCTGGATCTTGGTGATGTCCTTTTTCACTACTGTTGCTCTCCTGCTCCAGCACATGCTGCTCCCTGGAGTGGTATGCCGCCATGCTGCTCCTTCCACTCCCCGGCCTGCTCGGATGCTGCTCGCAGGCCGGGGGCCACTCAACCTGCTGGGCTAGGCTGCCACGCTGCTCCTTCCGCTCCCTGGCCTGCAACTCAGTGCGCTCAAACACCGAGCGTCAGGGCTTGCCGCTTGCAGCCGCACGTTTATGTTGTAAGCGTTCCAATACAATTCATCTATAGTTACTTCATTAGAGTTGACGTGTGCAAAGTGTGAAATACAGAAGGATTAGTAGCAAGCTGGAAATATAAGAACTAGGAACAGGAGTAGGCCATACGGCCCCTCGAGCCTACTCCGCCATTCAATAAAATCATGGCTAATCTGATCATGGACTCGGCTCCACTTCCCCGCCCGCTCCCGATAACCTCTTATCCCCATATCATTTAAGAAACTGTCTATTTCTGTTTTAAATTTATTCAATATCCCAGCTTCCACAGCTCTCTGAGGCAGCGAATTCCACAGATCTGCAACCCTCTGAGAGAAGAAATTTCTCCTCATCTCATCTCAGTTTTAAATGGGCAGCCCCTTATTCTAAGATTATGCCCCCTAGTTCTAATCTCCCCTATCAGTGGAAACATCCTCTCTGCATCCACCTTGTCAAGCCCCCTCATAATCTTATACGTTTCGATAAGATCACCTCTCATTCTTCTGAATTCCAATGAGCAGAGGCCCAACCTACTCAACCTTTCCTCATAAGTTAACCCCCTCATCCCCGGAATCAACCCAGTGAGCCTTCTCTGAACTTCCTCCAAAGCAAGTATAACCTTTCGTAAATATGGATACCAAAACTGCACGCAGTATTCCAGGTGTGGCCTCTCAAATACCTTCCCTGCTTTTATACTCCATCCCCTTTGCAATAAAGGCCAAGATACCGTTGACCTTCCTGATCACTTGCTGTACTTTTAAACTTGATTCCGCATTTAGCTGCGCATGTGCAGATGTCGAAAGTTGCTGTCAGTGATGCCCTGCTCCTCTAGACGTTGCACTATAACAATATTTCACCAAGAAACTTGGCATTCAAATACATGCAATGTGTGAAGTTGGGTTTCTTCACACTAAACTTGCCAGAAAATGTTACGGCTTGACAATTCAAGTGCAAGTCCATTTAAAACAGAGATGAGAAAAATCTGTGGGAACTGCAAACAAATGTAATTTTGCTGCCAAACAACAGTTATTAATTACCTGATTACAGAATCTTAATAGAATCTTTGTAGAACCTCTGAGTTTAAGATTCTGATGGCATATTGTGTTATCACTATTACAAGAGTTGGTAATTACGAACTGTATTTCCCAATATGGTGAGCACAACCTTAGTATTAAGTTTTTATTGTTGATGATAATGGCTTGGATTTTGTGGTAAAAATAACCCGGTGAGGCTATCAGTGCTCACCGTTATTAAGGAATAAATTGTACAGCAACTTCCGACATCTGCATATGCGCAGCTAAATGCGGAAATCAGGTAGTTGCTGTCAGTGATGCCCTGCTCCTCTCGAAGTTGCACTATAACAGAATTTCACCGAAAAACTTGGCATTCAAATACATGCAATGTGTGAAGTTGGGTTACTTCACACTAAACTTGCCAGAAAATGTTACAGGTTGTCCATTCAAGTGCAAGTCAATTTTTAACAATGTGGTATGTGTTCATTACTGCCAAGCAACTTCTCTGGCACTGAAAATTAACTTTTACAAGTGTGGAGCCTCATTCCTTGATTTTAATTATTGTTGGAGATTTCAAAAAATTAAAAACTTAAAACATTTTTTTACTTCTTCAAGTCACTTTTATCTCTATCTGTTAATCACCTCTTTCTCTTTATTTTGCTTTCTGTACATAATTTGGCATTTAATTAACAATTCCAATTTACACTTCCTGCTTTAAACTCTGTGTGCTTCAGTAAGGATTCTTCAATCTGTGGTTAAGAAGATACATCGTTGCTTGTGCTGTTCACACAGGTCCCAGATCCCCTGTAAAGGACTCCACGCTGTTTTTGATTTCTAATAACCACAACTTTAGTGCAAAAGCTCGTAGAAAGTTTGTGGGCTAGTGCAAGTGTACTCAACGGTGAGTGCCGTTCATTCACCGCTGACAGCAAAATCCGAGTCATAATGTTTATCTGTTGTAATGTTAGAATTTTACAAACTGATTTTAAATTGGAAACTCTGCTCGATACTGTCGGGGGGGTGGGGGGGGGTGGGGGGGATGGTATTGCGATCAGTGCCGTTTCTAATTTATATCGACTTAGTTAAGAAATTCTAAGCAAATTGGCAACATTTTCAGACGATACCAATCTCGGAGAAACAGTGGCATCAAAGGAGACAACAGAAATTACAGAAGGAGTTAAATAAAAATGCATGTGGCAGAACAGTGACAGATAAAAGTGTGGCATATAGGCAGGAAAAATGGGCCAAGCATAGTCCAAGAATGATGCTGAAATAGCTTAGGTTAAAATTGAAAGAAACATTGGCCTCAATTTTGGCCCAGCCCATTTTTCGGCGCACTTACCAGTGTTTGCGCCGCTTTTCTCCGTTTCGAAGCGCGGCGAAAAATTTTGTTGCCACTTTTGGCCGCTGTCCGGCCTCTTCCCTGTAGTTGCACAGCGTGGCCAGTTGAGTCGGGGGTAGAGCCAGCGTTCTGCGCCTAAAACTCTGCCGGGACATCTGCCCATGCGCAGTGGAGTCCACTGCCGATGTCTGTGCATGTGCAGTAGCTCCTCGCCCCCAGCCTCTCCATTTGCTTGCTGCAGCCGCTCTCTGGGCCCCGATGCTGGCGAGTTGAAGTGCTCCTAGCCCCCAGCCTCTCCGTTTGCTTGCTGCAGCCTCTCCGGTGATTTGCTTGCTGTAGCCGCTCTGTGGGCCCCGATGCCGGCCAGTTGAATTGCTCCCGTACCTAGCCCAGGCCGAGTGGCCTCCCGGTGTGTTGTCATCCCACCCCTAGCCCAGGACGAGTGGCCTCCCGGTGCGATTTCTAAGAGATCAATTGCACCGAGAGGCCATTCGACCAGGGCTAGGGGTGGGCAGGCAGGAGAACTAATAGTGCTCCTGCCTGTCGATGATTTATATTAGTTCTCCTGCCCGCCCGCCCCTAGCCCTGGCCGAGTGGCCTCCCGCACCGGCCGGCCCGCTGTCTTCCCGGGCCAAGTTTGAAGATGAAGGTAGGACTTACTTCAATTTTTTATTTCTTATTGAATTCTTATTACTTTTTGTTTGCAAGGTTTGGTGGTTTGTAAGGCTTGATGGTTGTTTAGGTGCAGGCAGGTCCTCTCTGCTTTCCGCCCCTAGCCCAGGCCGAGTGGCCTCCCGGTGTGTTGTCATCCCACCCCTAGCCCAGGACGAGTGGCCTCCCGGTGCGATTTCTAAGAGATCAATTGCACCGAGAGGCCATTCGACCAGGGCTAGGGGTGGGCAGGCAGGAGAACTAATAATGCTCCTGCCTGTCGATGATTTATATTAGTTCTCCTGCCCGCCCGCCCCTAGCCCTGGCCGAGTGGCCTCCCGCACCGGCCGGCCCGCTGTCTTCCCGGGCCAAGTTTGAAGATGAAGGTAGGACTTACTTCAATTTTTTATTTCTTATTGAATTCTTATTACTTTTTGTTTGCAAGGTTTGGTGGTTTGTAAGGCTTGATGGTTGTTTAGGTGCAGGCAGGTCCTCTCTGCTTTCCGCCCCTATCCCAGGCCGAATGGCCTCCGATGTATCTACCTGCGCTGATTTCTTTAACTCTCTGCAAGGGTTAGATACATAGATACATAGAAAATAGGTGCAGGAGCAGGCCATTCAGCCCTTCTAGCCTGTACCGCCATTCAATGTGTTCATGGCTGAACATGAAACTTCAGTACCCCCTTCCTGCTTTCTCGCCATAACCCTTGATCCCCCGAGTAGTAAGGACTTCATCTACCTCCCTTTTGAATATATTTAGTGAATTGGCCTCAACTACTTTCTGTGGTAGAGAATTCCACAGGTTCACCACTCTCCGGGTGAAGAAGTTTCTCCTCATCTCGGTCCTAAATGGCTTACCCCTTATCCTCAGACTGTGACCCCTGGTTCTGGACTTCCCCCAACATTGGGAACATTCTTCCTGCATCTAACCTGCCTAAACCCGTCAGAATTTTAAACGTTTCTATGAGGTCCCCTCTCATTCTTCTGAACTCCAGTGAATACAAGCCCAGTTGATCCAGTCTTTCTTGATAGGTCAGTCCCGCCATCCCGGGAATCAGTCTGGTGAATCTTCGCTGCACTCCCTCAATAGCAAGAATGTCCTTCCTCAAGTTAGGAGACCAAAACTGTACACAATACTCCAGGTGTGGCCTCACCAAGGCCCTGTACAACTGTAGCAACACCTCCCTGCCCCTGTATTCAAATCCCCCTCGCTATGAAGGCCAACATGCCATTTGCTTTCTTAACCGCCTGCTGTACCTGCATGCTAACCTTCAATGACTGATGTACCATGACACCCAGGTCTCGTTGCACCTTCCCTTTTCCTAATCTGTCACCATTCAGATAATAGTCTGTCTCTCTGTTTTTACCACCAAAGTGGATAACCTCACATTTATCCACATTATACTTCATCTGCCATGCATTTTCCCACTCACCTAACCTATCCAAGTCACTCTGCAGCCTAATAGCATCCTCCTCGCAGCTCACACTGCCACCCAACTTAGTCTCATCCGCAAATTTGGAGATACTACATTTATTCCCCTCGTCTAAATCATTAATGTACAATATAAACAGTTGGGGCCCCAGCACAGAACCTTGCGGTACCCCACTAGTCACTGCCTGCCATTCTGAAAAGTACCCGTTTACTCCTACTCTTTGCTTCCTGTCTGACAACCAGTTCTCAATCCACGTCAGCACACTACCCCCAATCCCATGTGCTTTAACTTTGCACATTAATCTCTTGTGTGGGACCTTGTCGAAAGCCTTCTGAAAGTCCAAATATACCACATCAACTGGTTCTCCTTTGTCCACTTTACTGGAAACATCCTCAAAAAATTCCAGAAGATTTGTCAAGCATGATTTCCCTTTCACAAATCCATGCTGACTTGGACCTATCATGTCACCATTTTCCAGATGCACTGCTATGACATCCTTAATAATTGATTCCATCATTTTACCCACTACTGAGGTCAGGCTGACCGGTCTATAATTCCCTGTTTTCTCTCTCCCTCCTTTTTTTAAAAAGTGGGGTTACATTGGCTACCCTCCACTCCATAGGAACTGATCCAGAGTCAATGGAATGTTGGAAAATGACTGTCAATGCATCCGCTATTTCCAAGGCCACCTCCTTAAGTACTCTGGGATGCAGTCCATCAGGCCCTGGGGATTTATCGGCCTTCAATCCCATCAATTTCCCCAACACAATTTCCCGACTAATAAAGATTTCCTTCAGTTTCCCCCTCCTTACTAGACCCTCTGACCCCTTTTATATCCGGAAGGTTGTTTGTATCCTCCTTAGTGAATACCGAACCAAAGTACTTGTTCAATTGGTCTGCCATTTCTTTGTTCCCCGTTATGACTTCCCCTGATTCTGACTGCAGGGGACCTACGTTTGTCTTTACTAACCTTTTTCTCTTTACATACCTATAGAAACTTTTGCAATCCACCTTAATGTTCCCTGCAAGCTTCTTCTCGTACTCCATTTTCCCTGCCCTAATCAAACCCTTTGTCCTCCTTTGCTGAGTTCTAAATTTCTCCCAGTCCCCAGGTTCGCTGCTATTTCTGGCCAATTTGTATGCCACTTCCTTGGCTTTAATACTATCCCTGATTTCCCTAGATAGCCACGGTTGAGCCACCTTCCCTTTTTTATTTTTACGCCAGACAGGAATGTACAATTGTTGTAATTCATTCATGCGGTCTCTAAATGTCTGCCATTGCCCATCCACAGTCAACCCCCGAAGTATCATTCGCCAATCTATCCTAGCCAATTCACGCCTCATACCTTCAAAGTTACCCTTCTTTAAGTTCTGGACCATGGTCTCTGAATTTACTGTTTCATTCTCCATTCTAATGCAGAATTCCACCATATTATGGTCACTCTTCCCCAAGGGGCCTCGCACAATGAGATTGCTAATTAATCCTCTCTCATTACACAACACCCAGTCTAAGATGGCCCCCCCCCCCCCCCCCTAGTTGGTTCCTCAACATATTGGTCTAGAAAACCATCCCTTATGCACTCCAGGAAATCCTCCTCCACCGTATTGCTTCCAGTTTGGCTAGCCCAATCTATGTGCATATTAAAGTCACCCATTATAACTGCTACACCTTTATTGCATGCACCCCTAATTTCCTGTTTGATGCCCTCCCCAACATCCCTATTACTGTTTGGAGGTCTGTACACAACTCCTACTAACGTTTTTTGCCCTTTGGTGTTCTGCAGCTCTACCCATATAGATTCCACATCATCCAAGCTAATGTCTTTCCTAACTATTGCATTAATCTCCTCTTTAACCAACAATGCTACCCCACCTCCTTTTCCTTTTATTCTATCCTTCCTGAAGTGGCCACATACGCTGGCCTAAGCAGATTTGGAGTATTAGCTGACCAAAGTTGCCTAAATGGGCAGAACTGATGTAGGTGGCTGGTAATGCCCTCTTTTGAGAAAAAAATTTAAACTTAAAAAAAATCGTAACTAACTCCGTTACACTGGTGCAAATTGATTGGGAAAAATGGGGATTTTTAAGTTACGCCATAAAAACCAAGTTACTCCAAAAAAAAAACGGTGCAGCTCCTAGCCAAAATTGAGCCCGTTGGAGGAGTCTTACTCCCGGACGTGACGCTCAATATGTCCAAGCATTGCAGAGTAGCATTCAACAAAGCCAATAGAATGTTTAAACAGATAGCAACCATAATAGAATGCAAGTCAGAGGAAGTAATGATTAAATCATTCCTTCAGTACTGTGTCCATTTGTGATCGCCAGGAAATAAGGGAACGGTCAACTGTCATATGGAAGTCTCTAGGTACATCATGTCATAATGCTGTAGTCCACTTCAAAAAACATCAAGAGATTATTCCTTTTTTGTATCCATGTTGACTGCTGTTCACTCAGTTATTATTGTACAGATAATCTTTGTCTCCACAGATACTGCCTGACCAACTGAGTGTTTTCAACATTTTCTGATTTTATTTCAGATTTCCAGCATCAATAGTATTTTGCTTTTTGTTAATGAATCTGTAGTTGCTCATGTTAAATGTGTTGCCCTTTTTGAAAATGGGCACCACATTGGGTCTGCTTCCAATTTACTAGTGACTGGCGATCATTAGAGAGTGTCTTGCAAATCTCTTCTGTAATCTTTCAGCACTTCGGGATAAATACAATATATCCCTGGGGATTTATTGGGGCTGAAATTCACCCCCTCCGGAAACGGGTCGCACCTACCATTTTCGTTGTGTTTTGGCCGCTGCAATGTATACGGCTGTCCATCCTGCAAAATTCAGCTCTTCGTCATTTTTTTTCGAGCGGGCCGGAAATCGGTCATAATGGGGGCGGAAGTGGGGCAGGACTGAGTGACCGTCACGAGCAGGACGGAAGTGGGGGCGGGAACGGAGTTGCTGTCAGCCATCAGCCGATGACGTCATCGAGCTGGCGCGTCACCTCCTCACTCCCCTTCAGTTAAAGGGGAGGGCTGCTGCAAGCTCTGCAATTAATTTAGTTAGGTCCACTGGGCCACCAGGGAGGGTTGCGGCCGGGCCAGCGGCCTGGCACCCAAGAGGAGCTGCCCGACCCGGCCGAATCCGGGGGCATAATTGTCGGGCTGTCCTGGCAGTTGGCCAACAAAAAAAACTAAGATGACGGCCGTGCGCCCTCCCCTTTAATGATAGCCGCACCGCCATTTTACACATCGTGCACCGACAGAAAAAGCTGTCGGGAGCGCCGGTCAGCGGCCGGAAGACTTTTCCAACTGAATTTCGCTTCCGGGGTGGGACATGAGTGGGGGAGGCGAGTGGATAAGGTCACCGCCAGAAAAAAACCCTGAGGAGAATTTTGCGAGCGTCGGCCAGTCTGCCGGAAGTCGGCGGCCATTCAACACCGCCTCGTGGCTGCAGTTTTCTGGCGGCCAGAGTCCTTATCAGGAGGCTGAAATTCGGCCCCATTGTTTGAGCCCTTTTAGTTTGTCAAGGACTTCCATATTATTTATATCAGTCATTAATTTTGCCTGGGTTAACTCTATTTGAGGAGAGCATGCTGCTGATGTCTTCCCTTGCAACTGCTTGGAAGAAGTAGTCACATAGATTCTATACTGTCTGAGGCTATCTTTTGTTTCGAGTGCATTTGCATTTTATGGTTCTTGCCTCTGCTCTAACTGCCTCCACACTATACAAGTCCTTGAAGTAACTTACTGTTAGGCCGGGAGCAGCACGGGGAGGTGGTCAGGAACGATCAGGGACCGGAGAGGGTAGGAGGTGGGGCAGTTAGGGAACGATCGGCGGCCGGATGAGCAGTGGGGAGAGGCAAGTGACATCGGGGTGGGGGAGGAGGGGTGCGGAGAAGCG
The DNA here is from genome assembly GCF_044704955.1 of Pristiophorus japonicus. Lineage (NCBI taxonomy): Eukaryota > Metazoa > Chordata > Chondrichthyes > Pristiophoridae > Pristiophorus > Pristiophorus japonicus. The sequence goes on along the minus strand of NC_091977.1, from coordinate 150,021,024 downwards.
TGGGTGGAATCGGAAGCTTAGTGGAGTCTCTCATTGCGGAGTGGGAGTGGGTTAGGAAGGGATGCTGGATCCAGGAGCTAAGTGTAAAGGCACATACCTCCTGGATCCAGCAGTCCTCTCCTTATTTTAGTTGCCAGGTTTCACGAGGCCTGCAAAACCCAGCTAAAGTTAAATTCAAAATGGAGGTTAAATCAGAGGCTTCCAGCTTCATTGTACTATTTAAATAGTCGACCTTCCTCCTGGCAGCAGGTTTGCTGCCCCTGTTCCGCCTCCGTTAAAACTGAAAGTGGGCAGGTTCGAAGAAGGTTTATTTAGTTAAAATTCCCCCATAATGTCAATGAATCTATAGTGTACACTGTTTTTAATGTCCTCTCTATATGGAGCACCTAAAACTACATAGTTGTTTGTCTAACTTCATTTCCTTCTACTAAATCGAGCAATGCTTCTTTCCTGATTTGGAAAAAAAGTAAGAGTTATCTCGGAGACCGAGGAATCTTGGGCTAGAATTTCCAATGCTTCACCGCCCAGTCTCTCGGTGGTATTGGTTGTTTTGGGCGAGAACCAGGTCGGCGAAGAATTCCCCAGCTGAGTTCCGCCGGAGGTTTCGAAGTACCGCTGGGGAGCAGACCACCAGCATGCATCGTCCATAGACTGCCATGGTGCGATATTTGGCTCAGCGGTGACCCGTAGGTAAGTTTGGAAAAAAACCACCCACGAGAATCAGTGGAGCTGGGCGGCAGGTAAGTAGCCCTACAAGAAAAAGGTAAGTAATTGGTTTTTTACTAATTATTTTAAAATTCTCTTCTTGTGATTTAAGTGAAAAGTGTCCTGAGAATGTTTTTATGATTTTTTTTAAATTTTGTTTTTTGAAAAAATATTTTTTGTGTTTTTCTTCTCCTCGGCCCAACCCGCAGCCTTGGTGTAAATTTTTAGTAAATTTATTAATCATCGCCCATTTTCTTTAAGAACCACCCAATCGGCCCAAGATTCCTTTTTTCCGCTAAGAATTGGGGTGCAATGCCCATTTTTTTTCGGTGGGCAGATTTTTTTCTTTTTTGGGGGGAATTTTTCGGCTGCAATCATTTTGCAAATCTTAGCAGTATTTTGGGCGGCAATGGGGTGCTAGCGGATTGTTTGGAAATTCTAGCCCCTTGTGGTTGAACAGATGGCATTCTGCAGTTCCAGACCTGTCTTCTGCATTAGTTAGTGTCAGTGGCTCATTGGTACTAGCCAATTATGTTCAAGCCTGTAGTTTCTTTCTTTAATGACAAGCTGTGCATCACCTCTTCTGGAAAGAGGAACCAGAAAATCATCCAGTTTTTCAAGCATGCTAATTGACATGACTATTTTAGCTAGGAATTGATTTCTACACATCCATTATTATAGGGTGGGGAGGGGAAGGTACCATTATAATATTATCCTGCTTGATTCTTATTAATCTCAAAAGACATGACTAACAGTCCAGATATAATTACTGCTTGATCTGGAATATGCATTTCTCTTAGCATTTTAAAACCTGGATCATATCTTATTTCAGGGCGTTCAGTTCTGTAAGTATTCGGATCTATTCTTCTCACTTCTCTTTGAGCCCTCCGAAATGCATCTGAAGGCGAGGTACTCAGAATTCTCTTAGTAGAAAGAAAGGAAGACAAATTTATATAGAGATGAATTTTAATGTCAGCCCAGCACCCCAATTTTAAGTCAGGCAATGTGTGGTTTGTACACATCTGACTTGAATGTTGCTGAACTAGATTATATTTTTTAGTTCAGCTAATTTACATGTTAAGTGTCAAGCATGATTCATAACTCCTAGGACATATGTATTAGGAGCAAGTGTAGGCCATATGGCTCTTCGAGCTTGCTCTGCAATTCAATAAGATCAAGGCTGATCTTTGACCTCAACTCCACTTTTCTGCCCGATCCCCATATCCCTTGATCCCCATATTCCTCGATTTCCCCTAGTGTCCAAAAATGTATCTATCTCAGCCTTGAATATATTCAATGACTGAACATCCACAGCACTTTCGGGTTGAGAATTCCAAAGATTCACAACCCTCAGTGAAGAAGTTCCTCCTCATTTCAATCTTAAATGACCAACCCCTTATCCTGAGACTCTGCCCCCTAATTCTGGACTCTCCAACCAGGGAAAACAGCATATACCCTATTAATCCCCCTCAGAATCTTGTATGTTTCAATGAGATTACCTCTCATTCTTCTAAACTCCAGAGAATATAGGCCCTATATGGTGCTATATGGTGCTGTTCATTACGGTGGGGGTGGGGCGGGGATTTTATGTGCTGCTTCAAATCATCAAGGCCTGCAGCTTCTAAAAGGGGCATTTGTTAGCTATGGTTCTGGAGCAAGAAGGAAAATGTTGGTTAGCAGTTGTGGTGACAGTAGCAGGGTGCCTTGGTTTAAGGAGAATATAGAAATCTTGCAAGTACAGCAGAAAGGGGACATCCTGTTCTATCCTGATGGCTGTAAGATCAGCTGAAATGTGATTTGCTGATCATGTCAATGCTAGAACGTGCCATGGGATTCGGTGTTGAAAATATTCAGTAACCTTAACCAGAATTACAAGGTAGGGGACTGCTCTATGACCTCGTAATAATACAGTGCAGCACTATGTGCAGTGTGAACAGTTACCTCCTATCCACACTTAACACCGCCTCTGTTTCCCAGCACCACTTCCTTCAGCAGGAACTTCCAACAATATCTGGGTGCAACACCACCATGATACAGGTTTGAGTTTTCCAAACACCCATGGATATTACCCTGATACATAGGTATAAGTGCATATGATGACAGCAATATCAACTACTCCGTGTATGCCACTGGTTTTGCTGAAGACATGAAGAAGACAAGAACAGGAGAGGACCAGCAAGCTTACATATCTTTTCAACTTTTGTGAAACAGGCCCTTCAAATACATGAACAGAACTTTGAAACTGAAGCAAAGGATGGGGAAAAAGGCAGCCTGGTCCGAACTAAGGGCTTGTAGTATACTTATCCTGCCTTTGGTTTCCCTTATGTGAGTCATGCACTCAGTATTATCAAAGCATATGTTGGAACAGCAAATCCATGCCAATACTGTAGGTGAATACTCTATGCCTCCAATTTTTAATGAGGATGCATTTGTAATGCTTTATCTTCTCTTCTATAGGTATAGCAGAAGAAGCTAAACTGGAGGCCAACAATTGGGCGCAGTCATGGACTTCACAACACATCGTATCACTCAATTGCACCCTGGTATCTACCCTAGGTGATTTAGAAAGTTGATCTGAGGGGAGAGAGTACACTAGGTGAGGCAGCACAAGGGTGCAGGAGCAAGTGAAAGTGATACAAGGGGAGTAAGAAGCAGATGGCCAGAAGGTGAGATCACAACCATGCACAGCTAATGGGGACAAGGATCCTGATTAGTCGGGTCCAGATTTTAAAAGAACCATGTGATCTGAGCATGAAAGATTGTTCATGTCATTGGGGATTATACCTACCAGCTTTCATCACATGATGGATCCCACAACCTGTATAGGTGGTGCATTAATGCAGAGGATAGAAACACTGCAATGCACCATGGAGTATGTGGCAACTCCAGAGCCATTAGGGATGGAGTCCTCCCATGATGGGGGCCCCAATGCCAGTCTTAGCATATCTCAAAAATGCTCAGATTTCTGCCATGCAAGATGTGAGCTTTAATGTTGATTCTTCATTGGATAGCTTTGGTAATCAAAGGGAGAGAACCATTGATAGAGATTTCAATAAAGTTGTTGCTGCCATTTAGTCTGCTGGGTTGCAAACCGACATGATGGTGATTCTTCTGTTGGGAGTCTATCTGCATTATTTCACCAGTCCCCTCTGATGACCTCATGTACTGAAAAATAAGCAGGCTGCAGCTGGACTATCTCAGTCTCATCCCTATAATGGTCGCGTGCAACCTCATTCCAATATGTCTCACATGGTCACAGCTGTCAATCTCTTCACAGGTTCCAGCTATTGGGATAAAACTGAGAAGCAGCACATTTTTCTGTTAGAGAGGCGAGGTGCAATGGTAGCAAGCAGTCGAATTAGAGAAACAGCAATTGGATAAGAAAATATTGTGATGCAGTAGTTAGAACAAGCGCAGAGTGTTTCATTGGTATGGTTCAGGGCCATATTTATGCAGTTGAGAGGATTAATATAGCTGGTGGTTAAGAAAGTTGCTGTACAAATGTAGTTGATGGGGATTTTTCGGACATGGCAAGGTGGAGGGAAGACTGTGTGCTAAGGGTGGATGGGGTAATTATAAGAAGTTATCTGAGAGACTATCAAATAGCTCTTGCATCTGGCAAAGGTGCTTGCTCAGCTGGATCATTGGCTCTTCAGGGTCCTGAATGTTGCACTCATGGCGATGTTCAGTGCCCTCCTGCTGTGGCATGTCCATGTTCACACCGATTCCTCAAAAAAAAAGCAAAATTATGGATCGTGCAGTAAACAGCAATAATTCATGACACTTCGGTCAGGCTTTGGCCATAATATGCCTTTTGAGTGATCAAGGTATTAGAATCTTTGTTTTCCCATGCTTGTGGTGTTTGGCATCTGAATGGCGCTGCTGTAGCTATGGTTATGAGCTATGGTTGGAGAGAGTAGTCAGGCTCTCTTAGAAGCCATCCTTGCACTTCTCTTTGTGGATCAAATAAGGGAGCAATAGTGGATTGCCTTAAAATGAAAGCATCACAGCTGCTGTGGGGAAGCAGGCATTTACCTGTGTGATTCTATGCAGATAGTCATAGACTTCTTGCACAATGGTATAATCTTTTTAGTTTATGAATATTCCACTATTATGTGTAGGAGCACATGGGATCACATGTATGCAATCAATGACATCCTGGATTTTAAGTGGACTTTAAGGAATGCAGTCATATGGCAAAACTTTAAGGTTGTTGCTGATTGTTCATAGAGGAAGTAATAAAGTTGCTTACTCGGAATTAACATGACAATCAACTGACATACAAATCGGCTCCATGGCCCGTTACCATATTTTAGAAACCTCAAAAGTGTTTCAAATACAATGAATTGCTATGACATGCAGTAACTGTTGTGTAGGCAAAAGTGACTACCATTTTCAACACAGTAAGATCTCACAAACAGCAATGAGATAATGGACCAATTAATCTGTTTTTATGAATGCTGGCCAAGACACGAAGGACTCCCTGCTCTTTGAATAGAGCCATGGGATCTTCCTTATCCAAGGCCGCAGTTTAATGTTTCATTCTGGGATGATAGTTGGCTAATTGGTAATTGTAACATTTGTTGTAACATTAAGGTACCGTGTACCAAGTGTAACAATTTTTTGATCCTGTCTAGGACTAGGGAGGTATAGACTAAAAATTAGAGCCAGACCTTTCAGGAGTGAAATTAGGAAACACTTCTACACACACAGGGTGGTAGAAGTTTGGAACTCTCTTCCGCAAATGACAGTTGATGCTAGATCAATTGTTAATTTTAAATCTGAGGTTGATAAATTTTTGTTTGCCAAAGTTATTAAGGGATATGGGTCATAGATGGATATATGGAGTTAGGTCGCAGATCAGCCATGATCTCATTGAATGGCGGAAAAGGCTCGAGGGGCTAAATGGCATACTCCTGTTCCAATGTTCATTCTATATAAGGCAACTGGAGCATGGGGGAAGTTTCTCTGTTTACAACCAGGACATGTCTATTCTCTTAACTACATAACCCAAATTCCCTCTATCTGTCTGCATGTACATTTTGGCTGCCACTGCAGACCTGAGCCCTTTGCTTCTATCTCTTGTTTTCTCTCTTGGACACTTCTCTCCTGACTTCTCTTCCTGTCACTCAATCTTGCCTCCGTTGAATTATCCACTCATAAACTTTCAACCACCCTAAACCCGTCACTACTCAGCTGCCTCCCTATTCTGCTTGAATTCCCTCTTGGAAATTCCCACAGCTACCCTGTGTGCCTTTGTTGGCATTCTCCAAAGTGCCCATCAAGGCACTTGTTGCCTCCTTAAAAGCAGCAACCTCAACTGCCCCATCTTCTTCTCTCATTGTCCTTCCACCCAATATGCCCACCGGGGGCTTGGACTCGAGTAGTGGTCAACAAACATCGCTCCTCTCTGCATTGCCTTTCAGAATGTTCGTTCACTCATGAACAAGGCCCTCGCTGTCCACGGCCTTGTGTGAATGATTATACTGGCTTTAACTGAAACTATGCTCACGGGTGGCGACATACTCTTTCATACTGAAGCCTCCTCACTTGGCTATACTTTCCAACACCTGCCTCACGCAAACAGCTGTGATAACAGTGTGGCATTTGTCACTAAATCACACCTCTCTCCCTACTTTACTTTCTGCACCTCACGTTGTTCCATCTCTTTCACGTCTCTCTTAAAATCCTTTTCCTCTACCTCCCCAAGTGCCAAGCCTTATCCCGAGATTCTTATCGGGATATCCTCCCTCAGCCTCTGCACAGTGACTGATGACCCTCCTAATTTTCTCCCTTTATTCACCCATATTTATGACCCCCTCTCCCCCAGCCTTGCTGTCTCCTATGTTTCTCTACTGCCATGGTCTCTATCGTAGAGATGGCCATCTCCGACTAGTTCCTTGTATCCCACATTCCCCTACCCCTTTCAATGAAGATTGGCTGAATGCCGGGCCTGGGGATTCCCCAAAAATTGTGGGGATGTTGGGGCTGGGGATTCACCGAAGATCGTGGGGAGGTCCAAGGACTCCTTGAGAGTATGGGGGCACTCTAGCTCCTCCTGGCCTATAGGGAGTTCCAAGAGAGGCAAAATTTTAAAATTTACCTGGGCCTCTTCTGGTCAGTCGACCCTACCCGTTGTGTTGCCCCTGCTGGGCTGCAGATAGCGCAGGACCTTCCCCCAGTGTGGACTGTAACATTGTCACAGCACTGATGACATTATTGACATTAATGGGCAATGACTAGAATCTTAAGTAGGCCCATCTGCATTTAGTGGGTCCTCACCCAGGCCCTGGATTACCAACCGAAATATTATGGCAGCCAGGAATGGGCCGGCTTGGAGGCGGGATCTTTTTTTTAGGATTTCAGTCCTTTCAGTGACTCTTTCCTTCCCCGGTGGGATGGAGAGGGTTAAAATTGAGACCTACATTTCAGGATTCTATTGGGTGTGACTGTGCCGGAAGAGTGCAGAGTGGCCAATTTAGTACCCAGTTTTAAAACAAGAAACCGAGATAATTGAAGGTCATGTACGTGAACATCTTTGTTGGGGAAAATTTCAGAATCTTTAATTATGGATGAAGAGAAGACAGATTTTAAAAAGGATGATTGTGTTTGAAAAACTTAACATTTTTTGAGGCGGTAACAGCATCGGGAGACACATCAACAAGAGAGAATGGCAGAGGCAGCAGAAGAAAGGGCAGATGTTCAGGAATCCCTATCATGCTGGCTATCATGATGGGGAAATCCATGGATGTAGTGTACATGGAATTTAGGAAAGAATTTGATACAGTACCAATGGAAGGTTACTGGAGAAGATGGAGTGTAGAATTAGGGGTAGGATAGAAAACTAGAGAAAAAATTGGTTGGAAGAGAGAGAAGTTTAAAGATCATTTTTTTTTTAAAAGAATGATTGGAAGTGGTGTAGTGGTGTCTTAATCATTTTATATTTGGGGTCCTTTTGTTCACTGTGCTTATCAACCATTTAGATATATAGGTCAAGAGGGAATGGTGTAGACATTTGTGAATTATACCAAAATATGAGGTATAGTTATTTTTTTAGAAAGCCAAAGGAAAGGGCAAAAGAATATTGAAAAGATTAGGGAAATGTGCTATAAAATAGCAAATGGAATTGAATATGAATAAATGAGGCCATATATTTTGGTTAAAAAAAATAACAGTAATTATACTCTGAAAACAAGTAGTTATGATGCTGTGGAAGAGCAGGGAGATTTGGGGATATAGATTCACAGGACTTTGAAGGCAGAACATCAGGTTGATAAGGCATTTAAAAAAAAAAAGCTTCCCCAACATGATAGCCAGCACGATAGGGATTCCTGAACACCTGTCCTTTCTTCTGCTGCCTCTGCCATTCCCTCTTGTTGATGTGTCTCCTGATGCTGTTATCGTCTCAAAAAATGGTTTCATCAGAAGAGGTATTGAATATAAAACCAAGGTAATGATGTATACAGTATTGGGCTCCACACTGTAGGAAGGATATAGAGGCTTTAGAGGGGGTACAATGCAGATTCACTGGGATACTATCTGGTATGCGGCATGCAAATATGATGATAGACTTGAAGTTTTTTTTCATTCGAACAATGCAGATTGTGGGGCAATATGAATCTTTCCGCATCTCTTCCTCTCTTTCCTCCTTTAAGAATCTCCTTAAAACCGACCTCTTTGACCAAGCTTTTTGGTCATCTGGCCTAATATGACTCCGTGTCAAATTTTGTTTTATAATGCTCCTGTGAAGTGCCTTCGGACATTTTATTCTTACAAGTGCCAAATAAATACAGGTTGTTGTACACAGGAAGTTGTAAGACTGTGGAATTAATTTCCAAGGTTAGTGGTTGAGGCAGAGACTGTCTCAACATTCAAGATCAGATTGGATAGGTGGAAGAAGGAAAAGGTATCAAAACGATTTGGGAACAGGATAAATCTCATTGGGAGTATTTGCTGTCATGGAGAGTAAACATCAACACAGACTGGTTACGTTGGATGGCCTCTTTCCGTGTTGTAACTTCTGTGTATATTTCTATGAAGAATGGCCGCTTGGAGGAGGTAGAGAAGAGTTTCTGGTTTCAGTGCTTAGAGGAGAGGAGCAAAATAAAAATAAAAATTCTGGGTGTTACTCACCTAAGTTTGTTTTTTTAAGATTTGGATTGATTTCACTCTCTCCTGTAAATTATAATAAAAGTGGATTTCCTGTAAGAGAGATTACTTGGAGAATTCACTACACCTGAACCTTTTAATTTTAGTATTAACTTGGCTCAGTTGTGCTTCACTTATGCTTCTCTGAATCAGAAGGTTGCTGCAGGACTTAGCCCATAATGTTAGTTGCATTGTCTGAGGTGCTATCTTTTAGACAAGGTGTTGAACTATTCAGATGGATGTGAAATGTACCATACCAAATATATTGTTGGGCTTGGATTCTGTAGCCTGAGATGATAAAATATTCCACAGAACAAAATGATTTATGTGCTTCTGGCACTGATTGGTGGAATTTGTCCATGGAGGGCATCTGGCCATGGTTGAATACTGAAGATGTGGATTCATTGATATTCTGCAATTTTACTTGATTATCTTTGGGAATCAAATAGAAATTTTGTAGAATTTTCCAGAAGGGATTAAATCAAAAGGGAAAAATCCATCATAAGGTAGATTGCACATGTTCTGTGGTAAGGATGGGTTTGATGGGCCAAAATTGCCATTTCTTGTTTCTTGGTTTCTTAATTTTCTATGGGTTCACAGAGGCAATACAATAAGATGCATACTGCTCATGGAGAGGCAGAATTCTGCAAATATTGAGCCGCATAATTATCTTTGTAAAAGTAACAGTGTATTTAAGACTTTCGAATCTTGCCGTCAGTGCAATTATGTTGGGTGTTATTTAAATATTGGAAATCAAAGGCTAAACTACAATTCAAAGGGAACCAACAGGAAGAAACTAAACCAAAAGTTACATCCGCGATCATAATATGGCAAATGTGAATAATTTACAATCTTGCAAGCTGAAATGTGCAGTTTTTAATAGGCACACTGTAAACTCATTGTCAGTTTTGTAACAAGCCATGTTCCAAGGATAGAAGTGTAGCTAATATATCTGTATTTTTTAAACAGGTCCGTGTCTAGTTCAGGATGGCTGCATCATCAGCTTCATATGATCAGCTCCTGAAGCAGGTAGAGGCACTTAAAATGGAGAATTCAAATCTGCGACAGGAATTGGAGGACAACTCAAACCATCTGACACAACTAGAGACAGAGGCATCCAACATGAAGGTACATTTCAGTTTTCTGTAAAACTGAAGATCATTTTACATCTCGGACAGACAATTTCCTACAGTATGTTTTGGGTTAGGCATATTGCATTAGAAAAAGTTGTCCAAGAGTGACATCGTGTAATTTGATGTGGTTGAGTTTTGTTGCGGTGGTTAAAATGCTGAGGACCGACCTCATTACAGCAAACTTGAAGCCTGTTGGGCGCCATTTATTTCCTGCTTCTGTCAAAAGCATGGTATTGATGTTATCAGGAGCTCATATTTTAGGATAAATCCACGATTAAAAGCAGGCACATGGTAATATAGAAATGCTGGAGTTCCCAAAATGCATTACTGTGAAATTGTAAGATACTGACTTTACCTGCCATTCTGAGGCTGATAGGTACAGAATACAATTACTGCCTGTAAGACTGCTATCATAATGCCTACCTAGAATTGCAAAGATAACTGTAGAGGGAGTAGTTCCTCCTTCCATAGAAATCTAGCATTTCACAATCACTGTCCTACTACCTCTTGAAAGGTTCTAGAGTTTTTGCCTTCATTACCCAACCTGAAAGAGAATTTCATCTATCGATCATTCTTTGTGTGAAGTGCTTCCCAACATCAGTCCTGAATTTGTATTTTCAAGTTTGTGCAATTGCAATTTGTCTGAAATACACAATATACTGTATAGCTTATACGGTGCCACACTTAAATATTTTGCAGCTGTACTTTGGTTACTATTGGTAATCGATTACTTCAAAACCAATACATATTTCTTTCTTGTTTTTGTTACAATTATTTTTTGGAAACCATGTAGGAAGAAGTATGATGGTTGTTCAGTAGCAGTTATCAAGATAACATTTATTAATCTACTATAGCAGTATTATGATTTTATGAAATTACAGCCTTTTTGTATTGACTTGTAATGGATATATTATTGTCAATTGTAATAAGTATTTTCTGGAACCATGGAGTATTGTAATAGGAGAGCTCATTGAATTGTCACTGGGTATGGGTTAGAATAGTCATGACATAACAGATTAGCGATATGACAGTACTTTCAATCTGAGTTTGTTTTGCAGTTTCTCATTGCTTTTCCTATTATCAATTGGCATCAGCTAAGGAGAATTTTCTATTACGTTCATCACTACATCTTATCTTCTGTTTCCGCCAGAAATAAAACAGAGCACAAGATGCTGTAACTGGCAACTTTGAAATTGACGTTAATGCAAATGGATAATGGTAATCCCTTTTGGCTGATATAAGTGTCTACCCGTTTTAAACCTGGATGTAGACTGGGCCTATATTTTCTAGATTTTAGAAGAATGAGAGGTGATTTCACTGAAACATAAAACACTCTTACAGAGCTTGACATGGTAGATGCAGGGAGGATGTTTCCCCTGGCTGGGGAGTCTAGAACCAGGAGTTTATAGATATGTTTTTCATAGGTATTCTATTATATTAAAGTGCTAGAAAGATAATTCTGTAACTGCAATAACCTAAAATGGCACACAAAGGAATGTTTGGAGTACAGTTTTGTGTCAATTATTATGTTTTGCTTCACATTTTCAATGTGTAAGTAACTGCATTGACAAATTTATTTGGCCTATGTTAAAGATGTATTTTCCTATAAACTTTGTTTTTAGTAAGCCACTTTGTAAGAGACTTATTTATTTAAGAAGTTTTTAATAGGCTATGTTATGTCTCATTCGATTGAGTTGCTATTTCTTTGTTTGGGGTCATTACATTACATCTGTTCTGAATCCATTGTAATGAATTGATCATGTTACATTGTGTTTACTGTGTCAATTATAAGTGCTATATGATAAACGTGAGAACACACACTTCAATATATTACTAATTTTTATTATCAGCATTATTGAGATTAAATTTCTTATACTGGGCATTTTCCCAGTACTTTTTCCTGCTTGGCCTTTTGGTGTCGCAAGATACAATACATAATGTCTTTTCACTATTCAAGAAAATTTCAGATTTTGTTCTGTAATTGGTTGGGTGGTGTCTAAATGAGTTTAAAGGATTCAAGAGAAGATGCCTAATAGTATGCACCCTCTTAATACAGCACTAAAAAAAAATTCTTAGGAAGGTTTCAGTGTTTTAAAAAAAAAAGTCCGTGTTGGGGTAGATGAGGTAGAGATGAAATTAGATTTTGCATTTGAAAATAGAGTATGAAATTCAGCATTACAAATTTTTTCAACAAAATTTTTTCAATGTATTCATTTAGTGTCTCAATTCTAATTAAGTGCTTTTTATTATTATTTTACCCCTTAAAAGGGAGGGTATTCCAACTCTTGAGTTACCAGAAAATCATACAAATACATCTATGATCTGTTGTATATTAAATTACGTATGTGGCGTTTGTGTTTTATTGAATACTCATCAGGTACCTGCAAGTTGTGCGGTGGGCCTTCGCAGTGTTACAGATGTCATGCTGTGTGACACACAATAGCTGCTATTTTATAATAAGAGTACACAAGCCTGTGATTGTGCAGTCTGGTCGCTGGGTTCCCACAAATTGATCAAAATGCTTTCTACATTTTTTTTATTTGCCATTCTTTTCTCTGTTTCTGAGATCTCTGGTGTTCAAATAAGGATAACACTTTTTAAAAAAAAAAAATTACATTTGTCACAATTAAATGTGTCTCTTGTACTTTTAATGTCTTCAGTATATATTTTACTTGAAGGCCTCAGCCTCTCCCAAATGCTTGGTCTTGAACTTGATATTGTTACTGAATTTGGATTGTGCAGTCGGAGCATGATTAATGTGCCTATTTTCTCAGGATGCATCAGTACCGTTTAGCTAGCTGCACTGATGGGATATTTTTCTTTGTTTCAAGTGCTTTCTACTCAGTAGCTTTACTTAAAGAATTTTGAAAAACAAGATTAATTTCAAAAACTTGAGATAAAATTTATATATTTAAAGTATATGGGTGAAAATTTCTGGAGGAGTTGGAAGAGTTTACATGTTAATACTTCAGTTTACAACTAATTATCTCACCTATGTATTGTTCACAGTTTTATTTTTAAAGCCATTGTTAATTATTGGTTATACCTGTGTATGTGTTTTTGTGAGAGACAGATGTATGGGGGTCAGAGAGAGGGCTGCAAAACAGTGAGATAAACATATGCAATTCTTAATTAAAGGTTAAATTTTTTTTTTAATTTTAAATTTGAAGCCAATTTATCATCTCACCTGTGTTTTGTTGACAGCTAAAACAGATCAATGCTAATTGCTTATATATAGATGCAAGCAGGTAGTTTATTTACTCACTCTAATTTGATTTCATATTTTAAAAGTGGAATTTTGAAAGTAAATAATGCCTCTGCGTGAAATAGGTAAGAATGCCGAGTAGGAGAGGGCAGGGGAATTGGAAAATAAGTTGAAGGAGCTCTGACTTTTGTCACCTGCTCTTGGGGGAGCAGGAGGAAATGTATGGAGGTTTAAGGGTGAGGTGAGTGACTGAGATTACGGTAATGTAATGGTTATGTTACTGGACTAGTCATCCAAAGGCATGGACTAATAATGCAGTAAGTGAGGTCACATCTCACCATGGCAGTTTGAAAATGTGAATTCAGTTTTAAAAAAGCCTTGATTTTTTTTTCGAAGAAAAACAGTTGGTATCAATGGAAGTGATCATGAAGCTTGTTGGATTGTTGTAAAAACACAACTGGTTCACTAATGTCCTTTAGGGAAGGAATCCTGCTGTCCTTATCTGGTCTGGCCTGTAGGTGAATCCAGCCTCCCACCAACGTGGTTGACTCTTGCCTGCCCTCCAGAGATGTAGCAAGCCACACAGTTGTATCTCAGGGCAACAGGGATCGGCAATTTCTGCTGGCCTTGCCAACAATGCCCAGTGATTCCAAAGCTTTTAAAATACTAACAGGAGGACGATGTTTTATGAACATCCACATCCTCAATCATGTTGGACCCAAGCAAGAAACAAGATGGAAGTGTTTGCAACTGCTACAAGTGCCGAGTGGATGATCCGACTTGGCTTCCTACCATCATAGATATCAAGTCAAGTCGATTCAGTTTACTTTAAGTGATACAACTATTAAGAAACCATTGAGTGCACTGGACACAAAGGCTGTGGACTTTGACAGCATCATGTCGGTAATGCCAAAGAACTGTGTATCAGAACTAGCCGCTTCTATAGGCAAGCTGTTCAAGTGAATCTGGCATCTACCCAACAGTATAGATGAGTGCGCAGGTATGTCCTATCTGCAAAAAGCAGCACATATCTAACCTTCCAATTACAATCCTGTTAGCCTCCTCCCAGTCATCTGTAAAGTGATTGAAGAAGTCTTCAGTAATGTCATCAATTGATACTTTATCACCAATAGTCTGCTCATTGATGGTCAATTAAGGTCTGCCACAACCACTGGGCTCCAGACTTCCTCTCAGTCTTAATCCCCAGACATGGCTGTATGGTTTTCAGTATTTAACACATTGTTTCCAAGGTGAAATATATAATATATATAGAATCCCTGTTCCAAATTGATGGGGCACTTGTGGACTTAACAGCAGCGGTGCAGGACATGGTGTGAGTTCAGTATGCAGAAACGGAGTGATCGGAGTTGGTGACAGAAGACCTTGATTGTGGAAAGAATTTTGAGAGAGATTTGCTTCATAGAAAACATAGATACATAGAAAATAGGTGCAGGAGTAGGCCATTCGGCCCTTCACCACCATTCAATAAGATCATGGCTGATCATCACCTCAGTACCCCTTCCTTGCTTTCTTTCCATACCCCTTGATCCCTTTAGCCGGAAGGGCCATATCTAACTTCCTCTTGAATATATCCAACGAACTGGTATCAACAACTCTCTGCAGCAGAGAATTCCACAGGTTAACAACTCTCTGAGTGAAGCAGTTTCTCCTCATCTCGGTCCTAAAAGGCTTACCCCTTATCGTTGGACTGTGTCCCCTGGTTCTGGACTTCCCCAACATCGGGAACATTCTTCCTGCATCTAACCTGTCCAGTCCTGTCAGTATTTTATGTTTCTGTGAGATCCCCTCTCATTCATCTAAACTCCAGTGAATACAGGCCCAGTCGATCCAGTTTCTCATATGTCAGTCCTGCCATCCCGGGAATCAGTCTGATGAACCTTCGCTGCACTCCCTCAATAGCAAGAACGTCCTTCCTCAGATTAGGAGACCAAAACTGTACACAATATTCCAGGTGAGGCCTCACCAAGGCCCTGCACAACTGCAGTAAGATCTCCCTGCTCCTATACTCAAATCCCCTAGCTTCGAGACAGTGACGCCAGCGTTGGTGTTTCTGGCTCAAATTTCACAAGAAACAATTATTTTTTTGTGCTATGGACACATCTAAAACTTGACGCGGCCCATATTTAAGTAATTTTATTATTCATAATTTAGATGGATTTATGGAGCATGTAAATAATTTTTAAACAGTTTATTTTTCATTTCGACAAGCACAGAGATAATATTTAATATGGAAATACACACCAATTGTTAATGTGAAATGCGTCGCACTGCTCTTCCCCTAGCATCGCACTGCCCCCTCTCCAGCCAGGCACTGCCATTTTCCCGACCCCAGCCCCTTTCCCCAGCGCCCACTCATCAGAGTCATGGTACATCGATAGAGAGCAGAGCTAACTTTTTTTCCCTTCTCTCCCTTCTCCCTAACCCAACAGTACTGAGACAAATTGTAACACCCATGTTTCCATCTTTTCTCAATGATGCTTTGAGTGTCCACATACAGCCATCTCTGTTTACTCCCTTTGGAGAAACAGATTTATTAAAAAGATTACAATGGCTTGCACACAATTTGTCACTGATGGATGATGATGTCCCTATTGGTAACTCTTTATTATGTGCATCCGAAAACGGTCACCATTATCATCATCATCATAGGCAGTCTCTCGAAATCGAGGAAGACTTGCTTCCACTCTAAAAGTGAGTTCTCAGGTGACTGTACAATCCAATACGGGAATTACAGTCTCTGTCACAGGTGGGACAGACAGTCATTGAAGGAAAGAGTGGGTGGGGAATCTGGTTTGCTGCACGCTCATTCTGCTGCCTGCGCTTGTTTTCTGATTGCTCTCGGCGACTAGATTAGAGGTGCTCGGCGCCCTCCCAGATGCTCTTCCTCCACTTGGGGCAGTCTTTGGCCAAGGATTCCTTTGTGTTGGTGGGGATGTTGCACTTTATCAAGGAGGCTTTGAGGGTGTCCTTGAAACGTTCCCTTTGCCCACCTGGGATCGCTTGCCCTGTAGGAGTTTTGAGTAGAACGCTTGCTTTGGGAGTCTTGTGTCGGGCATGCGGACGATGCGGCCTGCCCAACGAAGCTGGTCGAGTGTGGTCAGTGCTTCGATGGTGGGGATGTTGGCCTGATCGAGAACATCATTGTAAAATTATATAAACATAATTGTTTATGCACTCACTTCCTCCATTTCTTAAGTGGACGACATAGGCCCCTTTCAGATTATTTCTGATTGCCAGAGCAAAAAAGAATTGTTGACTGCTTGATTTGTTGCCAAACCGCAGTGTTTGAGAAAGACAAGAAACTCCTAATTAGTAGACCAGTATTGCAGCAGGAGCAGGATAAGTATTTCCTATTACTAAAACTTAATATTCTGCAGCAACAGAAATCATTTGAAAAAATGTGTCTGTACTTGGGATAAATACAAGTCTAAGAATGGTGGGAAACGGACTAAATTACAATTACATTTTTTTTCATTGCCAGCATTTAATGCCCATCCCTAATTGCTCTTGAAAAGGTGGTGGTAAGCCACCTTCTTGAACCTCTGCAGTCAGTGTGCTGAAGGCACTGGAACAGTGCTGTTGGGGAGGGAGTTCCAAGATTTTGATTCACTGAAGGAACAGTGATATATTTCCAAGTCAGGATGGTGTGTTACTTGGAGGGGAGCATGCAGGTGGTGGTCTTCCCACGTTCTTCCAGGTGGTAGAGGTTGCGGGTTTGGGAGGTGCTGTCGGAGAAGCATTGGCAAGTTGCTGCAGTGTATCTTGTAGATGATGTGCACTGCAGCCACAGTGGTGGAGGGAGTGAATGTTTAAAGTGGTGGATGGGCTGTTTTTTCCTGGATGGTGTCGAGCTTCTTGATGTTGTTGGAGCTGCACTCATCCAGGCAAATGGAGAGTATTCCACCACACTCCTGACTTGTGCCTTGTAGATGGTGGAACTGCTTTGGGGAGTCGGGAGGTGAGCCACTGGTTGCAGAATATCCAGCCTCTGATCTGCTCTTGCAGCCACAGTATTTATGTGGCTAGTTCAATTAATGGTGACCCCCAAGATGTTGATGGTAGGAAATTTGACGATGGTTATACCGTTGAATGTCAAGAGGACGGGGTTCGACTCTTTCTTGTTGGAAATGGTCATTGCCTAGCACTTGTGTGGCGCAAATGTTACTTGCCACTTACAGCCCAAGCCTGAATATTGTCCACGTCTTGTTGCATGTGGGCATGGACTGCTTCATTATCTGAGGAATTGCGAATGAAACTGAGCACTGCAATCATCAGCGAACATCCCCACTTCTGACCTTATGATGGAGAGAAGGTCATTGATGGAGCAGTTGAAAATGGTTGGGTCGAGGATGCTACCTTGAGGAACTCCTGCAGTGATGTCCTGGAGCTGAGATGATGGCCTCTAACAACCACAACATTCCCATTCCTGATACTAGCTTATTTATTTATTTAATTCTTTTTGTATTTTTATCAGATTTTATTTAAGTAACTGAATTTAAATTCCCCCATGGTGGGATTTGAACTCTCATCTCACGGATTACTAGTCCTGTAACACAACCACTATGCTACCGTTATCCTTTGTGCTAGGTATGACTCCAGCCAGTGGAGAGGTATCCCCCTGATTTCCATTGACTGCAATTTTATTAGGGCTCCTTGATACCGCGCTTGGTCAAAGTCAAATACTGCCTTGATGTCAATTGCAGTCACTCTCATCTCACCTCTGGAATTCAGATCTTTTGTCCATGTTTGGATCAAGGCTGCAATGAGGTCGGGAGCCAAATGGTCCTGTCAGAACCCAAACTGAGCATCAGTGAGCAGGTTATTGGTGAGTAAGTGCCATTTGACAGCACAGTTGATGACCTCTTCCATCACTTTGCTAATGATTGGTCGGATTGGATTTGTGCTGCTTTTTGTGGACAGGGCATATCTCTGCAATTTTCTGCTTTCTCGGGTAGATGCCAGTGTTGTAGCTGTACTGGAACAGCTTGATTAGAGGCGGGGCTGGCTCTGGAGCACAAATCTTCAGCACGACAGCCGGGATGTTGTCGGGGGCCCATAGCCGTTGCTCTATCCAGTGTTCTTGTTTCTTGCAATCATGTGGAGTGGATCTATTTGGCTGAAGACTAGCTTCTGTGATGGTGGGGATTTCAGGAGGAGGCCAAGATGGATCATCTACTCGGTACTTCCAGCTGAAGATGGTTGCAAACGCTTCAGCTTTGTCTTTTGCATTTACATGCTGGGCTCTACCATCATTGAGGATGGGGATGTTCATGGAGCTCCTCCTGTTAGTTGTTTAATTGTATACCACCACTCGTGACCGAATGTGGCAGGACTGCAGAACTTTGATCTGATCCATTGGTTGTATGATTGCTTAGCCCTTTCTATAGCATGCTGCTTCAGCTGCTTAGCATGCATGTAGTCCTGTGTTGCTGCTTCACCATTTTGGCACCGCATTTTTTTGGTACGTCCGGTGCTGCTTTTGGCATGCTCTTCGACATTCCTCATTAAACCAGGCTTGATGGTAATGATAGAGTGCAGCATATGCCGGGCCATGAGTTTACAGATTGTGGTGGACTATAATTCTGCTACTGCTGATGACCCACAAATGCCTCAATGCATTTCCCCTTAAATCCCATCTAAACCTCCGACCAATTACTTTAAATCTATGTCCCCTGGTTATTGAGACCCCTCTGCTAAGGGAAATAGGTCCGTCCTATCCACTCTATCTCGGCCCCTCATAATTTTATACACCTCAATAAGGTCTCCCCTCAGCCTCCTCTGTTCCAAAGAAAACAACTCCAGCCTGCTCAATCTTTCCTCATAGCTAAAATGTTCCAGTCCAGGCAACATCTTCGTAAATCTCCTCTGTACCCTCTCCAGTGCAATCACATCTTTCCTGTAATGTGGTGACCAGAACTGCACACACAACTCTATCTGTGGCCTAACTAGTGTTTTACACAGTTCAAGCATAACCTCCCTGCACTGGTCTTTATTAGCTGAGGCATAGAATACAAGTATTCTGTATGCCTTCTTATCTACCTGGCCTGCTGCCTTCAGGGATCTGTGGACATTCACTCAAATGTCCCTTTATTCCTCTACACTTAGTGTCCTACCATTTCGTGTGCATTCCCTTTCCTTGTTAGCCCTCCCCAAATGCATTACCTCACACTTCTCCGGATTGAATGCCATTTGCCACTGTTCTGCCCGGTTCATAAGAACATAAGAAATAAGAGCAGGAGTAGTGCATGACCTCACACTTTCCAACATTATACTCCATCTGTCAAATTTTTGCCCACTCACTTAGCCTGTCTATGTCCTTTTGCAGATTTTTTTGTGTCCTCCTCACACATTGCTTTTCCTCCATCTTTGTATCGTCAGCAAACTTGGCTACGTTAATATAGATTGTAAGTAGTTGGGGTCCCAGCACTGATCCATTGGTTCATTGATATCTTCCTGCAATCTACAACTTTCTTCTTCATTATCAACCACACAGCTTATTTTTGTTTCATCTGCAAACTTCTTAATCATAACCCCTACATTCAAGCCTAAATCATTGATTATATATCACAAAAAGCAAGAGACCTAGTTCTGAGCCCTCCGGAACCCCACTGGAAACAAGCTTCCGGTTACAAAAACACCCATCAACCATTACCCTTTGCTTTCTGCCTCTGAGCCAATTTTGGATCCAACTTGCCACTTTGCCCTGGATCCCATGGGCTTTTACTTTCGTGACCAATCTGCCATGTGGGACCTTATCAGAAGTTTTGCTAAAATCCATATACACTCCATCACACGCACCACCCTCATCGACCCTCCTAGTTACCTCCTCAAAAAATTCAGTCATGTTAGTCAGACACGACCTTCCCTTAACAAATCCATGCTGACTGCCCTTGATTAATCAGTGTCTTGCTAAATGAAGATATATTCTGTCCCTCATAAATTTTTGCAATAATTTTCCTACTACCGTGGTTAGGTTGACTGGCCTGCAATTACTCGGTCTATCCCTTTCTCCCTTTTTAAATAAAGGTACCACATTACCAGTCCTCCGGCACCACACCTGTAGCCAGAGAGGATTAGAAAATGATGGTCGGAGCCTTTTCCTTTTTTTCCTTTTTTGATTCTCTTAACAGCCTGGGATACATTTCATCTGAGCCTGGGGATTTATCCACTTTCAAAGCTGCTATAACCCCGTTATTACTTCCTCTCTGTTTATTTCATTTAATATTTCACACTCCTCCTCCCTGATTGCAGTGTCTGCATCACCCCTCTCTTTTGTGAAAACAGACGCAAAGTATTCATGAAGAACCATACCCATGTCTTCCGCCTCCATACACACATTACCTTTAATAACTCTTTCTTTAGTTATACTCTTGCTCTTAATGTATTTCTAAAACATCTTTGGGTTTCCTTGATTTTACTTGCCAAAATGTTTTCATCCTCTTTGCTTTCCTAATTTCCTTTTTAATTTCACCCATGCACTTTCTATACTTCTCCAGACTATCTGTAGTATTGAGTCCTTGGTATCTGTCATAAGCTTCCCTTTTTTCTTTATCCTTCCCTGTATGTCCCTTGACATTCAGGGGGGGTCTAGATTTGTTAGTTAAACCTTTTTTATTTAGGGAAAAGGGGGAGATGCCTTTATCACCTCTAGACTTGACTATTCAAATGCACTGCCAGCAGGCTTCCCTAGTTCTACCCTCCATAAACTTGAGGTCATCCTAAACTCTGCCGTCTCTGTGCCAACTTGCAGCAAGTCCTGCTCACCGATCTCCCCTGTGCTTGCTGACCTACATTGTCTCTGGTTAGGCAATACCTCGGATTTTAACGTTCGCATCCTTGTTTTCAAATCCTTCCATGGCCTCGCCTCTCTTTATCGCTGTAGTCTCTTCCAGCCATATAATCCTGCTGGAGCTCTGCGCTCTACCTATTCTGGCCTTTTGAACATCCACGATTTTAATTGCTCCACCAGTGGCGGTCGTGCCTTCAGCTGCCTAGGTTTGAAGCTCTGGAATTCCCTCCCTAAATCTCTCCGGCTCGCCATTTCTCGTCCTCCTTTAAGATGCTCCTTTAAACCTACCTCTTCGACCAAGCTTTTGGTTATCTGTAATGAGGATGTAATGAGCAGGGTGGATAAAGGGAAACCGGTAGATGTGTGTTTGGATTTCCAGAAAGCATTGGATAAGGTGCCACATAAAAGGTTACTGCACAAGATAAGAGTTCACGGGGTTGGGGGTAATATATTAGTGTGGATAGAGGATTGGCTAACAACAGAAAACAGAGAGTTGGGATAAATGGGTCATGTTCAGGTTGGCAAACTGTAACTAGTGGGATGCCATGGGGATCAGTGCTGGGGACTCAACTGTTTACAATTTATATTAATGACTTAGATGAAGGGACCGAGTATATGAAGGGACCAAGTATAACATAGCCAGATTTGCTGATGATACAACGATAGGTGGGAAAACAAGTTGTGAGGATGATGCAAAGAATCTACAAAGAGATATAGATTGGCTCAGTGAGTGTGCAAAAATTTGGCAGATGGAGTATAATGTGGGAAAATGTGAGAAAAAATAAAAAAGCAAATTACTATTTAAATGGGGAGAGATTACAAAATGCTGCAGCACAGAGGGATCTTGGTTCTTATATATGGAACTCAAAAAGTTAGCATGCAGGTACAGCAAGTCATCATCATAGGCAGTCCCTCGGGGTCAAGAATGACTTGCTTCCGCACTAAAAATGAGTACTCAGGTGACTGAATTCATTTTAAACGGTGGAAGATGCCTGTGCGTGAATTTGTTGCACACCAGCCGCCACACGGAGCAAGGTCTTGGCCCAGTGGCTAGGGGGTGCAAGATGACTGGATACCAGGCTCTGCCGCATGTGCCAATGCATACATCCTTCCTTCCTTCCCACAGGACTTTTCTCTACATGGAATTCATGGAATTCATAGTATGCAATGTGAGCATCATGATATCACAGCCTCGCTATTGGCCCATGCTGCGCCTTCCCTTGGTCTTGTCCACTCTGCTTCACCTCTGGGATCCCACCTCTCTCCTCCTCTGTGCCTCGTCTGTCATCTCCGCTTCCGACCCCCGGACATCGTTTCCCCCCCCCCCGACCTCCCCCGCTCCTGTGTCCCAACCTCTCCAGTGGGCTCCTCCACGTTCCGAGACGCCACCAATCATCTTCCTGCAATCTGATGACGTCTAATTTTGTCACCTTCTTTGGTTTTGTCACTCTTGTTGATTCTGCTGCTGCAGTGGTTGGCTTTTTTTGATTTGCCCACAGCTCCAGCCTTGCGCTCCAAACCCCAAACTGCTCTGCTCCTCTGACTGTCCCATGAAGTCAGGCTTTTTTTTGATTAGCCCACTGCTCCAGCCTAGTGCTTCAAACTGCTTCTCAAGTAATCAGGAAGGCAAATGGAATGTTGGCTTTTATTGCAAGGGGTAATGGAGTATAAAAGCAGGGAAGTCCTGTTCCAACTGTACAGGGCGTTGGTGAGACCACACCTGGAGTACTGCATACAGTTTTGGTCTCCTTATTTGAGGAAGGATATACTTGCTTTGTAGGCAGTTCAGAGAAGGTTCACGAGGTTGATTCCTGTGATGAAGGGGTTGCCATATGAATAAAGGTTGAGCAGGATGGGCCTATACTCATTGGAGTTTAGAAGAATGAGAGGTGATCTTATTGAAACATGTAAGATTCTGAGGGGTTGTGACAGGGTAGATGCAGAGAGGATGTTTCCCCTTGTGGGGGAATCTGGAACTGGGGGCGCAGTTTCAGAATAAGGGGTCGCCCATTTAAAACGGAAATGAGGAGGAATTTCTTCTCTGAGGGTTGTGAATCTTTGGAGTTCTTTACCCCAGCTGTGGAGGCTGGATCTTTGAATATATTTAAGGTGGAGATAGACAGATTTTTAAATGATAAGGGAGTCAAGGGTTATGGGGGACGGGCGGGGAAGTGGAGTTGAGGCCAGAATCAGATCAGCCATGATCTTATTGAATGGTGAAGCAGGCTCGAGGGACCAAATGGCCTACTCCTGCTCCTATTTCTTATGTTCTTACCCACCTGAACAATTCCCTATATGGCTTGGTGCCAAATTTTTTTTATAACACTCCTATTGATATGCAGCTCAACCTTTCTACCACCTCTCTCGACCCCCCCTACTGAGTTGTCAAGATTCCTTGTCCAGTATTCAATCTTGGATAAGCCACAATTTCCTCTAGTTAAACATTAGGAAGACTAATGCTATTGTTTTTGGCCCCTGCCATAAATCCCATACCATCACCACCAATTCCATCTCCTTTCCTGGCTATTGTTTCAGACTGTTGGCAGTCTTGCCGTTTTATTCGACCCATGCTGAGCTTCCCACCCCATATCCTCTGCATCACTAAGACCACTTATTTGCAGCTTTGTAACATCACCAGCCTGTAACCCTGCCGATGAAATCCTCATCGGTGCTTCTGTCAGTTATAGGCTCGTATATTCCAATGCTCTCCTGATTGGTCTCCATTCCTCCACAGTGTAAATTTCAGCTCATTCAAAATTGTACTGCCTGTATCCTATCCCACATCAGTTTTTGGTCAACTTACCTTTTAATAAAGAGTTGCAGAATAGTCACACCAAAAAAAAACTTGAAGTACAAGATATCCAGAATGCTAGAAAGTCCTTTTCTCAAAAAGCAATCATATCTGGCTGTAAATAACTGTTATACAGTCCAGAGGCAAAGCAGGCTGAAAAAAGTAGCGGGCATAAAGTTACCTTCTATAAATCAACTCCACATGCAAGGGCTTTTAGGCAAGGAAAGCTTAGAGTCTGCAACAATGTAGTGATTAATTAATTAATATAGAAAATCCATTTTCAAAAATAAGGTCAGTAGCTTAAAACAGACAGATGACAACCCTCATTTTCAACCCCAAGCAGCTTTGTGTGAACTGCAGCTCTATAACAATAAAAAAAATTAACTGGCTTGTTATCATCATCATAGGCAGTCCCTCGGAGTCGAGGATGACTTGCTTCCACTCTAAATGTCAGTTCTCAGGTGACTGAGGAGTCCAATGCGGCACTTACAGTCTGTGTCACAGGTGAGGCAGACAGCGGTTGAAGGAAAGGGTGGGTGGGGAGCCTGGGTTGCCGCACGCTCCTTCCGCTGTCTACGCTTGGTTTCTGCTTGTGCTTGGCAATGGGAGTCAAGGTGCTTGGCGCCCTCCTGGATGCTCTTCCTCCACTTTGGGCAGTCGTGGGCCAGGGATTCACAGGTGGAGGTGGGGATGTTGCACTTTATCAAGGAGGCTTTGAGGATGTTCTTGAAGCGTTTCCTCTGCCCACCTGGAGCTTGTTTGTCGTGTCGAAGCTCCGCATAGGACGCTTGCTTTGGGAGTCTCGTGTCAGGTATGCGGACGATGTGGCCCGCCCAACGGAGCTGATTGAGCATGGTCAATACGTCGTTGCTGGGAATGTTGGCCTGCACGAGAACACTGACATTGGTGTGTCTTATCTTGCCAATGGATTTGCAGGATCTTGCAGAGGCAGCACTGGTGGTATTTCTCCAGCCTTTTGAGGTGTCTGCTGTATATAGTCCACATCTCTGATCCATATAGGAGGGCGGGTAACACTGCTGCCCTGCAGACCATAAGCTTGCTGCTAGATTTGAGGTCCTGGTCTTCAAACACTCTGTTCCGAAGGCTGCGCTGGTGCACTGAAGGTGGTGTTGGACCTCGTCGTCAATATCTGCTTTTGCTGGCAGTAGGCTCAACTATAAGGTGGGAAACAATACAGAGGAATTGTGATTTTAGCATTTGTTTGAACCCAGAGGGAAGAAAGAACGAGCATTTGTACCGTGCCTCATCACATCCTTAGGACACTCCAAAGCACTTTACAGCCAGTGGATTATTTTTGAAGTGCAGTCATTGTTATGTTGACAAACACAGTAAGCATTTGCATATAACAAGGTCCCACAAACTACAGACGAATGAATGACCAGATAATCTATTTTTGGTGGTTTTGATTGTGCAGCAGTATAATGTTTGTATAGTACAGTACTTGCATAGAAGTATTACAATTTAAAATCTGTTTACGGATGCTTTTTTTTGTAAGTTTGCCATATTCAATTGCTGTACTATTTTGGAGCTAACAGTTAAACATTCTACCTTATTCTGCTTAACCCTGTCTCTGGAGATTTCTCCCTCTACAAGATGATGAAAAGTATGCCCAAGAAGGTTTAAAGCTGCTCGAATCTTGCAACATTATCTATGCTGTATGAGTAACTAGCCATTGTAGCGGTTAGTCAGTAAGCATCATGTAGCCAAGTCTCTCTAGTAAAAGCCATTCAGGAAACCGACCATTCGGCCCAACCAGTCCATGTCGCCGTTTACCCTCCACAGGAGCAGATAGATCTAATCACATTTGCCCATCCTCTTCCCAAATCCCTTCAACCCCTTTTCCCACATCTAATCTAATCTTGACATCGTTTCTACCTCAACCACTAACACGCACAAGTGAATTCCAAAGCCTCACACAGCTCTACAAATTAGTTTCTTGTGCCCTCTCAATCTCATAATTTAATCATGTATCTGTGGCCCCTCGTTCTTGACCCCCCTCAACTACTGGAAATGGTCAGCTTCTGTCCACCCTGTTCCATCAAGAAACTAGACTTTTCAAGCCTGGAGGCTGTATGATTTTACAGCTACAATTTTGAACTCTGTCACCATGAGAACAGGACCTGCTCAATTAACCACTATGTACTGAGATCAGAGAAAAATAGCAGTCAACCTGACAATATTACAAGTCTGCCTTTTTAAGTGCCTTTCAAATTTAAACCGTGTAGATGCATTAAAATAGGCTTTTAAAATTTACCTTGGGGGAAAAACATTTATATATTTTAAATGTTTTATTGTCTCCAGGAGTAATTTGTTACAAGAAATTTATTATTTGAGCATTAAAAGTAATCAGACCAGACTATTTTTATTTATTAGCAGTTATATTTATTTCAAAAAATGTCTTAGCAGAAACAGTTAAAAGCTGGAAATACTCAGCAGGTCAGACAGAATCTGTGGAAAAAAACAGAAGTCAGTCAATGTTTCAGGCCTAAAGACTCTTCCTGAGGACTAGTGGCAAAAAATGTAAAGTTGCTTATGCGAAGTGGTTCAGTTGTGGTGTCCAATGAGCAGATATAGTAAATGCATATGCACTTTTTTTAAATGTACATTACCAAGTTGCACTAAATAGCCATCAGAAATTATAGAAAAATATAAAGACCTACTTCATTCAATGCATAATAGTTTGACGAGCTATATTATGTGATTCCACATTGCAAAAGTGGCAGCTGTTGTTCTCTAGGCTAAAGCAGTGAAGCAGAAGAAAGCTCGCTGAAAAGGTTTCCCAGCCATCTTTACTAATTTACTGGCAGTCACGCAATACCGGAAAGAAAAGACTGAGATGCGTACAAATGGCTTTCCTCTTTTCGTTGTCCTTGGTTTCCAGATTAGTATCCGTATCATAATGGAACTGATGTTTTATTTAGCAACACTGCATTTTTAGGCAGTTGTTCTTGGTTAGATCTCTTCACTTTCTGCTTGTAAAAATATTTTTTCCTGCTTTGTTTTATGCATGTGCGTGTTTTATGGCACATTTATTAAAAGTCACAACTATTTAGATATTTGCATGTAATAGTCATTTATAAGAACACTAATATAGTACTTGTAATTTTTTAAGTGGGAATTCTATGCTAATTTAATCATCATCCTTAAATTCCTAATGTCATAGAAATTCTCACACTTACTGTCATGTTAGGAGATTCTCTAAAATGTGTGGTGACTATGCACGTGGTAGAAACATTAAAATGATTTTTGTGATTTATTTCTTCACACAATGAATCTTCATTTCCGGTTGAAGGATACATAAGAAATTAGCATCCAGATTTTCTTACAGCAATTTTTAAAAACGGTTTTGTTGGTAATTTGTGATGCGTAGGCATTGTCACATCTGCTTCGAGGCACTTAATTTATGAGGTTTGGCATACAGCATAATGTAATGCATTATTCATTTTAAGCCATTGTATCTGGTCCTGTCGCACACTATTCATTGTTTAAAGTCTAATGGACATTGTTACGTTGAATATAATTCAACCAAAAGTATTTTGTTTTCTTCACCATGATCAAAAAGCTGAATTTTACTAAAGTCAATTGCAGTAATTTTACTGAGAAATCATAAGTTACAGTATTAATGTTAAAATTGTACAAACAAGTACATTTCTTCTGATTCTGCTTCTGTGGCACACCTTGGGATGTTTTCCAACATTAAAGGTGCTATGTAAATGCAAGTTGTTTTTCGTTTTCAGTGTGCATTTAATTTTATTTCACTTTTTAAAATAGAACTTCATTTTTTTTTTTGTGCTGTGCTTTTCTTTTATTAATATTACCAGCAATGAATGTTAATATGCTATGTCAGCACTAGCTTAGTGGTAGCACTTTTGCCTCAGAGTTATAAGGTCATGGGTTCAAGTTCCACTCCAAGAACTTGAGCACATAATCTCGGCTGTCGCTTCAGTACAGTACTGAGAGAGTGCTGCATTGTCGGAGGTGCCGTCTTTCGGATGAGACGTTAAACGGAGTCCCGCCTACCCTCTCGGGTGGATATACATGGCACTATTCAAAGAAAAGCAGTGGAGTTCTTTCAGGATCCCTCAACCAGCAAATAGAGTATCTTCGCATTTATCTCAGTGCTGTGTGCAAATTGATTACCACGCTAACAGTAACTAGACTTCAAAAAGTACTTCATTGGTTGTGAATTGCTTTGGGGCGTCCTGAGCATGTGAAATAAGCTGTACAAATGCAAGTTTTTTTCTATCTGTTCAAATTGAATCCATACCATATCAGCATTATAAGCTTAGATTTTGTAGGGTTTTTTTTAACGTTCTTGGTTTCTATTGAAATTTCCACTTCCACTGAACTTTCTAAATGCTAAACAGTATTTAAACTAAAAGAAAAGTTTGCTACCAGAAAGAACTCTATCCAAACATGCATTTCTACTCGTGTAGTAAGGAACTGAAGCAGTATAATGCTACATTGATTTGTACAGTATTTTATAATAACTGAAATCACTATGTTCACGTTAGACTTGTGGCCTGGAGTTTCCGCCTTAAGCGCAACCTGGAATTGTGCTGGAAGCTACACCCATTTTTTTTCTATCAAGTTACACCCAAGTATCCTCCCATTCTCATTAGAATACTCCCAAACTTAAAATAAATGTAAATTGCCATAAATCGGCGTAAATAGTTGGGATCTAAGTAAATGCCAAATCCACACCAGTATATTTTTTCTTTGGGTCTTAAACTAAACGTTTCCACTCATTTCACATCATTCATGCACATCAGGCGCAGCAGTTTTAAGAACCTGCAATCGGGGTAGCTCTTCAGTTTTTAATATGAATTATATTATGCCAGATAATACAGAGCCAGTCTTAAGTGAAGTTAAAGTTTTTAAAAATGCTGAAAAATATGAATTTGTTTCCTGCTGTGCCTGAAAATTTGGACGCAATGTTGAAATATCCCTTCACCGCCGGCAAACAACGCAATTGAAGGATACTCTCATTTTGAGAGTCGAGGGCATGGCTGGTTTTATGGGCGGAGCTTCTTTCTGACAGACGTGAAACATTGAGGAGACGGGCATATTGTAGTTACATGGGTAACACACTTGCGCCTAGAATTCCACGAGCTTTTAAGCCACACAATTGATTTGTGCCGAGATTACGTGTAATAGGCTGACACTCCAGTGCATTACTGTCTGAGGTGCTGTCTTTGGGATGAAACATTAAACCGAGGCCACACCTATCTGCTTAGGTGGACGTTAAAGATCCCATGGCACTATTTTAAAGGAGAGTAGGGGAGTTATCCCCAGTGCCCGAGCCAATATTTATCCCTCAACCAAGATCACTAAAACAGATTATCTGGTCATTATCACGTTGAGAGACCTTGCTGTGCCCAAAACTGGCTTCCGCGTTTCCTACATTACAACAGTAACTACATTTCAAAAGTGCTTCATTGGGTATAAAGCACTGTGGGAAGTACTGAGGCCGTGAAAGGCTATATAAATGTAAATTTTTTTTTGATTTAACCTTGTTAGTTTTTCTCATCTTTCCTATTGAGAATAAGCAAACTTGTAATTGAATCTAGTGATTGGCATCCTGAGGTTTGTGGTTAAGAGTGAAATGTTCAACAGCCTGAACTACTGGGGCAACCCTCTATCAGACATTAAAGGCTTGAAATTGAATGCAACTTCATAGACAATGATTAAAGGTTTTTAGATTTTTCAGAAATTTTGCTGTAATATTCACCAATTCAATTGACTTGTTTTTAAACTTTCCCCATAGCTGGGGCAGCTTGGACTGGGTTTTACGTTCAGCATTGTTTTTATGGCACTAAAGAATTCAACAAAAGCTACTTGCCACAAAAAATTAGTGTGTGTAAAATGGCTTCCGTATTATTGATACATCAGTAGGTAATATACAATTATATTGTGCATTTTTATAGCCCAAATAAAGTCTGCGTGATTTACAAAGGAGGGGCAGGCAAAACACCGATCAAGGGCAAAAATACAACCAGAGAGATTTTTTTTTTAAAGTCTTTTGAAGGAAGGGAGCAAGATAGAAAATCTTTTGGGAGAGAGTTCTGAAGAGCAGAGACATAGATACATAGAAATACAAAGATGTTACAACACAAAAGCTGGCTGTTTGGCTCAACCAATCAGTGTCCCCGCCACGGGATCAATTTTCCCCAATGTTTGCTCTGTTTTTTTTTAAGTTGGCTGCTTTTTCTGGCCTAAATTAAAAATCCCCAGTTTCCATAATCAATTTGCACCAGTGTAACTGCCTTAGTTAGTTTTTTTAAGGTAAGTTTTTGGTTCTCAAAAGGGGGAGTTACCAGCCACCTAAGCCAGTTCTGGCCATTTAGGCAACTTTGGCCAGCTAATAGGGCCCAAGTTTGCCCCCAGGATTAGAACGGCACACCTCCGTATGGTGAGCCGACTTTAAGAACAGAAACGATGCATATTATTTACCTTGGTATTCTCCCCTCCGTCCGGTAGATCCAGGCCCTTGGCGCGGCGCAGCGCAGCAGAACGCGTGGAGGGCGGAGCTAGGTTCCGGCGCTGAAAACAGTGCCGGGACCTCTGCACATGCGCACTAGGCTGTGCGCGCATGTGCAGTGGCTCCTCGTAGCCCGAATCTGTGCAGGCTGCATGGGAGAGGCCCGAAGAGCGTCGCCCCGAGCCCTGGTCGAATGGAATCGGGACTCGGGCTTTCCTCCCTCCCTCCCATTCAGCCTCTCCTCCCTTCTTCCCATTCAGCCTCTCCTCCCTCCCTCCCATTCAGCCTCTCCTCCCTCCCTCCCATTCAGCATCTCCTCCTTCTCTTTCCCCCCCACTTCCTCTCTTCCCCCCCCCCTCTCTTCCACCCCCCCCTCTCTTCCACCCCAACCCCACCTCTCTTCCACCCCACCCCCACCTCTCTTCCACCCCACCCCCACCTCTCTTCCACCCCACCCCCACCTCTCTTCCACCCCACCCCCATCTCTCTTCCACCCCACCCCCACCTCTCTTCCACCCCACCCCCACCTCTCTTCCACCCCACCCCCACCTCTCTTCCACCCCACCCCCACCTCTCTTCCACCCCACCTCTCTTCCACCCCACCTCTCTTCCACCCCACCTCTCTTCCACCCCCCCCTCTCTTCCACCCCCCCCCTCTCTTCCACCCCCTCCCTCTCTTCCACCCCCCCCTCTCTTCCACCCCCCCCTCTCTTCCACCCCCCCCCTCTCTTCCACCCCCCCCCTCTCTTCCACCCCCCCCTCTCTTCCACCCCCCCCTCTCTTCCACCCCCCCCCTCTCTTCCACCCCCCCCTCTCTTCCACCCCCCCTCTCTTCCTCCCCCCCTCTCTTCCTCCACCCCCCCCTCTCTTCCACCCCCCCCTCTCTTCCACCCCCCCCTCTCTTCCACCCCCCCCCCTCTCTTCCACCCCCCCCCCTCTCTTCCACCCCCCCCCCTCTCTTCCACCCCCCCCCCCTCTCTTCCACCCCCCCCCTCTCTTCCACCCCCCCCCCCTCTCTTCCACCCCCCCCTCTCTTCCACCCCCCCCTCTCTTCCACCCCCCCCTCTCTTCCACCCCCCCCCTCTCTTCCACCCCCCCCCCTCTTCCACCCCCCCCCTCTCTTCCACCCCCCCCCCTCTCTTCCACCCCCCCCCTCTCTTCCACCCCCCCCCTCTCTTCCACCCCCCCCCTCTCTTCCACCCCCCCCCTCTCTTCCACCCCCCCCTCTCTTCCACCCCCCCCCTCTCTTCCACCCCCCCCTCTCTTCCACCCCCCCCCTCTCTTCCACCCCCCCCTCTCTTCCACCCCCCCCCTCTCTTCCACCCCCCCCTCTCTTCCACCCCCCCCCCTCTTCCACCCCCCCCTCTCTTCCACCCCCCCCCCTCTCTTCCACCCCCCCCCCCTCTCTTCCACCCCCCCCCTCTCTTCCACCCCCCCCCTCTCTTCCACCCCCCCCCTCTCTTCCACCCCCCCCCCTCTCTTCCACCCCCCCCCCTCTCTTCCACCCCCCCCCTCTCTTCCACCCCCCCCCCTCTCTTCCACCCCCCCCCTCTCTTCCACCCCCCCCTCTCTTCCACCCCCCCCCCTCTCTTCCACCCCCCCTCTCTTCCACCCCCCCGCCTCTTCCACCCCCCCCCTCTCTTCCACCCCCCCCCCTCTCTTCCACCCCCCCCCCCCTCTCTTCCACCCCCCCCCCTCTCTTCCACCCCCCCCCTCTCTTCCACCCCCCCTCTCTTCCACCCCCCCCCCCTCTCTTCCACCCCCCCCCCTCTCTTCCACACCCCCCCTCTCTTCCACCCCCCCCTCTCTTCCACCCCCCCCTCTCTTCCACCCCCCCCCTCTCTTCCACCCCCCCCCCTCTCTTCCACCCCCCCCCTCTCTTCCACCCCCCCCTCTCTTCCACCCCCCCCCTCTCTTCCACCCCCCCCCTCTCTTCCACCCCCCCCCTCTCTTCCACCCCCCCCCCTCTCTTCCACCCCCCCCCTCTCTTCCACCCCCCCCCTCTCTTCCACCCCCCCCCTCTCTTCCACCCCCCCCCCTCTCTTCCACCCCCCCCCCTCTCTTCCACCCCCCTCCCCCTCTCTTCCACCCCCCCCCTCTCTTCCACCCCCCCCCTCTCTTCCACCCCCCCCCTCTCTTCCACCCCCCCCCTCTCTTCCACCCCCCCCCCTCTCTTCCACCCCCCCCCTCTCTTCCACCCCCCCCTCTCTTCCACACCCCCCCCTCTCTTCCACACCCCCCCCTCTCTTCCACCCCCCCCCTCTCTTCCACCCCCCCCTCTCTTCCACCCCCCCCTCTCTTCCACCCCCCCCCTCTCTTCCACCCCCCCCCTCTCTTCCACCCCCCCCCTCTCTTCCACCCCCCCCCTCTCTTCCACCCCCCCCCTCTCTTCCACCCCCCCCCTCTCTTCCACCCCCCCCTCTCTTCCACCCCCCCCCTCTCTTCCACCCCCCCCCTCTCTTCCACCCCCCCCCTCTCTTCCACCCCCCCCCTCTCTTCCACCCCCCCCCCTCTCTTCCACCCCCCCCCCTCTCTTCCACCCCCCCCCCTCTCTTCCACCCCCCCCCCCTCTCTTCCACCCCCCCCCCCTCTCTTCCACCCCCCCCCTCTCTTCCACCCCCTCCTCCCTTCTCCCCCTCCTCCCTTCTCCCCCTCCCTTCCCCCACTGTCAGAAACACAGAGAGACACTGACAGGCAGAGAGAGACACACTGGGGGCGGGGGTGGGGATCAATCCCAGCTGTTGGAGGGCTCCCGATGCTGCAGTAGGTGAGTAGAAACTTAATTTTTTATTAATTTTTTTAAAAAATGTTTTATTTTTTATATATTTTTATTGATTTATTTATAATTTATTATTGATGATGGCTCTTTACTTGTAAATGTTCGTAAACTTCCCCCCCCCCCCCCCCCCCCAATCTCTCATGCCCTACGCCTGATTTATGAGTGTAGGCAAGGTTTTTCTGAGCGTACAAAATCTACACTTACTCTATTCTAAGTTAGTTTTGGAGTAAGTTTTCGCTGCCTAAACTTGCAAAACAGGCATAAGTGGCCGGACACGCCCCCTTTTGGAAAAAAAATCTGTTCTAAAATGAAACTCTTTTAACTCACTCGAACTGGGGCAAACTAAATGCTGAGAATTGCAATTTCTAAGATGCTCCATTCTAAACTAGTTGCTCCAAAAAAATAGGAGCAACTCAGGCCGAAACATGAGCCCAATGTTACTCCATTTCTACTTAGACCTGTGTATGTGGCCACTCGAGAAAACCCTTGCGGAGAGTTAAAGAAATCGGCGCAGGTAAGTACATCGGAGGCCATTCGGCCTGGGATAGGGGCGGGAAGCGGAGAGGACCTGAACCAACCAAGCCTTAGCAATATTAAGTAAATCAGTGCGGAGTGCATTTGCAAACAAAAACTACTAACGAGACATTGAAAAATAAAATCCATTCACTAGAAATACCACTTCTCAGAGGGAACAGGGAGAGAGAGGTGGGGGTGTGGGGAGACCACTTGGCCTGGGCTAGGGGCAGGCGAGCGCACTGGCAAACCCTTCGGCCAAGGCTAGGGGTGGGAGAGCAGACCGGGAAGCTGAAGACAGGGCAGATAGGTGGGGGGGTGGGTCATTTCGGCCCGGGATAGGTGCGGGCCGGCCCACTGCCATCCAGGGCCGAAAGGACCCTGCACGCAGTGGCCTGCGACCTTCCCAGGCCGAAAGCCATCAAGGACATAAGGTTAATCAGAGGTTCTGTGGTCGAGTAAAGTCATGCAAGAAGCACGCTAAAGTTTCAATAGTCAGTTTTATGTTTAACAGAGAAGTTTTGTTATTTTAGTAATAGTACTAGAAATATACTGTTTCAACTGAATATTATTCCTTTACCGAGTTAATGTTAAATAAACCCTGTCTTGTAGTTGCTCGCCGAACCTACGTTCTGATAGTATTTATTCCTCCCCCTACCAAAGTCTAGGCGATTACATGATTTATTCCAGTAAGCCAGAATCAAATTCAACTGCAGTGTGCAATAAAATGAGTAAATAGATAGTTTCTTAAGACCTACTGCAATCTTTCTCATGTTTTGATGCTTTCTGTTGAAGGATTCGTTCTCTAGATTTTGTTCCAGGCAGAGAACTCAACCACAACGCTACTGCGCATGCGCGGCCATTTCAGAGACGTCAGGGGTGGGTGGAAATTCCAACCTGTTTTTGGCCACTAACAATTTGTGTTCCACTCTATTACTCTTCTACCACAGGCCTCCCTCCCACCATCCCAAAGGTCACTTTTGAATTTCCTCCTCCTCCTGCAGACCTATTGTGTCTGATTCATGACCTCAGAAATATTTCCTGCCAGGACCAGGATTTCCATACAGTCAACGTTTTCTCTTTGCCAGCCTACATTCTAGGGCTCGACTTGCCAAATGGCGGCCTCCTGTGCTGTAATCATACTGTGATTCTGCTTTCGCACTACTAGCATGAGGTGTGCCCCAACTTCTCTGCTCCCTCTAAGATCATGCTCTGGATATTACAAATCCTTCCCAACCCAGGTCAAGCTATTTATTTCGCTGAGCTGAATAATAAAAGGATTCGGCTGAATTTGAGGGGAATTCAGCAGGACACAAATTTTAGACTTGGCCCCAAAAGAAAAGGCGCTGTAACCATGCCATAGTTCCAGCTGCAACGCAGGACTACATGCATGCTCAGCAGCGGAAGCAGCAGGTGATGATTGGCACCCCATCCACCACCTTCAACATTCACTCCCTCCAACACCAGCGCACCGTGGCTGCAGTGTGTCCTGTCTACAAGATGCACTGCAGCAATTCCCCAAGGCTTGTCCGGCAGCATCTCCCAAAACCACGACCTCTACCACTCAGAAGAACAAGAGCAGCTGGTGCATGGGAATACAGATGCGATGTCCAAAACCTGGAACTCCGGATTGTTCTGGAATCTGGACACCGAGCCGACCTGTGGTGGGGTCGCCTGGAAATCGGAAAATGTTCCAAAATCCGGACTCGGCCACCTGGCCTCGTCTGACTTTCTCCGGATGCTCAATCTCCCCGGCCTCTGGCCGCCCGACCTGCCTCGGCCTGACCTCCGGCCAACCGCCCCCCCCCCCCCCCCCCACCCCTATGACCTCCAGCAGCCCGACCGACACCCCCCTCCCCTCCCCACTCCTACCTACCTCCCTCGGCCCAGGCAAAAACGTTCCGAATTTCGGATGTCACACCTGTACCATCATCTGCAAGTTCCCCTCCAAGTTACACACCATCCTGACTTGGAAATATATCGCCGTTCCTTCATCGTTGCTGGGTCAAAATCCTGGAACTCCCTCCCTAACAGTATTGTGGGAGTTCCTTCACCTCAAATTCTGCAGCAGTTGAAGAAGGCGGCTCCCCACCACCTTCTCGAGGGCAATTCGGGAACCCAGCATGGCCTTAATATCCAAAAATCTATTGATCTCTGTCTTGAATATACTCAAACGACTGGGTAGAGAATTCCAAAGATTCACAATCCTCTGAGTGAAAAAATGTGTCTCCTCATCTCAGTCCTAACTGACTGACCCCTTATTCTGAGACTGTGACTTCTACATCCTCCCTGCATCTATCTTGTCAAGCATTGTAAGAATTTTGTATGTTTCAATTGAGATCACCTCTCATCCTTCTAAGTAGAGAATATAGGCCTAGTCTACTCAATCACTTCTTGTCGGACAATCTCATCGGACAATCCCCCCCCATCCCAGGAATCAGTCTGGTGAACCTTCGTTGCACTCCCTCTATGGCAAGTATATCCTTCCTTCGGTAAGGAGATACAACTGTACAGAATACTTAAGGTGTGGTCTCACCAGGGCCCTATATAAATACAGTAAGATGTCTTTGATATCCAAATCCTCTTGTAATAAAAGCCAACATACCATTTGCTTCTTAATTGCTTGCTGTACCTGCATGTTGACTTTCAGTGATTTGTGTACAAGGACACCCAGGTTCCTCTCAACACCAACATTTCCCAATCTCCCACCTTTTTTTAAAAAAACTCTGTGCTTTTCCATTTTTCCTGCAAAAGTAGATAACTTCGCATTTCTCCACATTATATTCCATTTGCCGTGTTCTTTCCCACTCACTTAGCCTGTCTTTATACCCTTGAAGCCACTTTGCATCCTACTCACAACTTACATTCCCACCTAGCTTTGTATCATCAGCAAACTTGGATATATTGCATTTGGTCCCCTCATCCCAAATCATTGATGTATATCCTGGGATGAGAGTGCAGTCTTATGATGAGAAACTGTGTCGAATGGGCCTATACACTCTGGGGTTTAGAAGAATAAGAGGTGATCGAATTGAAACATACAAGATTCTGAAAGGGATTGACAGGATAGATGCTGAGAGGTTGTTTCCCCTGGCTGAAGTGTCTAGAACTAGGGGGCACAGTCTCAGACTAAGGGTGCTATGTATACAACACCTTGTGTAACCACCAGAGGGCGCATCTGTTGGAGTCCCAAGGGATCCCAGCATCCCTTGGAGCACTGCATATAAGTAGACCTCCTGTCA
Source organism: Pristiophorus japonicus (assembly GCF_044704955.1). Taxonomy (NCBI): domain Eukaryota; kingdom Metazoa; phylum Chordata; class Chondrichthyes; family Pristiophoridae; genus Pristiophorus; species Pristiophorus japonicus. The sequence goes on along the minus strand of NC_091977.1, from coordinate 149,984,196 downwards.
GCACTTGAAGTCAGAATAAAGAGACTGAGGTCACACTTACTCAGGTCTACAGTACTCAGTCACATTGTTTTACTTGAGACATAAAAACTGGCGACAAGTAATAGATAATGAACCATCACGCGAAAATGCAGAGAACTGTTGGTATCCTGGAGAAATTCTCAGAAGGAGACGATTGGGAGGTCTTTGTGGAGCGACTCGACCAATACTTCGTGGCCAACGAGCTGGAAGGGAATGAGAACGCTGCCAAACGAAGGGCGATCTTCCTCACCGTTTGCGGGCCAAAAACCTGTGGCCTCGTGAAGAATCTTCTTGCTCCGGTGAAACCAACAACCAAATCGTATGAAGAACTGTGTATGCTGGTCCGGGAGCACCTAAATCCGAAGGAGAGCGTTCTGATAGCAAAGTATCGATTTTATACATGTCACCGGTCTTAAGGCCAGGAAGTGGCGAGCTACGTCGCTGAACTAAGGCGCCTTGCAGGACATGGCGAATTCGATGGTAATGCTAAGAGACTTTTTTGTGCTTGGCATTGACCGTGAGGTTATCCTTCGCAAACTATTGACTGTTGAAACACCAAACCTGAGCAAAGCCACAACGATAGACCAGGCAGTTAACACCTTGTTGCCGCTGCCGAGGTGATCATCGAGCCCATCAATGCCGCTTCAAACACGATACGTGCAAAGGCTGTGGAACAATGGGACACCTCCAGCGAATGTGCAGACGAGCTGCAAACCATGCAAACCACCACGTTGCAGAGGAAGACCGATCCATGGCGGATCAAACTGAACTAGAGACTCGAACCGAGGAGGCAGAATTGTACCATGAAATGTCCACTGATCATGTTAAAAGTTGAACTAAATGGAATTCCAGTATCCATGGAATTGGACACGGGTGCGAGTCAGTCTTTCATGAGCAAAAAGGCCTTCGAGAGGCTGTGGTGCAACAAGGCACAAAGGCCCAAGCTGAGCCCTATTCATACCAAGCTGAGTACTTACTAAAGAGCTGATCCCTGTAATTGGCAGTGCAGCAGTAAAAGTCTCCTATGATGGAGCAGTGCACGAACTACCACTATGGATTGTACCAGAGATGGCCCCACACTGTTCGGCAGAAGCTGGCTGAGAAAAGTCCACTGGAACTGGGACGACATCTGAGCGCTTTCGTCCGTCGACGACGCCTCGTGCCCAGGTTTTGAGTAAGTTCCCGTCGTTATTTGAGCCAGGCATCGGAAATTTCTCTGGGGCGTAGGTGCAGATCCACTTGGTTCCCGGTACACGACCCATCTACCGCAAGGCACGTGTGGTGCCATACATGATGCAAGAGAAAGTGGAGATCGAGCTGGACAGGCTGCAACGAGAGGACATCATTGCGCCGGTTGAGTTCAATGAGTGGGCCAGTCCGATTGTTCCGGATCTCAAGGGCGATGGCACGGTCAGAATTTGTGGGGACTATAAAGTAACGATTAACTGTTTTTCGCTGCAGGACCAGTACCTGCTACGCAAGGCAGATGACCTATTTGCGACGCTGGCAGGAGGGAAGACGTTCGCCAAGTTGGACCTGACCTCGGCCTACATGACGCAGGAGCTGGCAGAATCTTCGAAAGGTCTCAGCTGCATCAACACGCACAAAGGTCTGCTCATCTACAATCGATGCCCGTTTTGGATTCGATCGGCCACGGCTATTTTTCAAATGAACAGAGTCTGCTAAAGTCGGTTACGCGCACCATGGTTTTCCAGGACGGCATATTGATCACAGGTCAGGACACCATCGAATACTTGCAGAACCTGGAAGAGGTTCTAAATTGGCTAGATCGCGTGGAACTCGGGTTGAAATGCTCGAAGTGTGTTTTTCTGGCACCAGAGACCGAGTTCTTCGGGAGAAGAATCGTGGCAGACGGCATCAGACCCACCGACGCCAAGACGGAGGCCATCAAGAACATTCCGTGACCACAGAACGTGACGGAGCTACGGTCGTTCTTGGGACTCAGTTATTTTGGTAATTTCCTACCCGGGTTAAGCACCTTGCTCGAACCTCTACATGCGTTGCTACACAAGGAAGATGACTGGGTATGGGGGAAATCACAGGAGACTGCTTTTGAGAGCCAGAAATCCATTATGTTCCAACAAACTGCTTGTTCTGTATGACCCATGTAAACGTTTAGTGCTAGCTTGCGATGCGTCTTCATACGGGGTCAGGTGTGTGTTACAACAAGCAAACTAATCGGGAACATTGCAACCAGTCGCTTATGCGATCAGGAGTTTGTCCAAAGCCGAAAGGGCCTACAATATGATTGAAAAAGAAGCTGTGGTATGCGTTTACGGGGTGAAAAAGATGCACCAGTATCTGTTTGGGCTTAGGTTCGAGTTAGAAACTGACCATAAGCCGCTCATATCGCTATTCTCAGCGAGTAAAGGTATTAATACCAATGCCTCCACTCGCATCGAAAGATGGGTGTTCACGCTGTCTGCATATAACTATGTAATTTGCCACAGGCCAGGCACAGAGAACTGCGCTGACGCTCTCAATCGGCTACCATTGCCCACCACCGGGGTGGAAAAGGCACAGCCTGCAGACTTGCTCTTGGTGATGGATGCATGTAAAAATGAAAAGTCACCCGTTACGACCCGCCAGATCAGGACCTGGACCAGCCAGGATCCTTTATGTCCCTTGTAAAAAAAAAACTGTGTCCTCCATGGGAGCTGGTCCAGCGTCCCAGTGGAGATGCATGAAGAGTTCAAGCCGTTCCAGCGGCGCAAAGACGAAATGTCCTTACAGACGGACTGTCTTTTGTGGTGTAATTGCGTGGTTTTGCCTAAGAAAGGCAGGGAAACGTTCATATGAGACCTACACAATACCCACCCAAGCGTAGTAATGATGAAAGCTATTGCCAGATCCCATGTGTGGTGGCCCGGCATCGACTCAGATTTGGAATCTTGCGTGCGCCAATGCAACACTTGCTCTCAATTGAGCAATGCACCCAGGGTAAGTTTGTTGTCGTAGCCCTCCGAACCGTGGTCTAGAATCCACATTGACTTCGCTGGCCTGTTTCTTGGCAAAATGTTTTTGGTTGTTGTGGATGCTTATTCAGAATGGATTGAGTGTGTAATAATGTCTGTAAGCACGTCCACTGCCACCATCGAAAGCCTACGAGCCATGTTTGCCACGCACGGCCTGCCTGATGTCCTAATCAGCGACAATGGGCCGTGCTTCACCAGCGCTGAATTCAAGGAATTCATGACCCACAATGGGATCAAGCACGTCACATCTGCCCCGTTCAATCCTGCATCTAACAGCCAGGCAGAACGGGCAGTCCAAACCATCAAGCAAAGCTTGAAATGTGTGTCGGAAGGCTCCCTGCAGACCTGCCTGTCCCGAGTCCTGCTCGGCTACCGCACAAGACCCCACTCGCTCACCAGAGTTCCTCCTGCCAAGCTGCTCATGAAAAGGGCACTCAAAACAAGGCTCTCTCTAGTCCACCCTGACCTCCATGATCATGTCGAGGGCAGGCTGCATCAACAAAGCATGTTCCATGATCGCGCAAATTTGTCACACGATATTGAAGTCAATGACCCTGTATTTGTATTCAACTATGGACATAGTTCCAAATGGTTTGCCGACACCATCGTAGCCAAAGAAGGGAGTAGGATGTTTGAGGTCAAACTCGCAAATGGACTAACTTGCAGAAAGCATTTGGACCAAATCAAACTGCGATTCATAGACAGCCACGAGCAACCTGAAGAGGACACCACCAACTTCGCCCTCTGACACACACACAAGTGGCAACCGTCTTCACGGTTGACCACGAAGCTGAACTCATCATCCCCAGCAGCCCAGCAAGGCCCAACCAACTCAACCTGCACCTGTGTTTGTACTGAGACGATTGACTCGGGAGCAGAAAGCCCCAGATCGTCTCATCCTGTAAATAAGTGTACTATTGACTTTGGGGGGTGGGGGAGTGATATGTATGCAACACCTTGTACCCAGCATTCTACCACCACCAGAGGGCGCATCTGTTGGAGTCCCAAGGGATCCCAGCATCACTTGGGAGCACTGCATATAAGCAGGTCTCCCATGCTGTGCCAGCACTCTGGAATCAGAATAAAGAGACTAAAGTCACACTTACTCCAGTCTACAGTACTCACTCACATTGCTTTATTTGAGGCCTAACGCAGAGGGTTGTGAACCTTTGGAATTCTCTGCCTCAGAGGGCTGTGGATGCTGAGTCTCTAAATATATTCAAGGCTGAAATAGATAGATTTTTGGAGTGTAGGGGAATCGAGGGGTATGGAGATCGGGCCCGAAAGTGGAGTTGAGGTCGATGATCAGCCATCATATTGAATGGCGGAACAGGGTCGAGGGGCCCTGTGACCTACTCCTTCTCCTATTTCTTATGTTCTTATATTTTGAATAGCTGAGGCCCAAGCACCAATCCTTGCTGTACCCCACCAGTTACAACCTGCCAACACGAAAATGATCTGTTTATTCCTACTCTCTCTATTTACTGTCCATTAACCAATACTCATTCCGTGCTAGTATATTACCCCCAATCCCATGAGGTCTAATTTTGTGTGCCACCTTATCAAATGCTTTCTGAAAAACAAAATACACCACATCCACTGGTTTCTCCCATATCTATTCTGCTAGTTACAACCTCAAAAAAACTCTTTACAGATTTGTCAAACATGATTTCCCTTTAATAAATTCGTGTTGACTCTCCCCAATCTTCTTATTTTCTAAGTGCTTTGTTACCACATCCTTAATATTCTAGCATTTTCCGTACTATTGATGTCAGGCTAACTCGTCTGTAGTTCCCCGTTTTCTCTCTCCCATCCGTCTTAAATATTAGGGTTACATTTGCTTCCTTCCAATCCGTGGAAACCTTTCTACAATATGTAGAATTTTGGAAGATAGCAACCGATGCATCCACTATTTCTATAGCCACCTCTTTCAAAACCCTAGGATGCCATCAGGTCTAGGAGATTTATCGGCTTTCAGTCCCATTAATTTCTCCAGTACCAATTTTTTTACTGTACTAATATCTTTCAGTTCCTCATTCTTGCTATTCTCCACTATTTTCGGCAAGTTTTTTTGTGTATTCTTCCATAATGGCAGACACAGAGTATTTGTTTAATTTCTTTGCCATATCCTTATTCCCTATTATACTTTCTCCTGTCTCAGCCTGTAAGGGACCCACATTTACTTTTGCTAATCTTTTCCTTTTTACATACCGATAGAAGCTTTTACAGTCTGTTTTGATGTTTTTCGCTAGTTTACTCATATTCTATTTTCCCTTTCTTTATCAATTTCTCGGTTTTCCTTTGCTGAATTCTAAAATCCTCCCAATCCTCAGGCTTACTGCTCTTTTTGGCAACATTATAAGTCTCTTCCTTTGATTAATACTATTTTTAACTTCTTGTTTTAGCCACAGTTGGACCATTTTTCCTATAGGGTTTTTGTGCCTGAAAGGAATGTATATTTGTTTTAAATTATGTATTCTTTAAATGCTATCCATTACTTGCCTTTTAATGTTGTTTTCCAATCTACCTTAGCCAACTCGTTCCTCATACCTATGTAGTTTGCTTTGTTTAGTTTCAAGACCCTAGTTTCGGACTCAACTAAATCATTTTCAAACTCAGTATATAATTCTATCATATTATGGTCACTCTTCCCTAAAGGACCCTTTAGCTTATTAATTAACCGTTTCTCATTGCACAATACTAGATCTAAAATAGCCTGTTGCCTAGTTGGTTCCTCGACATACTGATGTAGAAAACTGCAACAATCAACCCAGCTGCACTTCAGAATTTCAGTTGGGGGAGAAGGAGCTGAAAGCTAGGTGTCACATGGCTAAACAGAAAAGAGGTAGAAACTTAATTTACAACAATAACTTGCATTTATATACCTTGAATAGAAATAGTTTCAAGGTGCTTCAGAAATATTTAATCAAGAACAAGTTTGAAGAGATAAATAGATAAATATGATTTTATTTGGGAATTTGGAAAGAGTGGAAATTGAGAAAAGAGGGGGAAGGAGTTGCCGCTTTTTTCCTACGCTACTTGTTGTGCTTTGCGTTACAGGTAGATATTTAATTTAATTGCCCATAACTTAATCTATACCAATTAAATAGTCAAGAAACTGAACTGTAAAGTACGTTACTTAAATACAAATTTAATTGTATTTAATTAAATAGAACAAGGTCATATAGGGATGGCAGTGCAGGTGGTGTGCCGCAACTGCAGCATGTGAGATTTGTGGAGCGCATTGTGATCCGGGACAACTGCGTTTGCAGTAAGTGCCTACAACTTGAGGAACTTTACCTCAGAGCCATTGCGGAGCATCAGGGAGGGGGAGAGTTACCTGGACACTCTCAGGTTAGGTACAGGTCTGGTTAGTGGTCAGGGACAGGAGGGTGTAACTGCAACTCCGACAGGAAAGGGCACCTCAGGTGTAGTGTTGGAGGAGCCTCGGCATTTGTCCTTATCCAACAGATATGAGGTTCTTGTTGCCTGTGCAAATGAGGGAAAAGCCTGCAGGATGGATGAGCAAGCTTACCACGGCACCATGGTGCAGGAGGCCATTCAAGTGGGGGGGAATGTAGTTGTGGTAAGGGACAGTATAGTCAGAGGGATAGATACTGTTTTCTGCAGCCTGATCGGAAGTTCTGAAGGTTGTGTTGCCTGCCCGGTGCCAGGGTTAAAGACGACATCTCACGGAGAAGAACTTGGAGGGGGAGGATCCAGTTGTTGTGGTCCACGTAGGAATCAACGACATAGGTAGAACTAGGAATGAGGTTCTGCTAAGAGGGTTTGAGGAGTTGGGGTCCAAATTAAAAAGCAGAACCTTGTAGGTAATCTCTGGATTGTTACCTGAGCCACGTGCCAATTGGCATAAGGATAAGCAGATTACAGAGTTAAATGCGTGGCTCAAAGAGTGGTATGTGAGGTAGGGGTTTTGCTTCGTGGGGCACTGCCATCAGTACTGGGGAAAGAGGGAGCTGTTTAAGGACAAATCAAATAATGAGGGCAATAGACAGGGCATTAAACTAATTAAGGGGGTGTGGGGGCTATTAGGAGGATTCAGGAAAGAGTAAATTTAAAAGTAGCAAGAAAAACGTCAAGGCTGTAGAGCAGAGCAGAGTTTTGGGTAAAAATAAGCAGAGTGGGTCAGGAAGGGACAGAGAGTAACAGGGTATCAGTGACTAACGTGGCATCAGGGAAAAATAGAAAAAAAGACACAGCTAAAGGCACCATAGCTGAAAGCATGAAGCATTCGCAACAAAATAGATTAATAATGCAGATAGAAATGAATCGGTTTGATTTAATAGCCATTAGCCGTGGTTGCAAAGTGACAACGGTTGAGAACTAAATATTCCAGGATACTTAACTTTTAGAAGGGACAGGCAAAATAGAAAAGGAGGGGTAGCCCTGATAAATGATCGGATAAAGACAGTAGAGAAAAAGGATCTTGGCTCCGAAAATCAAGAAGTAGAATCAGTTTGGGTGGAGCTAAGAAACAGCAAATGGTAGAAAACATTGGTGGGAGTTGTTTATAGGCCCCCAATCAGTAATTGTCATGTAGGGCAGAGTATAAATCAAGAAATTAGAGGCGCATGTAACAAGGGTAATATAGTAATCATGGGGGACTTTAATTTACATATAGACTGGGCAAACCAAGTTTGCAGCAATAGTGTCGAGGATGAATTCAAGGAATGAATACAAGATAGTTTTCTAGATCAGCATGTTGAGGAACCACCTGGGGAACAGGCTATTTTCGATCTAGTATTGTGCAATGAGAAAGGGTTAATGAATAACCTTGTAGTAAAAGGGCCCTTAGGGAAGAGTGACCATACTATGATAGAATTTTATATTAAGTTCGAAAATGATTTAGTTAAATCCGAAACTAGTGTCTTATATCTAAACCAAGCAATTCCGTAAGTCTTAGGGGCGAGTTGGTAGATTGATTGGGAAACTACATTAAAAGGTTTGACCGTAGACAAGCAATGGCTAGCATTTAAAGAATTAATATATAATTTACAACAAATATATGTTCTTTTAAGGCACAGAAACCACACAGGAAAAGTGGTCCAACCGTGGCTAACAAGAAGTTAAAGATGATATTGGATCAAAGGAAGAGGTTTATAATGTTGCCAACACGAGCAGTAAGCCTCAGGATGGTGAGGATTTTAGAATTCAGCAAAGGAAGACCAAGAAATTGGTAAAGAAAGAGAAAATAGAATATGAGAGTAAACTTGCGAGAGACATAAAAGCAGTCTGTGAAAGCTTCTATGGAAATGTAAAAAGGAAAAGATTAGCGAAAGTAAATGTGTGTCCCTTACAGGCTGAGACAGGAGAAATTATAATGGGGAATAAGGAAATGGCAGAGATATTAAACAATTACTTTGTGTCTGTCTTCACGGAAGAGGCTGCAAGAAACCTCCCGGAAATAGTGGAGAACCAAGGGTCCAGCGAGAATGAGGAACTGAAAGAAATTAGTATTAGTTAAAAAGAATAGTATTGGAGAAGTTAATTGGACTGAAAGCTGATAAATCCCCTGGACCTGATGGCTGACATCTCAGGGTTCTAAAAGAGGTAGCTGTAGAGATAGTGGAAGCATTGGTTGTCATCTTCCAAAATTCCATAGATTCTACAACGATTTCTGCGCAATGGAAGGTAGCAAATATAACCCTGCTATTTAAGAAAGGAGGGAGAGAGAAAACTGGGAACTACAAACCAGTTAGCCTGACATCAATAGCAGAGAAAATGCTAGAATCTGTTATCATGGGCGTGGTAACAGGGCACTGAGAAAATAATAATGGGATTGGGCAGAGTCAACACGGATTTATGAAAGGGAAATCATGTTTGACAAATCTGTTGTTTTTTGAGGTTCTAACTAGCAGAATAGACAAGGGAGAACCAGTGGATGTGGTGTATTGAAATTTTCAGAAGGCATTCGATAAGGTGCCACAAAAGAGGTTATTAAACAAAATTAAGGCTCATGGGATTGGGGGTAATATACTAGCATGGATTGATGATTGGTTAACAAATAGAAAACAGAGAGGCAGTCTAATTAGGGGGTACTGCAAGGATCAGTACTTGGGCCTCAGCTATGCACAATCTATATTAATGATTTGGATGTGGGGACCAAGTGTAATATATCCAAGTTTGCTGATGATATAAAGCTGGGTGGATAGTAAAATGTGAGGTGAATGCAAAGAGCTTTCAAGGGGATATAGACAGGCTAATTGAGTGGGCAAGAATATAACAAATTAAATATAACATGGAGAAATGTGGAGCTTTCCACATTATGGGCTCAAATTTCGGACGCCTGCTAGAACGGCGCACATCGGAGAGGCCCGCCTAATTTATAGAACAAAAATTGCACCGAATACTTACCTCGCGATTCTCCGATAGCTGTAGGCCCATTTCCACCTCGGCGCAGCAGGAGTTGCTGGGGGCGGAGCTACAGCCCTGCGCCAAAAACAGCGCCGGCAGCTGTGCGCATGTGCAGGAGCTCCCAGCCTTCCCAGCGCGTCCTGTCGCCGGGGCGACAGCCCTATCTCGGGCCGAAGGGACGTCGCCCCTATCCGGGGCCGAGTGGCCTGACGCATCTTACCTCGGCGGCGGGGCCCGCCCAGCCACTCGTTGGTGGCGGCCCCGACTGAAGTCCTCCTGGGAGGTCAGCGGCGGCGCCCGCGGCCTCTCGCTGGGGGCGGGCCACGCCCGAAGAGTCGGCGGCGGCGGCCTGGGATTTGCTGCGTGTGGGCCCCACCCGAAGTCCTCGGTGGGGCCCTCATGCCCCACATCTCTCTGGGGCGGGCCCTGTCCAAAGAGATGTCTGCGTCGGCGGCAGCCCGCCATCGGCTGCGTGCGGGCCCTGCCTGAAGTCCTCGGCGGGGCCCCGGCTTCGTTCCCCCCCCCCCCCCCCCCCCCCGTTCTTCTTCTCTCCCGTCCCCGTCCCCCCCCATTCATCCTCTCCCACCCCCACCACCCCGTTCATCTTCTCCTCCCCCCTTCATCTTCTCTTCCCGCCCCCCCCCCGTTCATCTTCTCTCCTCCCCTCCCTGTTCATCATCTGCCCCCCCCTCCCCGTTCATCATCTGCCCCCCCCCTCCCCGTTCATCTTCTCTCCTCCCCTCCCCGTTCATCATCTCCTCCCCCCCCCCACCCCCGTTCATCTTCTCTCCTCCCCTCCCCGTTCATTTTCCCCTCCCCCCTTCCCGTTCATCTTCTCTCCTCCCCTCCCCATTCATCATCTGCCCCTCTCCCTGTTCATCTTCTCTCCCCCCCTCCCCCCCGTTGATCTTCTCCCTCCCCCTCCCCGTTCATCATCTTCTCCCCCTCCCCGTTCATCTCCCCCTCCCCGTTGATCTTCTCTCTCCCTCCCCCCCCCCCCCTTCCCCATTTATCTTCTCCCCCCCCCCCCCCTCCCCGTTCATCATTTTTCTTCTCCCCCCCCCCCCTCCCCGTTCATCATCTTCTCCCCCCCCCTCCCCGTTCATCTTCTCCCCCCCCCCCTCCCCGTTCATCTCCCCCCCCCCCCCCACCCCTCCCTGTTCATCTTCTCTTCCCCCCCCCCCCCCCGGTTCATCTCCCCCCCCCCCCCTCCCTGTTCATCTTCTCTCCCCCTCCCCCCCCCCCTCCCTGTTCATCCTCTCCCACCCCCACCACCCCGTTCATCTTCTCTCTCCCCCCCCCCCCCCCTCCCCGTTCATCTTCTCCTCCCCCCACTCCCCCTCCCCGTTCATCTTCTCCCCCCCCCTCCCCGTTCATCATCTTCTCCCCCCTCTCCCCGTTCATCTCCTCCCCCCCCCCCCCTCCCTGTTCATCTTCTCTCTTCCCCCCCCCCCCCCCCCCCCCCGTTCATCTTCTCCCCCTCCCCCTCCCCGTTCATCATCTTCATCCCCCCCCTTCCCCGTTCATCACCCCCCTCCTCCCCGTTCATCTCCCCCCCCCCCCCTCCTCCCCGTTCATCTTCTCCCCCCCCCCCTCCCCGTTCATCATCTCCCTCCCCCCCCCCCCTCCCTGTTCATCTTCTCCCCCCCCCCCCTTCCCGTTCATCTTCTCCCCCCACTCCCTCCCCGTTCAATCTTCTCCTCTCCCCCCCCCCCCCCCCCAGTCCCCGTTCATATTTTCCCTCCATCTCCCGTTCATCATCTCTCCTCTTTTCCCCCCCCCTTCCCCTCTCTTCCCCACCCCTTCCCCCCTCCGGCTCTCTTTCCTCCCCCCCCCCCCCCCTTCCGGCTCTCTTTTTTCCCCCCCCCCCGGCTCTCTTCGCCCCCCCCCCCCCCGGCTCTCTTTCCCCCCCCCCCCCTTCCCCTCTCTTTCCCCCCCCCCCCCTCCGGCTCTCTTTCTCCCCCCCCCCCCCCCCCCTCCGGCTCTCTTTCTCCCCCCCCCCCCCCCCCCGGCTCTCTTTTCCCCCCCCTCCGGCTCTCTTCTCCCCCCCCCCCCCTCCGGCTCTCTTTCCCCCCCCCCTCCGGCTCTCTTTCCCCCCCTCCCGCTCTCTCTTCCCCCCCCTTCTCCCGCTCTCTCTTCCCCCTCTCCCGCTCTCTTTTTCCCGCCCCCATCTCTTTTCCCTGGTGCTCCAGTAGGTGAGTAGAAATAATGTTTTATTTGAGTGATTTATAAAAAAAAAATTGTAAATTTTTTTTGATTGATTTATTGGTTTATTTATTGATTTATTTATTATTGATGCTGGCTCTTTATTTGTAAAAACGAAGTATTTAATGTTTGTAAACCCCCCTTCTCCCCACCCCCCCATCTCTCGTTCCCTATGCCTGATTGGTAAGTGTAGCAAGATTTTTCTGAGCGTACAAAAATCTACACTTACTCCATTCCAAGTTAGTTTGGAGTAAGTTTTTGCTGCCTAAACTTGCAAAACAGGTGTAAGTGGCTGGACATGCCCCCTTTTGGAAAAAAAAATCTGTTCTAAAATGGGACTATTCTAACTCACTCGAACTGGAACAAACTAAATGCCGAGAATTGCAATTTCTCGGATGCTCCATTCTAAACTAGTTGCTCCAAAAAAATAGGAGAACTCGGGCCGAAACTTGAGCCCAATAATAGCCACACTAAAAATAGAAAAGCAGAGTTTTTTTTTAAAGGTGAGAGATTGGGAAATGTTGGTGTTCAGAGGGACTTAGGTGTCCTTGTACACATCACTAACAGTTAACATGGTACAGCAAGCAATTAAGAAAGCAAATGGTATGTTGGTCTTTACTGCAAGAGAATTTGGGTATCAAAGACATATTACTGTAATTATATAGGGCCCTGGTGAGACCACACCTGGAGTATTGTGTACAGTTTTGGTCTCCTGACCTAAAAGTACATACTCGCCATTGAAGGGAGTGCAACGAAGGTTAACCAGACTGATTCCTGGGATGGGGGGATTGTCCTATGAGTGGAGATGGAGTAGACTAGGCCGATATTCCTGAGAGTTTAGAAGAATGAGAGGTGATCTCATGGAAACATACAACATTCTTACAGGGCTTGACAGGGTAGATGTAGGGAGGATGTTTCCTCTGGCTGGAGAGTCTTAAACCAGGGGTCACAGTCTCAGAATAAGGGTTGGGCATTTAGATCTGAGATGAGGAGAAATGTTTTCACTGAGGGTGGTGAATCTTTGGAATTCTTTACCCCAGAAGGCTGTGGCGGCTCAATCATTGAATATATTCAAGACATAGATCGATAGATTTTCGGATATTAAGAGAATCAAGGGATATGTGGATAGTGTAGGAAAGTGGAGTTGAAGTGGAAGATCAGCCATGATCTTATTGAATGGCTGAATGGCCTCCTCCTCCTATTTCTTATGTTCTTATATTGTACCTATGTTCTGCAGTAGTGGTTTAACCAGGAATAGTGCTCCAGATTAACTATTTCTATTCGACTTAATATTTTATATACCTCTAAGAGCCTTTCTAATTTGCCGCCTTTCAAAGCTAGCATACTTTTTCTGCGTTTTCCTCATAATTCAAATCTGTTACTTGGAATCAATTTTATGGAATTTCTCTCCTTTTTGCTTTCTCTCACTCGTCCTTCGCACTGTCTTCACACTGTCTCTCGAGCTTTCACTCACTCACCCATTCACTCACAATCTCGCTGTTATTCACTCTTGCACTCTCTCAACAACAGCAACTTGCTTTTATATAGCACCTCTAATGTAGTAAAAACATCCCAAGGTGCTTAACAGGGGCATTATCAGAAAAAATTTGACATCGAGTCACAAAAAGAGAAATGGAAAGGTGACCAAAGGTTTGATCAGAGGCGGGTTATAAGGAACGACTTAGTGGAGAGTGAGGTAGACAGGCGGAAAGGTTTAGAGAGGAATTTCCAGAGCTTAGGACCTAGGCAGCTGAAGGCATAGCCGCCAATGGTGGAGCAATGAAAATCGGGGATGTGCAAGATGCCAGAATGGGAGGAGTGCAGAGTTCTTGGAGGAGCTTGCTCACTCCCCTCACCCATGCACACTGTAGGCTGTTTAGGGGTGATGTCAGGAAGCACTACTGTAGTGGAAATCTGGAACTCTTCTGAAAAAGCTGTTGAGACTAGGTTAATTGAAAATTTCAAATCTTTGAGTTTGATAAATTTTTGTTAGTTGAGGGTATTAAGGGATATGGACCCATGGTGGGTAAATATTGACATAAAGATCAGCCATGAATGGCAGAACAGGCTCGAGCAGCTGAATGGCCTACTCCTGTTCCTATGTTCCTTTCTCATACAATCTCTCGTTCGCTCGCTCTCTCGCTCTCGCTCACTCCTTTCTTACTAGCTCTCTCCCACTCACGCTTGCTCTCACGCCCTCTGTTGCACACATTCACTCACTCTTTCTCCCTCTTACACTTGCCCACACAAATTAAGAAAATGCAGCAATACCTTTTGTACTAATATATTTCTTCCACATATGCTAGCTTTTATTGTAATTTTGTTTGATATTGATTTGTATTTTTCAGTCATTATCTTGTTTTTCAAGATCTATGTAATGCATCCCGTGCATTCATAATTCCCTAAATCTTCCCAATCTACCCTCCTCGCCACTCCTGTTCCTGGGTCCTGACCTTTCCAGTGGGCTCCTCCACGCTCCGAGATGCCACCAATCATCTGCCTGCATTCTGATGACACCTATTTTTGTTTTTGTCACTCTCTTTGGTTTTGTCGCCTTTGTTGATTCTGCTGCTGCAGTAGTTAGTTTTTTTTGATTTGCCCACAGCTCCAGCCTCACGCTCCAAACTCCAAACTGCTCTGCTCCTCTGACTGTCCCATGAAGTCGGGCTTGCTTTTCATTTGCCCACAGCTCCAGCCTAGCGCTTCAAACTGCTCCTCAAGTAATCAGGAAGGCTAATGGAATGTTGGCCTTTATTGCAAGAGGAATTGAGTCGGAGTCGGAGTCGTCGTCATCATCATCATCGTAGTAGGCAGTCCCTCAGAATCGAGGAAGGCTTGCTTCCACTCTTAGAATGAGTTCTTAGGTGGCTGAACAGTCCAATACGAGAGCCACAGTCTCTGCCACAGGTGGGACAGACAGTTGTTGAGGGTAAAGGAGGGTGGGACAGGTTTGCCGCATGTTCTTTCCGCTGCCTGCGCTTGTCTTCTGCATGCTCTTGGCAATGAGACTCGAGGCACTCAGCGCCTTCCCGGATACATTTCCTCCACTTAGGGCGGTCTTTGGCCAGGGACTCCCAGGTGTCAGTGGGGATGTTGCATTTTATCAGGGAGGCTTTGAGGGTGTCCTTGTAACATTTCCTCTGTCCACCTTTGGCTCATTTGCCATGAAGGAGTTCCGAGTAGAGCGCTTGCTTTGCGAGTCTCGTGTCTGGCATGCGGACAATGTGGCCTGCCCAGCAGAGCTGATCAAGTGTGGTCAGTGCTTCAATGCTGGAGATGTTGGCCTGGTTGAGGACGCTAATGTTGGTGTATCTGTCCTCCCAGGGGATTTGTCGGATCTTGCGGAGGCATCGTTGGTGGTATTTCTCCAGTGACTTGAAGTGTCTACTATACATGGTCCATGTCTCTCAGCCATACAGGAGGGCAGGTATTGCTACAGCCCTGTAGACCATGAGCTTGGTGGTAGATTTGAGGGCCTGGTCTTTGAACACTCTTTTCCTCAGGCAGCCAAAGTCTGCACTGGCGCACTGAAGTCTGTGTTGAATCTCCTCATCAATGTCTGCTTTTGTTGATAAGAGGCTCCCGAGGTATGGGAAATGGTCCACGTTGTCCAGGGCCTCGCCGTGGATCTTGATGACTGGGGGACAGTACTGTGCAGCGAGGACAGGCTGGTTGGAGGACCTTTGTCTTAAGGATGTTTAGCGTAAGGCCCATGCTTTTGTACGCCTCAGTAAATACGTCGACTATGTCCTGAAGTTCAGCCTCTGAACGTGCGCAGGCGTTGTCCGCGTACTGGAGCTCAACGACGGAGGTTGGGGTGGTCTTGGACCTAGCCTGGAGTATAAAAGGATGGAGTATGAAAGCAGGGAAGTCCTGTTCCAACTGTACAGGACATTGGTAAAACCACACCTGGAGTACTGCATGCAGTTTTGGTCTCCTTATTTGAGGAAGGATATACTTGCTTTGGAGGCAGTTCAGAGAAGGTTCACAAGGTTGATTCCTGAGATGAAGGAGTTGTCATATCAAGAAATGTTGAGCAGGTTGGGCCTATACATTGGAGTTCAGAAGAATGAGAGCTGATCTTATTGAAACATGTAAGATTCTGAGGGGTCTTGACAGGGTAGATGCAGAGAAGATGTTTCCCCTCATGAGTGAATGGAGAACTAGGGGGCACAGTTTCAGAATAAGGGGTCGCCCATTTAAAGCAGCAATGAGGAGGAATTTCTTCTCTGAGCGTCGTGAATCTTTGGAATTCTCTACACCAGCTGTGGAGGCTCGGTCTTTGAATATATTTAAGGTGGAGATACAGATTTTTGAATGATAAGGGAATCAAAAGTTATGGAGCGCGGGCGGGGAAGTGGAGTTGAGGCCAGGATCAGATCAGCCATGATCTTATTGAATGGCGAAACAGGCTCGAGGGACCAAATGGCCTACTCCTGCTCCTATTTCTTTTGTTATGTTCTTGTGCATTTTTGTCTTTACTAGAGATCTGCTGCCCTCTGTTGGAATTTCAGTTTTAAGCACAGTCTTGAATCAAGTCATTTTATTTCTCCGTCCAGTTGCAATTAAAGCATGGCTCTTGAGGGGTCAAAGTTGCCACAATTCTATCTATCAAGGCTACTCACTTTTCAACCACTGAGAGTCTGTAATAAGAATATTTCAATCTGGTTCAGCACTTTTGACAGAATCCAATGCATTTACCAGTAATGGCGGGGGCGGGGGGGGTGGTGTAGGGTAATGTCACGGTTATGTTACTGAATTAGTAATCCAGAGGTGTAGAGTAAAAATCTCGAGAACAGAAGTTCAATTCCCACCATGGCAGATTGAGAATTTAATTTATTTTCATTTGGAAATTTTTAATGGTTCACACACACTGTGCACCCCCTTCTCTGTGCAACTGGAATTGGGCATTAAATGCCAGCAATGCCCACATCTAGAGAATTAAAAAAAACATTCATAGCATTTTCCAAAATCTGCTGTTTTAAACTTATAATAGACTTGCCTGGATTATAAATATCTCTACTTACAAGCAGATATTGTACTGTATTTTTCACAGTAAGTCGCATGGTAGAGTCAGAATTATACAATATAAGGTGAAGATGGAGCTGTGTTTGGGTTATCCAGTCATCTTAAGATGACAAAGTCGAATTGCTATCAGTAAGCATTCCCTGAAATCACTCATTTAATTATTGTTTGATAATGGAAGTTTACAGATTGTCAAGAACGTATTTCTTTTTCTTGATGTAACCATTCAGTTTCCATCAGTATAATTTCCCAAGTGTTTAAACTTAACTGGAAGGTGAATTTGAATTATTGGGCTTCTACTGATTGGCTCTCCGTGTCAATCACAACAAACCATTCCCTTCTTTATTTTGGGTCCAAATTCAGGTTTAGAAAAAAATTCTCTTAATACAGCAAACTATTTTTAAAACTTTGAAAGTTTTTTTTTCATATAAAGCTGCATAAATTATGAAAATTTGAGCATTTTATGAGGGCATTTTTGTTTAGCTCAATTTATGTTTAATATAATCTGTATTTGTCGGCATGTACACGAATGGTGCACTCAGTACTTAGGCAGGCACAAAGTGACTGAGAAAGCAGTAAAATGTGCCTGACAGGTTCTTCCCCAACTTAACGGGTAGCAGCACAGTGAGGGGATGCTTCATGATCCAAAAGGGGCCAAAGGAAGTTTAGCTTTCACTCTCCTGGGACTCCTCTACCTCCTTCTCGAGACTTGCAGACTCTGCCTGACTTCCTCATTCTGCTGGACAACCCTCTCCTTTCTTCCTCAGCCTGAAGCCCCCTTCTCGGGACTTACTGTCCATTCTCAGATCTGGGTCCACCCCCAATGCTCCCATACTCTGGAACCCTCTCTCGCTCTCCCTCCATCCTTCCAGATGTCACGATTCCTTCTCGTGTTTGCACAACTTTTTATGCAGTGTTGCTAGACTCTGGGACACCTCTTGGACTGCCCGCAGATCCCCGTACCCTCAAACCCCATGCCACGTTCCGATTGCTTCCAGATCCCAGGGCCGCACTCAATGTTGATATGTTGTCCCTGATACCACGTTTTGGCTTTCTTGGTTTTCCCCATGAAAAATAA
The DNA here is from genome assembly GCF_044704955.1 of Pristiophorus japonicus. Classification (NCBI taxonomy): domain Eukaryota; kingdom Metazoa; phylum Chordata; class Chondrichthyes; family Pristiophoridae; genus Pristiophorus; species Pristiophorus japonicus. The sequence goes on along the minus strand of NC_091977.1, from coordinate 149,966,499 downwards.
ATAAGGATTTGGTTGTGCTTATTGGTTACTTTCTGTTAGAAAGTTACAATCATATTATGTCGACAATAATATAATATTAGCAGTACATTAATCTTGTGACTATAACATTGCTGTATTTATTTTAAAAATACAGCTGTTTTCCTTCATTTACAACATTCACAGCTTTTGCTTTCTTTAAAATTGTTCAATTTTTCTTTTGCAAATATAGGTTGTTCTGGTGCCACACCAACTGCATGCTGGGTAGAGTATTCTACCCTGTACTGAAAAGCAGAATTGATGTTGGGTCTCCCTCTGTGGAGAAGTTTAAAGGTGAACCCAAGTTAAGGGATGAGTAATTTTTCTTCAATTTACTGCCTCATTTTATAATTAAAAAAACATATGCTGCATCTGCAATCTTTGGCATGGCTTTCTAGGTTGGGCAGCTCTCAGGCCAGTATGAAGTTGCAGTCAATGGAACCGCTGTGGCATGTATGGGAAGTTTTCTGGCAGTGATATCACAGAGCAGCACAGCAGAAAGAGAGCTCCCACTGTTCTCAGTTGTAGCTATATATTTTTTGTCATTAATCTGGAGGACTACATTTAACAAAACTGATCTCTTAAGCTTTTCTTAATGTTTAATAGACAGCCAATGGAAAAAAGAGGGGAAATGACTTGATTTTATATGGCAAGAATGGTGACAAAATATTGTTTTATATATCTTTTTATAAATTTGGCACAACTAGTCTGTGCTCGTGTTTACACTTCACACGCATCTCCACTTGTTTCATCCGCCTCATCTCAGCCTTTCTCTCACGTACTCGTCTAATTTCCTTTAGAAAGCATCTAAGCTATTTGCCTCAGCCACTTCCTGTGGTAGTGAATTAAGTAGTTATATTTGTTCTAATGGAGGGTGCAACCCAAATCAATTTCGACTCTGAAGGTTGCCAAAATATGTGGCAAAAATTCAACATACGCAATTGCTGCAGAGGTTACCTTGGGAACAAGAATTCCAGCAAGCCTGGTGCCTCCCACTGAGCGCGCAATTAAAAGTGGTTGTTCTGGCAAACCTACTGGCAGATCAGGAATTAATTGAAAATGTTTATTTTGTTATGCATTTTGTTGAGCTGAAACTCCTTACTAAAATAATAGTTTTCATGATTTTAATGAAGGTACGCTGTTTTTAACCTATTATGACAATTTGGATGTTGCCAGTATTTATGAAATGACCATCGATCAGAAACAGAACCATATTTTGTATTTGAATTGTTGAGGTTCAGTAATTGGTACCTTGCATTATGTGTTGGGAATGCAGAACTAAGTTGAAATTCTATGAAATCACTGAGAAAGTTCTGAAGTGAATATAGTATTGTGTAAACAAAAAGAAAAATTGAAGGTGGAATCTGAAACAAACAAAGGGAAAAAACAAGTCAACGTCTTGGGTGGGCCACCTCACCAGAACACACACACTTACTCAATTATCAGTTTAAAAAAAATAAGAACATAAGAAATAGGATCAGGAGTAGGTCATTTGACCCCTTGAGCCTGCTCCGCATTCAACAAGATCATGGCTGATCTGATCCTGGCCTCGACTCCACTTCCCACCCGCTCCCCATAACCCTTGATGCCCTTATCATTCAAAAATCTGTCTCTCTCCACCATAAATATATTCAATGACCCAGCCTCCACAGCTCTCTGGGGTAGAAAATTCCAAAGATTCACAACCCTCAGAGAAGAAATTCCTCCTCATTTCCGTTTTAAATGGGCGACCCATTATTCTGAAACTATGCTCCCGAGTTCTAGATTTCCCCATGAGGCCAAACATTTTCTCTGCATTTACCTTGTCAAGCCCCCTCAGAATCTTACACGTTTCAATAAGATCACCTCTCAGTTTTCTGAACTCCAATGAGTATAGGCCCAACCTGCTCAACCTTTCTTCATATGACAACCCCTTCATCTCAAGAATCAACCTCTTAAACCTTTTCTGAACTGCCTCCAATGCAACTATATCCTTCCTTGAATAAGGAGACCAAAACTGTATGCAGTACTCTAGGTGTGGTCTTACCAAAGCCCTGTACAGTTGTAGCAGAACTTCCCTGCATTTATACTTCATTCCCCTTGCAACAAAGGCCAACATTCCATTTGCCTTCCTAATTACTTGGTACACCTGCATGCTAACTTTTTTTTATTTCATGTACAAGGACCCCCAGATCCCTCTGTACCGCAGCATTTTGTAATCTCTCCCCATTTAAATAATAATTTGCTTTTTTATTTTTCCTACCAAAGTGGATAACCTCACATATTTTCCCACATTATACTCCATCTGCCAAATTTTTGCCCACTCACTTAGCCTGTCTATATCCCTTTGCAGATTTTTTGTGTCCTCCTCACAATTTGCTTTCTCACTCATCTTTGTGTCATCAGCAAACTTGGTTACATTACACTCGGTCCCTTCATCCAAGTCATTTAATATAGATTGTTAATAGTTGAGGACCCAGCACCAATCTCCGTGGCACCCCACTCGTTACTGTTTGCCAACTGGAAAATGACCCGTTTATCCCAACTCTTTTTCTGTTTGTTAGTTAATCCTCAATCCATGCTGATATATTACTCCCAACCCGTGAACTTTTATCTTGTGCAGGCATCTTTTATGTGGCATCTTATTGAATGCTTGCTGCAAATCCAAATACACCACACCTACTGGTTCCCCCTTATCCACCCTGCTCGTTACATCCTCGAAGAATTTCAACAAATTTGTCAAAACATGATTTCCCTTTCCTAAAACCATGCTGACTCTGCTTGATTGAATTATGCTTTTCCAAATGTACTGCTTCCTTAATAACGGACTCCAGCATTTTCCCAATGACAGATGTTAGGCTAACTGATCTGTAGTTTCCTGCTTTCTGTCTGTCTCCTTTTTTAAATGGGTGTTACATTTGCCATTTTCCAATCCGCTTGGATCTCCCCAGAATCCAAGGAATTTTATTAGATTACACCCAATGCATCCATTATCTCTGCAGCTACTCTAAGGACCCTAGGATGCAAGCCATCAGGTCCTGGTGACTTGTCCGCTTTTAATCTCATTATTTTACCGAGTACTACTTCATGAGTGATACAGGTGCAGCGTCCAAAATCCGGAGTTCCGAAATGTTCTGGAATCAGAACACTGGACCGATTGGTAGCAGGGTGGTCCAGAATCCGTAAAATGTTCCAGAATCCGGACCAACCAACCCTGCCGACCTCCAGGTCCCGTCACTGCCTGACCTCTGGTCTCGTCTCACTGCCCCTCGCCGCCGCTGTCCTTTCGTCGGGGCCGCCTCGCCGGCCCACCCGACCAGCTCCTCTTCGGCGGGGCCCCGCCCCGACCAGCTCCTCTTCGGCGTGGCCCCGCCCCGGCCAGCTCCTCTTCGGCGTGGCCCCGCCCCGGCCAGCTCCTCTTCGGCGTGGCCCCGCCCCGGCCAGCTCCTCTTCGGCGTGGCCCCGCCCCGGCCAGCTCCTCTTCGGCGTGGCCCCGCCCCGAACAGTTCTTACTCGGCGGGGCCCTCCTGAACAACTCCTTGGTGGCTGGGCCCCGCCCGACGCCCTCATCGACGGGGCCGGCGGCCTGAACAGTTCCTCGCTGAGCACCCTCTTTCCCCCCCCCCCCCCCCCCCCCACCTCCCCTTCTAACGTTCCGAAATCCGAAATATCCGTAAATAGCCGAACCTGGGCTTGGGTGTTTCCGGATTTGTGACGTCAGAAAGACGTTGCAAAGTCCAGGAAAATGCGGAATCCGGAACAGCTGTACTTGTAGTGATTGTATTAAGTTCCTCCCTCCCTATAGCCCCTTGATTATCCCCTATTGGATGTTTTTAGTGTCTTCCACTGTGAAAACCGATACAAAACATTTGTTCAAAGCCTCTGCAATTTCCTTGTTCCCCCATTATTAATCCTTTGCTGGTTTCTTAAAAAAAAATTCCCAATCCTCTGTAATTCCACTGTTCTTGGCAACATTGTATGCCTTTGATACCATCCTTTACTTCCACAGTTAGCCACGGATGGTTCATCCTTCTTTCTGAGTCTTTCTTTCTCACTGGAATATATCTTTGGTAAGAGTTATGAAATATCTTCTTAAATGTTTGCCACTGCTTTTCTACACTCTTAGTCTTTAATATATTTTCCCAGTCCACTTTAACCAACTCTGCCTTCGTACCTTTGTAATTACCTTTATTTAAGTTCAGGACACTAGTTTGAGACCCAACTTTCTCACCCTCAAACTGAATTTGAAATTCCACCATGCTGTGATCACTCTTGCTAAGAGGATCCTTCACTACGAGATCATTAATTAATCCCGACTCGTTAAACATTATCAGATCTAAAATAGTCTGCTCCCTGGTTGGTTCCACAACGTATGGTTCAAAGAAACCATCCCGAGTACACTCTATGAATTCTTCCTCAAGGCTAACTTAGCCAATTTGATTTGCCCAATCAATATGAAGATTAAAATCGCCCATGATTATTGCCGTACCTTTCTTGCAAGCCTCCGTTATTTCTTGATTTACACTCTGTCCTACAGTATGGCTACTGTTTGGGGGCCTGTAAACAACTCCCACCAGTGACTTCTTTCCCTTATTATTTCTTCTCGCCACACAAACTGATTCTGCATCTTGATCTTCTGAAGCACTATCATTTCTCACTACTGCACTGATCTCATCCCTTATTAACAGAGCTACCCCACCTCCTTTTCCTCTCTGCCGATCTTTACGAAATGGCAAATACCCCTGAATATTCATTTCCCATCCTTGGTCACCTTGCAACCACGTAATCTGTAATAGCTATCAGATCAGACCCATTTATTTCTATTTGTGCCGTCAACTCATCTATTTTGTTACAAATGCTGCGTTGTGTTCAAATATAGTGTTTTTAATTTTGTCTTGTGTGTATATGCTCTCTCCCTTCCTGTCACACTCTGGTGGTTATTGCCCCTATTGTTACCCTGCACTTTTGCCTTCTCCTTTCTCTTTGACTTTTTAAATTTCCGCTCACTCGATCCTACCCCCCCCCGCCCCCTATTTAGTTTAAAGCCCTAGCTACAGCCCTAGTTATTCGATTTGCCAGGGCACTGGCTCCAACCTGGTTCAAGTGAAGCCCGTCCCGACGAAACAGCTCACTCCTATCCCAGTACTGGCGCCATTGTCCCATGAATTGAAACCCATTTCTACCACACCAAATCTTTGAGCCACGTGTTCATCTCTCTGTTCCTATTTATCCGATGCAAATTTGCTCGTGGTTCAGGTAGTAATCCAGAGATTATTACCTTTGTGGTTCTTTTTAATTTAGCCCCCAGCTGCTCATACTCCCTCAGCAGAACCTCAGCAGGTCACCGAGCGGCTGCAGGGCATTCTGCGGGGAGAGGGTGAACAACCAGAGGTCATGATCCATATTCGGGACCAATGACATAGGTAGAAAGAGGGATGAGGTTCTGCAGGCAGAGTTTAGGGAGCTAGGAGAGAGATTAAAAAGCAGGACCTCAAAGGTAGTAATCTCCAGATTACTTCCTGTGCCAGGATCTAGTGAGTACAGAAATAGGAGGATAGAGCAGATGAATGCTCGGCTGGAGAGATGGTGCAGGAGGGAGGGCTTTAGTTTCCTGAACATTGGAACTGCTTCTGGGGGAGGTGGGACCTGTACAAGCCGGATGGGTTGCACCTCAACAGAGCTGGGACCAATATTCTCGCAGAGGGGTTGCTAGTGCTGTTGGGGAGGGTTTAAACTAGCTTGGCAGGGGGTTGGAACCTGAGAATAGATTCAGTAGGGAGAGGAGTAAAGTTGGAATTAGAAAGCAAAAATGAAGACAATGAGTTTAAAGGACAGGTAACAAGCAGGAAAAAAGGATAAAAAAAAACAAATTTAAAAACTGTCTAAATGCACATAGCATTCGTAACAAAATAGATGACTTGACGACACAAATGGATACAAATGGGTATGATCTGGTAGCCATTACAGAGACGTGGTTGCAAGGTGACCAGGACTGGAAACTAAATATTCAGGGGTATTTTTGACAATTCAGAAGGACAGACAGAAAGGAAAAGGAGGAGATAAAGGATGGAATCAATGCAATCGTGAGACACGATATTGGCTCAAATGATCAGGATGTTGAAACAGTTTGGGTGGAGATAAGGAATAATAAGTGGAAAAAGTCACTGGTGGGCGTAGTCTATAGGCCCCCTCACAGTGGCAACTCTGTTGGTTGGAGTAAAAACCCAGAAATAGTGGGAGCTTGTAAAAAGGAAACAGCAATAATCATGGGTGATTTTAACCTCCATATTGATTGGACAAATCAATTTGGTCAGGGTAACCTTGAGGCGCAGAGCTCATTGGGCTAGACTTTTCACGTTTTTTGCATGCTTAACACCCACTCAACGTCCATTTTACAGTTGAAATCACGTATATCGCCCATTTAGCCACAAAATGGAAACTGACGGGCATTTTTCGGAAACTTATCGCCGAGCGTTACTTTCGCCATGTGCGTAATGCCGGGAAAAATCATACCACCCGCCCACTTTTTGGGGGCGGAATCATCAGAATGGGTGAAATCAATGCCCATAATATCACCCAGTGTTATTTTCCGCAAGGAATTAACGCCAAGATTCAATAGTACCGCCTGCCCATTTTTTTTTTTTTGTCGTAAAGAGCACATTTGGCGAAACTAATGCCCAGGAGATCGCCCACCTTCACTTTCACCACTTCTCTCACACGTCGCTCGCCCAAAAAAACGGCTAGAAAATGTGGAACTGTTCTGAACTAAAACCAACGGTATGGCTGCCATTTTTTAAATCGCAGGTCGTTTTATTCAAAAGGCTGCTTCAACTTCGGGGGAGTTTACATTGAACCTGGAGTTCTTCTCTGGTGAAGTGACCATCTCAACAGACATATTTTCAGACTCTGGACTATTGGGGGTTTACTCTAGGTGTATTTTAGTGATTAAATTATTGCTTCTGATTAATCGCTATTATACTTTAATTGCAATGGGGCCAGCCACTTCTCAGCCTGCATCGATTAATACGCAGATGCTGCAGAGTGCAGATGGCTCAGTGTCTGATGCACATCATTATATTCCCAATTTAAGATATGCAAGAATGAGGAGGAGGGCCAGACCATATACACCTGGCACATATAGGGAAAAGAGGTCTTACCTCGATGTGTCTGACCACACCTGCCTTCGGAGACTGCGCTTCCACAAGGTGATGATCAATGAAATATGTGAGCTCATCAGGCCATATATGCAGCCTGCCATCAGGACATCAGTGTCAGTCGAGGTCAAGATCACCGCGGCAATGGCTTTTCTACGCATCCGGTTCCTTTCGGGCCTCCGCGGTCGAGATTTGCCCTCTGTCTCACCATGCCACCTATTGCTGCATTAGACAGGTCACGGAGGCCCTGTATGTGTGAAGGATGGACTTCATCAGCTTCCCCATGACCACGGAGGCTCAGACTGACATGGTTGGAGCATTCTACCGCATTGCTAAGTTCCCCAGGGTGCAGAGTGCACTCACATCTCCATGCGCCCATCTTCTCAGGGCCCGGAGCTTTTTCGTAACAGTAAAGGATTTCAATTCTGAAAGGTCCAACTAGTTGTCGATCACAACCAAATCATCATGGCAGTGAATGCCAAATGTTTAGGCACCTTCGATGAGGCTCACATCCTATGTGAGAGCGCTATCTCTGACATGTTTAAGAGTCAGCCACAAGGACAATGCTGGATGCTTGGTGATTACCGATATGGCCTAGCCACCTGGCTGATGACCCCCCTGCGTGACACCCACACTGAGGCCGAGAAGCAATACAACCAGAGCCACAGTGACACACGCAATGTGGTCCACAAAACAGTAACTGTGCTTAAGCAGCGCTTCAGATGCCTGGACCATTCAGGAGGGGAACTACAATAGAATCCTGAGCAAGTAAGTAAATTTGTGGTCGTGTGCTCCATGCTGCGCAATCTGTCTATCAGGAGGGGACAAGAATTGCTAGAAGGGACTGATGCTCCACCTCAGGAGAGAGAGGAAAAGGATGACGATCGGGTGGCGCTGACCTGGGGCCAGATAATCAGGCTGGCTATGCAACCATGCCCACGACCCCCTCCAGACTGCAGGAAAGGGCCCGTGGTGGCTACCTGAGCTGCAAGAGTCTTACGTGAGGAGCTGATATCTGAACGATTTTCCTGAAAGAATGTTGCTGTGAGTGACACGCTGACACACTACTGTGTGTATGCAACTCAGACATCAATGGTGGCCATAATCTTGGTGCCAGTTAAAGTTTATGTTGATTGAAGTTAAGTTTTATTTAACCCTTTCATGTTAAGGAATCACCAGTGTGTAACGGTCCAGCTATCTGAAACAATGCGCAACAAGGTTATGTTCAATAAAAAAAATGTTTATCTCAACATTGGTCTGAAATCATAAATATCACAGGCAACCCCTGCCTCCACCTCACTTTTTCCACCATTGACATCAATCAAATGATCAACATGTCCAGCAACACAGAATACAAATGCAAGGCAGGAGGGTGGTCTCCTCCCTATATATATATATTTTGCAACAAATTGCATACACTCAGATGGAGATATAACACAGCCATCACCTGCGGACATGCACCTCACTTTCTTTCCCCCCTCCCCTTCTTCTCCCCACCTCTACCCCTTCCCCTCCTCGCTCCACGGTGCCTGGCCGAGGAGCTCCTCAGGCGGTGCCTCATTGCGGGGGATGAAGGCAGAGGCGGTGGTTGCACGGGTACGGGAGTGGGGGGTGCTGAGGGGGTAACATTCTCTGATGCAGAAGCAAGATCTTGGTGCTTGCTCTCATCTGTCGTTCGCAGTGGTGGTGCGAAACCTAGGGGTGGTGTGCCGCGCTCTGGGACCACTGCGAGACCTGTGCCAGCAGTGTTCCTGGCTGTTACATGCAGGGCCTCCGCCATCCGTGGAATGTACTCAGTCATGGTAGCCAACTGTCGAGATATGCATCCCAGTGCTTCGATGAGCTGGTCACCAATGTCTGTAGTCCTCCTGGACAAGTGTACCATCTCTCTGCTCTCATGTGGCGCTCGTGGACCAGACCTGCTGCATCCACGAAGCCTCCGCAGGGTCGGCACCTTCCTGGGGACAAATGGGGGCAGGAATGACCAGAGGATCATTAGATGGCCTTGGGGTGAAATGGCTTTTGGAGCGTGGCGATGCAGGTTCCTCGAAGCCGGTGCTCTCATCCATGGAGAACAGACTCAGCGGATTGACGGGCGAGAATCGGAGCTCCTCAGCAGATGTAGGATCGTCCGGCAATTCCGGCCTCGCGCCCCCACCTTCTGGCCTCTGTGATCTTGCCTGGGACCGCGCTGCTGGCCGAGCTGCAAAACACAAATGTGAGCCCAGCGCTACACACAGCATATGCACAACAAAAGCATCACTGCCATCAAAATCGTCACAGACGTCACATTACATGACCATTAACACATTTGCATTGCAGTGATTTTCTTTTGGCCAACATTATTTCGAGGACAATTTTAGAAATCATCTATCACATATGATTGTTCAGATATGAGTGGGTGTGGCATCTGCTGAATTTACATCATGCAATGGTGTAAGCTTTACTCACGTGACATCACTTCAGGGTCTGCAGATGCTTCCGTGGCTGTCCGTGTATGCTTCCCCACGAGTGCGAGCAGCCGCTCCTCCATGTCAAAAATGGGGACTCGGTGCTTTGAGAATGGGTGAGAAGCCGGCAATCTGAAAACCCATTTTTATCGCACACGCCGGAAATAACGCCTATTTTTGGGCGATAAGCACAAAAATGTAAAATCTAGCCCATTGAGTGCGTAAGGGACAAGTTGCTTAAAAACAACTTGTATATTTGCGCTGTTTTTGGCAGTAATCTATTGCTTCAAAGCCAACCTTTGATCAGCATCTGGAATGGGATGGACAGTTAAGGGCTCAGTTTACAGTAAGATTTTAGAAACTAACGTTATGTGACAATTTCTCTCTCAAATACTGCACAACTCCATTATGGCACCACCCACACACCACATAGGTACTGCAGGGTAAATGTATACACTGAACAAATAGAAACATCCCATAGGGGAAGCTGACATATGGAGTTTCCATTTATTTTTAAATGAAACGCTATGGCCCACTTAACAATTTTAATATGATAAATAACTGAATGTTCATGCCCTCTCCCAGGCAGTTTTCTGCCCTCTGCCTTTGGCCCTGATGCTCTCCTGGCTCAAGCAGTAGCCCTGATGTTTCCTACCTGGCTCCAGCACCTTAACTGCTGAACTTCTCATTCCCTGCATGGTTGCATTGTTGTCTACCAGCTGCAGCCCACCTTTGGTAACCAGTCATGCTCCTCATTCTGGTTCTGTTTTCTGGTTGTGGCCCCACTCCTCTGCTACTAGTAGTCACAGCCTGATCTTTGTCTGTCTCCAGCCATGCTGTGGCCCACTCAACTGTGCCTCCAGCTCTCCAGTTTCTCTCTCTTACTGCACTTAAAAAAAAAAAAAAAATAATAATGGTTTCACCTGTTCTTTCCCGTTTTGCCAGGCCTCCCTGACCCAAAGAAAGAACTTGCACTTGTGTATAGCACCTTTCACAATCTCAGGACATCCCAATGAAGTACTTGTAATGTAGGAAAAGTAGCAGCCACTTTTCACTCAGCAAGCTCCCACAGACAGTAATGTGATAATGACCAGATAATCTGTTTTAATGATGTTGATTTGAGGGATAAATATTGGCCAGGACGCAGGGGAGTTTAGGGAGAACTCCGCTATTCTTTTTCAAAATACTGCCATGGAATCTGTTGCGTCCATCTGAGAGGGTAGACGGAGCTTCGGTTTAACGTCTCATCTGAAAGACGCAAGTCACCTGAACCATCATCTGAGATTATGTCGTTTCAGGGTTTCCTTCTGTGCACAGAATCTTGTATATTCCAGGTTGCATCTATTTTTGAGCCTTTCTTCTTTATGCAAGTTTTTACATGTATTTTGAAGCTATACTCATTCCTTTTCAACCATCGGGAGTATGATTAAGAAGTTTGCAGACGACACTAAAATTGGCTGTGTGGTTGATAATGAAGAGGAAAGTCATGGGCTGCAGGAGGATATCAATCTACTGGTCAGGTGTGCAGAGCAGTGGCAAATGGAATTTAAATCAGAGAAGTGTGAGGTGATGCACTTTGGGAGGGCTAATAAAGAAAGGGTATACACATTAAGCGGTAGGCCACTTAATAGTGTAGATGAACAAAGGGACCTTTGAGTGCTTGTCCACAGATCCTTGAAAGTAGCAGGTCAGGTGGATAAGGTGGTTAAGAAGGCATATGGAATGCTTGCCTTTATCGGCCGAGGCACAGAATACAAGAGCAGGGAGGTTATGCTTAAATTATATAATACTTTTGGTTAGGCCACAGCTGGAGTACTGCATGCAGTTCTGGTCGCTGTATTATAGAGGGTGCAGAGGAGATTTACTAGGATGCTGCCTGGAATGGAGAATCTTAGTTATGAGGACAGATTGGATAGGCTGGGTTTGTTCTCATTGGAACAGAGGAGGTTGAAAGGAGACCTCATTGAGATGTATAAAATATTGAGGGGCCTGGACATAGTGGATAGTAAAGATCTATTTCCATTGGTGGAGGGGTCTATTATGAGGGGGCATAGTTTTAAAGTGATTGGTAGAAGGTTTAGAGGGGATTTGAGGGTGGGCCTCTTTACGCAGAGGGTTGTGGGGATCTGGAACTCGCTGCCTGGAAGAGTGGTGGATGCAGAAACCCTCACCACTTTTAAGAGATGGTTGGGATGGGCACTTAAAGTGCCGTAACCTGCAGGGTTATGGACCTCGAGCTGGTAATTGGGATTAGACTGGATGACCTTTTGTTGGACGGAACAGATAAAGTAAGTTCTGCAGGGAATAGAATACGGCCAGCGTGATGATCTGGACTAGTTTCGATCGCCTGGATGGGTCGGAGAGGAATTTTCCCAGATTTTTTTCTCTATAATTTGACCTGGGTTTTTATCTGGTTTTTGTGCCTCCCAGGAGCTCACATGGCTCCGGTTGGGGTGTAGAATGTTTTAGTATAAGGGGTGTCGCAGTTGTGGTGAGGCAAACTGGTTGGGCTGGGTGCTCTTTGCCTTTCTGTCATTGTTCATAGGTTTATAGGTAACCTTTAGGGCTGCTGATCAAGGGCCGTGTGGCTCTTTGTCAGCCGGCATGGACACGATGGGCCGAAATGGCCTTATTCTGCGCTGTAAATTTCTATGTTTCTAACCTTGTTCAAAGTATGTTTTGGATGTGACCGTGGCAAAGTATTCTGATGCTGCAGTTTGATAATGTTTACCCCAACTGAAATTGCAGCTTTAGTTAACTTACATGTGGGTGAAGTATACTCAGATAATTTTCAATTTGCTTTTTTAAACTCATTCTTTTACTTTTACTGAACTGCTTGAAATAGAGCATTAATTCCAGAATACTCCAGATTAAATTTTTTTGGTACAATTACAAAAAGTTCTCAAAGAATATATTTTTGTTCTGCATTTTTGGGTGTTTCTGTTTGAATCATCACTAGCTGATAAATGTTAAAGGTGTTACTGAATGCTCAATTAAACAGAAGGACCATAGGCATAATAGTTCAAAACAATCTAAACCAGCAGGATATCATGGAAAAATTGAGATGAAAGCTCTTCTGGAAGTACTTCAGTCAAATTCAAAGTGCAGTTGGTGATCATGTCAGTCAAGATACCTTTTGATGCTAAATCAAAGAAATGATGTTTAAAGAATATTTGACCCTTTAGGCAAAATAATCATTTCAATTTACTATGCAGAATCTCAACTATAATGCATTTTACAAAAGATTTAATTGAAATAACTGGCAATCAATCAATATGTGTGCTTATTTGATTACAATCTGAATTTATGTTTGTAAATTACTGGGAGGGTAGAAGTGGGAGTAATGATCAACACTATAAGTGAACCTGTTTAAAATTCACCAATATAACATTTTGCTCTCAATTTAACATGATTTCTACATACAGTATTTATTGTTTTTTCAGTTGAAAATTAGTTGATCTGCTGTGGTGACAGTAAGTTAGTTGGACTGCTCCATAGTTGCTGGGTCAAAATCCTGGAACTCCTCCCCCCCCCGTCCGTCCGTCCCCCCCCCCCCCCCCCAAACCACCACCACAAGACGCCAATAGAGTTTACAGACTTTCACTTGAGAATGGGCACAAGTAATGCAGCATTATAATACACATTTCCTCCCTGAGTGCTATTTATTACTGGGAGTAACCAAAGACAAGTCTCGACAAACCTTTTCCGGTCATGACAATAAGCTTTGATTGTTCATGGTCCAGGTATAACGTCCCGAAACCGGAAACCTTGGCCATTCCGGTTTTCGGATATTTCCGGATTTCGAAGAAGAAATCCAGCGTCCCGCATCCAGAAACCCTTGAGCCGAATTTCGGGTATTTCCGGATTTCGGAGACAATCCGACATCCCGAATCTGGAAATCCTTGGGCCAACTTTCGTGAATTTCCAGAGTTCGGAGCATTGCAACCGACGGTCCGAATCCGGCAACCTCGAGGCTGGGCTGTGTATTTTTTTAGATTCCTGCTTGGAAAACGGTATGTGCAGCTTAAAAGTCCGATTTTCAGGAAATACTTCCGGATTCCGGACAAGGACTCTTGCAATCTGCACAATGTCCGGTTTTCGAACAGTTATGGTTTTTAGAACTCTGGATTTCGGATGTTCTACCTATATAGTGAAAAAGGGCTAAAATAAAAAAATAAATACAATATCCAATATACCCGGGTTCATTTAGTTATGCCTCCATTATGCCAATTAAGTGGGATAATATTAAAACAAGTGAATAATTGTGTAAGAATTATTAAGTCCACTGACAGTCATTGGTGAGAGCAAAGTGTTATATTGGTGAATTTTAAACAGGCTAACTTAATGGGCCCAAGTTTCCACACGATAAAAAACGGGCGCCCCTCCGAGCTGGGCGCCCGTTTTTCGCGCCTAAAACGGCGCCTAAAAAAAACTCGCGATTCTGGAGAGTCCTGCAGCTCCTTGTCTGCCTGGCGCGGCGCCCAGAAAAGTGGAGCCGACATTCGCGCCGATTTTATAAGTAAGAGGGGGCGGGTACTATTTAAATTAGTTTTTTTCCTGCCGGCAACGCTGCATGTGCGCGTTGGAGCGTTCGCACATGCTCAGTGTGAAAAAAACATTGGCACTCGGCCATTTTTGTAGTTCTTTGTAGCTGTTTAATTTTTGAATATTTTTTTAATAAAAGCACATTGCCATCAGCACATCTCACTGCAGCCTTCTCATTGTCTCCTCCCCCCCCCCCCCCCCCCCCCCCCTTGCGGAAAGAACGGGCGCCTCCTCTCCCCTCTCTTTCCACCCCCCCCCGCGGGAAGAATGGGCGCCTCCTACCCCCCAAGCGGGAAAGAACGGGAGCCTCCCCCCCTGCGGGAAAGAACGGGTGCCTCCTTTCCCCCCCCGCCCCTCCGCGGGAAAGAACGGGCGCCTCAGGCTGACTGCAGCATTCTCCGTGCCTGAAGCACTTTCACACAGGTAGGAAGATGGTTTATTTAATCTTTTCTTTGCTTATAAATGTTTATTCAGGTTGGATTTATTTGTATAATATTTGTAGAAGTATAAATAAGGATTTATTGTAGAATTTAATGAGTTCCCTTCCCCCCCCCACCCCACCTCATTCTGGACGCCTAATTTTTAACCTGTGCCTGATTTTTTAATGCGTAGAACAGGTTTTTTCAGTTCTACAAAAATCTTCACTTGCTCCATTCTAACTTAGTTTGGAGTACGTTTTCACTGTGGAAACTTTGAAATCAGGTGTCAGTGGCCAGACACGCCCCCTTTTGAAGAAAAAATTCTGTTTCTACCTGACTAGAACTGCAGAAAAAAAAATGTGGAGAATTGCGATTTCAAAGATAGTCCGTTCTCCACCAGTTGCTCCTAAAAATCAGGCGCAAATCATGTGGAAACGTGGGCCCATAGTGTTGATCATTACTCCCACTTCTACCCTCCCAGTAATTTGCAAACATAAATTCAGATAGTCGTCAAAGATACAGGTATGCAAAATGTGTAAAATAATAAAATCTTCCATTACTAAATGAGTGAAATGATTGATCGATTGATTATATGTTGTATTGAAAGTCTAAGTAGCTACTTGGCAGAGTGGCTCGAGTCTGCGGGGCATCCAAAGCTGTCATCTCTGTACTAAGTAAAGTACAATCGTGTGCCATTACCTGGAGTTCTTGTGCGCTGGGATCCACTCTCTTTTCTGAAACAGTGATGAGAACTCCCGTGCCGTCATACTCTGGGTAAAGGGAGAGGAAAGACGCAACGCCCGTCTCTTTCTTTGGTAAAAGCGCCATCGAGATGAGCAGCCATGCCTCGACTCTAAATGGATAGGGAATTCTGTGTACCGACGTCCGCCATTGGGACCCAGAATCGCGGAATGGATCCTTTTGAGATTGGGCCAGGGCGAATCGCTTTTGCGAATTGATAAATTAAATTAAATATTGTGTGTTCCCTGGCTGCAGTTCAAGAAGACCCACAAGATGTGAAAGTGGATAGACTAATGTGCAGCTCGAGCTCCGGCTCGCAATCTATTTCTGTCCTGTCCAGTGGGCCGGATAGAAAGACTTGGCGGGCTCTGAGTTAGAGTATCACATTTGCACTGGATAATCATTTGAGTGTTCACCTACGTCATCATCATCATAGGCAGTCCCTCGGAATCGAGGAAGACTTGCTTCCACTCTTAGCATGAGTTCTAAAGTGGCTGTACAGTCCAATACGAGAATCACAGTCTCTGTCACAGGTGGGACAGATAGTCGTAGAGGGAAAGGGTGGGCAGGGAGCCTGGTTTGCCGCACGCACCTTCTGCTGCCTGCGCTTGATTTCTGCATGCTCTCAGCAACGATACTCGAGCTCAGCGCCCTCCCGAATGCACTTTCTCCACTATGGCCAGGGACATAGAAACAAAGAAAATAGGTGCAGGAGTAAGAAGTAAGCCATTCGGCCCTTCGTGCCTGCACCACCATTCAATAAGATCATGGCTGATCATTCCCTCAGTGCCCCTTTTCTGCTTTCTCTCCATACCCCTTGATCCTTTTAGCCGTAAGGGCCATATCTAACTCCCTCTTGACTATATCCAATGAACTGGCATCAACAACACTCTGCGGCAGGGAATTCCACAGGTTAACAATTCTCTGAGTGAAGAAGTTTCTCCTCACCTCAGTCCTAAATGGCCTACCCCTCATCCTAAGACTGTGTCCCCTGGTTCTGGACTTTCCCAACATCAGAAACATTCTTCCCGCATCTAGCCTGTCAAGTCCTGTCAGAATCTTATACGTTTCTATGAGATCCCCTCATCCTTCTGAACTCCAGTGTATAAAGGCCCAGTTGATCCAGTCTCTCCTCGTATGTCAGTCCAGCCATTCCTGGAATCAGTCTGGTGAACCTTCGCTGCACTCCCTCAATAGCAAGAACGTCGTTCCTCAGATTAGGAGACCAAAACTGAACACAATATTCCAGGTAAAGTCTCACCAAGGCCCTGCACAACTGCAGTAAGACCTCCCTGCTCCTATACTCAAATCCCCTAGCTGTGAAGTCCAATATACCATTTGCCTTCTTCACCGCCTGCTGTACCTGCATGCCAACTTTCAATGACTGATGAACCATGACACCCAGGTCTCATTGCACCTCCCTTTTTCCTAATCTGCCGCCTTTCAGATAATATTCTGCCTTCATGCTTTTGCCCCTAAAGTGGATAACCTCACATTTATCCACATTATACTGCATCTGCCATGCATTTGCCCATTCACCTAACCTGTCCAAGTCACCCTGCAGCCTCTCAGCAACCTCCTCACGACTCACACCGCCACCCAGTTTAGTGTCATCTGCAGACTTGGAGATATTACACTCAATTCCTTCATCTAAATCATGAATGTATATTGTAAAGAGCGGGGTCCCAGCACTGAGCCCTACGGCACTCCCTGCCATTCTGAAAAGAACCCGTTTATCCCGACTCTCTGCTTCCTGTCTGCCAACCAGTTCTCTATCCATGTCAGTACATTACCTCCAATACCATTTGCTTTGATTTTGCACACCAATCTCTTGTGTGGGACCTTGTCAAAAGCCTTTTGAAAGTCCAAATACACCACATCCACTGATTCTCCCTTGTCCACTCTGCTAGTTACATCCTCAAAAAATTCCAGAAGATTCGTCAAGCATGATTTCCCTTTCATAAATCCATGCTGATTTGGACCGATCCTGTCACTGCTTTCAAAATGCGCTGCTATTTCATCCTTAATGATTGATTCCAACATTTTCCCAACTACTGGTGTCAGGCTAACCGGTCCATAATTATCCGTTTTCTCCCTCCTTTTTTTAAAAAGTGGTGTTACATTAGCTACCCTCCAGTCCATGGGAACTGATCCAGAGTCGATAAACTGTTGGAAAATGAACACCAATGCATCCACTATTTCGATGGCCACTTCCTTAAGTACTCTGGGATGCAGACTATCAGGCCCTGGGGATTTATCGGCCTTCAATCCCATCAATTTCCCCAACAAAATTTCCTGCCTAATAAGGATATCCTTCAGTTCCTCCTTCTCACTAGACCCTCGGTCCCCTAGTACATCCGGAACGTTATTTGTGTCTTCCTTCGTGAAGACAGAACCAAAGTATTTGTTCAATTGGTCTGTCATTTCTTTGTTCCCCATTATAAATTCACCTGAATCCGACTGCAAGGGACCTACGTTTGTCTTCACTAATCTTTTTCTTTTTACATATCTCCAGAAGCTTTTGCAGTCAGTTTTTATGTTCCCGGCAAGCTTCCTCTCGTACTCTATTTTCCCCCTCTTAATTAAACCCTTGGTCCTCCTCTGCTGAATTCTAAATTTCTCCCAGTCCTCAGGTTTGCTGCTTTTTCTGGCCAATTTATATGCCTCTTCCTTGGATTTAACACTATCCCTAATTTCCCTTGTTGGCCACGGTTGAGCCACCTTCCCCGTTTTAGTTTTACTCCAGACAGGGATGTACAATTGTTGAAGTTCATCCATGTGATCTTTAAATATTTGCCGTTGCCTAGCCACCGTCAACCCTTTAAGTATCATTTGCCAGTCTATTCTAGCCAATTCAAGTCTCATACCGTCGAAGTTATCTTTCCTTAATTCAGAAATTGGGTCCTGAACTTAACTGTCACTCTCCATCTTAATAAAGAATTCTACCATATTATGGTCACTCTTCCCCAAGGAGCCTCACACAACAAGATTGCCAATTAGTCCCTTCTCATTATATATCACCCAGTCTAGGATGGCCAGCTCTCTAGTTGGTTCCTTGACATATTTGTCTAGAAAACCATCCCTGATACACTCCAGGAAATCCTCCTCCACCGCATTGCTACCAGTTTGGTTAGCTCAATCTATATGTAGATTAAAGTCGCCCATGATAACTGCTATACCTTTATTGAACACATCCCTTATTTCTTGTTTGATGCTGTCCCCAACCTCACTACTAATGTTTGGTGGTCTGTACACAACTCCGTTTTCTGCCCTGTGGTATTCCGCAGCTCCAACCATACCGATTCCACATCATCCAAGCTAATGTCCCTCCTTACTATTGCGTTAATTTCCTCGTTAACCAGCAACGCCACCCCACCTCGTTTTCCTTTCTGTCTATCCTTCCTAAATGTTGAATACCCCTGGATGTTGAATTCCCAGCCTTGGTCACCCTGGAGCCATATCTCTGTGATGCCAATTACATCATATCCGTTAACTGCTATCTGCGCAGTTAATTCGTCCACCTTATTCCGAATACTCCTCGCATTGAGAGACACAGCCTTCAGGCTTGCCTTTTTATACACTTTGCCCTTTAGAATTTTGCTGTAATGTGGCCCTTTTTATTTTTTGCCTTGGGTTTCTTTGACCTCCACTTTTACTATTCTCCTTTCTATCTTTTGCTTCTGCCTCCATTTTATTTCCCTCTGTCTCCCTGAATAGGTTCCCATCTCCCTGCCATGTTAGTTTAACTCCTCTCCAGCAACATTAGCAAACACTCCCCCTAGGACATTGGTTCCGGTCCTGCCCAGGTGCAGACCGTCCGGTTTGTACTGGTCCCACCTCCCCCAGAACCGATTCCAATGTCCCAGGAATTTGAATCCCTCCCTTCTGCACCACTCCTCAAGCCATGTATTCATCTAAGCTATCCTGTGCTTCCTACTCTGATTAGCACGTGGCACTGGTCGCAATGCTGAGATTACTACCTTTGAGGTCCTACTTTTTAATTTAGCTCCTAGCTCCCTAAATTCGTCTCGTAGGACCTCATCCCATTTTTTAAACTATATCGTTGGTTCCTCTATGCACCATTTGTTCACCCTCCCTTTTCAGAATGTCCTGCACCCACTCCGAGACATCCTTGACCCTTGAACCAGGGAGGTAGCATACCATCCTGGAGTCTTGCCTGCGGCCGCAGAAACACCTATCTGTTCCTCTTACAATCGAATCCCCTATCACTATAGCTCTCGCACGCTTTTTCCTGCCCTCCTGTGCAGCAGAGCCACCCACGGTGCCATGAACTTGGCTGCTGCTGCTCTCCCCTGATGAGTCATCCCCCTCAACAGTACCCAAAGCGGTGTATCTGTTTTGCAGGGGGATGACCACAGGGCAGCCCTGCACTACCTTCCTTGAACTGCTCTTCCTGTTGGTCACCCATTCCCTATTTGGCTGTGTACCCTTTACCTGCGGTAAGACCAACTCGCTAAACGTGCTATTCACGTCATTCTCAGCATCGTGGATGCTCCAGAGTGAATCCACCCGCAGCTCCAGTGCCACAATGCAGTCCGTCAGGAGCTGCAGGCAGATACACTTCCCGCACACGTCATCAGGGACACTGAAAACGTTCCTGACTTCCCACATATTACAGGAGGAGCATAACACGTGTCCGAGCTCTCCTGCCATGACTTAACCCTTAGATAAACTTAAATTGGCAACAACAATGCTTAAGGTTACTTACTGATATAGAAAAGAAAAAGAAAAACTACTTGCTAATCACTTACCCCCTTGATTGTGACGTCACCTTTTGATTTCTTTCTACTTCTTTTTTGCCTCCCTGTTGCAGCTGCACCGGCTGACCTCCCAACTCCCTGCTGGGCCTTTTGTCGGCCTCTCCGAACGTCCCGTTCTGCCTCCTCCGATCTCCCGCTGGCTGCTCGACGATGCTGGGCCTTTTGTAGGCCTCTCCGAATGTCCCGCTCAGCCTCCTCCGATCTCCCAGATGTCGGTGGGGATGTTGCACTTTATCAGGGAGGCTCAAAGTGTCCTTGTAACATTTCCTCTGCCCGCCTTTGGCTCATTTGCCGTGGACGAGTTCCGAGCAGAGCACTTGCTTTGGGAGTCTCGTGTCTGGCATGCGAACTATGTGGCCTGCCCAGCGGAGCTGATCAAGTGTGGTCTGGACGAGGACGCTAATGTTTGTGCGTCTGTCCTCCCAGGAGATTTGCAGGATCTTGCAGAGGCAACGCGGTGCTATTTCTCCAGCGACTTGAGGTGTCTAATGTACATGGTCCATGTCTCTGAGCCAGACAGGAGGGCAGGTATTACTACGGCCCTATCGACCATGAGCTTGGTGACAGTTTTGAGGGACTGGTCTTCAAACACTCTTTTCCTTAGGTGGCCAAAGGCTGCACTGGAGGCGGTGTTGGATCTCGTCATCAATGTCTGCTCTTGTTGATAGGAGGCTCCCGAGATAGTTGAAGTGGTCCACGTTGTCCAGGGCCACGCCGTGGATCTTGGGGGGGGCAGTGCTGTGCGGCGAGGACAGGCTGGTGGAGCACCTTTGTCTTACTAATGTTTAGCGTAAGGTCCATGCTTTCATCCGACTCGGTAAATACGTCGACTATGTCCTGGAGTGCAGTCTCTCTGTGTGCACAGATGTAGGCGGCGTCCGTGTACTGTAGCTCGACGACAGAGGTTGGGGTGGTCTTAGACCTGGCCTGCAGACGGCGAAGGCTGAACAGCTTCCCACTGGTTCTGTAGTTTAGTTCCACTCCAGCGGGGAGCTTATCAACTGTGAGGTGGAGCATGGCAACGAGGAAGTTTGAGAAGAGGGTTGGGGCGATGACGCAGCCCTGCTAGACCCAGGTCCGGATGTGAATTGGGTCTGATGGATCCGTTGGTAAGGATCACGGCTTGCATGTCGTCGTGGAGCAGGCAGAGGATGGTGACGTACTTTTGGGGGCATCCGAAACAGAGGAGGATGCTCCATAGACCCTCGCGGTTGACAGTGTCAAAGGTCTTTGTAAGGTCGAAAAAGGCCATGTATAAGGGTTGGCGCTGTTCCCTGCATTTTTCCTGCAGCTGTTGCGCTGCAAAAATTGCGTCCGTTGTGCCCCGGAGGGGACGAAATCCGCACTGCGCCTCCGGGAAGACCTCCTCGGCCACAGGGAGAAGACTTTTGAGGAGGACTCTAGCGACGACTTTCCCAGTGGTTGATGGGGAGATTCCTCTAGTTGCCGCAGTCGGACTTGTCCCCTTTTCGAAAGCATTACATAGAAATTTTCATGGATTGCCACAGCCATTTTGATTTTAATAATACTAGTTGATCCCCATGCCATTGCACATCCATACCTCTACCTTTGAATGACCCATGCACTGGTGTATCTTCTCTCTCTTGCACCACTCAGCTCATCCTGAAACCAACGTCCATTCTACCCCCACTGTCACTCGCTCCCCCTGGGATGGGTTCCAAGAGGCCTCGGCCTCAAGCTGTTTTCTTTCTCCTGCTCCCCACCTAGCCCTTCCTGTCAGTTTGCTACAGAGGCTTTGTTTGCTTTCCGTTGTTTAAAAATAAATCAGATTAGTAAAGGAAAAAAACTTGTATGCCTTTCTCTCTCTTCGCACCTTCCTCTATCTGTCTCATGGGTGTTAGAAATTAGAATATTTGGCACACGGTTGTATATAATTAGCATTGACCTTTTCAGTGGACAAAACATGGGTGAGATAATCCATTGGCTTCAAAATACAACTGATATCTTTGAATATTGATGTAACATAAAATTGAAGACGCTTTCCTTTGTGACAACTGTTAATTAAAAGATTTACATTTTCTCATGTAACATAACATCGATGGTAATCTGGTGATAATTGGAAGCTGTTGCTTCAAAATTTTACTTTTTTGAAAAATAATTCAAATTGCAATGAGCAACAACATTCCCTCTTGGCTTAATGCACTTTCCGAAGTTAATAGAATGTAACACAAAAGTTACAACAGGTGTGTAATCTGTAGCTCTCTGTCACTCAAAGAAGTTTTTGAAACTTGTCCTAGCTTTTCTTGAAAATGTTTTGAAAAACTATTGAGCAAAAGAAAGCATTCCAGCAGCTCAGTTACTGAATGGTATTGTTGCATCTGGGAATTTGGCTGCATTGGACATGCTCTCACTGCACAATCTAACTTCAGCTAACAGGGTCACAGGCCTTAGCAAAATATCAAGTTGAAGACCAGGCTCAAGAAAAAGCTGAGGTCTTCAAAAAAATGTTTCAGTGAACCCATTGAAAAGGCACAAAATATAATTCAATTGATAAACTTAATCATGTTGTTATGAAATAATTTTTAATTTTTAAACCTTTAATTTGGACTTTGGAAATTTAAGTTATTAAGACAAAATGATGGATGTAAAATTTTCAGAAAGCATTTTTAGCAATTTGCAGAGCAAAGATAAATCAGTGCTACCCTGCTACCATATTGTGCAATTATAACCTGGGTGTCATGGTTCATCAATCACTGAAAGTGGGCACGCAGGTACAGCAGGCGGTAAAGAAGGCAAATGGTATGTTGGCCTTCATAGCTAGGGGATTTGAATATAGGAGTAGGGAGGTCTTTATGCAGTTGCCTTAGTGAGGCCTCACCTGGAATATTGTGTTCAGTTTTGGTCTCCTAATCTGAGGAAGGACATTCTTGCTATTGAGGGAGTGCAGCGAAGGTTCACCAGACTGCTTCCAGGGATGGCTGGGCTGTCATATGAGCAGAGACTGGAACAACTGGGCCTTTATTCACTGGAGTTTAGAAGGATGAGAGGGGATCTCATAGAAACATATAAAATTCTGATGGTACTGGACAGGTTCGATGCGGGAAGAATGTTCCCGATGTTGGGGAAGTCCAGAACCAGGGGATGTAGTCTTAGGATAAGGGGTAGGCCATTTAGGACTGAGATGAGGAGAAACTTCTTCACTCAGAGTTGTTAACCTGTGGAATTCCCTGCCGCAGAGAGTTGTTGATGCCAGTTCATTGGATATATTCAAGAGGGAGTTAGATATGGCCCTTACGGTTAAGGGGATCAAGGGGTATGGAGAGAAAGCAGGAAAGGGGTACTGAAGGAATGATCAGCCATGATCTTATTGAATGGCGGTGCAGGCTCGAAGGGCTGAATGGCCTACTCCTGCACCTATTTTCTATGTTTCTATAAGGTGATGAGTTTACATAGATAATTTTCAGTATAAATGTAGGAATTTATAATGGAAAATTTGATGTAGATATGTAATGGAAAATGTGATGACCGGAAATAGTACACAATTACATGGAGACATAAGGTTTATAAGATACTAGTCAATCACCTGTGTGGCATTGCATATGGTAAATGAAGAAAGTGTACTCTTCAGATGAACAGGATTAGAAAGTGAGTGATAATTGGATCATGGCTGTGGGAGAATAACAACACTGGGGGCAGAAGAGGCCTGAGGAAAAAGGCACAGCAGGGTTAGAGGTTTTGCAGAGAAGGTAGAGTAGTGTTATATGCCAGGTGAGGGTGTAATGTATTTGCTTCATGGTTTCTTTGCTTAAGAACTAGTTGGTTTATTCACAAAGGTTTAAAAATCACACTACCAGTTCATCCACCAGGTTCACAATTGCATACCTCATCGTGGATGACCTAGACCCAACTGACTGAGGTTTTATTGAGTCTTGTGAACATCCCGTGACTGGCTAAGCCACTCAATGCAACAGTTCTCCAAACCTGTGAGCATACTCACAGGTGCATATATTACAGAGGGCAAGGGGCAAAGCAAGCTATGAGGTGGAGAAGAGTTAAGGGAGGGGAGAGGTGACAAGTAAAGCAGAGAAGAGCTAGAGGCGGGGGTGGGGATGAGAGGAGGGAAGAGAAATGAACAAATGGTAGGGCAGGACTGGGACTCTGGGAAACCAGTGAGTTCAGGTAACCTCACCAGAATAGAGCAGGACGGTGGGTGGGAGGGCAGGAGAGGGTGGAGAGATGAGGAAGGAACAGGACAAGGTGGGGAGAGGGTGATTATTATATACAATAAATATATAGACCCGTAATTTGCAGTCAGCGGCGAAGCTAAGGCACTCACCGCTGACCTCATAGAAAGCTGCCCAGAAAGATCTCGCGATCTCTGTGGCACGAAGTTTGCCTTTCTCAACGTGCAACGCTGTCTGTATGGGAATCCCTAGTGAAGAGATGCAGTGATGTTAACAAGCTGTGTAAGCAGCCAATCACATGAAAGATTTCTCAGACAGCAAACCAGGAAATAAAAAGTAGCTTTTATCAGCATTTTAAAAAAAAGTTAGAGCAAAATACAAATTGGGACTTTCACAAAAATTAAGTTTTATGTTAATGGAGAAATTTGACACTCCGCAAATATAAAAATTGTTTTTCCAGGGCCAGAACAGTTGTTCAGCAGTCAATACGCTGCTAAAACACCAGTTACAGCTATTCCAACAAGGCTGAACATTTTATGGGGTATTTAACAGCAATATTAGTGCAGAAAATCCCAAGTTTCTGTCAGTTCCGCTGATTGCTGGCTACATTTGGGCAGAGTGGGGGGGCGGTGTGGGGGATGGTTGTCCATAGCGCAGGCTGTGTTGGAGCAGTTGATGACTGACCACTACTTCAGGACTTCATTGCACACTGCAAAATCTGGGCCCATGAAATCGCCTTGAACAGGCAAACTTTATATAAAATATATAACTATAGGCAATTTTTATATAAACGTGTAAATATGGGTTTTTATATAAAATTACTTGGCGAGTTGGATTTTTATATAAAATTACCTGACAATATATAATTACCAGGTTAGATCGCTTTTTATAGAAAATTACGTGACAAATGAACAATAAGAGGAATTGGTGGCTGTCTTCTGGCTGAGCCATCCTTGAATAAAAATTGAGCAGGAACAATGCAGAACGTAACACCGGGAGACACTCAAGAAGGAACCTCCACTTATTCAGCATCGAACAATTAAAACAGCAGAAAAAATGACTCAAGAACCAGCCTATCCAGCAGTCAATAACAACGTGAAGAAAATCTGGACAGAGGAAAAACAGGCAAAAGGTGCGTGATACTGCTTGAAAACTGACTTGTCGAGGTCACCAATTGCAGCTGAGAGGACAACCAGCTGGGTTGAGCAGTGGTGGCCATGAAACTGAGAAGTCGTACTGGTCAGAAACAACAGGGCTGAGAAAGGGTTTGAGCAGCCCCAAGCCAGAGCCTCACAAGTAGCAAGGGGAGACCAAATCCTACAGGAAATAAACAGTAGATGTTAATGTAAATAAAATTAAAAAGAATTCACAACCTCAATCAAATTTAAAATAGGCGTGTATATAAAAAAAAAGAAATGCTAAGATGGCATTAGAACCTAGAGGAACCGTTGAGCTTGATAAGCAGACTCCTATTATAAATGTGGACAAAGGAATTTATAATGGAGGAAAAGTTGACACACATATTGTGACGAATGCATGACAACAGGAAGTATAGTGGCACAGACATGAGAATTAATACAATTTAGAAAGATGAATAGATATGCAATGTTAGCAAATCTTTATATTTGTCTTTTTAAAGGCAAATGACTTAAAATCTATTATCCTTCCACTAATGTCCATACCAACCAATCTTAAGACATAAAGGTCTGAAGTTTCTGCTGGGGCGCAATTCGGCAAAAATCAGCTAAACCAGCACAAATGATTAAGGAATTACAAGCGCAAATTATGTCCAGCGCAAATAGTTTCCATGATCTTGTGCACTGGTTTAAAAAACTTTGCATTGGAAGCCAGCCCCACCCACAAAACTGGCCATAACCCCAGATTGAATTAATCACCATGGTGCGTTTGCGGGCCTTCGAAGAGACTCTTAAAATTACGCTTTTTTTAGGTGCAAGGACACTAATCGGCAACTTTTTAAAAGCTTTTAAATATTAAAATATTTAATAAAACTGACTGCTTCTGAACTAGTAAGTGGTTCTGTATAGTTATTTTAAAGTAATTTTCAGTTATTTAAAATCAGGTTACTCACGGGTGGTAGACTAGGATTACATAGGATAAACGACACAGAAACAGACCATTCAACTAGACACTCTTATTAAAAATGCTTATTTTTTGTGATTAACCCAGTTTCAGCTGTATTCTTAAAACTGCATCAGGTTACCATTCTTAAATATGTTTCAATGCAAGAATTTTTTTTTAAAGCACTAACCTTCGAAAACGCTGCCCGATTGTGCTGGTTTATGAAAGATTTTACATTGGTGACATGCAAGTGAGTTTGAGCGGAAACTTGAACAAAAAATTCAATTCTGAAAACTAGCATAATATTGAGTGCAATTTAAGCCTGGATTGCCAATTGCGCCCAAAGCGAAAATTCTACCCAAAATGTTCCCATTATAAGAATTATGCAAATGGCATTAAATTTC
The DNA here is from genome assembly GCF_044704955.1 of Pristiophorus japonicus. Classification (NCBI taxonomy): domain Eukaryota; kingdom Metazoa; phylum Chordata; class Chondrichthyes; family Pristiophoridae; genus Pristiophorus; species Pristiophorus japonicus. Next base: position 149,939,787 of record NC_091977.1, on the reverse strand, counting down.
CATTGAATTTCCATCAGACATCTCATCTCATGATTGGCTCCAATTTCATTGGCTATCGCACCATAAACTACATGACTGCGCTATTTATGGAAACTTTATTCCCAGATGAAAAAGTGTGATATTCTCATTAAATGTTTATGTGCAACATTACAATTTGCAGTTGAGTTGTGTTTTACACACATTTAATTGTTACAGGTTGAACCTCCCTTATCCAGAACTCCCTTATCCGGAACCACCTCTTGTCCGGAACCACTGCCGGCCACCAGGTGGCGCATGTGCAGAACTCCATGTACAGACATGAACAAGTTGAAGTCCTTACTCGCTGCCGACTCCCGCAATCGCTGGCCTGACCCCGCGATCCACCGCCCCCCACAAATGATCTCTCTGCCGCACTCCCAGCCCCAAGCCAGCAAGCCTCAATATCCCCTTGCTCAGTACCTGTACCATCCAATTTAATGTGACCACCCCTCGTCCAGAAAAATCCCTTATCCCGAACAGGCCAGGTTCCGGATAAGGGAGGTTCAACCTGTATAACTTAATGTATACTTCAGAATCATTCATACTCTGTTGAAGTCAAGACTCGTTGTGCAGTGCCCTACTCAATGGCCCAGAAATTGCTGTCGGAGACTTCCTGTAGGCAGACATCTCCGACCAAAATAAATTTTTTACGCAAGTACCTGATGGTCCCGGAGGAACGTAAACTTGTGGTCCGAGGCCTCCATTCGCAGTCCAGCATATGAGCTCACGCATCCCAGGAACGCAAACGTAACCTGGGATCACATGGTCCTGGACCACCAATTCTCATTGATAATTTTGAATTTTTTAAATATGTTTTAATAGTGGTAAAAATAAATTTACCTTAATGGACAAGAGTTTTTAATACAGAAATTAGTGATAAAATTTAATTTTTCTATCTTTTAAAACTCTTAGGCTGGTATAAGCAGGCTATACACCTATTCACTGGGCAGGAGTTGGGCAAATAGCCCAGATCTCTGGGTGCGAAAGTCCTTTTCCTGGGGATGCGTGTGATTTGTCATTTCGATCTGAGAACCGGCACATTTCGCGCTGAGAACCGGCACTTGCGAGGCCTCTTCGGGCGCGTGCGCACATTGTATGCACCCAGAGAGGCTGCAATTTAAGGCCCATTATTTCCCACGAAAACAATGGAAATCTTGCATCTCTCTCTCTTTCCAACTAAAATCGTCACCATTTAAACTCAACCTTTGTGTCAGCTAATTGCTACTTCCTAATTCACATCATCTTGATCTTTTCTACATTGTGGTTCTTGGCCCTTGACCCTGGGTTTCTTCAATTTATAAAAAAAAGGAAAGGAAATGCAGTTTAATTCTAAGTATATGATGTTGATGCATTCTATCACTATGGTTTCAGTTGTTTCATTTTATTTGTGATGTCAGAATACTCTGTCTCTATGGTTTCAGCAATTGTTTTGCTTTACACTTGTCCGAAAGAAGAAATACAGGAGAAATGTCAAAACTGAAAATCTACTGCAAGTATATAGTCACAGTAAAATAATTTTAGACTGGGCAATATGCAATGCCAAACCCAAACAGGTTTAAAAAAAATTGCAGTTTATGGATAATTTTTTTAAGTGGATGATTTCCTTTTAAAATGTTTTTCCACACTGCTTTATTTTTCTTTGTTTAGGTGTCCCTCATTCTCTTTGCCCCCAACATACTATCCTGTGTTCTTGTACTTGACCAGGCAAGAAACCTACTAGAAGAGTTCTTTTAACGCTTATCTATAATCAGTTGATTAAGGTTGTATGAATGGCAGTGGTTGAGTTGCATTTCTATTTCTCCTCCCTCGAAAGAAAGACCCACACCCCTGCTCAGCCCCCTCCGTTGAATACCTGACTGATATTGGGACAAGCAGGAGGATTGTGGGTATGAACCTGTGACCTCCCACTCTGTGGAGCAGTACATTGGTGCATCACTGTTTAATACTATAATCCATGAAAATGCATTTAATTGAACAACACAGTGGCATTTACAGTAAAACTTCCTTTTTTGGTTCCCATGTTAGCCGACACTGTTAATGGTTCTCTCTTTTCAGGTACTGTTCCTCTCTCTTTCAAATCTGCTGTCATCACCCCTCTCAAAAAACCAACCCTTGGCCCCACTTTGCTTGCTCGCTATTGCCCCATTTCCAACCTCCCTTTTTTGTCCAAAGTACTTGAGCATATTGTTGCCTCCCAAATCCATGACCATCTTTCCATGAATTCAATGTTTGAATCCCTTCAATCTGCTTTCCCCCCCCCCCCCCCCCAACAAAGTCACAAATGACATCCTTTGTGAGTGTGACAAAGGAAAACTATCCCTCCTCGTCCTTCTGGACCTGTCTGCAGCCTTTGACACAGTTGACACACCCAAGGAAGCAGTTGAGGCTGGCTAATTGAATGTTTTCAAGTCAAAGATAGATAGATTTTTAAGCAATAAGGGAATTAAGGGTTACGGGGAGAGGGCGGGTAAGTGGAGCTGAGTCCACGACCTTATTGAATGGTGGAGCAGGCTCGAGGGGCTAGATGGCCTACTCCTGTTCCTAATTCTTATGTTCTTATGTTGATCACTCCAGCCTCCTCCAACGCTTCTCAACCATCATCCAGCTAGGTGGGAATGCACTCGCCTGGTTCCATTCTTATCTATCTAATCGTAGCCAGAAAATTTCCTGCAGTGGCTTCTCTTCCCACTCCCGCATCGTTACCTCTGGTGTCCCCCAAGGATCTGTCCTTGGACCCCTCTTATTTCTCATCTCTATGCTGACCCTTGGCGATATCATCCGAAAACACGGAGTCAGTTTCCACATGTAGGCTGACGACACCCAGCTATACCTCTCCACCACTTCTCTCGACTCCTGCTTGGTATCTAAATTGTCAGATTGCTTGTCCGACATCCAGTACTGGATTCGCAGAAATTTTCTCCAATTAAATATTGGGCCCCACCACAACCACTCCACAACCACTGACTGCATTCCTCCCCCTAACATCACTCTGAACAAGACTCTTTGCAACCTAGGTGTCATATTTGACCCTGAAATGAGATTCCAGCCTCATATCCGCAGCATAACTAAAACTGCCTTTTTCCACCGTAACATTGCCCGCCTCCGCCCCTGCCTCAACTCTTCTGCTGCTGAAACCCTCATTTGTGCCTTTGTTACCTCTAGACTTGACTACTCCAACTCCCCCCTGGCTGGCCTCCCACATTCTACACTATGTAAACTTGAGGTCATCTAAAACTCAGCAGCCCATGTCCTAACTCGCACCAAGTCACGATCACCCATTCTGACCAACATTGACTCCCGGTTAAACAATGCCTCGATTTCAAAATTCTCATCCTTGTTTACAAATCACTCCATGGCCTTGCCCTTCCCTATCTCTGTAATCATTGTCCCCCACAAGATGTCTGCGCTCCTCAAATTCTGCCCTCTTGAACATCCCTCGTTATAACTGCTCAATCATTGGTGGCCATGCCTTCAGCTGTTTGGGCCCTAAGCTCTGGAGCTCCCTCACTAAACCTTTCTACCTCTCTTTCCTCCTTTGAGACACTCCTTACAACCTACCTCTTTAACCAAGCTTTTGGTCATCTGCCTTAATTTCTTCTTTTGTGGCTCGGTGCCAAATTTATCTGTTTTATCTTGTAACACTGCTGTGAAGTGCCTTGGGATGTTAAAGGCGCTATATAAATAAAAATTGTTATTATTTAGGAAAGGATCCATAAAGATCAATTTGGCGGTCTTGTTTCTTTTCTATTTTTCTTGACTAACGCATACATGTCAACTATCGGCATTTGCTGGGTAGTGTCTATTTGTCAGTGTTTGCTGACAAAAATCAACACAAGATTTAAAATTCTCGTGCTGTCCTAAAGTCCTCCAGAATGCTGTTGGGCAAATCTTTTTTGTGCATGCATCGCTCACAATCAGATGGCTCCCCCCATATTTGAACAGATAAGCACGCAACATTTGGATGGGACAAGCTTCCCTCAGACTGCAGCCCAACTCCGAGCCAATTGTTTGCTTTGTTCTCCCTGATAGGTTTGCATGAAGTTGCAATCTTAATCTCATTTCCCAATTATCTTGGATACTTCTCTCACCATGTTCAAAAAGTTTTAAATAAAAGACCAACATTTCACAACAGCATGACTAAATTAACCCATTCAATTTGTGACTTTTAATATCTTCATTAAAGTTTTTACTTCGAGGCCTCAGCGTGCCTCAAAAGCCTGGGCTTGGATTGGATGTTTTTACCTCAAGTTGCTCAGAGCTTTCAACCCTATCTATGCATTCTATGAATTCCATCATTTCACAACACGCAATCTGTGACTGGAAAGGTAGCTGCGGTGTCTCCTTAACATGAGGATTTGAACGTTTTTTTGCTGTTTTTCAAAATGACTGGAAGAAACTGGAAATTGAATTTTGAAGTTTTATTTCAGGCAAGTCTGACATTATTAACAAATGCCACTTTCTAATACGAACTGACAACTCCTGTGGGTATGGTCTCTATTAATTGAAAATAAAATAGAGATTATTTATTGAGAATGTACTTTATTTATTATTTGATTTTTTTGCTGTTAAAAAGCCTGGATACTGTGGACAGGAATGCTTAAGGGACCAAGGGCATTTCAGATCCCATTCTCCCAGGTCCCCCCCTCCCACAAGGCTGCTGGACCCTGTTATACCCAGCAACCACAAATGCTGCCAGCCTCTCTGTTACCGCCTCTTCCCCCCGACCGTGCCCTGAAACTCCATCGTCTGTCTTGATGGACTTCAGGAACCTTGCCACCCACTTCAGGACTCCAGCACCTTCTCCATGCTCCAAACCCCTAAAGCACATTACCAGTGTAATCTGGCCCCAGAACCACCCCAATCATCTCAAACCTTTAGACAACCCTCCGTAATGCTTCCAGATTGCAAGATCTACTCCCATTAATTCCAGGACCTTCCCCAATATTCCTCGTTCCTCCCTCTACAGTGTTCTCGGAACCCTGAAACCCTCCTCCCATTCTCCTAAGACCCTGGAACCCTCCTTCCCCACTCCCAAATAAAAATGCTAGATCCTGAAATCTAATTTTAGTACTTTCCCGCTGTTCCCAGATGCCAGGGTCATTTGCAATGCTGATAAGTTGGTGTGCTTGATATTGCTACTTGGTATAATACCCCTGTTATTATACAATCTCCAACTCACAGTGAACAATGCCACAGGTGATTTAGTCACTTAAAAATCACAGTATCCTTTTTGATCTGAATAATGGCTGAGAGGCGCTGCATGTAAATTGATGTAAGGTGATGTTTATAATAACTGTGACTGCACTTCAGAATTAATCCATTGATTGCATGTCCTGAAGGAATAAAAGGCATTATATAAATACAGATTCATTTATTAATTCTTTCTGTGTCTCTGTCAGGAGCCTGGTCACACATGTATATGACTTGGAAGAAGCGACAGTTCTGATTAGAATCTTAAGGTTAAGTAGAATAGAGCCTTATTTTAGGTAGATTTAATTTGAATGTTTCTTCTTAAATTCATCAATCTTTCAACTAAAATAACATTCTCAGAACTGAGGAGATCCAGCCAAATGTCGGTGCTCTTTGTTCATTTTTGTCTCCCGGACCCTGTATGAAGGTGTTTGTCCCATATTTTTTTGAAAAAGAGAGGTAGTTCAAAACCAACGTAACAGTACACAAGTTCTATACATTGGAAGTACAAATTTCCTTTCCCTATTAAATACTTGTCTTATTCTAAAATTCCATATTTACTATTTTGATTTTTTTAAATGGTGACCCAGTGAATTAAAATGATTTATCCAATCTAGGCTGACACTAAGGGAGCACTGCACTGTCGGAGGTACCGTCTTTGGGATGAGACGTTAAATCGAGGCCCCAACTGCTCTATCATGTAGATGCAAAAGGTCGCATAGTAGTATATTGAAGAACAACAGTGGACTTATCCCCAGTGTCCTGGCCAATATTTGTCCCTCAAATCAGCATTTCTGAAACAGATTATCTGGTCATTATCATATTGCTGTTTGTGGGACTTGCTGTGCACGTTTCTTACATTACAACAGTGACTACACTTCAAAAGTACTTCATTGGCTGTAAAGCGCTTTGGGACGTCCTGAGTTCGTGAAAGGTGCTATATAAATGCAAGTCTTTATTTAAAAAAAAATGAGTTTACAAGGAATGCCTCAAAGTGTGCCACCTGCCTGAGTTGGGAAGGGAGCAGTTTCCTTATATCCTGCAAAGCAGGCTATTTTTTGCAGAGGTGGTACTTTTGAGGTTAGTTTCCTATAATAGTGTTGGCTTATGGTCACAACAATTGTGATTTTAAAAATATCTATTCTTCTCTTACATACTGCAGATTAAGAAGCCATGTAATACAGTTTCCTTCCTGTGCAGCTGAAAATGATGTGGGGAAAGAGCAGCTGTCTTGGTTTGCTAAGAAAGAAACTGGTTGCATAAAAAGAGAGGATGTTTCTGTTTGAATCTTTGCCCTGTTGTGAAATGATAGAGCCCGGAGTGTTGCTAGTGTCTGAAGTATTAATTTATTATAAGTATCCATAAGCACATTCTTGTGGGCTAGCTTTACATTGGAGCTCTGTAAATGTTTTTAGCAGCAAAGTAACATGTCGAAAATAAATGTTGAAAACCTCTAATACTGTTCCACCTAAAAAATTGATTATTGTCTTTGATTCTTGGAGGTGGCACAAATAATAAAGTTTAAGAGGATTTTACATAACTTCATCTTATTGTCCGCCATTTGAACTGTATTCGGGAAAATCATGCAGTGAAGAATCGCTAGAAATACAGTGACATAAATTTGGTTAGTGCTGAGTTAGGAGATACTGCTGTCTGGTCTTTCTTAGCTAGAGAATTTCTTCAAAAATGTGTCCTATACCCTACTTGTGCCTTTATAATTTCACATTTCAAAGTAGATTTTTCAGAATTTTTCATTTACTTCAAAGAGACACGAAAAGCAACCCCGTATGTTAGTTTTCTCAATGTTTGGCAGCACCACAACCATTATATCTTAAAATCTGTTGTTTGTAATTGCAGTATAAGCTAAGGTATTGAATTGACTAGAAGTTCAAGTTAATAATGCAGGAAGCAAGTTAATGCTGAACAGTTGTGCAGGATGTATTGCACAGTCAGTGGGAAGCTGAGATACAGAGGTTGTACTTTGGATTTCTTGGCTTGTGATTTGCAGTTGGAAGAGTAACAGCACCAGTCTACAGCATGCTCAGCATTCACCAAGGTGACTCTGAAATTGTTATGTAATCGCAGCATCATTTATCCAAAATAATGGAGAGGATTGAGAGTCAGAGCAGCAACTACTGTTTAGACCTGCATAATAATCTGTATAAATCAATGCTAGTACAGTATATATCAATACTAGTATGGTATTTCTGTCAGTTGGGCGTGTATTTTGTTAAACATCTGTTGGGAGCATTTTCCTTCACCTCATAGGAGCATCTTGTGGAAATGAAAAGTAGTTTTGGAGTATCGTTGAGCACTTTCATTGAGGGATTGGCAATATTGGTACAGCAGAAATGGCACAGTTTTGAAGACTTGTACTGAATTTATAGACAAATTAACAGCAGTTAAAGCAGCAAAGGAATCGTCAGGGTTAAAATTCAAGTGCTGGGCCATTGCAAATGTGTGAATAGTTGGGTCAAGATTTAATTTCAGTTTTCTCTCATGTTAAATGGAATTAGAAACACGGCAGCACCAAAGATGATTTTTTGCGCTGCTCTTGGTGGTGTTGGTTCTGTTCAGTTGAAGGCTGGTATGTATGGCTGCTGAGCAGCGTGCAGCCTGTCTTGTACGTTGGGTTTCAGTATGATTACAGCCATTCTGATTGTGCTTCACTTCGTGCTGCAGGAGGTCCTGAAGCAACTGCAGGGTAGCATTGAAGACGAGGCTCTGGCTCTGGCTTCTGCTGGACAGATTGACCTACTGGAACGACTAAAAGGTAAGTCTGGTAGTACGTACATACACTAACATTTTACTCCAGTTTCAGTTGGACAGTCATTAAAAGAAGTGGATTCATTTTATAAATTAAACCGTAGTGGTATTTCTCAGATTATTTCTGAAATAAATGATCAGAGCTGTTCATCAGAAATCATAGTTTCTCAGTTTCCTCATCTGGTTTTTGTCCTGGATCACTAGTTATGTTTGGATGGCCACAGTTTTGCAGTGCCTAGTATAAAATCTATTCACATTTTGCTGATTCAATGCAGATCTGGAAAATACTGTTACAGCTCAGTTTTCAGTGCTTTGTTTCTAGGAAGTCCTTTCCTTAATGTCCCATCTGTATTAATGAAGGTATTACAACTTCTTGATGATGGGGAAAGGGGAGTATTTGAGCTTTAGAGGGCTAGAGTGATGTATTACATTGGAAATTTTATACTCGACATTGAAAGCTTTTGTATTAATTTCTTTACGCACGACTTGCTAATTACGATTGGTTTGAGCTGCTTGACTGCTATCTGCACCGTATTCTGCAGCATCAGTATGCACCAATTGAGAGAGTTAGATAGAAAACAAATTTTGATCGTTGAAATGTAGAAGTTTGAGAGATTCTCAAAGCTGTATGTTATTGCAGACATCCAGTTCTCCACTGTAAATTTACGCAACAAAATGCATCCATAAAACTTAGTGGACCTGCTATTATTTACCAGTTTGTCTATCTCTTGCTTTATTTCTTTATTCCTCTGAAAAACAGACCTATTTTCAAATCACTGAATAGTATTAAAAATCTCACTGTTCAAATAAAAACAGAATTGATCACAATTGATCAAATCATTTATACAGGACATGCTACTCCCTTTATAAACAAAGTAAAATAAAATCTGATTTCAGTGTAGTTCATACTGTGTTGTTTTGAATCCTAGAAATGTACAGCATGGAAGAAGGCCATTTTGGCCCATCATGTCTGTGCCGGCCGACCAAGAGCTATCCAGCCTAATCCCATTTCCAGCTCTTAGTCCGTAGCCCAAGATAGTACTTCATTTATAGTACAGGTGCAAAGTCTGAAATTCAGGACCGAGACCATGCCGGTTTTCGGATTTTGCTGGATTTCAGACGTATTGATTTTCTTGTCCGAAATCTGGCAACCTCAGGACCAAGACTGTGTCGGTTTTTGGATTTTGCCGGATTTTGGACCTTGCTGTTGGTGCAGCCCGCTGATCCTCTGCTTCTCACCGCTTGCTGATTCTCTGGCCCCCCAGCGCTGCGTATTTTAACAGTTTCCTCGTCCAGCTTGGCCGCCTCTATGTCCGGTTTTCGGACAGCCGGATTCGGGACGTTGTACCTGTATTTCATTTCAAATCATGTGATTCAATTTCAGTCACAGTACTAAGGGCACAAGACAAGTGTAGGATGCTGCTCTTCACCCACAAAGAAGGAAACCAGAGAGAGAGAGATAGAAGAGTGTCTCCCAGGTTGCAATGACAAGTCTTCGTCGGTTTCATAGTGTTATTAATAGAGATTCGAGATGAAAATGACACTTGGATAGCTATGCAGCTGTAATTCGTTTGATTATATAACCATCTATTATATATTACAATTGCTGAGTAAGTCGCAAAATTCCATTTTAAAATGCATTGAAAAGCCCTTGGTCATGGTATTCCAGTAGGGAAACCCAATATAAAAGTGTCAACATTTAACTTGCACCTGTTATACCTGTAGGCAATTTAACATTTGCTGCCAAAACCACTGTTATATAATATATTGGGTTATATAGTATCCTGATTTTCCATAGCCTCTCTATCACCTACATGGAACAAATCAAGAGTGTGATGGAATAGTTTCCACTTGCCTGGATGGGTGCAGATCCAACAACACTCGAGGAGCTTGACATTATCCAGGACAAAGCAGTCAGCTTGAGTGGCACGCCATCCATTGGCTTAAACATCCACTCCCCCTATTGCCAGCGTATCATTGCTGCAGTGTGCATTATGTAAACGATGCGCTGCAGCAACTTGCCAGGACTTCTTCGGTAACATCTCCCAAATCCACAACCTCTACCACCTAGAAGGATGGGCAGCTGGTGCATTGGAATACTATCACCTCCAAGTTTCCCTCCGTCACACAAGATCCTGACTTGGACATAAATTGCCATTCCTTCATTGTTGCTGGAGCAAAATCTGAGAACTCCCTAACGTACAACAGTGAGGGCACCTTCAACTCATCGACTACAGCAGTTTAGAAGAAGGCCCTCTATCACCTCGAGCAACAACCATGAGAATAAATAAGAAAAAAGAGTGCCCTCACTGAGCAGCATTCTGGCAATTCTTGCCCCCACCATAGAGGAGCATCCTGGCCTCCCTCCCTTATCAGGGACCATGCCCAGCATTTCTCCAGTCACACTGAGCAGCTCTTCGCTTCCCAGCTTTGGCCACTGTTGCCTTTCACCCTCTTTTTAAATCCCCGAGTCCCACTTTCAGCAGCAATTTGGCCATACCCTACCGCACTCCACAGTAATGGACTTTTTTAACTATTCGCCCTTCATCCCTCTCTGCCTCCCCTTCATTCTCCCCAGTGCCTCCCCTTTTTCCTAATACCTCCCATCCTCACTCCCCCCCACCCCCCATCCGCCCTTCCCTCCCCCACCCACTGCCTCACATCCTTCACCCACCACCCCCTCCCCCCCACCCCACCCCCCCGCCACTTCCTCACATCCTTCCCTCCTCCCACACTGCCACACATCTTTCTCCTTCCTCTTCCCCCCCCCCTTCACCCCCGACAGCCTCCTATTCCTCCCCCCACAGACTCCTATCCCCCCCCACCAGCCTCCTATCCCCCCCCTCAGCCTCCTATCTCCCCCCCCCCCCCCACAGCCTCCTGTCTCCCCCCCCCCCACAGCCTCCTGTCTCCCCCCCCCCACAGCCGCCTCCTGTCTCCCCCCCCACAGCCGCCTCCTGTCTCCCCCCCCCCCACAGCCGCCTCCTATTCCCCCCCCACGCTGCCTCCTGTCTCCCCCCCCCACAGCCGCCTCCTATTCCCCCCCCACGCTGCCTCCTATTCCCCCCCCACGCTGCCTCCTATTCCCCCCCCCACGCTGCCTCCTATTCCCCCCCACGCTGCCTCCTATTCCCCCCCCACGCTGCCTCCTATTCCCCCCCCACGCTGCCTCCTATTCCCCCCCCCACGCTGCCTCCTATTCCCCCCCCACGCTGTCTCCTATTCCCCCCCCACGCTGCCTCCTATTCCCCCCCACGCTGCCTCCTATTCCCCCCCCACGCTGCCTCCTATTCCCCCCCCACGCTGCCTCCTATTCCCCCCCCACGCTGCCTCCTATTCCCCCCCCACGCTGCCTCCTATTCCCCCCCCACGCTGCCTCCTATTCCCCCCCCACGCTGCCTCCTATTCCCCCCCCACGCTGCCTCCTATTCCCCCCCCACGCTGCCTCCTATTCCCCCCCCACGCTGCCTTCTATTCCCCCCCCACGCTGCCTCCTATTCCCCCCCCACGCTGCCTCCTATTCCCCCCCACGCTGCCTCCTATTCCCCCCCCACGCTGCCTCCTATTCCCCCCCACACGCTGCCTCCTATTCCCCCCCCACGCTGCCTCCTATTCCCCCCCCACGCTGCCTCCTATTCCCCCCCCACGCTGCCTCCTATTCCCCCCCCACGCTGCCTCCTATTCCCCCCCCACGCTGCCTCCTATTCCCCCCCCACGCTGCCTCCTATTCCCCCCCCACGCTGCCTCCTATTCCCCCCCCACGCTGCCTCCTATTCCCCCCCACGCTGCCTCCTATTCCCCCCCCCACGCTGCCTCCTATTCCCCCCCCACGCTGCCTCCTATTCCCCCCCCACGCTGCCTCCTATTCCCCCCCCCCCCACGCTGCCTCCTATTCCCCCCCCACGCTGCCTCCTATTCCCCCCCCACGCTGCCTCCTATTCCCCCCCCACGCTGCCTCCTATTCCCCCCCCACGCTGCCTCCTATTCCCCCCCCACGCTGCCTCCTATTCCCCCCCCACGCTGCCACCTATTCCCCCCCACGCTGCCACCTATTCCCCCCCCACGCTGCCACCTATTCCCCCCCCACGCTGCCACCTATTTCCCCCCCCACGCTGCCACCTATTCCCCCCCCCACGCTGCCACCTATTCCCCCCCCACGCTGCCACCTATTCCCCCCCCACGCTGCCACCTATTCCCCCCCCACGCTGCCACCTATTCCCCCCCCCACGCTGCCACCTATTCCCCCCCCACGCTGCCACCTATTCCCCCCCCACGCTGCCACCTATTCCCCCCCCACGCTGCCACCTATTCCCCCCCCACGCTGCCACCTATTCCCCCCCCACGCTGCCACCTATTCCCCCCCCACGCTGCCACCTATTCCCCCCCCACGCTGCCACCTATTCCCCCCCCACGCTGCCACCTATTCCCCCCCCACGCTGCCTCCTATTCCCCCCCCACGCTGCCTCCTATTCCCCCCCCACGCTGCCTCCTATTCCCCCCCCACGCTGCCTCCTATTCCCCCCCCCGCACGCTGCCTCCTATTCCCCCCCCCGCACGCTGCCTCCTATTCCCCCCCCCCCACGCTGCCTCCTATTCCCCCCCCCCCACGCTGCCTCCTATTCCCCCCCCCCACGCTGCCTCCTATTCCCCCTCCCCCACGCTGCCTCCTATTCCCCCCCCCCCCCCACGCTGCCTCCTATTCCCCCCCCCCCCCCCACGCTGCCTCCTATTCCCCCCCCCCCCCCACGCTGCCTCCTATTCCCCCCCCCCCACGCTGCCTCCTATTCCCCCCCCCCCACGCTGCCTCCTATTCCCCCCCCCCACGCTGCCTCCTATTCCCCCCCCCCCCACGCTGCCTCCTATTCCCCCCCCCCCACGCTGCCTCCTATTCCCCCCCCCCACGCTGCCTCCTATTCCCCCCCCACGCTGCCTCCTATTCCCCCCCCACGCTGCCTCTTATTCCCCCCCCACGCTGCCTCCTATTCCCCCCCCACGCTGCCTCCTATTCCCCCCCCACGCTGCCTCCTATTCCTCCCCCCACGCTGCCTCCTATTCCTCCCCCCACGCTGCCTCCTATTCCCCCCCACGCTGCCTCCTATTCCCCCCCCACGCTGCCTCCTATTCCCCCCCCACGCTGCCACCTATTCCCCCCCACGCTGCCACCTATTCCCCCCCACGCTGCCACCTATTCCCCCCCCACGCTGCCACCTATTCCCCCCCCCACGCTGCCACCTATTCCCCCCCCCACGCTGCCACCTATTCCCCCCCCCACGCTGCCACCTATTCCCCCCCCACGCTGCCACCTATTCCCCCCCCCACGCTGCCACCTATTCCCCCCCCACGCTGCCACCTATTCCCCCCCCACGCTGCCACCTATTCCCCCCCCACGCTGCCACCTATTCCCCCCCCACGCTGCCACCTATTCCCCCCCCACGCTGCCACCTATTCCCCCCCCACGCTGCCACCTATTCCCCCCCCACGCTGCCACCTATTCCCCCCCCCACGCTGCCACCTATTCCCCCCCTACGCTGCCACCTATTCCCCCCCCACGCTGCCTCCTATTCCCCCCCCCACGCTGCCTCCTATTCCCCCCCCCACGCTGCCTCCTATTCCCCCCCCCCCCCCACGCTGCCTCCTATTCCCCCCCCCCCCCACGCTGCCTCCTATTCCCCCCCCCCCCCACGCTGCCTCCTATTCCCCCCCCCCCCACGCTGCCTCCTATTCCCCCCCCCCCACGCTGCCTCCTATTCCCCCCCCCCCACGCTGCCTCCTATTCCCCCCCCCCACGCTGCCTCCTATTCCCCCCCCCACGCTGCCTCCTATTCCCCCCCCACGCTGCCTCCTATTCCCCACTCCCCCACTGTCTCCATTCCTCTTTCTCCCCCCGACCCCACTGCCTCCCATTTCCTCCCCCACTGCCTCCCATTTCCTCCCCCACTGCCTCCCATTCCCCCCTCCCCCACCGTCTCCATTGCTCTTTCTCCCCCCCTCCCCCACTGTCTCCATTTCTCTTTCTCCCCCCGACCCCACTTCCTTCCGTCCTCTCTCTTTCTCCTCCTGCCCCTCCCATCCTCGCCCCTCCCAATTGACACCCATTCTCCTGGTAGTACATTGAAGAATGGGAAGCTGGCTAAGCTTTCTCTTGTCAGAGATGGTCATTAGCTGCCATTTATGTGGCTCAAAAGTTATCTGCCACTTGTCAGCCCAAACCTGGTTGTTATAGGCTGACATAGGCTGCTTCATTATCCGAGTTGTGAATTGTTGGCACACAGCTCCATGCCTGATCTTATGATGGAGGGAAGGTCATTAATGAAGCAGCTGAAGATGGTTGGGGTGAGAACACTTCCCTGAGACTGTAATAATTGGCTTCTTATCTTCCTTTGCACACTTATCTTCTTTTGCAACAACTGTAATTCCAGCCATTGGCGGACTTTACCTATGACTGCCACCCCCTCCCTGTGATTTGATTAGTATTCCCTGGTACTATTCTTTGTTGAATGCTGCTTTAATGTCAAGGGCAAGTACTCTTATCTCTCTTTGCTGTGGAATTACTGGGAGCGGATTGCAGCGTGCCGCTGACAAAAGTTCAGTAATGGGGTTTTCACAAGGATAGTTCAGCAGTGGGAGGAAACTCATGAGTGTGTAGACTGGCTTGGAGATTGGGGTGGGGTGGACAAAGTCTGGGTGATCAGTTGTGGGAAAGAATCTCTTGAATGGAAACATGTGCACAGCATACCTGAGTACATCAATTATACTTGTGTGTACTAACTTCATAAGCTATATCTGTACTTATTAGGAGTTTTTTTTTTAAGTTGGAGGGAAAAAAGTTATTTAAAATACAGATGTGTATTTATTCTAGGTAAACCCCTTTAAGTAATTCCCTCAATGCTGGGGAAACCCTTTCAACAAATCCCCAAGTGTGATCTGCCCCAAACCAGCCTTAAATTTAAGGCTTGGAGTCCAATCATAGCTGATGGACAGGGCTTGATTGCAACAGAAGAGGCAATCTGATCACAGATAGCAATATATTGAGCATATTTTCATCAGTGAGGAGTTTGAGTTAGCTGTTGTGGGTGGGGGGTGGGCGATGGAACAATGTTCCTGTCATTGTAGGGGAGTGTCACAGCTTAAAAGGTGCTGTCATTGGAAGGGAAATGTGGTTGTGGAAGTGGCAAGGCAGAAACTGGGAGGAGGCTGGCAGCAAATACCAACTGAATAATAGCTCCAGCGAATATTTGCAAATGCAGCCCCTGTTGCCCAGCCAGGAGTAGGCCCATAAGGGAAACCACCATACAGGTAACTCTGCAATTTTTTAATACACATTTTATTCAGAATTGTTTCTACTTTTTGAAGAGATTCTTTAGAATGTTACTTTTATCAATACATTTTCAGCTGGGCGAAATTTCAAGATGGCATCTTGAACCAATTTCACAGAATTCTGGGAGCAATTTGACTGGTTGGTTCATGCTACTTGCTAGTTCAAGATTGGTAGTTCCTGCTACTTGCCACTTTGAAATTTGTAGCTTTCAAAAAAACAGCTGCTCATTTGTTCCTCATTGGTACTTACCAAATAAGTCAAAATGTTTTTATTCTTTTATGCTTAATAAATCGGATAGCTGATTTGCTGAAATGGAAGCCCTTGTCAACAATCACTAAATTTGACCCAAAGAGGTGTGACATCCTGAGGCGTAACATTTTCAGATGAGATGGTTCTGACAGAAGTGATAGGAAGAATGTGTGCAAGATGCAGATCTTTTAAATATATAGTTGGTTTCACAGTCTTTCCATCTTTTTAATGGCTTCACTGCATCAAAAGTGTACCTGTTTCATATATGAACTTCGTGAAAAGTAAATTTAGAACAGATGTAAATAAAAAAATTCTTTACTTGTGATAAATATTAGGAATAATCTACTGAACATGTATCAGAGGCAAAATAGAGATAGTCATCTGTGGCTAACTAAAGAAATAGAGGATGGTATCCAATTAAAAACAAGAACATACAAAGTGGCAAAAACTAGTGGGAGGACAGAAGATTGGGAAGCTTTTAAAAGCCAGCAAAGAATGACTAAAAAAATGATTAAGAAAGGGAAGATAGACTATGAAAGTAAACTAGCACAAAATATAAAAAGAGAAAGCAAGAGTTTCTACAGGTATATAAAAAGGAAAAGAGTGGCTAAAGTAAATGTTGGTCCCTTAGAGGACGAGACCGGGGAATTAGTGATGGGGAACATGGAGATGGCAGAAACTCTGAACAAATATTTTTTTATCAGTCTTTATGGTAGAGGGCACTAACAATATTCCAACAGTGGATAGTCAAGGGGCTATAGCGGGGAAGGAACTTAACACAATCATAATCACTAAGGAGGTGGTACTCAGTAAGATAATGGGACTAAAGGCGGATAAATCCCCTGAACCTGATGGCTTGCATACTAGGGTCTTAAGAGAAATAGCGGCAGGGATAGTGGATGAATTAGTTGTAATTTACCAAAATTCCCTGGATTCTGGGGAGGTCCCAGCATATTAGAAAACTGCAAATGTAACGTCCCTATTTTAAAAAAAGGAGGCAGACCAAAAGCAGGGAACTATAGAGCATTTAGCCTAACATCTGTGGTTGGGAAAATGTTGGAGTCCATTTATTAAAGAAGCAGTAGCAGGACATTTGGAAAAGCATAATTCAGTCAGGCAGAATCAGCATGGATTTATGAAGGGGAAGTCATGTTTGACAAACTTGCTGGAATTCCTTAAGGAACAGGGTGGATAAAGGGGAACCAGTGGATGTGGTGTATTTGGACTTCCAAAAGGGATTTGACAAGGTGCCACATAAAAGGTTACTGAACAAGATAAAAGTGTATTGTGTTCAGTTTTGGTCTCCTAATCTGAGAAAGGACGTTCTTGCTATTGAGGTAGTGCAGCAAAGGTTCAAAGACTGATTGCTGGGATGGCAGGAGAGACTGGATCAACTGGTCCTTTATACACTGGAGTTTAGAAGGATGAGAGGGGATCTCATTGAAACATATAAGATTTAGACGGGACTGGACAGGTTAGATGCGGGAAGAATGTTCCCGAAGTTGGGGAAGTCCAGAACCAGGGGACACAGTCTTTGGATAAGGGGTAGGCCATTTAGGACTGAGATGAGGAGAAGCTTCTTCACTCAGAGAATTGTTACCGCAGAGAGTTGTTGATGCCAGTTCATTGGATATATTCAAGAGGGAGTTAGATATGGCCCTTACGGCTAAAGGGATCAAAGGATATGGAGAGAAAGCAGGAAAGGGGTACTAAGGGAATGATCAGCCATGACCTTATGGAATGGTGGTGCAGGCTCAAAGAGCCGAATGGCCTATTCCTGCACCTATTTTCTATGTTTCTATGTTTCATGGGTTTGGGGGTAATATATTAGCATGGATAGAGGATTGACTAACTAACAGAAAACAGAGAGTCAGGATAAATGGTTAATTCTCGGGTTGGCAATCAGTACCTAGTGGGGTGCCGCAGGGATTAGTGCTGGGACCCCCAAATATTTACAATCTATATTAACGACTTGGATGAAGGGGCTGAGTGTAATGTAGCCAAGTTTGCTGACGATATAAAGATGGGAGGAAAAGCAATGTGTGAGGAGGACACACAAAACCTGCAAAAGGATATAGACAGGCTAAGTGAGTGGGCAAAAATTTGGCAGATGGAAAATAATGTTGGGAAGTGTGAGGTTTGCACTTTGGCAGAAAAAATCGAAGAGCAAGTTATTATTTAAATGGAGAAACATTGCAAAGTGCTGCAGTACAGCAGGACCTGGGCGTCCTGGTGCATGAAACAAAAGGTTAGTATGCAGGTACAGCACATGATCAGGAAGGCCAGTGGAATCTGGACCTTTATTGCAAAGGAAGTGGAGTATAAAAGCAGGGAAGTCTTGCTACAGTTATACAGGGTATTGGTGAGGCCACACCTGGAATACTGCATACAGTTTTGGTTTCCATATTTAAGAAAGGATATACTTGGTTTGGAGGCAGTTCAGAGAAGGTTCACTAGTTTGATTCCGGAGATGAGGGGGTTGACTTATGAGGAAAGGTTGAGTAGGTTGGGCCTCTACTTATTGGAATTCAGAAGAATGAGAGGTTATCTTATCGAAACGTAGAAGATTATGAGGCGGCTGAATAAGGTGAATGCAGGGAGGATGTTTCCACTGGTGGGGAAGACTAGAACTAGGGGGCATAATCTTAGAATAAGTGTCCGCTCATTTAAAACTGAGATCAGGAACAATTTCTTCTCTGAGGGTTGTGAATCTGTGGAATTTGCTGCCTCAGAGAGCTGTGGAAGCTGGGACATTGAATAAATTAAGACAGCTAGACAGTTTCTTAACCAATAAGAGAATAAGGGGTTATGGGGAACGGGCAGTGAAGTGGACCTGAAGTCCATGATCGGATCAGCCATGATCGTATTAAATGGCGGAGCAGGCTCGAGGGGCCAATTGGCCTACTCCTCCTATTTCTTATGTTCTTTTGTTTTCAAACATTAGGGTTAAAGAAAGAGTTGCATTTAAATAGTGCCATATCTCAGCAAAATCTCAGTGTTCCACATGCATGGGATTATTTTGAAATGTTTTTTAGACAAATGCAGCAACCGTTTGGTCCATAGCAAAATCCTTCAAGCAGCAATTAAATAAATGACAAACTAGTCTGTTTTTGATTCTCAATGAGGGACAGATGCTGGCCAGCACACCAGGAGAACTCTGCTTTTTTTTTCCAAACAGTGCCTTAAGATCATTTAGTGGGAACAAGCGGGCTGCAATGCCTCAACTTAATACCTCCTCTAAAGGGAAGCACATCCAAGAATGTAACTTTCCCTCAGCACTGAGCCAGAATTTTAGGCTTGGAGCAAAGAAGGCTGAGAGGAGATTTGATAGAGGTGTTTAAAATCATGAGGGGTCTAGACGGAGCAGATCGAGAGAAACTGTTCCCATTGGCAGAAGGGTCAAGAACCAGAAGACACAGATTTTAAGGTGATTAGCAAAAGAACCAAAAGCGACACGAGGAAAAACTTTTTTACGCAGCGAGGGGTTAGGATCTGGGCCTGAAAGGGTGGTGGAGGCAGACTCAATTGTGTCTTTCAATAAGGAATTGGATAAGTACCTGAAGTAAAAAAAAAATTGCAGGGCTACAGGGAAAGGGTGGAGAAGTGGGACTGGCTGAAGTGCTCTTGCAGAGAGATGGCACGGGCTCGACGGGCCAAATGGCCTCCTTCTGTGCTATGTCCATTCTATGATTCTATGTATCTTTTTAACACATTTTCTTGTGGTTGTGTACATCAAGTCATAGAACATGTCTGCGCCAGTTGAAAAAGAGCTACCTAGCCTAATCCCACTTTGCTGCTCTTGGTCCACAGCCTTGCAGGTTATGACACTTCAAGTGCATGTCTGATTACTTTTTAAATGTGATGAGGGTTGCTACCTTAACCACCCTTTCACATAGTGCGTTCCAGACCACCACCGCCCTCTGGGTGAAAAGAATTCTCCACAGCTCCCTTCTAATCCTTCTACCAATTACTTTAAATCTATGCCTCCTAGTTTTTGTTCTTCGTTGGTTAATGCTGAGTTTTCCTATTTGTTTCTGCTTTCATTGTGCACACATTACTGTTGGACATCGTGAAAGTTATAAGTTTAACAGTTCAACTACTTTGTATCTTAAAGCAACAGATTTTCCTGGAAGTGTCGTAAACAGACTGCATTGCCAGGCTTTCCAATAGAAGCAGGATGACATTAAAGTGTCTGAGGAGAAGGCATTGCTTGTTTCCTGAAATGTAAAATGTTTGTGTAAGGGAATAAGTGTTAGCGATGACATCACCCATGAATGATTAATGTTTAGTTTTAGGGTAATAAACTTAGGAAGTAGGTATCCATTAGATACAGATAACAAGATGCTAGAAAATGTTACATCAGGAAGTCCTGTGTTGGGGAAATGGTTTTGAGGTAAACAATTGCAAACTGTTTACTTAGATAATTTTTTTCAGCGGATTTGGGAACTAGATATGTCATTTTGACACTTTCCTTTGTGTAGTCAAAATATGGTGTATAAAGGATCATGGTTTTCAACAGTTTGTCAGTGTACTCGAAAGATACAGAAACAGGTAAAGTCGCTCTCTATGCAGTTAAGATTGATCACCTTTACTGTATATCAGCAAAGTCTATTCCGTATACTCCACTACGAAGTCTCGTGCTTACTCGAAACATGTTGTTGTGAAACAGAGGAGAAAGGAGGTTGCTTTACAATTACACAAAGCTTTTCTCTCCAATTACATTATGGTTCAAAAACATTCTCTATTTGCCACACACCTCACTATCAATCCCTAAAAATAAAATTTGCAATATCAAAAAAAACTCGAGGTGGCGGGGAGGGGGGGCGAAACCTCAAACCCATAAACATGCCCATCTTCACTTGTAATCACTCCAGTCAACTCTCCGCTCCATGTACAGTCCACTGCGGCCTATGAGCATCTTGACCTCGGGTTGTCCCTTGATACTTCACTGTCCAGCATGTTCTGAACTCAATAGCTGCAATGCAACTCCCTGGAGCGATTGGGCAGTCCAGTCTCGAGAGCATGTACAAAGATCACAAATGAACTGTGCAGTTAATGCAACCAAGTAGCTTCCAAAAGCTATC
This sequence comes from Pristiophorus japonicus, assembly GCF_044704955.1. NCBI lineage: Eukaryota > Metazoa > Chordata > Chondrichthyes > Pristiophoridae > Pristiophorus > Pristiophorus japonicus. The sequence goes on along the minus strand of NC_091977.1, from coordinate 149,919,162 downwards.
ATGAGGCGCTATTGCAGTCCATGATCCTTTTTCCTCCATCCCATCAGGTAGCAGCCCCAAGCCCCACATTTTGCTTCTCCCTCTGGACTTGGCTACCAGTTGGCCTCCTGAAACTTGAGGTTAGATTACATTGCTTGAGCAATGCGAATGACTGAATTATTCCATCTTATTTTCCATTATGCACATTTTAAAACAAATAATGTGTACTATAGACTCAATATAATGAAAACCAAGTCTTCCTCGATTTCGAGGGACTGCCTATGATGATAATGAAAACCATTCTAATGACTTAAAAGTGGCATTGTAATTACATTGAAGACTGAGAGGCTTTTGAGTTATCAACACAATATATTGTCTCATACTTCACAGGAGGGTATAATATAAAGAATGAGTACTATCTGGAGTTGTTACAAGCGACATGGCTCAGCATTTTATTGTGGGGTGAAGACGATGATGTAAACATTGGAAGAGAAGTCTTCTGGATACCTAAATCAAAGCCACAACACCCATTAGATACCCAATCTGAGCAAGATTGAGGGAGACTGGAGGGTACCTCTTTTGCCTGCACTACTTTGGTGGTCTTATCCTCCCTGCTTTTGGGTTAGACCTAGTGGTGTGTGTTTATTAAGATGCAATCTTGTATTCATTGTTGATAAGAGGCTCCTGAGGTATGGGAAATGGTCCATGTTGTCCAGGGCCGCGCCATGGATCTTGATGACTTGGGCATTGCTGTGCAGCGAGGACAGGCTATTGGAGAACCTTTATCTTGCGGATGTTTAGCATAAGGCCTATGCTTTCGTACTCCTCAGTAAATACGTCGACTATGTCCTGGAGTTCAGCCTCTGTATGTGCGCAGACGCAGGCATCGCCCGCGTGCTGTAGCTCGACGACAGAGGTTGGGGTGGTCTTGGAGCTGGCCTGGAGACGCCGAAGGTTGAGCAGGTTCCCACTGGTTCTGTAGTTTAGTTCTACTCGAGCGTGGACCATTTCCCATACCTCGGGCGCCTCTTATCAACAAGAGCAGACATTGATGATGAGATTCAACACCGCCTCCAGAGTGCCAGTGCAGCCTTCGGCCACCTGAGGAAAAGAGTGTTCGAAGACCAGGCCCTCAAATCTACCACCAAGCTCATGGTCTACAGGGCTGTAGTAATAACCGCCCTTCTGTATGGCTCAGAGACATGGACCATGTATAGTAGACACCTCAAGTCCCTGGAGAAATACCACCAGCGATATCCTACAAATCCCCTGGGAGGACAGATGCACCAACATTAGCATCCTTGATCAGGCCAACATCCCCAGCATTGAAGCACTGACCACACTTGATTAGCTCCGCTGGGCAGGCCACATTGTCCACAAGCCAGACACGAGACTCCCAAAGCAAATGCTCCACTCGGAACTCCTTCACGGAAAACGAGCCAATGATGGGCAGAAGAAACGTTACAAGAACACCCTCAAAGCCTCCCTGATAAAGTGCAACATCCCCATTGACACTTGGGAGTCCCTGGCCAAAGACCGCCATAAGTGGAGGAAGTGCATCCGGGAAGGCGCTGAGCTCCTCGAGTCTCATCACCGAGGGCATGCAGAAATCAAGCACAGGCAGCGGAATGAGCTTGCGGCAAACCTGTCCCACCCTCCCTTGCCCTCAGCGACTATCTGTCCCACCTGTGACAGGGACTGTGGCACTCTTATTGGACTGTTCAGCCACCTAAGGACTCATTTTAAGAGTGGAAGCAAGTCTTCCTCGATTCCAAGGGACTGCCGATGATGATGAGATGATGTATTCGTTAATCTCAGCAGCTGAGGATGTCAAATTTATATATGTGTATTGTGCTAATAGATTACAATTGTAGGTGTTTGTAATGGGATCTTATGTTTTTCTTGTTTCTGTTTTACTAGTTGTGTAGTTTTAAAAGTTATTTCTTAAAGGCCGACAACCCTCCCGCTTGCAGCATGCACCTTTGTAGTAAAAAGAAGGAATGAGAGATCTGCTCACATTATTGGCACTCTGTAGCTGATCATTCGAAAGTGAGAGACAGCAGCCTTTATCTTCAGGAAGTGGCTGGCCTGCTCTTATATTCATCAGCAGCATGCTTGGGATTGAGAAATCACTCTGATGAATCATAGGCATATGTTTAGGTTTTATTGTCTTGATGTAGTAGTCATATTTCCAATCTGTTGTTGCAGTTGTCTTGCCAATGCTAAGCTGAAACATTAAAACATAGAAATTTACAATGCAGAAGGAGGCCATTTTGGCCAATCGTGTCCGCGCCGGCCGACAAATAGCCACTCAGCCCTCGTTCAGCAGCCCTGAAGGTTACATATAAACCTATGAACAAAGGCGGTCAGGTAAAGAGCATCCAGCCCCACAAGTCTGCCCCACACAACTGTGATATCCCATGTATCGCAACATTTTACACTCCACCCACCCGGAACCATGCGATCTCCTGGGAGAGGCAAAAAATAGAGATTAAAAACTCAGGCCAATTGGGGAAAAAAATCTGGGAAAATTCCTCTCTGACCTATCCAGGCGATCAAAACTATTCCAGGAGATCACTCTGGCCGTATTAGATTCCATGATGTACTTACCATCATGTCTGCATTAGCCAACACGAGGTTATCCAGTGTAATCCCACTTACCAGCTCTAGGTCCGTACACTTCGAGTGCACATCCAAGCACCTTTTAAATGTGGTGAGGGTTTCTGCCTCCACCACACTTCGAGGCAGTGAGTTTCAGACCCCCACAACCCTCAAGTCCCCTTTGAACTTTCCACCAACCACCTTAAACCTATGCCCCCTCGTAATTGACCCCTCCACCAAGGGAAATAGGCCCTTGCTATTCACTATGTTCAACTCCCTCAAAATTGTATACACCTCAATGAAGTCTCCTCGGCTTCCTCTGTTCCAAGGAGAACAAACCCAGCCTATCCAATCTGTCCTCATAACTAAGATTCTCCATTCCAGGCAGCATCCGAGTAAATCTCCTCTCTAGTGCAATCACGCCCTTCCTATAATACGGCGTCCAGAACTGCACACACTATTCCAGCTGTGGCCTAACTAGTGTATTATACAATTTAAGCATAACCTCCCTGCTCTTGTATTCTATGCCTCGACTAATGAAGGCAAGTATTCCATGTGCCTTCTTAATCACCTTATCCACCTGGCCCCTACTTTCAGGGATCTGTGGACAAGCAACCCCCCAGATCGGGGGGACACGATTTAATGATCTAATGTTTTAATTTTCTCACAAAAAGAGTTCTGTGGACAAGCACTCCAAGGTCCCTTTGTTCATCACTTCTAAGTGGCCCACTGTTTGAGGTGTATACCCTTTCCAATAAGGGAACTAAGGGTTACGGGGAGAGGGCGGGTAAGTGGAGCTGAGTCCACGGCCAGATCAGCCATGATCTTATTGAATGGCGGAGCAGGCTCGAGGAGCTAGATGGCCTACTCCTGTTCCTAGTTCTTATGTTCTTATGTTCCTTATTTGCCCTCCCCAAGTGCATTACCTCAAACTACTCTGAATTAAATTCCATTTGCCACTGTTCTGCCCACCTGACCAGTAGATTGATCCTCCTCCTGCAGTCCGTGACTTTCCTCTTCATTATTAACCACACAGCCAATTTTAATATCATCTGCAGACTTCTTAATCATACCCCCTATATTCAAATCTAGATCATTGATGTGTCCCACAAAAAGCAAGGGACCCAGTACTGAGCCCTGTGGAACCCCACTGGAAACATCCTTCCAGTCACAAAAACATCCATCAACCATTACTCTTTGCTTCCTACCTCTGAGCCAATTTTGGATCCAACTTGCCATTTTGCCCTAGATCCTATGGGCTTTCACCTTCGTGATCAGTCTGCCATGTGGGACCTTATCAAAAGCTTTGCTAAAGTCCATATACGCTACACCGTACGCACTACCCTCATCGACCCTCCTGGTTACCTCCTCGAAAAATTCAATCCTGTTAGTCAAACACGATCTTCCCTTAACAAATCTATCCTGACAGCCCCTGATTAATCCTTGCCTTTCTAAATGTAGATTTATCCTGTCCTTCAGGATTTTTTCCAATAATTTTTCAACCACTGAGGTTAGGCTGACAGGCCTGCAATTGCATGGCCTATCTCTTTCTTCCTTCTTAAACAACGGTACCACATTAGCAGTCCTCCAGCACCATGCCTGAATCCAAAGAGGACTGGAAAATGATGGTCAAAAACCTCTGCTATTTCCTCTCTCGCTTCACTCAACAGCCTGGGATGCATTTCATCTGGGCCTGGGGACTTATCCATTTTCAAAGCTGCCAAACCCCCCAATACCTCCTCTCTCTCTCTCTCTCTCTCTCTCTCTCTCTCTCTCTCTCTCTCTCTCTCTCTCTATTTCGTCCATGACATGCCATGTTAAGAAGGCACCATGTCATTAAACAAAACAGAGGAAACTGGATCAGTCTAGTGGTCTGAAATTCAATTTCTGAATAGAAGATAAAATAAAATTGTATGTATTGCGCTTGCAGCATATGACTTGTATGGTGGGCAGCAACCAAAATTGTTATCCCACTTCTAAGTTTGTAGGCCATAAAAACCCACATGATGGTGCAGAGTTAATTTTCCCATTTTTAAAGGAAGTCATGTCATAATAGGCATATGCCCAGTATAACCTGCCCAAGCTGGCCCAAAAAGTTATCTCTTGCAATAAAGTAAATTGGCAGACCCAAAATTATGAAATTGCATGGCATCATACATCTCCGTGCTTTCTGGGCCATCGTGCTAATTGTTCTTGATGGACTGGAATAGACATAACAGAAAATAGGTGCAGGAGTAGGCCATTCGGCCCTTCAAGCCTGCACCGCCATTCAATAAGATCATGGCAATTCATCCCCTCAATACCCCTTTCCTGCTTTTTCTCCATACCCCTTGATCCCCTTAGCTGTAAGGGCCATATCTAACTCCCTCTTGAATATATTCAATGAATTGGCATCAACAACTCTCTGCGGCAGGGAATTCCACAGGTTAACAACTCTGAGTGAAAAAGTTTCTCCTCATCTCAGTCCTAAATGGCCTACCCTTATCCTAAGACTATGTCCCCTGGTTCTGGACTTCCCCAACATCGGGAACATTCTTCCCACATCTAACCTGTCCAGTCCCGTCAGAATCTTATACGTTTCTATGAGATCCCCTCTCATCCTTCTCAACTCCAGTGAATAAAGGCCCAGTTGATCCAGTCTCTCTTCATATGATAGTCCCGCCATCCCTGGAATCAGTCTGGTGAACCTTTGCTGCACTCCCTCAATAGCAAGAACGTCCTTCCTCAGATTGTGAGATCAAAACTGAACACAATATTCCAGGTGAGGCCTCACTGAGGCCCTGTACAACTGCAGTAAGACCTCCCTGCTCCTATACTCAAATCCCCTAGCTATGAAGGCCAACATACCATTTGCCTTCTTCACCGCCTGCTGTATCTGCATGCCCACTTTCAGTGACTGATGAACCATGACACCCAGGTCTTGTTGCACCTCCCCTTTTCCTAATCTGCCGCCATCCAGATAATCTGCCTTTGTATTTTTGCCCCCAAAATGGATAACCTCACATTTATCCACATTATACTGCATCTGCCATGCATTTGCCCACTCACCCAACCTGTCCAAGTCACCCTGCTGCCTCTTAGCGTCCTCATCACAGCTCACACCGCTACCCAGTTTAGTGTCATCCGCAAACTTGGAGATATTACACTCAATTCCTTCTTCTAAAACGTTAATGTAAATTGTAAAGAGCTGGGGTCCCAGCACTGAGCTCTGCGGCACTCCATTCGTCACTGCCAGCCATTCTGAAAAGGAGCAGTTTATCCCTACTCTCTGCTTCCTGTCTGCCAACCAGTTCTCTATCCACGTCGGTACATTACCCCCAATACCATGCGCTTTGATTTTGCACACCAATCTCTTGTGCAGGACCTTGTGAAAAGCTTTTTGAAAGTCCAAATACACCACATCCACTGGTTCTCCCTTGTCCACTCTGCTAGTTACATCCTCAAAAAATTCCAGAAGATTCGTCAAGCATGATTTCCCTTTCGTAAATCCATGCTCACTTGGTCTGATCCTGTCACTGCTATTCAAATACGCTGCTATTTCATCCTTAATGATTGATTCCAACATTTTCCCCACTACTGATGTCAGGACTTGGTGTTCAAGGGGGCGTTCCTCATTTTGGTACAGTTGCATGTGGCACATATGATCACAGTGGTATGAATTTAGCTTTATATCTGTCATTATTAGTAGCTTCTATGTATGTCAAATAGGCTGCCTATTCACTGCCAAATTATCAATAGTTGTTTACTGTGGATTTGGACTGCCGGGTGGCTTTCTAAGCTAACTTCATGGGTCTGAGCCTAAGAGCAGGAAACTATACACCAGTTAGCCTAACATCAGTCATTGGGAAAATGCTGGAGTCCATTATTAAGGAAGTAGTAGTAGGACATTTAGAAAATCAAAATACAGTCAAGCAGAGTTAGCATGGTTTTATGAAAGGGAAATTATGTTTGACAAATTTGCTGGAGTTCTTTGAGGATGTAACGAGCAGGGTGGATAAACGGGATCCAGTAGATGTCATCTACTTGGATTTCCAGAATGCATAGAAACATAGAAAATAGGTGCAGGAGTAGGCCATTCAGCCCTTCGAGCCTGCACCACCATTCAATAAGATCATGGCTGATCATTCCCTCAGTACCCCTTCAATAAGGTACCACAGGAAAAGTTTCCTGCACAAGATAAGAGCTCGCGGGGTTGAGAGTAATATATTAGCATGGATAGAGTAGGTTGGGCCTCTACTCATTGGAATTCAGAAGAATAAGAGGTGATCTTATCGAAACGGATAAGATTGTGAGGGGGCTTGACAAGGTGGATGCAGAGAGGATGTTTCTACTGATAGGGGAGACTTGAACTAGAGGACATAATCTTAGAATAAGGGGCCGCCCATTTAAAACAGATGAGGAGAAATTTCTTTTCTGAGGGTTGTAAATCTGTGGAATTCACCGCCTCAGAGAACTATGGAAGCTGGGTCATTGAATAAATTTAGGACTGAAATAGACAGTTTCTTAAGCGATAAGGGGTTATGGGGAGCGGGCAGTGAAGTGGACCTGAGTCCATGATCGGATCAGCCATGATTGTATTAAATGGTGGAGCAGGCTCGAGGGGCCGTATGGCCTAATCCTGCTCCTATTTCTTACGCTCTTATCTTTTTAAAAACAGAAAATGCTGGAAATTGCAGCGGGTCATCGACCCGAAACGTTAACTCTGCTTTCTCTCCACAGATGCTGCCTGATCCGTTGAGATTTCCAGCATTTTCTGTTTTTATTCCAGATTTCAGCAGCCGCAGTATTTTGCTTTTGTATTAGCATGGATAGAGGCTTGGCTAACTAACAGAAAACACAGTCGGGATTAAATGGGTCATTTTCAGGTTGGCAAACAGTAATGAGTGGGGTCAGTGCTGGGGCCTCAACTATTTACAATTTATATTAATGATTTGAATGAAGGGCCTGAATGTAATGTAGCCAAATTTGCTGAGGATACAAAGATAGGTGGGAAAATAAGTTGTGAGGAGGACACAAAGAATCTGCAAAGGGATGTAGATAGGCTAAGTGAGTGGGCAAAAATTTGGCAGATGGAGTAGAATGTGGGAAAATGTGAGGTTATCCACTTTGGTAGGAAAAAGAAAAAAGAAAATTATTATTTAAATGGGGAGAGATTACAAAATGCTGCGATACAGAGGGATCTGGGGTTCCTTGAAAATGAAACAGAAAAAGTTAGTATGCAGGTACACCAAGTAATTAGGAAGGCAAATAGAATGTTGGCCTTTATTGCAAGGGTGATGAAGTATAAAAGTAAGGAAGTCCTACTACAACTGGAGTACTGTATACAGTTTTGGCCTCCTTATTGAAGGAGGGATATACTTGCATTGGAGGCACTTCCAAGAAGGTTCACAACGTTGATTCCTGAGATGAAGGGGTTGTCATATGAAGAACGGTTGAGCAGGTTTGGCCGATACTCATTGGAGTTTAGAAGAATGAGGTGTGATCTTATTGAAACATATAAGATACTGAGGGGGCTTGGCAGGGTAGATGCAGAGAGGATGTTTCCCCTTGTGGGGGAATCTCGAACTAGGGTGCATAGTTTTAGAATTCTTCTGTCAGAGGGTCGTGAATCTTTGGAATTCTCTACCCCAGAGAGCTGTGGAGGCTGGGTCATCGACTATATTTAAAGTGGAGATACACAGATTTCTGAATGATAACTGAGTCAAGGGTTATGGGAAGGGGGCAGGGAAGTGGAGTTGAGGCTAAGATCAGATTAGCCATGATCTTATTGAATGGCGGAGCTGGCTGAGGGGCCAAATGGCCTACTCCTGCTCCTATTCCTTATGTTACTTACGTTAGGTGTCGGGTATGACTCATTGGGAGCATTTTCACCTCTGACGCAAAAGGTTATGGGTACAAGTCTCACTCCAGAGACTTGAGCACAAATATCTACACTAACATCGACAGTGCAGTACTGAGGGAGCAATAGATTTCAAACTTACTTTGGAAAAAATAATTTTCAAATGCATTTTAAATAAACACTATGCACAATTTTTTCGGTTTAAAAAAATCCTTGTGCGTCAGGTGGCTTGTATGTTATGGAGAGCGTGACCCCTATTAATGGCAACAATTTATAGTACTTCACGGCAATAATACCATCAATGACCTACAGCTGATATTGAAGTGTTCTGTTACTGGAATTGTTCTTTTGATCTCATTATTATCATCAATTTCAGCTAAAATCTGCCTAACTATATCAGCCATTAGATAACTTTATTTGAGAATAGGAAGATTGCATAATATGGAGGGTGACATTTAAGGAATATATATTCAGAGTTTTGAGCTTATAAATACACAGTTTTAACAAGAAACCTTATGTTAATAGGATTTTTGCAGTCGATTGTTAGCTTGGTTATTAACTTTAGTTCCTATTGGCTTTTGTATCTAGACAGCAGTTTGCTGGAGATTGGGTACAGCCATTTTGACTGATGAAATACTTAATTATTAATATAGTGAACTATGCTGTTACAGTTGACATTGGCTACAAAATTGATTTTTCTTGTGATAAGTTGTTTTTCCTGACAGTACATTACAATCGTTTGAGAAGCTGAAATACCTCACAGATATTCAGTGCGGCACATTTAATAATAAAGGGCTCTGACTTTAAATTTTAAACTTCAGAATTGCCACATTATCTCACTGATATTGATTAAAATTTCAGTAAATATTCTGAATAGTGACAGATTAGGAAAAGGGGGGGTGCAACGAGACTTGGGTGTCATGGTACATCAGTCATTGAAAGTTGGCGTGCACGTACAGCAGGCGGTGAAAAAGGCAAATGGTATGTTGGCCGCCTTAGCAAGGCGATTTGACTATAGGAGCAGGGAGGTCTTATTGCAGTTGTACAGGGCCTTGGTGAGGCCACACCTTGAATGTTGTGTACAGTTTTGGTCTCCTAATCTGAGAAAGGACATTCTTGCTATTGAGGGATTGCAGCGAAGGTTCACCAGACTGATTCCTGGGATGGCAGGACTGACATATGAAGAAAGACTGGATCGACTAGGCTTATATTCACTGGAATTTAGAAGAGTGAGAGGGGATCTCACAGAAACATGTAAAATTCTGACAGGATTGGACAGGTTAGATGCAGGAAGAATGTTCCCGATATTGAGGAAGTCCAGAACTCCAAAGGTCACAGTCTAAGGATAAGGGGTAAGCCATTTAGGACCGAGATGAGGAGAAACTTCTTCACTCAGAGAATTGTGAACCTGTGGAATTCTCGACCACAGAAAGTTGTTGAGGCCAGTTCGTTAGATATATTCAGAAGGGAGTTAGATGTGGCCCTTACGGCTAAAGGGATCAAGAGGCATGGAGAGAAAGCAGGAATGGGGTACTGAAGTTGCATGATCAGCCATGATCACATTGAATGGTGGTGCAGGCTTGAAAGGGCCGAATGGCCTACTCCTGCACCTATTTTCTATGTTTAATATTCTGCCTTCCTGTTTTTGCCACCAAAGTGGATAACCTCACATTTATCTACATTATACTGCATCTGCCATGCATTTGCCCACTCACCTAATCTGTCCCAAGTCACCCTGCAGCCTCTTGGCATTCCTCCTCACAGCTCACACTGCCACCCAGCTTAGTGTCATCTGCAAACTTGGAGATATTACATTCAATTCCTTCATCTAAATCATTAATTTATATTGTAAATAGCTGGGGTCCCAGCTCTGAACCTTGCAGTACCCCACTAGTCACTGTCTGCCATTCTGAAAAGGACCCGTTTATTCCTACTCTTTGCTTCCTGTCTGCCAACCAGTTCTCTATCCACGTCAGTACATTACCCCCAATACTATGTGCTTTAATTTTGCACACTAATCTCTTTTGTGAGACCTTGTCAAAAGCATTTTGAAAGTCCAAATACACCACATCCACTGGTTCTCCCTTGCCCACTCTACTAGTTTCATCCTCAAAAAAAATTCTTGAAGATTTGTCCAGCATGATTTCACTTGCATAAATCCATGTTGACTTGGACCGATCCTGTCACTGTTTTCCAAATGCGCTGCGATTACATCTTTAATAATTGATTCCAACATTTTCCCCACTACCGATGTCGGGCTAACCGGTCTATAATTCCCTGTTTTCTCTCTTTTTTTAAAGTGGGGTTACATTCGCAACTCTCCAATCATAGGAACTGTTCCAGAGTCTATAGAATGTTGGAAAATGACCACCAATGGATCCACTATTTCTACGGCCACTTCCTTAAGTATTCTGGGATGCAGACTATCAGGCCCTGGGGATTTATCGACCTTCAAACCCATCAATTTCCCTAACACAATTTCCTGACTAATAAGGATTTCCTTTAATTCCTCCTTCTTGCTAGACCCTCGGTCCCCTAGTATTTTCAGGAGGTTATTTGTGTCTTCCTCAGTGAAGACAGAACCAAAGTATTTGTTCAATTATTCTGCATTTCCTTGTTCCTCATTATGAATTCACCTGATTCTGACTGCAAGCGACTTACATTAGTCTTCACTAATCTTTTTCTCTTCACATATCTATAGAAGCTTTTGCAGTCAGTTTTTATGTTCCCTGCAAGCTTACTCTCGTACTCTATTTTCCCCCTCCTAATTAAACCCTTAGTCCTCCTCTGCTGGATTCTAAATTTCTCCCAGTCCTCAGGTTTGCTGCTTTTTCTGGCCAATTTATGTGCCTCTTCCTTGGATTTAACACCTATCCATAATTTCCCTTGTTAGCCACAGTTGAGCCACCTTCCCCTTTTTATTTTACACCGGACAGGGATGTATAATTGTTATAGTTCATCCATGTGATCTTTAAATGTCTGCCATTGCCTATCCACCGTCAGCCCTTTAAGTATCATTCGCCAGTCTATCCTAGCCAATTCACGTCTCATACCCTCGAAGTTACCTTTCTTTAAGTTCAGGACCCTAGTCTCTGAATTAACTGTGTCACTCTCCATCTTAATGAAGAATTCTATCATATTATGATCACTCTTCCCCAAGGGGCCTTGCACAACCAGATTGCTAATTAATCCTTTCTCATTATACAAGACCCAGTCTAGGATGGCCTGTTCTCTAGTTGGTTCCTCGACATATTGGTTGAGAAAACCATCCCTTATACACTCCAGGAAATCCTCCTCCACAGTACTGCTACTAGTTTGGTTAGCCCAATCTATATGTAGATTAAAGTCACCCATGATAACTGCTGTACCCTTATTGCACGCATCCCTAATTTCCTGTTTGATGCCATCCCCAACCTCCCTACTTCTGTTTGGTGGTCTGTAGACAACTCCCACTAACGTTTTCTGCCCTTTGGTGTTTTGCAGCTCTGCACACACAAATTCCACATCATCCAAGCTAATGTCCTTCTTTCTATTGCTTTAATCTCCTCTTTAACCAGTAATGCTACCCCACCTCCTTTTCCTTCCTGTCCATCCTTCCTGAATATTGAATACCCCTGGATGTTGGTTGCTCTGGAGCCTTGTCTCCATAATCCCAATTACATCATATCTGTTAACAGCTATCTGCGCAGTTAATTCATCCACCTTATTACGAATGCTCCTCGCATTGAGACTCCGAGCCTTCAGGCTTGTTTTTTTTTAACACTCTTTTTGTCCTTTTAGAATTATGTTAAAATGTGGCCCTTTTTGATTTTTGCCCTTGATTTCTCTGCCCTCCACTCTTGTTTTTCTCTTTCCTACCTTTTGCTTCTGCTCTCTTTACTTCCCTTTGCATCCCTGCGTAGATTCCCATCCCCCTGCCATATTAGTTTAAACCCTCCCCAACAGCACTAGCAAACACTCCGCCTAGGACATCGGTTCCGGTCCTGCCCAGGCGCAAACCGTCCGGTTTGTACTGGTCCCACCTCCCCAGAACTGGTTCCAATGTCCCAGGATTTGAATCCCTCCCCCTTGCACCACTCCTCAAGCCACGTATTCATCTGAACTATCCTGCTATTGCAACTCTGACTAGCACGTGGCATTGGTAGCAATCCTGAGATTATTACCTTTGAGGTCCTACTTTTTAAATTTAACTCCGAGCTCCCTAAATTCAGCTTGTCGAACCTCATCCTGTTTTTTTACCTATATGCACCACGATAGCTGGCTGTTCACCCTCCCCCATCCAGAATGCCCTGCAGCAGCTCTGAGACATCCTTGACCCTTGCACCAGGGAGGTAATATACCATCCTGGAGCTCGTTTGCAGCCGCAGAAACGCCTATCTATTCCCCTTACAATAGAATCCCTTATCACTATAGCTCCCGCACTCTTTTTCCTGCCCTCCTGTGCAGCAGAGCCACCCATGGTGCCATGAACTTGGCTGCTGCTGCCTTATCCCTGATGAGCCATCTCCTCCAACAGTACCCAAAATGGTATATCTGTTTTGGAGGGAGATGACCGCAGGGGACCCCTGCACTACCTTCCTTCTTCCATTCTTCCTGCTGGTCACCCATTCCCTATCTGCCTGTGTAATCTTTTCCTGCGGTGTGACCAACTCACTAAACATGCTATTCACGACATCCTCAGCATCGCGGATGCTCCAGAGTGAATCCATGCACAGCTCCAGTGCCTCAATGCGGTAGGTAGAGTGCGTGACATGGGAGAAATGGGATAGAATGCATGAGAGGAGAGGAGGGGACAATATACGGCATGGGTAAGGGAGGATGGTAGAATACAATGCAACAGGATGGAGCAGAATGCATGGCAAGTGGAAGAATTCATAAGGGGAAGGGTATGACGCAAATTAATGAATGGAGGGAAGTGGATGGCAGTGACGGGGGAGATTGAAGAGGAAAACTAAGGGGAAAATCGGTGGCAATGAGCAGGGCAATAGAAGGAAGGGGATAATAGTTGGTAATGAAAGGGAGAGGAAATACTTAAAAAGGTTGAAGCAATGTTTTGGGCGCGAAGTGGAGAGTGACAGCATTAAATGATAGGGAATGGGTATAGAAAGTGCCACCATGAACTTTGACGGTGAGGGGGCAAAGAGAGCAAGTATGAGGGCAGAGTACCACCACCACCTTCAATGGCAGAGAGCAGAAGAAGTGTTGGGGGAGGGGAGGGTGGGGGGGCGGAGAGAGGAATGAAAGACAGAAAATAACTTAAAATTTGTATAGCACCTTTCACGTTCTCTATGTCCCAAAGTACTTATCAGCCAATGAAATAAGTTTTGTAGGCAAATGAGCAAACAATTTTCTTCGCCGTGTTGCCTCACAAACAGCAATGAAAAGAATGACAAGTTGATCTGTTTTGGTTGATTGAGAGATAAATGTTGGCCAGGACACCACGAGAAAATTCTCCACTCTTCAAATCTTTTATGTCCACCTGAGAGGCAAGTCAAGGCCTTGGTTTAATGTTTCATTTGAAAGACAACACCTTTGACAAAACAGTACTTCCTCAGCCTTGATTGTGTTTCACGTTCAATGGTGGGGTTTGAACCCATGTTCGTCTGACTCAAAAATAAGAGCAGTAGCACTGAGCCAAGAATGCCATGTTGAATTTGAGAGTGAGAAAAACTCAAATATGAACTGTGAGGTTTGGCGGAGAAGATAGTGTTTCTCAAAGTGTGGGAAGTTGGATGGAGTGCAGTGTGTCTGAACAGGGTCCAGAGAGGGTAGTGTGACTTTGTGAACTGGAATGGGGGGAGGATGTTAGATTGGGTAAGTGACTTTGATAAGTGATGAGTTGGTTGACTTGTTGATCACCCAAATGTCACTTTGTTTTTCCTTCTTTAGTTAAAAACCCTATTACTTGTGAAGTATAAAAATGCTTAAGATTAACCAGCATACATCATTTGTACCATAAAAATTCTAAATATTTTTGGGGGAGAACTCTGCCCTGACGCATGCACCACATTTGCTTGTGTTCCCCCTTTTACCCCCTAAAGTACAAGTGAAAGAATGTTGTGGGTGTCAGGGCCGCAAAATTCGGCACCTTCACATCGGCAGTTAAGGCTGGTTTCAGGGGGAAATTGGCAGCCGCCTCACTTCCGCCCACGTTTGGCGCAGGCTGTGCTGGTCACCATCTTGGTGAAGGCGGGATGTGCATGCGCTGGCAGTATTCAGAGTAGGCAGTTTGTGACGTCAGTCAGCCTGTAACGCTGATTTGCCACATGACCTGTCCTTTTGGACGGCGCCATTCCAAACAATGCGCTCTCTTAAATACACACAGCTGAACGTGCGTTAAGCTGCATGAGGGACACCCCCCCCCCCCCCCCCCCAAGGGCTCTTTGAAGGGATACATCCAACTTGCAGGTAAGTTGATTATTTCTCCTCTACCGGCTCTTGTAGAGTTTATAGTAATCATCATCATCATCATAGGCAGTCCCCCGGAATCGAGGAAGACTTGCTTCCACTCTTAACATGAATCCTTAGGTGGCTATACAGTCCAATACGAGAACCACAGTCTCTGTCACAGGTGGGACAGATAGTCGTTGAGGGAAGTGGTGGGTGGGATTGGTTTGCCGCACGCTCTTGCCGCAGACTGCGCTTGATTTCTGCATGCTTTCGGTGACTAGCCTCGGTGCTCAGCGCCCTCCTGGATGCACTTTCTCCACTTAGGGCGGTCTTTGGCCAGGGACTCCCAGGTGTCAATGGGAATGTTGCACTTTATCAGGGAGGCTTTGAGGGCGTTCTTGTAACGTTTCCTCTGCCCACCTTTGGCTCGTTTGCCGTGAAGGAGTTGCGAGTAGAGCGCTTACTTTGGGAGTCTCGTGTCTGGTATGCGAACTATGTGGCCTGCTCAGTGGACAGTGCTTCAATGCTGGAGATGTTGGCCTGGTCGAGGACGATAATGTTGGTGCGTCTGTCCTCTCAGGATTTGTAGGATCTTGCGGAGACATCGTTGGTAGTATTTCTCCAGCGACTTGAGGTGTCTACTGTGCATGGTCCATGTTTCTGAGCCATACAGAGGGATTACTGGAAGACATTTATAAAGTTGTTAAATGTGTGCAGTGTGTGCTGCTGGATGTTGGGAAGGCATTGGCTGCAACTGGAAGGCCTCTGAGTGCATCACTTGTTCGCAGTCATGGGGGCTCGCACTGCAGCATGACAGGGAAATGAAGCAGAGGCAGCAAAGACAGGCTGCTTGCAGAGGGAGGGGGAGGAGGGCTCTCAGCCAGAGGCTTGCCCACTTAGGCTCCGCTTCACGAAGGAGGTGATCACAGAACTCTGCCACCTCTTGGGACCAGACCTGCAGCCTGAGAGTACAAATGGCTCAGCCAGTGACCCTCAAGCTGATTGTGGCTGTGAATTTTTTCACCAGCGGATCCTTTCAGGCTGGAACCGGCGGCATAGCTGCATCTGGTTGCTCACAGAGGCTCTATACGCGAGGAAAAGGGACTTATTTGGCTTCTCTCTAAACAGAGAAGCAGGAAGAGCACGCATGTGGCTTTGCCAGGCTATCTGGCTTCCTCACAACTGCACACACGTGGCTTTGCGGGTGCCGCATATCAATTCTGAGATGTACTGTAACTGAAAAGGGTACCACTCAATTAACGTGCAGTTGGTGTGCAAACACGTCCAGCACATCATGGTGGTGAATGACCGCCATCCTGGCAGCAGCCATGATGCCTTTATCTTGCGCCAGTCCACTATGCCAGCAATCTTCCAGCTACCATGTCAAACCCAAGGGTGGCTGCTCGGAAACGAGGGCTATCTGCTCTACACCTGGCTGATGACTCCCCTCTGCAATCCCACCACTCCTGCCCCGCAATCATAATGACAACCGTGCTGCCACGAGGAACTTCACCGAGCAGATCATTGGGGTGCTCAAGCAACAGTTCCACTGCCATGACTGTTTGAGAGGAGTGCTCCAATACTCACTGGTGCGGGTGTTCCAACTCGTGATGGTCTATTGCATCCTCCACAACTTGGCTATCATGAAGGGCAACCCTTGCCACCACGCGTTCCGCAACCACATCAGGAGGGGGAGGAGGTGGCCTGCCAATCCTCGTTCCGGACGGTCATGTTCATGAGCGCATCACCTGAATGAAACCCTAGAGTGCTCAACAGCTGATCACCCCAAGCCTGGATGCTGTCCAGGTCTTGCTGCATGCAGGCATGGGATGCTTCATTATCTGAGGATTTGCAAGTGGAACTGAACACAGTTATCAACAAACAGCTCCACTTCTGACCTCACAGTGCAGGATGGCCATTGATGAAGCAGCTGAAGAGAGTTGGGCTTGGACCTCCTTCAGTAATATCATGGGGCTGAAATGATTGGCCTCCAGTGTCAGCTGTGGCTCAGTGGGTAGCACTCTTGCCTCTGAGTCAGAAGGTTGTGGTTGTGGGTTCAGTCCAACTCCAGGGACTTGAGCACAAAAAAATCTAGGCTGTCACTCCAGTGCAGTGCTGAGGGAGCCCTGCACTATCGGAAGTGACGCCTTTCGGATGAAATGTTAAACCGAGTTCCCATCTGCCCTCTCAAATGGACGTAAAAGAAGAAGAGCGGGTGAATTATCCCCGGTGTCCTGTCCTGGAATATTTATCCCTCAATCAACATAACAAAAAAAACCCAGATTATCTGGTCATTATCACATTGCTGTTTGTGAGAGCTTGCTTGTGCGCAAATTGGCAGCCGCATTTTCTACATGACAACAGTGACTACACTACAAAAGTACTTAATTGGCTGTAAAGCGCTTTGCGACGTCCGGTGGTCGTGAAAGGCGCTATATAAATCCAAGTCTTTCTTTCCAACAACCACATCCATCTATCTTTATGCTAGGTATCACTCCATCCACTGGAGAGTTTTCCCCTGATCTCCACTGACTTCAGCTTTCCTAGGGCTCTTTGACGCCATGCTCAATAGAATGCAACCTTGATGTCAAGGGCAGTCACTCTCGCCTCACATCTGTAGTTGAGATCATGTGTCCATGTTTAGGACAAGGCTCTAATGCGGTTTGGAGCAGAATGCTCCTAGTGGAAACCAAATTGATCATAATTGGGCATGTTTTTGGTGATTAAGTGCTGCTTGATAGCGCTGTTGATGACTCCTTCCATAATATGCATTGTTATCTTTAGACTGAAAGGATAGTTTTCTTCTCCAAGTATTTGGTCGTTAATTTTGTACTATGTCATATTTTAAAACTGTCTTGTTCCAGGTTTATAGTTTTCAGACAAAGCTATCTTATTACATTGTGTAATTTTACAAAATGGCAGACATAAAATTATATAATAATTTTATTTTTCAGAACTGAACTTAGAGTGTGCACATTCACCTGCAGTAAAATTAAGGCCAAAGATGTCACTGCATTCATATGGAAGTCGAGAAGGATCAGTGTCTGGTCGGTCAGGGGAGTGTAGCCCAGTTCCAATGGGTTCAATTCCAAGAAGAGGATTGGTCAATGGAAGTAAAGAAAGCACTGGCTACTTGGAAGAGCTAGAAAAAGAGAGGTACATTGTAGTTTATATTGTTCCTGGTATATTGTAAGAAAATCAGGTTTGTCTTTAATCCAGGGACCAACAGCAGTTCCTGAAAAAGTTGTCTCTCTGGTTCAGCCATGTCTAACTTACACAGTGTAATGCTAAAACAAATGTTTATATATCACAGTAATATAGAAGTTCAGATATCAGGTATAGGTTTATTAATTATCTACAATATAATAAGGATTATGCATACTTCCTGTCTAGAAAACCTTACTGTTGTCAATATTTTTTTCATTATAAATTTCTATGTTCATATTTCGAATGAAGCTGCCAGTTCGTGGTGGTGCTGTAGCGCCTTCCGTTTTTGTTATATTCATTCTCATGATGGGGTTGTCGCTGGCAAGGCAGGCATTTATTGCCCATCCATAGTTGTCCAGAGAAGGTAGTGTTGGGCCCCCTTTTTTGAACCATTGCAGTCTGTGTGGTGAAGGGACTCCCACAATGCTGTTAGGTAGGGAGTTCCAGGCTTTTGACCCAGTGATGATGAAGGAATGGCAATATATGTTCACTTCAGCATGTTATGTACACTGATTGATATTTGCGTAATGCGACGGGATGCCGATCAAGCAGATTGCTTTATCCTGGATAGTGTCAAGCTTTTTGAGTGTTGTTGCAGCAGCACCCATCTAGCAAATAGAGAGTATTCCATTTATGCCTTGTAGGTGGTAGATTGGTGTGTGGGGAGGAGGGGTCAGGTGTTGAGCCATGCAACAAAATGTCCGGCCTCTGATCTGGTCTATTATGTGGCTGGTTCAGTTGAGTTTCTGCTCAGTGGTGACCTCCCAGGCTGTTGATGCTGGATGACTCGGTAATGGTGATGACATTGAATGTGATGATGAGATCGATAAGCTCTCACTTGTTGCATATGGTCATTACCTGACATGAATGTTACTCGTCACTTATCAGCTCAATCCTCCATGTTGTCTGGGTCTAGCTGCATGCGAGCATGGACTGCTTCGTTAACTGAGGTATTGTGAATGGAGCTAAACATTGAATCAACAGTGTATTAACCCCACTTCTCAATTTATGATGTAGAGAAATTCATTAATGAAGCAGCTGAAGAAACTTTGGCCAAGGATGCTGCCTTAAAGTCTAGAAGCAATGTCCTCAGGCTGAGATGATTGGCTTCAAATAGCCACAACCATCTTACTTTATGCCAAATATGACTCCACCACTGGATTCCCATTGAACAGTTTTATTAAGGATTCCTTTGTAATACATTTAGTCGAATGTTGCCTTGATATCAACGGCAGTCACTCGCCCCTCACTTCTAGAATTTAGCTCGCGTCGATATTTGGACCAAGGCTCATGAGATTTGGAGCCGAGTGGCCCTGGCATAACTCAGATTTTATTTTTTATTGGTTCTGGGATGTGGGCATGGCCAACATTTATTGCCCATCCCTAATTGCCCTTGAGGTGGTGGTGAGCCGCCGCCTTGAACTGCTGCAGTCCTTGAGTACTCCCACAGTGCTGTTAGCGGGGGGGGGGAGGGGGAGTTCCAGGATTTTGACCCAGCAACAATGAAGGAATGGTGATATATTTCCAAGTCAGGATGGTGTGTGACTTGGATGGTGTTCCTATACACCTGCTGCCTTTGTCCCTCGAGGTGGTAGAGGTTGAGGGTTTGGGAGGTGCTGCCAAAGAAGCTGTGGTGAGTTGCTGCAGTGCATCTTCTAGATGGTGCACACTGCAGCCATGGTGCGCCGGTGGTGGAGGGAGTGACTGTTGAAGGTGATAGATGGGGTGCCCATCAAGCAGGCTGCTTTGTCCTGGATGGTGTTGAGCTTTTTGAGTGTTGTTGGAGCTGCACACATCCAGGCAAGTGGAGAGTATTCCATCGCACTCCTGACTTGTGCCTTGCAGATGGTGGAAAAGCTTTGGTGAGTCAGGAGGTGAGACACTCGCCGCAGAATACCCAGCATCTGACCTGATCCTGTTGCCACAGTATTTGTGTGGCTGGTTCAGTTAAGTTTCTGGTCAATGGTGACCTCCAGGATTTTGATGGTGGGGGATTTAGTGATGGTAGTGGATTTAGTGATGGTAGTGCCCTTGAATATCATGGGGAGGTGGTTAGATTCTCGCTTGTTGGATATGGTAATTGTGCGGCTCCAGTGTGGCACGAATGTTACTTGCCACTTATCAGCCCAAGCCTGAATGCTGTCCAGGTCTTGCTGCATGCGGGCATGGACTGCTTCATTATCTGAGGAATTATGAATGGAACTGAACATTGCCATCATCAGCGAACATCCCCACCTTTGACCTTGAGCATTGGTGAGTAAGTGCCGCTTGATCGCACTGTTGCCGATTCCTTCCATTACTTTGCTGATTTGCTGACGATTGGGAGTAAGGTGGTAGTTAGTTGGGTTGGATTTGTCCTGGTTTTTGTGGACAGGGCATATCTGGGAAATTTTCCATTGTGTTGTTGCTGTACACCGTAGTTTGGTGGACGGGTAGTTCTTGAGCACAGATCTTCAGCATTATAGCTAAGATGTTGTTGGGGCCTGAAGCCTTGTCCAGTCCACTCAACCATTTCTTCATAACACGTAAAAGTAATTAGAAATGGCTGAAGACTGGCATCTAAGATGGTGTGGACCGCAGAAGGAAGCTGAGAAGGATCATATATTTGGCACACTGTCTGAAGATGGATGCAAATGTTTCAGCCTTGTCTTTTGCACTTACGTGTTAAGCTCTGGCATCATTGAGGATGGGGATGTTCATGGAGCCTCCTCTTAATTTCCACCTCTATTCACGATTTGATGTGGCAGGACTGCAGAGCTTTGATCTGATCCTTTGATAGTGGGATTGCTTAAATCTGCCGAGAGCATGTTGCTTTCGCTGTTTAGCATACACATAGTTCTGTGTTGCAGCTTCACCAGGTTCATTTTTCAGAACAACTGGTGTTGCTGCCAGCATGCGTTTATCCACTTCTTCGTGTCTCTCAGTTCCCCAGCCTGCACTACAAAGAAACTTCAATACTCCAGCCACTTTTCCTTCTCTGCTTACCAAGTTGTCATAACTTTTGCTATTTAACTATAAAGAATTAATAAAAATAAGGACTTATTTTATGACTTTAAAATGGAGACTGAATTATGTCTGCATACCTGAAGACTACATTTGGTCTTCACTCCTATGTTTAAGATCACAGAAGATTGATGAGTGTATTTCAAAAATAAACTCTCCCTGTCCTTTCTCTAACACTATCTGTCTTCTCTGCCTTAGTTTTATTTTTTTCCATGTAATATAACCTTCTGTTGCTTTCTTTTTAAAAAAGAAAATTAACTAAAATACACTTGTTTTTGAAGTCCCAGCATCCATTTTAGAAGCAGAAATAACTTTATAACCAGTAGTCACCAGCTAAAATCTACCCCCAACAGCTAGTTTTTCCGAGTTAAGTGCCAGAATTATAAAGATTTAATTTTTTTGTGTTCAGATTTCTTGCCTGTAGCATTAGTAGCGCCGTTACGCTTGTTGAAGTATCAGCCACAGTGTAATGTATGAATAAGGAGTCTGACTAGATACTATAAGCTCAAAGTAAAGTGTGACCGTAGTCTTTTATTGCAGGTCTCCATAGTGCCTCTCCAGCTTGTGAGGCCTTCTTAAGTATATGTGCTCCCAAGGGATTGTGGGATCCCTTGGGAATCCAGGGGATGAGCCCTCTGGTGGCTACACAAGGTATATACTTGTTTACATATATAACACACAGCAGAGGAAGGGTTAATTGAAATAGTGGCTTCAGTATTTGTTAAATTGTATGGTGTGTATAATTGTCAGTTTTTCCTCAACAATTTTCTCCACTACTTTTCTCTCAAGGCCTTTACTCCTTGTTCAACTGCAGTACTACTAGTGATGGCCAGCTTATCCAAGTGGCCGTCATTCATGTGAGCCTTAATGATGAGTGTCACCAGGCTTTTGAACTGTAGCACTATCATAACTAAACCCAATCCCTTTTGCATTCAATGTCCACATATATGTACTTTTACTAAGGTGGATGATAAGGAATGAGAAACCTAGATGATTTGCCCCTTCCTAATTATGACATTGAGGCCAATTGCATGGCAGAACCAATGCATTCACCCTGGATAAGATTGGTTAGCTTAACACAGAGGAAAAATTCAATCTGGACCCTCCTTGTCTGGAACTCATATAGTAGCTCCATATTGAGGTTCTTGGCACAGATTATATAATCCTTTACCATCCTGATGCTGAACCAGTTTTTGATTTATTTGGTCTGTCTCCAGTTCTTAATGCAGCCACAGTAGACTTTCTACTTGTAGTTCAAAGGCTTTCCAACAAAAGTTTTTTTTTCCGTTGTGCAGTCCAGCATTTTGCTTGCCAACTGGCTTTTCCCAATACTATGGTGAGCGAGAGGCATTTCCTCCAATTGCTGTTGGAAGTGCTTTTCAGTATCTGCCTCCCAAATTCTGTAGCATGGAGAACTTTTGGCTCGGTAAATAGATATATCCTTCCCTCAGTGGGCCTTTTTTCTATTGCTTGTGTCCTCTCCGTATGACAGTAAACATTGAATAAAGCAGATCTGAATATCAAGAAAAAAATAAAGGCAGTGAAGAGGGAGAAGCAGGGAACATAGAAAAAGCAGAACAGAAACGGAGACCAGAAATTACAAGAGGAAAAGGAGAAGCCAAATATATGGTGAAATCGAACCAAGCTCCATCAACTTCTCCCTCGATCATCTTCCAGCCCAGCTCCTGACCATCCAATTACCTCCCCCTTAGTCATATGCTTACCAGCCTTGCCGGCATCTGTTTCTAAGAATTGATCCCACCCCTTTCAAAATTAATCTCTTCCATCTTCACAAGCTATCACACTGTCTGCAACCTGCCCTTTCAGTCCAAGGTATTTGAGTGGCATTAATGCATTCAACAACGCATTCACTTTTTTCATTATCCCATACCAAGTCCCTCTAATTTCATTTCCAACCACCCTACAACACCAATTCTGGGTGTGAATGTCTTTGTTTCTCCATCTCTCCTTATTCTTCTTGACCTTTCTGCCATCTTCAACACTATCAGCCACTCCATTCTTTGGGCCCAAGTTTCCACATGATTTGCGCCTGATTTTTAGGAGCAACTGGTGGAGAATGGACTATCTTAGAATTTGCAATTCTCCACATTTTTTTTTCTGCAGTTCTAGTCAGGTAGAACAGTTCTACTTTGGAACAGAATTTTTTCTTCAAAAGGGAGCGTGTCCGGCCACTGACGCCTGATTTGAAAGTTTCCACAGTGAAAATGTACTCCAAACTAAAGTAGAATGGAGCAAGTGAAGATTTTTGTAGAACTGAAAAAACCTGTTCTACACATTAAAAAATCAGGCGCAGGTTACAAATCAGGCGTCCAGAACGAGGTGGGTGGGGGGGGGGGGGGGGAGGGAACTCATTAAATTCTACAATAAATCCTTATTTATACTTATACAAATATTATACAAATAAATCCAACCTGAATAAACATTTATAAGCAAAGAAAAGATTAAATAAACCATCATCCTACCTGTGTGAAAGTGCTTCAGCAAGGAAGAATGGTGCAGCAAGCCTCACAAAACGAGGGAGCCGACCGAACTGCGGGCGGTGGGGGGAGGAGGGAGCCGACCGAACACGGGCGGGGCGGGGGGGAGGGGAGGGGAGGGGAGGGAAGGGAAGGGAGCCGACGAACGCGGGGGAGGGAGAGAGCCGACGAACGCGGGGGAGGGAGAGAGCCGACCGAATGCGGGCGGGAGGGAGGGAGCCGACCGAACGCGGGGGAGGGAGCTGACCAAACGCGGTGGGGGGGGGGAGGGGAGGGAAGGGAGCCAACCGAACGGGGGGGGGGGGGGGGGAGCCGACCGAACGCGGGCGGGAAGGAGGGAGCCGACCGAACGCGTGTGGGGAGGGAGGGAGGGAGCCGACCGAACGCGTGGGGGGAGGGAGGGAGGGAGGGAGCCGACCGAACGCGGCGGGGGGAGGGAGGAAGCTGACCGAACGCGGTGGGGGGGAGGGAGGGAGCCGACCGAACACGGCGGGCGGGAGGGAGGGAGCTGACCGAACGCATGGTGGGGGGGGAGGGAGGGAGCCGACCGAACACGGCGGGCGGGAGGGAGGGAGCTGACCGAACGCATCGGGGGGGGGGAGGAGGGAGGGAGCCGACCGAACACGGCGGGGGGAGGGAGGGAGCTGACCGAACGCGGGGGGGGGGGGGGGGGGAGGGAGGGAGCCGACCGAACACGGCGGGGGGAGGGAGGGAGCTGACCGAACGCGGGGCGGGTGGCGGGGGGGAGCCGACCGAAACGGCTGCCTCAACTTTCTGAGGCTTCCTGCACCCTTCTCACTTCTACAACCTCTGTGCTGATGGCAATGTACTTTTATTAAAAAATGTTCAAAAACTAAACAGCTACAAAGAACTACAAAAATGGCCGAGTGCCAATGTTTTTTTCACACTGAGCATGTGCGAACGCTCCAACGCACACGTACAGCGTTGCCGGCAGGAAAAAAACTAATTTAAATAGTACCCGCCCCCTCCCACATACAAAATCGGTGCGAGTGTAGGCTCCGCTCCCCTGGGCGCCGCGCCAAGCAGACAAGGAGCTCCAGAATCGCTCGTTTTTTTTCCGGCGCCGTTTTAGGTGCGAAAAATGGGCGCCCAGCTCGGAGGGGCACCCGTTTTTTATCATGTGGAAACTTGGGCCCTTTAACTCTACCTTTGTGGGTCCTACTCTCTTGTAATTCCATTCTTACCTGCCCAATGCTGTCACTTCATATTCTCAAAAAGTGTGCCAACCTCTTCCCACAATCATCTCTGACTTGTTAAAGGCTCCATCATTGGCCCTTCCTATTCACCATATATAAGCTGGTCCTCAAAAACATCACCAGCAAGCATGGGGTCAGCTAGCACATATACACCAACAACACCCAATTCATAGGAATAGCCATTTACTCTACTGCAGTTGTAATCCAACATGAAGCCCTGGTTGGGTCAAAACTTCCTTTCGCTCAATGTTATCTGAAATTGAAGCCATCTTCTTGCTCTTATCACTTTTGGGCCCCTCACTCTGGCTTTTATCAAATTTGATGATTACATACACAGACTGAACCCAGTTGTGTCCAGCCTCATCATATTGTTCAACTTTGAGCTGAGCTTTCATCCCACTTCTGATTTGTCATTAAGATCATGGCTCTTTATTTGTTGAAGTAAAAGTGAAAGCAATTATCAATAATAAATGATAAATAAATCAATAAATCAACCAATAAATCAATCAAAAATTTTTTTTTTAAGTTTAAAAATCAATAAATAAAAAATTAAGCTTCTACTCAGCAGCGGGAGCACTCCAACAGCGTGCTGGGACGCCATCCCCTCCCCCAGCGTGTCTCGCTCGATCTCGCTCTCTCTCGCTCTCTCTCTCTCTCTCTCTCTCTCTCTCTCTCTCTCTCTCTCTGTCTGTCAGTGTGTTTCTGACAGTGAGGGGAGGGGAGGAGAGGAGGGGAGGGCGAGGAAGGAGGGGGCCTTCATAGCTAGAGGATTTGAGTATAGGAGCAGGGAGGTCTTACTGCAGTTGTTCAGGGTCTTGGTGAGGCCTTACCTGGAATATTGTCTTCAGTTTTGGTCTCCTAATCTGAGGAAGGGCGTTCTTGCTAGTGAGGGAGTGCAGCGAAGGTTCAGCAGACTGATTCCCGGGATGGTGGGACTGACATATGAGGAGAGACTGGATCAGCTCGGCCTTTATACACTGGAGTTTTGAAGCATGAGAGGGGATCTCATAGAAACGTATAAGATTCTGACGGAACTGGACAGGTTAGATGCGGGAAGAATGTTCCCGATGATGGGGAAGTCCAGATCCAGGGGACACAGTCTTAAGATAAGGAATAGGCCATTTAGGACTGAGATGAAGAGAAACTTCTTCACTCACGAGTTGTTAACCTGTGGAATTCCCTGCCGCAGTTGGTGATGCCAGTTCATTGGATATATTCAAGAGGGAGTTCGATATGGCCCTTACGGCTAAAGGGATCAAGGGGTATGGAGAGAAAGCAGGAAAGGGGTACTGAGGGAATGATCAGCCATGATCTTATTGAATGGTGGTGCAGGCTCGAAGGGCCGAATGGTCTACTCCACCTATTTTCTATGTTTCTGAATAGGTTCCTCTCGCTCTCTACTACAGAACTATACATTCATCTTGCATCGAATTACATGGAATATACAGCACAGAAACAAGCCATTCAGCCCAACCAATCCATGCCGACGTTTATGCTCCACTCGAGCCTCCTCCCTTCCTTTTCTAACCCTATCAGCATAACACTCTATTCCCTTCTTCTTCAGATGCTTAGCTATCCTTCCCTTAACTGCCTCAACCACTCCCTGTGGTAGTTTTATGGTTGTATGGATTTTTTCCCTTAATTGGAAACATTCAAATATATCAGATCCTATTTTTTCTGTTGTGCACATTAATAGGGGAACAGATTCTAGCAGCTATTTAATCATGTACATCACTGGGTCCATTGAGTTTTCCAATGTTGCCTGAACAACTGTATCTAAATTGAAAATGTTCTCAAGTAGTGATATAGGGCCCAAGTTTCCACATGATTCGCGCCTGATTTTTAGGAGCAACTGGTGGAGAACGGACTATTTTAGAAATCGCAATTCTCCACATTTTTTTTCTGCAGTTCTAGTCAGGTAGAACAGTTCTACTTTAGAACAGAATTTTTTTCTTCAAAAGGGGGCGTGTCCGGCCACTGACGCCTGATTTGAAAGTTTCCACAGTGAAAATGTACTCCAAACTAAAGTAGAATGGAGCCAGTGAAGATTTTTGTAGAACTGAAAAAACCTGTTCTACACATTAAAAAATCAGGCGCAGGTTACAAATTAGGCGTCCAGAACGAGGTGGGGGGGGGGGGGGGCGGGGAAGGGAAGGGGAAGGGAACTCATTAAATTCGACAATAAATCCTTATTTATACTTATACAAATATTATACAAATAAATCCAACCTGAATAAACATTTATAAGCCAAGAAAAGATTAAATAAACCATCTTCCTACCTGTGTGAAAGTGCTTCAGGCAGCTCAGCGATGTTCCCGCGAACGGGAGGGGGGGGAGGGAGGGGCAGGCAGTAACGAGGCAGCCAACAGCTTTCCACTTGAGGTGGAAGCCTTAGTGAGCTCAGCGATGTTCCCGCGAACGGGAGGGGGGGGGAGGGGCAGGCAGGCAGTAACGAGGCAGCAAACAGCTTTCCACTTGAGGTGGAAGCCTTAGTCAACTCAGCGATGTTCCCGCGAACGGGGGGGGGAGGGAGGGGCAGGCAGTAACGAGGCAGCAAACAGCTTTCCACTTGAGGTGGAAGCCTTAGTCAACTCAGCGATGTTCCCGCGAACGGGGGGGGGAGGGAGGGGCAGGCAGTAACGAGGCAGCAAACAGCTTTCCACTTGAGGTGGAAGCCTTAGTCAGCTCAGCGATGTTCCCGCTAACGGGGGAGGGAGAGAGAGGGAGGGGCAGGCAGGCAGCCAAAGATACAGCAGCAGGCTTCGAGCTGTGAGGGGGACTGAGGCCATTTGGACAGGGAGAGGCAGCCACATCGACAGTTTTATATTTACATTTGCAGAATGGGTGCTGCATTGTCAACACCACATATTATGCAATGGTTCGCCATCAATTCACTGCATAGGAGAGAATTGATTAGACCTCACCGCAACAGGAACGTCGAAGCCCGTAGGTTGATGGGCAGGAGACCTTACCCACATCGACAATATCGAACCAGGCGCTCGTACCTGGACATGAGCGAGGCTGATTGTGTGAAAAGGCTGCGTTTTCGCAGAGAAATTGTCACTGAGATCTGTGATATGGTGAGAGCAGATTTGCAGCCCAGAAGCAGAAGGACAACTGCCTTGTCTGTTGAAGTGAAGGTAACAGCTGCACTTTCTTTCTATGCCTCGGGATCGTTTCAGGCTACAACTGGAGATGTGTGCGCCATCTCTCAACGTGCAATACATACCTGCGTTTACCAGGTCACGGCTGCACTTTATGCGCGAAGGAATGACTTCATCAATTTCCCAATGACGCACAAGCGATCCATAAGAGGGCTGTGGGCTTCTTCAGGATTGCCGACTTCCCAAAGGTACAGGGCTGCATTGATTGTACCCACGTAGCCATGTGAGCACCTGTGGAGGATTCTGAGCAGTACCGAAATAGGAAAGGTTTCCACTCTATCAATGTGCAGCTCGTGTGTGACGACAAGCAGCGCATCATGTCAGTCGATGCGAGATACCCTGGCAGCACCCACGATGCGTTCATCCTACGCGACAGCGTTCTATCTGACATGTTTGAGCAGCAGCCAGAAGGGCAGAGCTGACTACTGGGAGACAAAGGGTATGGCCTGACCACCTGGCTCATGACACCTCTACGCGTGACACGGACAGAAGCTGACCATCAATACAACATGGTGCACATTGCAACCCGCAGCATCATTGAGAGGACCATTGGCATATTGAAACAGCGATTCCGATGCCTGGACCATTCCGGAGGACAGTTGCAATACTCTCCTGAGATGGTCGGTCACTTCACTGTTGTGTGCTGCATGCTCCATAACTTAGCCATCATGAGGCAGCAGGAGCTGGTAGTGGAACCCGAAGACCCACGTGAGGGTCCAGTGCATGATGATAGTATTACGGAAGACCAGGATGTGGATGATAATGACAATCAGGAAAGCATGCAAGTGCCTGATGCCGGAGCACGAGGTCGGAAGAGGGCCGTCCATCGTGCCCCTTTAATGATTGCTCGAGCCTTACGTCAGCAGCTCATCCGTGAACGCTTCAACTACTGATACCTGAGGGCTCTGCGAACACTTTTGCATATGGACATGTTTATTCTTTGCAGTTGTTCCTGCGTTGTGTTGTGTTAATGGAACATGAAACAGTTTTAATGAAAAAATATTTTATTGAAAAGTTAACGTCACTCTAATAAAATATTTGTTGTATCAAACTATACTTTTTAATATGACTCTTGAAGATCACTTAAACTTCAAGATCACTTTTTAGATGCAAAATTAAATAATTTACAGAATGTGCGAGCATTTACACTATAAGATCACTTGAAAACCCTGAGATCACTTATATGTTGTAAAGTTACGAAACTTACAAAACAATTTCAATTTGAAAAACGGTACTACAGCTACATCAAGAACAAGAACAAAAGCAGCAAAGAAAGGCTGCAACCATGTCTCATCCACATCTCAGTGAATGTTCACTTCCTCATGGGGATGTCGTTTGATTGGCTGGGCTGTGTGCCCTTATTGCAGCAGCTACCTCAACCAGGCCCTCCCTGACGGCCTGTGCCGACACTTGAATGCCCTCCCTGACAGCCTGTGCCGACACTTGCATACCCTCCCTGATGGCCTGTGCCGTAATTTGCATGCCCTCCCTGATGACCTGTGCCGTCGATTGCACTCCCTCGGACATTCCCTCCCTAAGTTCCCGTGTCATTACTGCTATTTCTCCCGTCAGGCCCGTCAACTCTTCACCTACTGCATTGACGCCACCGATGAGTGATCGGGTAAGCTCATTGGTCTCCATAGCCAATGCCACAACCTGAGCCGCATCTGTTGCATGCTGCATCTCAGGAGAGCGTGTCTCCAATCTCCTTCTCCTCTGCCTGGGTCTGCCTCGTGGCACCACTACACTGGGAGGCGCGGGCACGGACGGTGGGATGCTCGGTGTTGCAAGCGGCACCACTACACAGGGAGGCGCAGGCTGGGACTGTGGGACGCTCTGTGTTCCAGACGGCTAAACTGGAGGGAGAGGCTCGGGCTGGAATGGTGGGATGCTCTGTGTTGCAGACGGCAGCACTCGAGTGCGAGCCTTGGCTAGGATGTTGGACGAATGGGTGTAAACTGCTCCATGATATCAGCAGCAACACTGGGACCCGAAGCGTCGGAATCGAAACCATAGTAGGTGGAACCAGAACCTATGCGAGAGGGAGGCGTAGGCTGGGACGGTAGTGCAGTGACTGTAGAAAGCTGCATTATACCAGCAGCACCACTGGGACCCGCAACATCGGAAGCGAAAGCATGGAAGGTGGGACCAAGACCTATGCTAGGGGTTGAAACTCTGATGCCCCTTGATGGGGGCTCATAAACATTAAATTGGAAGCTCCCCCCTGCAGACATTTCAGTCATCGCTGCCATCATCCAGTCTGGATCGTCCACAGCTAGTTGTACTGGTTCTTGTTCTGTACCCTCGGGATCCTCAGGGTTGGCAGCAGCAGCAGCATCAGCATCATCATCATCATCATCATCATCATCATGTTCTGCAAAATACATCAAAACAGTCAAATGCTTAACAGCAAGGGAGAGGCCCGGGTGGGTGGCATGAGTACTCTCACACATAGCAGGCCAGGCAGCAGGTTGATTTAAAGGGCCACGATGCATTTTCAGGACTTACCCTCTTCCTCGCGTGCAGGCCCAGCTTGTGCTGTACCGATTGCTTTTCTCCATGTTCGACTCATCATAGCAGCTACCCTTTGTTCCAAGGGTGTCAGTGGATGCAGATTGGGCACGCCTCCTCCTGTTTGAGTTGCTTCCCTTTTGTTGTGGGCCAATTTCTTCTGCAAAGAGTAAAATATAACTTTTTACAGAGTGTCAGTCTGCAAGGTGGGACATACAGATAGCCAGGTTACAATTACGATTAAATTAAAAATGGGAAATATTACTTACACTAACTACTTGACCAAGGTAGTGCCATTTCTTTTTACACTGACTTCCAGATCTCCTGGTATTCACCACTGCGCAGTAATCTTCTGCAACTTGGTTCCAGCGTTTCTTCATTTCTTTTGGTGGCACTTTTATGCGACCTCTGTTGCTGGTATCTAGCTCCTGCCATCTCTGTTCAATTACATTCACTAATATCTCAACTTCCTCATGTAAGAAATTATTTTTCTTGGTAGAGGTTGACCCATTGCAAAGTTGAATTGGCACTTTTTTTTCTCCAAACACAGTCCTTAATTTGCAGGCACAGGTACTGCAAGTTTAGCAGTGAAAAGCTGAACTCACTGATTTCAGCAGGTGATTTCTTCAGCAGTGCTGCTAAAAGCACTCCCTCACACACAGAAATATCAATAAAATTAAAATACAAGCCTTTGCAGGGGTCCAAGAACAAATCTTCACGTTTTCTGCAGCACTTTCTAAAATGGCCGAGTGCCAATGTTTTTTTCACACTGCGCGAACGCTCCAACGCGCACGCGCAGCGTTGCCGGCAGGGAAAACAACTAATTTAAATAGTACCCGCCCCCTCCCACTTACAAAATCGGCGCGAGTGTAGGCTCCGCCCCCCTGCACGTCGCGCCAGGCAGACAAGGAGCTGCAGAACGCTCGAGAATCGCAATTTTTTTTTTTAGGCGCGAGAAACAGGCGCCCAGCTCGGAGGGGCGCCCGTTTTTTTTCTTGTGGAAACTTGGGTCCATAGTTGCTTGAGTAGTGGCATTATTATAGGTGTTTCATAATTGTCAAAAATAACTTGCTCCATTGCTTATTTTGCTGACATTCCTGATAGTATCCTTCATAAACTTTAATACAGAATCCTAGAGCCTGAGGCCCACTGTACCCACACCCCTCATCCCTATACCCCAGCAATCGATTTCCAGATCTCTCCATCATCGCTTCTCTATACAAGACTTGGGGAAATCTCCAGCCATAAGTCCCAGCTTACACTTTGTTCCTTTTTTTTATTCATTCACAGGATGTAGGCGTCACTGGCAAGGCCAGCATTTATTGCCCATCCCTAATTGCCCTTGAGAAAGTGGTGGTGAGCCGCCGCCTTGAACCGCTGCAGTCCCTGTGGTGAAGGTACTCCCACAATGCTGTTAAGTAGGGATTTCCAGGATTTTGATCCAGCAACAATGAAGAAAGAGCGATATATTTCCACATCAGGATGGTGTGTGACTTGGAGGAGAACTTGCAGATGCTGGTGTTCCCATGCATCTGTTGTCCTTGTCCTTCTAGGTGGTAGAGGTTACAAGTTTGGGAGGTACTGTTGAAGAGGTCTTGGCAAATTGCTGCAGTGCTTTTTGTAGATCGTGCATATTGCAGACACACTGCGCCAGTGGTGGAAGGAAAGAATGTTTAAGGCGCTGAATAGGGTGCCAATCAAACAGGCTGGTTTGTCCTGGATGTTCTCGAGCTTCTTGAGTGCTATTGGAGCTGCACTCATCAGGTAAGTGGAGAGTATTCCATCATGCTCCTGACGTGTGCCTTGCAGATGGTGGAAATGCTTTGGGGAGTCAGGAGGTGAGACACTCGTCGCAGAATTACCCAGCCTCTGACCTGCTCTTGTAGCCACAGTATTTATGTGGCTGGACCAGTTATATTTCTAGTCAATGGTGACCCACAGGATGTTGATGGTGGTAATGCCATTGAATGTCATGGAGAGGTGGTTAGACTCTTGTTGGAGATGGTTATTGCCTGGCACTTGTGTGGCGCGAATGTTACTTGCCACTTATCAGCCCACATCTGAATGTTGTCCAGGTGTTGCTGCATGCAGGCACGGACTGCTTCATTATCTGAGAAGTTGCAAATGGAACTGAACACTGCAATCATCAATGAACATCCCCACTTCTGACTTTATGATGGAGGGAAGTTCATTGATGAAGCAGCTGAAGATGGTTGGGCCTAAGTCACTGCCCTCAGGAACTCCTGCAGCAATGTCCTGGGGCTGAGATGATTGACATCCAACAACCACCACCATCTTCCTTTGCGTCAGGTATGACTCTAACCACGGTAGAGTTTTCCTCCTGATTCCTATTGACTTCAATTTTACAAAGGCATCTTGATGCCACACTCCGTCAAATGCTGCCTTGATGTCAAGGGCAATCACTCTCTCCTCACCTCTGGAATTCAACTCTTTTGTCCATGTTTAGACCAAGGCTGTAATGAGGTCTGGAGCCGAGTGGTCATGGCAAAACCCAAACTGAGCGTTGGTGAGCAGGTTATTAGTGAGTAAATGGCACTTGATAGCACTGTCAATGACACATTCCATCACTTTGCTGATGATTGAGAGTAAACTGATGGGACGGTAATTGACTGGATTAGATGTGACTTGCTTTTTGTGGACAGGCCATACCTAGGCAATTTTCTACTTTGCCAGGTAGATGCCAGTGTTGCAGCTGTGCTGGAACCGCTTGGCTAGAGGCATGACTAGTTCTGGAGCGCAAGTCTTCAGCACGACAGTCGGGATGTTGTCAGGGCCCATGGCGACATCTGGAGGAGGCCAAGCTGGATCATCCACTCGGCACTTCTGGCTGAATATGGTTGCAAATGCTTCAGCTTTGTCTTTTGTGTTCACATGCTCCGCTCCGCCACCATTGAGGATGAGGATGTTCATGGTGCCTCCTCCTCCTGTTAATTGTTTAATTGTCCACTTAGATGCTTAATTGTCCATCACCATTCATGACAGGATGTGGTATGGATGCAGATCTTTGACCTCCTTTGGTTGTGAATCCCTTAGCTCTGTCTAGTATGCTGTTTAGGATGTATGTATTCCTGTGTTCTTCATGCCAAGAGTAGCACCAGGCACATAATTTTTAGGTACGCCTGCTGCTGCTGCTTCTGACATGCTCTACACTCGTCACTGAATTGGGGTTGGTCCCCTGGCTTGATGGTAGAGTGTAGAATATGCCAGGCCATGAGGTTACAGATTGTGCTGGAATACAATGCTGACAGCCCACAGTGCTTCATGAATGCCCAGTTTTGAGCTGCTAGATCTGTTCTGAATCGATCCCATTTAGCACGATGGTAGCGCCACGCAACACAATGGAGAGTGTCCTCAGTGTGGACTGTGCGGTGGTCACTCCCACCAATACGGTCATGGACAGATGCATCTGCGACAGGTAGATTTCTGAGGACAAGGTCAAGTTGGTTTTCCCCTCGTGTTGGTTCTTTTACCACCTGCCACAGGCCTAGTCCTGGCAGCTGTGTCCTTCAGGACCTGGCCAGCTCGGTTAGTATTGGTACTACCAATCCACTCTTGGTGATGGACATTGAAGTCCCCCACTCTGTACCCTTTCGTGCTTCTTCGAAGTGATGTTCAACATAGCTGAGAGTGGGCAGTAGGTGGTAATTAGGAGATTTCCTTCCCATGTTTGTTCTGATTCCATGAGGATTTATGGGGTCCAAAGTCAATGTGGAGGACTCCAAGAGTCTGAAACCAATTGTCGCCTCCCTCTGCTGATGGGACAGGGCATACCTAGTGATGGTGAATTCTGGGACGTTGGCTGAAAGATCTTATTCTGAGAGTATGACTATGTCAGGCTGTTGCTTGACCAGTTCCATTTTTTGCACAAGTCCCCAGATGTTCGTAAAGAGAAATTTGACGGGTAGACTGGGCTGGGTGAATATTCAGGGTACTTGACATTTCGGAAGGATAGGCAGAAAGGAAAAGGAGGTGGGTTAATAAAGGATGCGATCAGTACAGTAGAGAGAATTGATCTTGGCTCAAAAGATCAAGATATAGAATCAGTTTGGGTGGAGATTAGAAATAGCAAGGGAAATAAGTCACTGGTTGGAGTCGTCTATAGGCCCCTTAACAGTAGCTACACTGTGGGACAGAGTATAAATCAAGAAACAATGGGGGCTTGTAAAAGAGGTACTGCAATAATCGTGAGCGACTTTAATCTTTATATAGATTGGACAAATCAAATTGGCAAAGAGAGCCTTGAGGACGAGTTCATAGAGTGTATTCGGGACAGTTTATTAGAACAATACGTTGTGGAACCAACCAATAAACAGACTTTGGATCTGGTAATGTGCAATGAGACCAGATTAATTAATGATATCAGAGTAAAGGATCCTCTATGGTGCATATACTGAGCCATTGAGGGAGCAGTGGCAGTCCTACCTGAAGTAATACTGAGCTTAATACTTTGACAGCTTTCACTTTTCAATTTTTTCTGCAAATTCTTCTCTGATTCTTTTTTTCATCCTTGTGCTTAACATTTCCACATTCATTGTCTGCAGGTGTGTACTTGAGAGATCATCAATACCAGTGATGGTCTCCTGTAAACTGCTGAGACACAAACATATACTGCAAAGGCCTGTCAATGAAAAGCTTCTATGTAGTCAAAAAGTATAGTATTTAATGGCCGAGAGCACATTATCTAAGTAAGATGTACTTGCTGGCATACATCTTGAGATACTAAGACTGGAGCAGAGAAGGCTAAGATGACATGTAACACAGCTTTTTAAAATAATGAAGAGTTTTGATAGTGAAAAGGGAAAGACTATTTCCTCTGGTCAAGGATCCATTGATGCAGGGTCATTAATTTAAAATGGTCACTAAGAGTTCGGAGAGATTAGGAGCAATTTCTTTACACTGAAGCTGTTGGAACATGGAATGCTTTTCCACGGGAAGTGGTTGAAGCAGGGCCCCATTGCACCTTTTAAGGGAAAATTGAATAAACATTTGAAGCAGAAGGTGATATTGGACTATGGGGAGAGAGAGAGAAGTGGGATTAGTTTTGGATTGCTCTAGCATAGGGCCGACACAAACACAATGGACTAAATGGTCTGTCTCTGGACTGAAAACTTCTGTGGTTCTATTTAATTTGGTATCTTGCAAATCTACCTTTGTTATCTGCATTTCCTTGTCGCCTTGTTGTTTTTCTCTAATGTTTGTACTGTTCTTGTGAGAATGAGGTCACTCATGCTCTCACTATCACTATGCGCACTATCATGCGCGCGCTCTCTTTTCCATTTACCCCATTTCATAACCTCCACTGCATTGCCCTTTCCCTTATCTTCCCAGACCGCTCGTGAACTGCAGTCAGGAGGATAGGCAATCTACTGTCAGAACACCAACAGTGTGGAAAATATATCCAGAGCCATACCTCCCTTCTTTTGCTTTCCCCCACCCCATGTAGAGTTGCCTGACTTCTGCTCAGTGCTACCCTACAACAGAATTCAGTGCTATGTAAAATTACAAGAGTAAACCGAGAGGACAGTGCACATCCATATCTGTGTCTCGTGTTCCAGCATTCTAGAAGCTTACTTTTGGAATACTAGATGGATATAAGCATTACTGTGCCCCAGTGAAGACCAGTTTTAACCTGTGTTCTATATACCTCACTACAGCAGCTGGAATTATTCTCTGACCTGGCCAACTGTCTTACATAATGGAGGGAAATAACTTGGAGAGATGCACATCCTGTCAACTGCTTTAAAAACTGACATTGTCCACAACTGTGTAAACTATTTCCTTCCAGTGCTGTAAGATAGGGGTGTGGTTACAACAGAAGACTTGCAAATGGAAAAAATTGGTTTCAATATTGAAATTTATCCAAATGATGCTGTTTCTTCCAACTTGCTTGTGGCATGACTTCACCAGCAGCTTCAATCAAGGGAGTGATTAGCTATACCGGATTTAAGGCTACTTTGATCTTTTATGTGACGGAAAGACCATTAAGGTTTTTGCTTCTGAAAGTAGCTCCTTTGATGAGATTTTTCTGAGGAAAGTGCATGCCACATTACATCTTCTAAATGAGTACCACAGATCATGCAGTTACTGGAAGATATTCTCATGATCAGCTTTGATAAATCACTGACAGTTCTTTTGGATGATTTAATACTTGTAGCTCTTCCATCTTGTGTACTTTAATCTGTTCTCTGTAGTCTACAATATGGCCAAAGGCTATAACAACGTCTGTTCAAAATTGCAGAGTTGGAAGTTGAATTTTAAAAGCAAATCAAAGCCTCAGGGAAACTGATAGGAACGGATGTTAGGAGATGGAAATAAGAGAAACTGGGTGAGCATGAGGGCTACTCTTGCCTTGGGTTAGTTAGTGGATTGAGAGTTAAGATGAATGACCGTGGAGCAAAGGGGAGGCGAGGAAACAAAGCTGAGTCATTCAAAGAGGAAAAGTTAAGCATAGCAGAGGCGAGTGAGTGGTTGGATAGGGAATGGATAGTAGGAAGATAAAGGCATAGGGGATGTGATGAGAGCACAGGAGTGGGAGGAGCACAAATGATTGGTGGTGAGGATGGGAAGGGAGTTACTAAGGGCTGCAATTTCCCTGAAACCCTTACTCCAGATGCAGTTTGCAACTATTCGTGGCTCATTTTCTCCACCGCACCACTTCTATTTCTCCCTTCTCTTTTGCCAACTGCTCCTCTTCCATTTCTCTCTCTTTATTGGTTTATTTCATCTTAAGAAATGGTGATGGGCATGGCAGTGAAGATGAAAGGCATGGCCATGAAGGGGAGGACTGGGATCTTCAGGCTACAGTTTCGAATGGCAGTTGTGGTGAAAATGTGGCTTGCAGCCTTCTGCAGCTCCCTTCCCATGTCCTCACCAAGTTTCTATTGCTGCCACATTACTTATTTGCATTTCCAAAATCCCTTCCCATTCCCATCACAAATCACTCCAATCAGTTCTCCTTATTCGCAGAATCCCCTCACATTTTGTATGCTCCCTTCCCTCTTGCTCCTTGTCACCTCTCTTCACCATTGCACCTTTATCCATTTGCCCACTACCACCTTGCTGCGTCCTCACCGCCAATCCCTCCCCAAGGGTGAGTGGTAAGAGGTCCATAGCCTCCCTCTCAAACCCATGCCCTTCCCTCCTCCCACATCCATCCAGTGAAATTCTAACAACACCCATCGCCCCCACCCCCACCATTGTACCATCCAATTGTTTCTCAAATGATTGCAGGATTTTTGCCTCCATTACTCTATCTGGAAGTTTGTTCCACACACCCTACCCAATCAGGCCATACAATTGGATCATGTCAAAACGTGTTCACTTATAGTTTGGCAGTAAAGATACTTGCAATATATTTATCTTATTTATCTTTCGAAACACAAAGTACTGGAACAATTTGGTTCTATAATATTTGTTTTTAAATATATACATATATATATAATATCATCTAACAAATAACATTTTTAACTCCATCATGTGCTTGCCAAACCAAAATGTTGCTGTTCAGAATCTCCAACTGAGTCAATGATATTCGCATCTCAGTTTCCTTGGTGGCCAGTTGTAGGTAAAAAAGGAAATTATGCAATATCATAAATGCCCCTTTTATTATAAAGCAGCGATTCCTCTGACTCACCATCAGCAACACCATGTCTACAATATCTTATTAAAAATCTTATTTCTGTGTGCACTTTTTTTCTGCAAAACATGACTTCCTGTTATCACACTTTGTGTCAGTTTTTTCTCATTATAAATTTCTATGTCCACATTTATAATAGATTTTTCCTGTGTAAACTCATCACTCTAATTCTGGTCACCAGGTTCCCACAAGTTGTCCAAAATTTTATTTGAAATTGTTTTTATCTGCCATTTTGTCTCAATAACTTAAATTTCTAATCTACAAAATCAGGGATTAAATAAAACAATACATACTTCACAATAGCATTATATTTGAATTTTCTTTTTGAATTTTCAATGCCTGACCTTGGATTTGATGCTTTAGTGCAGTGACTCTTGAAGCTGAATTTGGATTGTGCAGTCTGAGTAGTACAGTTTACTTAACATGGTGAGCAGATTATTGGTGAGTAATTATTCACTTGATAGCACTATTGACTCCTGTCATCATTTTGCAGATGATTGAGAGTAGGGTGGTGATTGGCGTACTTTTTGTGGACAAGTGATACCTAGGCAATTTTCCACATTGTGAGCGAGATGCCAGTGTTGTAGCCGTACTGGAACAGCTTGGCTGGAGTTAAAAATATTTCAATATCTCAAGTCTTCAATAACATTCAACCAACTAAATTGACAGAAATATGTTTCATTAGCTTTTTGCAATAAGTAGCTACAGGTATATGTGCAGCTGCTTTTTGATTTACATAAAAGTAGTAAATTCAGTCCACTCTCGGTGAGTGCGAGGATAGAACTTAAATTCATCATTATAGTTAAAATTAGGCTTTTGAGATTTGTAGACATTTTTCACCACCTAGGGAGCCTAAGTTAGTTGCCATACTAACCCTATGCCTGCAGGTGCTGTCACTAAGGGGCAGCACATAGATGAGAAAGAGGGGATAGAAGATCGATCCTTGGGGAACACTGCAGATGATAGTGTGGGGAGGGAAAAGACACTATTCTTGGTGTTGCACTGACTGCTTTTGAATAATTTAGAAATAGAACTATGTAAGATCAGTCCCATTTTGCTCGACATTGGAGGAATCATAGAACATAAGAACATAAGAAATAGGAGCAGAAGTAGGCCACCTGGCCCCTCGAGCCTGCTCAGCCATTTAATAAGATCATGGCTGACCTGATCATGGACTCAACTCCAAGTCCCTTCCCACTACCCATAACCTTTTAATCCCTTATCGCTCAAAAATCTATCTATCTCCTTCTTAACTATATTTAGTGACCCAGCCTCCACAGATCTCTGGGGCAGAGAAATCCATTGATTTACAATCCTCAGAAGAAATGCCTCCTCAGCTCAGTTTTAAATGGGCAGCCCCTTATTCTGAGACTGTGTCCCCTAGTTTTAGTTTCCCCTATGAATGGAAATATCCTCTCTACATCCACCTTGTCAAGCCCCCTTGTTTCGATAAGATCACCTCTCATTCTTCTGAACTTCAATGTGTATAAGCCCAACTTACTCAACCTATCTTCATAAGTCAATCTCCGGAATCAACCTAGTGAACCTTCTCTGAACAGCCTCCAATGCAAGTATATCCTTCCTTAAATACGGAGACCAAAACTTTATGCAGTACTCCAGGTGTGGCCTCACCAATACCCTACAGTTGTAGCAAGACTTCTCTGCTTTTACGCTCAAACCCCCTTGCAATAAAGGCCAACATTCCATTTGCCTTCCTGATTACTTGCTGTACCTGCATACTAACTTTTTGTGTTGCATGTACAAGGACCCCCAGGTCCCTGTGTATTGCAGCACTTTGCAATTTTCCAACATTATACTCCATCTGCCAAATTTTTGCCCACTCACTTAGCCTGTCTATAACCCTTTGCAGATTTTTTGTGTTCTCCTTACAATTTGTTTTCCCACCCATCTTTGTATCATCAGCAAACTTGGCTACATTACACTCTGTCTCTTCATTCAATTCATGAATATAGATTATAAATAGTTGAGGCCCCAGCACCGATCCCTGTGGCACCCCACTAGTCACTGCCAACCGGAAAATTACGCATTTATTCTGACACTCTGTTTTCTGTTCGTTGGCCAATCCTCTATCCATGCTAATATATTACCCCCAACCCCGTGAACTTTTATCTTGTGCAGTAACCTTTTATGTGTCACCTTATCGAATGCCTTCTGGAAATCCAAATACACCACATCCACTGGTTCCTCTCTTATTCACCCTGCTTGTTATATCCTCAAAGAACTCCAGTAAATTTGTCAAACATGATTTCCCTTTCATAAAACCATGCTGACTCTGCTTGATTGAATCATGCTTTTCCAAATGTCCCGCGACTGCTTCCTTAACAATGGACTCCAGCAATTTCCCAACAACAGATATTCGGCTAACTGGTCTATAGTTTCCTGCTTTTTGTCTGCCTCCTTTTTTAAATAGGGGCGTTACATTTGCGGTTTTCCAATCCGCTGGGACCGCCCCAGAGAATTTTAGTTGATTACAACCAATGCATCCACTATCTCTGCAGCCACTTAAGACCCTAGGATGTAAACCATCCGGTCCAGAGGACTTGTCCGCCATTAGTCCCATTATTTTACCGAGTACTACTTCATTAGTGATAGTGATTGTATTAAGTTCCTTCCTCCCTATTGCCCCTTGATTATCCACTATTGGGATGTTTTTAGTGTCTTCTTCCGTGAAGACCGATACAAAATATTTGTTCAACTTCTCTGCCATTTCCCTGTTCTCCATTATTAATTCCCCAGCCTCATCCTGTAGGGGACCAACATTTACTTTAGCCACTGTTTTCCTTTTTATGTACTTGTAGAAACTCTTACTAACTTTTTTAAATATTTTGTGCTTGTTTTTAGTCGTTCTTTGCTGGCTATTAAAAGTTTCCCAATCCTGTGGCCTCCCACTAGTCTTGGCCACATTGTATACCCTTGTTTTCAATTTGATACCATCCCTTATTTCCTTGGTTAGCCATAGATGGTTATCCCTTCTCTTAGTCTTTCCTTCTCATTGGGATATATTTTTGTTGCGAGTTATGAAATATCTCCTTAAATGTCTGCCAGTGCTCATCAACCGTCCCATACTTTAATCTGCATACACTGTAGTGTTTGAGGAGGTTAATAATAACTGAATAACTTTTATTTATATAGTGCCTTTACCATAGTAAAACGTCCCAAGGTGCTTCACAGCAGTGTTACAAGACAAAACAGATAAATTTGACACTGAGCCACAAAAGAAGAAATTAAGGCAGATGACCAAAAGCTTGGTTAAAGAGGTAGGTTTTAAGGAGTGTCTTAAAGGAGGAAAGAGAGGTAGAGAGGCGGAAAGGTTTAGGGAGGGAGTTCCAGAGCTTAGGGCCCAACAGCTGAAGGCACAGCCACCGATGGTTGAGCAGTTATATTGACAGATATTCAAGAGGGCCGAATTTGAGGAGCAGATACATCTTGTGGGGGTTGTGAGGCTTAAAAAGATTAGAGATAGGGAGGGGTAAGGCCATGGAGTGATTTGTAAACCAGGATGAGAATTTTGAAATCGGGGCATTGTTCAAACGGGAGCCAATGTAGGTCAAAAAGCGCAAGGTGATGAGTGATCGTGACTTGGTGCGAGTTAGTACACTGGCTGCTGAGCTTTGGATGACCTCAAGTTTACGTAGTGTAGAATGTCGGAGGCCAGCCAGGAGTGAGTTGGGATAGTCAAGTCTAGAGGTAACAAAGGCATGAATGAGGGTTTCAGCAGCGGAAGAGCTGAGCTGAGGCGGGGCGGAGGCGGGCAATGTTACGGAGGTGAGAAAAGGTGATTTTAGTTATGCCATGGATATGAGACTGGAAACTCATTTCAGGGTCAAATGTAACACCTAGGTTGTGAACAGTGTGGTTCACCCTCAGATTGATGCTAGGGAGAGGGATGGAGTCAGTGGTTAGGGAACGCAGTTAGTGGCGGCGACCAAAGATAATGGCTTCGGTCTTCCCAAAATTTAATTGGAGAAAATTTCTGCTCATCCAGTACTGGATGTCAGACAAGCAATCTGACAATTTAGAGACCAAGGAAGGGTCGAGAGAAGTGGTGGAGAGGTAGAGCTGGGTGTCGTCAGCGTACATGTGGAAATTGACTCCATGTTTTCGGATGATATGGCCAAGGGGCAGTATATAGATGAGAAATAAGAGTGGGCCAAGGACAGATCCTTGGGGGACACCAGAGGTAACTATGCGGGAGTGGGAAGAGAAGCCATTGCAGGAGATTTTCTGGCTGCGATTAGATAGATAAGAATGGAACCAGGTGAGTGCATTCCCACCCAGCTGGATGATGGTGGAGAGGCATTGGAGGAGGTTGGAGTGGTCAACTGTGTCAAAGGCTGCAGACAGGTCCGGAAGGACGAGGAGGGATAGTTTACCATTATCACACACAGAGGATGTCAGTTGTGACTTTGATGAGAGCTGTTTCGGTACTATGGCAGGGGCGAAACACACATTGAATCCATGGAAAGATGGTCACGGATTTTGGAGGCGACAATACGTTCAAGGACTTTGGACAGGAAAGGGAGGTTAGAGATGGGGGAGATAGCTAGCAAGCAAAGTCGGACCAAGGATTGTTTTTTTGAGAGGGGTGATGACAGCAGATTTGAAAGAGAGGGGAAGAGTACCTGAGGAGAAAGTACCATTAACAATGTCGGCTAACATAGGAACCAAAAAAGCAAATTGGGTGGTCAGTTTAATTGGAATAGGGTCAATGCAGCAGGAAGTGGGTCTCATGGACAAAGATGAGCTTGGGGAGATCAAAGAGAAACTAGAGAAAGATGTGAGTTTCGGGCGAGGGCAGGTGGGAGCCTCAGATGAAGTTTGGTCCTGTGGGCTAGGTGAAAGAAGGGAACTCACAGAGGCAGCTGATCGAATGGTCTCAATCTTTGAGACAAAGAAGTCCATGAGCTCCTCATACTTGTTGGAGTTGAGTGTGGTGGAGTTAGGGGAGAAGGGTTGAAGGAGACGGTTAGCAGTAGAGAATAGTAGCCGGAGGTTATTTTTGCAATCCAGAATGATTCTGGAATAGTGAGCAGTTTTTGTAGACAAGAGTTGGAATCGATAATCTTTTATGTGTTCGAGCCAGATCTGGCTAAACCAGTTGTCCACCACATCCGTTAAAGTCTGTGCCCTTTTGACTTGAAGGAGCGAAAATTAGGGTTGTACCAGGGGGAATGGCCAGTGTGGGAGAGAGTAATCTTTTTAAACGGGATTAGGGCATCAAAGGTGGTGGTGAGGGTGTGGTTGAGCAGATCGCTGGCTGCAGAAATGTCATCGTTGAAAGAGAGCCAAAGGTTGGACAGTTTTGAATTGAGAAGTGCAATTGTAAGAGAGTTTGGAGAGAGTTTTTTCCAGGGGCGGATGTAGAAGGAAGTAATGTTTTGGATTGTGGAAGGGGGATGTGTGTCAAGAAAGATACAAGGATATGGTCAGAGATGGCTTTATCTTTAATTGACACAGTTGGAATAGCAAGGCCACAAGAGATTGCAAGGTCAAGGGGGTGGTCATGAATATGAGTTGCGAAGGGAAAAGACATCACTGTCACCGAGGCTGAAATTCACAGCAAAAATTTGCATTTATACACTACCTTTAACACAGAAAAATGTCCCAATGCCCTTCAGAAAAGTGTAACCAGACAACAATTGACACCGAGCTAAAGGGATATAAGCAGTGATGATTAAAAGCTTGGTCAAAGAGAAGTAGTTTATAAGGATGGTCTTAAAGGAGGAAAGGGAGGTTTCAGAATTCCAGAGCTTCAGGCTTAGACAGTTGAAGGTATGGTCACCAATGGTGGGGCAAAAGGATTGGGATATGCACAAGAAGCCAGAGTTGAAGGAACGTAGCATACGCATAGGGTTGGAGAAGGTTACAGAGATTGGGAGGAACAAAGTCATTGAATGGATTTAAAGGCAAGGATGAGGAATTTAATTTCGAGAATTTGAGTGACTGGGGTCAATATATGTCAGCGAGCACACGGATGATGGGTGTTCGTTTGCTGCTGGGCACGACCTCGCTCCTCCAGACCTCGCTCGACCTCGCTGCTCCCGGGCCCC
Source organism: Pristiophorus japonicus (assembly GCF_044704955.1). Taxonomy (NCBI): domain Eukaryota; kingdom Metazoa; phylum Chordata; class Chondrichthyes; family Pristiophoridae; genus Pristiophorus; species Pristiophorus japonicus. The sequence continues at coordinate 149,875,024 of NC_091977.1, read as the reverse complement.
GACCTCGCTGCTCCCGGGCCCCGATCTTGCTGCTGGCCTCTCCCGCTCAGCTCCAACTCGATCCGACAGCATCGGGCGGCGAGCGACGAGAAAAAAAAACGACCTAGGGCCCTGCATCGGGGGACTGCAGGCTGCAAGAATCGGCGACATTCACACTCGCCGGCAACGGTGAGAGCAATCGTGGGAACCGAGGGAGGGAGTGGGATCTTACCAACAGTGGAGTCGGGGTCCAGGAGTGAGGTCGTGAAGAACGAGCCCGGGAGAGGTGCAGGGCCCAGGAGCGAGTTCAGGGCAAAGCAGCGAGGTCGGGACCCAGCAGCGAAGCCGAGGCCCAGGAGTGGACCAGCAACGAGATCGTGGCCCAGGGAAGGTGCAGCATATAGGCCAGCAGCGAGGTCGGTAGGTCGACACGGACGGCGTTCTCTGAAACCGAGGGAGAGAGGACCTGTGGGAAGGAGGGAGGGTAACAGTAGGAATATTTGTGTGCGCGCGCTCGGCCCATGCAGCAGAGCCTGGTCTCCTGTTGTCTTGGATCCACTTGCCATTGGACCAAGACCTTGCTCTGTCAAGCCCGTGTGGTAGCTGGTGTGCAACGGCCACCCCACGTTAAAAGAATTCACGCACAGGCATCTTCCACCCTTTAAAATGTTCAGGACCTGGAACATCAGGACCCTCATGGACAATCCCAACAGCGACTGACTGGAACACTATACTGTTATCGTTGCCCGGGAACTCGGACAATTCGACATAGTCATCGCCACCCTAAGCGAGACTCAGCGGGCAGGACAAGTCCAGCTCAAGGATCATCATCATAGGCAGTCCCTCGGAATCGAGGAAGACTTGCTTCCACTGTTAGAATGAGTCCTTAGGTGGCTGAACTGTCCAATACGAGAGCCACAGTCCCTGCCACAGGTGGGACAGTCAGTCATTGAGGGTAAGGGAGGATGGCCGCACGTTCTTTCCACTACCTGCACTTGTTTTCTGCATGCACTTGGCGATGAGACTCGAGGCGCTCAGCACCCTCCCGGATGCACTTCCTCCACTTAGGGCGGTCTTTTGGCCAGGGACTCCGAGGTGTCGGTGGGAATGTTGCACTTTATCAGGGAGTGTTTGAGGGTGTCCTTATAATGTTTCCTCTGTCCACCTTTGGATCGTTTGCAATGAAGGCGTTCCGAGTAGAGCGCTTGCTTTGCGAGTCTCGTGTCTGACATGCGGACAATGTGGCCTGCCCAGCAGAGCTGATCAAGTGTGATCAGTGCTTCAATGGTGGGGATGTTGGCCTGGTCGAGGACGCTAATGTTGGTGCGTCTGTCCTCCCAGGGGATTTGTAGGATCTTGCGGAGGCATCGTTGGTATTTCTCCAGCGACTTGAGGTGTGTACATGGTCCATATCTCTGAGCCATACAGGAGGGCGGGTATTACTACAGCCCTGTAGACCATGAGCTTGGTGGTAGATTTGAGGGCCTGGTCTTCGAACACTCTTTTCTTCAGGTGGCCAAAGACTGTGCTGGAGGAACCAAGGTAGTGGATATACCAGATTCTGGAAAGGCAAATCAGAAGAAGAATGCCGCCTCCATCGGATAGGCTTCGCCATAAAAAATGAGCTATTTGGGCGTCTTAGCCACACCCCCTGCGGGATAAACGAATGCTTCATGACCCCTCGGCTCACCCTAGCCTGGAACCAGTGCACTACGGTCATCAGTGCATACGCCCCAACCCTGGAAGCTGCAGATGAGACCAAAGAGAAATTCTACTCCAGCCTTAAACAATCCCTGTCCCGATTCCAACGGGCGACAAGCTGATCCACCTTGCCAACTTGAACGCCAGAGTTGGAAATGACACAGACCTCTGGGGAGATGTGATCGGTAGAAAAACTCCAACGTTGCCCTCCCCCTGACGAAATGCTTAGAACATGGTCTTGTCATAACCAACCTTGTTTCATCAGAGAGACAAGTACAAGGCCTCATGGCAACTCTCTAGCTCCAAGCACTGGCTTCTGTTAGACTATGTCATCGTCCAAGCGAGGGACCACAAGGACGTCCGCTTCACCCGCGCCATGACGGGAGCTGATGACTGCTGGACTGACCACCGCCTAATCAGCCCTGTTATTTCCATCAATGTAGCTCCAAAACAGCAGCAGCAACAGAAACGTTACCGTTGGAAAATCAATGCTGGAGCACTCAAAGACCCTGCTCAGAAAGCCCTGTTCAGCAAGTGCCTCACAACCAAGCTGCCGGCTTCCAGTGAGGACGGAGACGCAGAGTGTCCACAGTGCCTGGTCTGCCCTCAAGGCCTCCATAATTAGCACCTGTGAAGAGATGCTTGGTCACTTCACCAGGATATATCAAGACCGGTTCGATGAGAACGACCAGGAGATCCAGGAGCTAATAAGCAAATGCAAGGTATTCTTGAACTGGAAACAGCATCACAACTTGAGAGCAAGAAAGCAGCTCTATAGACATCTGAAGGCCAAGGTCCAACATAAAACTCGTAACCTAAAGAACAAATGGTGGGTGGAAAAACTGCAGGAGACCCAGCAACTAGCCGACAACCACGCGTACATGGATTCTTTAGCGCAGTCAAGACCACCTACGGCCCAAGGTCCTACCCCACTGAGGGCCAAGAACGGAGAAGTACTCATTAAGGAATGAAAAGCAGTCAGTGCCCACTGGAAGGAGCACTTCGAAGATCACCTTAACCGAGACTTGATCTTCAACGTGAATGTTCTCGACTCCATCCCACAGCATGCTACCCGCCACCACCTCAGCACAACCCCAGCCCGGCATGAGGTTGAAAAGACCATCCAACAACTGAAGAACAACAAGGCCTCAGGAGCAGATGGAATCCCCGTCGAAGTACTAAAGCATGGCAGAAAAGTACTATTGCGTGAATCCATGAAATCATTTGGAAGGAGGAGAGCATGCCAGGGGATCTCACAGATGCCATAATCGTGACCATCTTCAAGAAAGGTGACAAGTCCGATTGTGGTAATTACAGAGGAGTTTCCCTGCTGTCTGCCACAGGAAAAGTCATTGCAAGAGTCCTTCTTAATCGCCTTCTCCCAGTGGCTGAAGAGTTTCTCCAAGAGTCGCAATGCTGATTCTGCCCACTAAGGGGCACAATGGACATGATCATCTTCGTGCGTCAAATCCAAGAAAAATGCAGCGAGCAGCATCAACCTCTGTACATGGCTGCCTTTGACCTCACAAAGGTCTTCAACACTGTTAACCGTGAATGATTATGGAGTGTCCTTCTCAAATTCGGCTGACCTCAAAAGTTTGTCACTATCCTCCGCCTGCTTCACGAAGACATGCAAGCCGTGATTCTGACCAATGGATCCACCACAGACCCAACACATGTGCGGAACGGGATCAAGCAAGACTGCGTCATCGCGCCAATGTTTTTCTCAATCTTCCTTGCTGCTATGTTCCATTTCATGCTCAGTAAGCTCCCTGCTGCAGTGGAGCTAATCGACAGAACAAATGGGAAATTGTTCAACCTCTGTCGCCTCCAGTCCAGATTCAAGGTCATCCCATCCTCTGTCATTGAATTACAGTATGCAGACGACGCTTGCATTTGCGCACACTCGGAGGTCGAACTCCAAACCACCGTCAACACCTTTGTCGAAGCGTACAAGAGTATGGGCCTTACATTAAACATCCGTAAGACACAGGTTCTGTACCAACCTGCCCCCATCACAGAGTACTGCTCCGACTATCAAGATTTATGACGAGGCCTTGGACAAAGTGGTCCACTTTCCATACTTCCGGAGCCTACTTTCAACAAGGCAGACATCAATGACGAAGTCCAACACCGCCTTCAGTGTGCCAGTGTAGTCTTCAGTCGCCTGAGGAAGAGAGTGTTTGAAGACCAGGATCTCAAAACTGGCACCAAGCTCACGGTCTACAGAGCAGTAGTGATATCCGCCCTCATGTATGCTTCAGAGATATGGACTATGTACAGCAGGCACCTCAAAGCACGAGAGAAGTACCACCAATGTCAGTGTTCTCGCTCAGGCCAACATCCTCAACATTGAAGCATTGACTACGCTCGATCAGCTCCAATGGATGGGCCACATCTTTCTCATGCCCGACACGACTCCCAAAACAAGCGCTCTACTCGGAGCTTCGACACAGCAAGCGAGCCCCAGGTGGGCAGACGAAACGCTTCAAGGACGCCCTCAAAGCCGCCTCGAAAAAGTGCAACATCCCCATCGACACCTGAGAATCCCTGGCCCAAGACCGCTCAAAGTGGAGGAGAAGCATCCGGGAAGGTGCCAAACACCTGTAATCTCTAAGCCGGGAGTACGCGGAAGCCAAACGCAAAAAGCGGAAGGAGCGCATGACAACCCAAGCACCTCGCCCACCCATCCCGACAACCACCACCTGCCTCACCTGTGACAGAGACTGTAGATCCCACATTGGTCTCATCAGTTGCCTGAGAACTCATATTAGTGTGGAAGCAAATCATCCTCAACTCTGATAAGAAGATGGGTGTTCGGGACTTGGTATGGATAGCATACGTGCAGCAGAGTTTTGGATGTGCTGAGGCTTATGGAAAATGGATAATGGGAGATTAACCAAGGAACAGCTGTGGATGTGGCCATCCATGAGCTTTGGAATAGTCAAGTCTGGAGGAGACAAAGCCATAGATGAGGATTTCCGCAGTAGATGGGCTGAAGCAGTGGCAGTGACGTAATGTTACACAGATGGAAGTTAGCAGTCTTTGTGACGGAGGCAGTATGGAGTGAGAAGCTTATTTCGGGGTTAAGTTAGACACCAAAGTTGCCAACAGCTGATTTCAAGCTATAATGATAGATGGTAGGGGTGGGGAGGCAGGGGAAGGGAATCAGTGGTGAATGGCACGGAATTTGCAGCAGAGACAGGTCATTGGCTTTGGTCTTCCCAATGTTTAATTGGAAGAAATTGCGCCTCATCCAGGACTGGATGCTGGACGAGTAGTGTGATAACACAACAACAACTTGCATTTATATAAAACTTTTAACGTAGTAAAACATCCTGAGGCACTTTGCAGGAGTGTTATCAAACAAAGTTTGACACCGAGCCACGTAAGGAGATATTAGGACAGGTGGCCAAAAACTTTAGTCAAAAAGGTCGGTTTTAAGGAGCATCTTGAAGGAGGAGAGGTAAAGTGGTTGGAGACGTTTAGGGAACACAGTTATTGCAGGGTTGGGACAGGTAGTCGAACCGAGTGTAATCGGCATACATGTGGAACCAGACCCCACGGGAGAGAAATTGGATAGCACCAACCTACTGGCATGAACTGAACGCAGGGAACGATTCCTGTGCCAAGACTGTTTGGCCCAAGGCTTGATTGAAATTAGACCACCGATCTGTACGTGGCTGCTGTGCACTCCAGACCATTCGCCAGCAAAGCAGACATCAATTTGGGCAGCTGCAACAACCCTAGAGAATGTCGGTGGGGGGGTGGAGGGAGGCGATCGCGAGAGGGTTGAACTGGTGCTGGCAGTGCTCTTTGAGACTGCTGAGGCGCCCCGTCAATTATTAAACTCTGATTAACCTGAGACTCTGCTTACTTAACAACAATTAGACTTTGAGGGGTAGAAATTCACATCGTTAACCGCTGCCGCCTCCCGCAAAATTGTACGGGAGTTAGCGGAGGCGCGAACCGGCAGTACCCCGATCTGCTGAGCTTGCGATGATGACGTCATCGCCATGCGCAGTGACCCGTTTTTGCCCCGGAGCAGAAATTGGGTAGCGCCCCACTTGCGAACCGGGCCGCAGTTTGCTCGTGGGGCGAAAGTTAAAGGGGACGTGTGTTTCGCCATTTTTTTTTAATTGACGACTTATCGGTCTAGCTTTTCGTTGAATATTTTGCAGGGTCTGTGCTGCAGTGTTGTAGCCCGGCACTCTGCTTCTGTGCCGGGCTGCTGCCACAGCACCCTGCTCCCCGGTGGAGAAGTGGTGGCCCCTCTCCCCACTGCAGAGCTCGCAGCGTGCCCTCCCCTGTAACTGCAGGGGAGGACCCTATTCTCCCACCAGCACTAAGGGGCGCTCCGCATAGCACTGGAAAATTCGCGCGCTTACCACCCTGGTCCCGCCCCCAAGAGGAAGTGGAACGCAATGTCGGGCGCGGGTCGGTAACTCCAATTTCGAGGCAGGGGCGGGACTTCTGCGCCAGGCACAGGAAGTCCTGCCTCGCATCGGTTACCGCCCCCAAACGGGGTGCTAGTGAATTTTGGCCCCTGTGTCTTGATAAGGTGTAGTTTCACCGTAGCACAAGAATAATACATTGTGCGTTACATGGCACAGAGTGGCTGTCTTTACAAAACAGCATGACGATTACATTAACGTGAGAAATGCCATGGGAGACTAATGAGAGAAAATAAAAAGGGAATTTCATCTATCCACAGACTGATATTTCTTTACATGACTTGTTTAACTGTTTAATTGTTCCAGAAGTAAGTTAAGTGCATTGTAACTGTACAGTTTCTTGTTGTTTGTAAGGTCTTTATTACTTGCTGAGATTGAAAAGGAAGAGAAGGAAAAAGATTGGTACTATGCGCAGCTTCAAAATCTCACGAAAAGGATCGATAATCTCCCTCTCACAGAAAATGTAAGTTAAGCTGAATTTTTGCTAATTATTTTTCCATAAAGTAATTGGTTATATCGAAAGGAACATGTAATTTTGTAAACGTTCCTGTATTTTTTAGCTAAATAAGCTCCAATCTGTAATTTTTCATTGCATTATATTGGTGTAACATTATTGCCTAGAACCTTTTAGCTTGTTCCATTGTGACCAAGGGCATTACAATATGAAAAATGTACATTTCTAGCACCTTGAATCTCATGAGACATCGCCAGAGATGAAAATTACCAGATACCAAGCAGTGATGGGAGAAAAGATAGAAGTGGTGCATATGAAGGCTTGATCAGAGATAGATTTTGAGGAGACTGTTGAATGGAAGACACAGCAAGGCTTTAGAGAAAGAATCCTGAGTGTGCGACTGAGATCGCTGACGGGTTTATTGCTAAAGATGTCATGGACGATGAGAAGTCTGTAAGGGAGGGTGGCGGCAGAAGATCAAAGGATGTGTGCAAAAGCTAATAGTAAATTGCAAAGATGGGGAAGGGTGAAACCATGTTGGGACTTATAGATGAGGGCAAATAATTTGAATTCAATGCATTATGGGATAGTGAGCCGATTAATGTTTGAGGACAGAGGTGGTCTGGAAATAGGACATAGTGTGGGGTAGGATGTGGGCAGTGGCATTTAGGTAAGTATCAATTTATTAAGGGGAGAACTCGGGAGGCCAGCAAAGAGACAATTGGACTACTAAAGTCTGGAGACAGAAAAAGCTATGGCAAGAGTTCCAACAGATGTATGGACAGATGTGGACTATGTTGCATAGGTGAAAATAGGGGGTCATGGTGATGGCTAGGATGCAGGGTTTGAGGTTCAGCTTAGGGTCGAACAGGACCCTGATGTTGTGCAACACTGGTCTCGCTGTGAACAAGCAGCCAAGGAGAGAAATGAATGAAAGAAAAAGAAAGACTTGGATTTATAAAACATCTTTCACAACCACTGGACGTCTCAAAGCGCTTTAAAGCCAATCAAGTACTTTTGGAGTGTAGTCACTGTTGTAATGTAGAAAACGCAACAACCAATTTGCGCACAAGCAAGCTTCCACAAACAGCAATATGGTAATGACCAGATAATCTGTTTTTTTTGTTATGTTGATTGAGGGATAAATATTGGCCAGGACACCGGGGATAACTCCCCCGCTCTTCTTCGAAATAGTGCCATGGGATCTTTTACATCCACTTGAGAGAGCAGACAGCGCCTCGGTTTAACGTCTCATATGAAAGACGCAACCTCCGACAGTGCAGTGCTCCCTCAGCAATCAGACTAATGTGTCAATTTGTTTGTCAGGAGCAAAATAGATTGGCTTTGGTTTTAGTGAGTTGAAGTAGGTTCCTGCTCATTCAGGACTTAAATGCTAGACCAGCGGTTGAACTGTACAATGGAGGTTGACGAATTCAGGTTGTTAGAAAGTAGAGTTAGGTTTTGTCAACATATAAGGGAAAGCTGACCTCATGCCTATGAATTATGTAGACAAAGAAAAGAAGGGGACCAGGAAAGTAGCCTTGGAGACACATAATGACTGAGCAAGAGGGGTCCAAAGAGTAATTGCAGAGATCTTCTAACTTTGTGAGGACAAGTAGGAGTAGAACCAAACTAGGGCAGTGCCACGGAGGTGGACCACACAGGAGCTAGGAGGAGAATGGAGTGGTTGACTGGGTCAAACACCAAGACTTGGACCACAATATTTCAGTGCTGTATAGAGGCAGAAACTATTGAAGGAATTCAAAGAGGGAGTGATGAGAGGTGGGCAAATAGCTGAATGCCGATGACCCATTCAAGGACTTCAGAAAGAAGGGGGTGGCAAAGTAGTCGCGTGCACAAGAGGTGGGTCTCATGGAGGTGATAAACTTTGTTAGGGTGGAACTGAGGGTAGAAGCTTCAGAGTAATGTGGTCAGGGGAAGGATATGGGCTGTGGGGCAGGGGGACGGTGGTCAGGGATGGGGAAGATGCAGCTGAGGCAACAGAGCCTATGGTCTTAATCTTTGACGGGAAGAATTATTTCAGCTTCGCACAGTTGGTATTGGGAGACAAGATGAGGGGCACAAAGAAAGGAAATTGGAGAAGTCATTTTGCCATCAAGAGGAGCCTGGCATTGTCTTTGCCCTCCATAGTGAATCTAAGTGAGTTCTTAACTCACCATGGCAAATTATGAAATTGAATTCACTAAATCTGGGAATTGTGGGCAAGTGGGTGATTTATTTTTCCCTTTTATTTCGTGCAAGTTCATGTCGATGTCATGTATTAATGTGTTAGATTATGTAAACTCATTTGAAAAGTGGTTTTGAACTGTTACTCTGGGCTCAATTTTTCCCAATGCCGTTTTTTGGTGTATCTCAAGAGTTATGCCCGTTTTTGGGGACCTGACTACGCAAAAAAAGTGAAAGTTTCCCCTTCTAATTTTTGAAATTGGTACCGTGCAGCCTGTCCTTTAGCTTCGGGGGGTGGAGCTTAATGTCTGTGCTGAGAAAAGGATGCCCCCCCCAGATACCCCCCCCCCCAGATATAGTAAAAGCTTTTACAGATATAGTAAAAATTTTTACAGATATATAAAACGGAAGAGTGACTAAAGTAAATGTTGGTCCCTTAGAAGATGAGAAGGGAGATTTAATAATGGGATCTGTGGAAATGGCTGAGACCTTAAACAATTATTTTGCTTCGGTCTTCACAATGGAAGACACAAAAACCATGCCAAAAATTGCTGGTCACAGGAATGTGGGAAGGGAGGACCTTGAGACAATCACTATCACTAGGGAGGTAGTGCTGGACAGGCTAATGGGACTCAAGGTAGACAAGTCCCCTGGTCCTGATGAAATGCATCCCAAGGTATTAAAAGAGATGGCAGAAGTTATAGCAGATGCATTCGTTATAATCTACCAAAATTCTCTGGACTCTGGGGATTGGAAAGCAGCTAATGTAACGCCTCTGTTTAAAAAAAGGGGGCAGACAAAAGGCAGGTAACTATAGGCCGGTTAGTTTAACATCTGTAGTGGGGAAAATGCTTGAAGCTATCATTAAGGAAGAAATAGCGGGACATCTAGATAGGAATAGTGCAATCAAGCAGATGCAGCATGGATTCATGAAGAGGAAATCATGTTTAACTAATTTACTGGAATTCTTTGAGGATATAACGAGCATGGTGGATAGAGGTGTACCGATGGATGTGGTGTATTTAGATTTCCAAAAGGCATTCGATAAGGTGCCACACAAAAGGTTACTGCAGAAGATAAAGGTACGCGGAGTCAGAGGAAATGTATTAGCATGGATAGAGAATTGGCTGGCTAACAGAAAGCAGAGAGTCGGGATAAATGGGTCCTTTTCGGGTTGGAAATCGGTGGTTAGTGGTGTGCCACAGGGATCGGTGCTGGGACCACAACTATTTATACATAGATGACCTGGAGGAGGGGACAGAGTGTAGTGTAACAAAATTTGCAGATGACACTAAGATTAGTGGGAAAGCGGGTTGTGTAGAGGACACAGAGAGGCTGCAAAGAGATTTGGATAGATTAAGCGAATGGGCTAAGGTTTGGCAGATGGAATACAATGTCGGAAAGTGTGAGGTCATCCACCTTGGGGGGGGGGGGGGGGAAACAGTAAAAGGTAATATTATTTGAATGGGGAGAAATTACAACATGCTGAGGTGCAGAGGGACCTGGGGGTCCTTGTGCATGAATCCCAAAAAGTTAGTTTGCAGGTGCAGCAGGTAATCAAGAAGGCGAATGGAATGTTGCCCTTCATTGCGAGGGGGATGGAGTACAAAAGCAGGGAGGTCCTGCTGCAACTGTATAGGGTATTGGTAAGGCAATACTTGGAGTACTGCGTGCAGTTTTGGTCACCTTACTTAAGGAAGGATATACTAGCTTTGGAGGGGGTACAGAGACAATTCACTAGGCTGATTCCGGAGATGAGGGGGTTACCTTATGATGACAGATTGAGTAGACTGAGTCTTTACTCGTTGGAGTTCAGAAGGATAAGGGGTGATCTTATCGAAACATTTAAAATAATGAAATGGATAGACACGATAGAGGCAGAGAGGTTGTTTCCACTGGTAGGGGAGACTAGAACTAGGGGGCACAGCCTCAAAATACGGGGGAGCCAATTTAAAACAGAGTTAAGAAGGAATTTCTTCTCCCAGAGGGTTGTGAATCTGTGGAATTCTCTGCCCAAGGAAGCAGTTGAGGCTTGCTCATTGAATGTATTCAAATCACAGATAGATAGATTTTTAACCAATAAGGGAATTAAGGGTTACGGGAGAGGGGAGTAAGTGGAGCTGAGTCCACGGCCAGATCAGCCATGATCTTATTGAATGGCGGAGCAGGCTCGAGGGGCTAGATGGCCTACTCCTGTTCCTAATTCTTATGTTCTTATGTACCCCCGCCTTCTGCACATGCGTGAAAAAAAATGGAAGTTTTTTTTATGTGACTGCTATGGACGCGCATGCCCAGTACACCTCCCGGTCTGCATTCATTCATTTTTAAAGAGCCAGTTGTGCGTGAGAACTTTTAGTGGTGTGTGAGAACTTTAATTCTCAGTGGAAATAATCGGTCCTTAATAAAGTAATGTGAGTAAGTGTGACCTTAGTCTCTTTATTCTAATTCCATAGTCCTGGAACAACATGGGAGGCCTGCTTATATGCTGGGACTCCAACAGATACGCCCTCTGGTGGTGGTAGAATGCTGGCTACATAGGGTTGCATACATAACATCACTCCCTCCCAAAGTCAATAGTACACTTATTTACAAGGTGAGACGATCTGGGGCTTTTCTCTCCCTAGTCGATTGTCTCGGTACAAATGCAGGTGCAGGTGAGTTGGTTGGTTCTTTGCTGGGCTGCTGCGCAGCTGGCCTTGCCGGGCTGCTGGGGATGATGAGTTCAGCTTCGTGGTCAACCGTGATGTCGGTTGCCACTTGTGTGTGTGTCGGAGGGTCGAAGTTGGTGGTGTCCTTTTCAGGTTGCTCGTGGCTGTCTGTGAATCGCAGTTTGGTTTGGTCCACATGCTTTCCGCAAGTTAGTCCATTTGCGAGTTTGACCTGAAACACCCTACTCCCTTCTTTGGCTATGACAGTGCCAACAAGCCATTTGGGACCATGTCCATAGTTGAGTACAAATACAGGGTCATTGACTTCAATATCGCGTGACATGGTACATGCTTTGTTGATGCCGCCTGTCCTCGACTTGATCATGGAGATCAGGATGGACGAGAGCCTTGTTTTGAGAGTCCTTTTCATGAGCAGCTCAGCTGGGGGGAACCCCGGTGAGCAAGTGGGGTCTGGTGCGGTAGCTGAGCAGGACTCGGGACAGGCAGGTCTGCAGGGAGTCTTCTAACACACGATTCAAGCTTTGCTTGATGATTTGGACTGCTTGTTCTGCCTGGCCATTGGATGCGGGTTTGAACGGGGCAGATGTGACGTGCTTGATCCCATTGTGGGTCATGAATTCCTTGAATTCAGCGCTGGTGAAGCACGGCCCATTGTCGCTGATTAGGACATCAGGCAGGCCGTGCGTGGCAAACATGGCTCATAGGTTTTCGGTGGTGGCAGTGGACACGCTTACAGACATTATTACACACTCAACCCACTTTGAATAAGCATCCACAACAACCAAGAACATTTTGCCCAGAAATGGGCCAGCGAAGTCATCATGGATCCTAGACCACGGTTTGGAGGGCCATGAAAACAAACTTAGCGGTGCCTCCCTGGGTGCATTGTTCAGTTGAGAGCAAGTGTTGCGTTGGCGCACGCAAGACTCCAAATCTGAATCGATGCTAGGCCACCACACATGGGATCTGGCTGTAGCTTTCATCAATATGCCTGGGTGGGTACTATGTAGGTCGCGTATGAACGTGTCCCTGCCTTTCTTGGGAAAAACCACGCGATTACACCACAAAAGACAGTCCGCCTGTATGGACATTTTGCCTTTACGCCGCTGGAACGGCTTGATCTCTTCATGCATCTCCGCTGGGACGCTGGACCAGCTCCCATGGAGGACACAGTCTTTTACAAGGGACAGTAAAGGATGCTGGCTGGTCCAGGTCCTGATCTGGCGGGCCATAACAGGTGACTTTTCATTTTCAAATGCATCCATCACCAAGAGCAAGTCTGCAGGCTGTGCCATTTCCACCCCTGGGTGGGCAATGGTAGCCGACTGAGGGTGTCAGTGCAGTTCTCTGTGCCTGGCCTGTGGCGAATTACATAGTTATAAGTGGACAGCCTAAGTGCCCATCTTTGGATGCGAGCAGAGGCATTGGTATTGCTACCTTTGCTCTCTGAGAATAGCGATATGAGCAGCTTATGGTCAATTTCTAACTCAAACTTAAGCCCAACTGATGCATTTTTTTTACCCCGCAAACGCATGCCAGAGTTTCTTTATCAATCATGCTGTAGGCCCTTTCGGCCTTGGACATGCTCCTGGACGCATAAGCGACCAGTTGCAATGTTGCCGATTCATTTGCTTGTTGTAACACACACCCGACCCCGTATGAAGACGCATTGCAAGCTAGCACGAAACGTTTACAAGGATCATACAGGATAAGAAGTTTGTTGGAACATAACAGATTTCGGGCTTTCTCAAAAGCTGTCTCGTGATTCCTCCCATACCCAGTCATCTCCCTTGTGTAGCAACACGTGTAGAGGCTCTAGCAAGATGCTTAATCCGGGTAGGAAATTACCAAAATAATTGAGTCCCAGGAATGACCGCAGCTCCGTCACGTTCTGTGGTCTCGGCGCGTTCTTGATGGCCTCTGTCTTGGCGTCGGTGGGTCTGATGCCGTCTGCCGCGATTCTTCTCCATAAGAGCTCGACCTCTGGCGCCAAGAAAACACACTTCGAGCGTTTCAACATGAGTCCCACACGATCTAGCCGACTTAGAACCGCTTCCAGGTTCTTCAAGTGTGTGATGGTGTCCCGACCTGTGACCAGTATATTGTCCTGGAAAATCACGGTGCGTGGAACCAACTTTAGCAAACTCTCCATGTTCCTTTGAAAAATAGCCTCGTCCGATCGAATCCCAAACGGGCATCTATTGTAGATGAACAAACCTTTGTGCTTGTTGATGCAGGTGAGGCCTTTAAAAGATTCCGCCAGCTCCTGCATCATGTAGGCTGAGGTCAGGTCCAACTTGGTGAACATCTTTCTTCCTGCCAGCATCGCAAATAGGGTCGTCTGCCTTGGGTAGTGGGTACTGCTCCTGCAGCGAAAAACGGTTAATCGTTACTTTATAGTCCCCGCAAATTCTGACCGTGCCATCGCCCGAGAGAACCGGCACAATCGGACTGGCCCACTCGAACTCCACCGGCGCGATGATGCCTTCTCATTGCAGACTGTCTAGCTCGATCTCCACTTTCTCTTGCATCATATATGGCACTGCCCGTGCCTTGTGGTGGATGGGTCATGTACTGGGAATCAAGTGGATCTGCACCTTCACTCCCGAGAAACTTCCAATGTCTGGCTCAAACAACGACGGAAACTTGCTCAGAACCTGGGCACATGAGGCGTCGTTGATATACGAAAGCGCTCGAATGTCATCCCAGTTACAGCGGATTTTTCCCAGCCAGCTTCTGCCGAACAGTGTAGGGCCATCTCCTGGACTGGACAGGTTAGATGCAGGAAGAATGTTCCTGTTGTTGGGGAAGTCCAGAACCAGGGGACACAGTCTAACGATAAGGGGTAAGCCTTTTAGGACCGAGATGAGGAGAAACTGCTTCACTCAGAGAGTTGTTAACCTGTGGAATTCTCTGCCGCAGAGAGTTGTTGATACCAGTTTGTTGGATATATTCAAGAGGGAATTAGATATGGCCCTTACGGCTAAAGGGATCAAGGAGTATGGAGAGAAAGCAGGAAAGGGATACTGAGGTGATGATGAGCCATGATCTTATTGAATGGTGGTGCAGGCTCGAAGGGCAGAATGGCCTACTCCTGCATCTATTTTCTTTGTTTCTACTCTCCATAGTGGTAGTTCGTGCACTGCTCCATGATGGAATCAATTATTAAGGATGTCATAGCAGCGCATTTGGAAAGAGGTGACGTGATAGGTCCAAGTCAGCATGGATTTGTGAAAGGGAAATCATGCTTGACAAATCTTCTGGAATTTTTTGAGGATGTTTCCAGTAGAGTGGACAAGGGAGAACCAGTTGATGTGGTATATTTGGACTTTCAGAAGGCTTTCGACAAGGTCCCACACAAGAGATTAATGTGCAAAGTTTAAGCACATGGGATTGGGGGTAGTGTGCTGACATGAATTGAGAACTGGTTGTCAGACAGGAAGCAAAGAGTAGGAGTAAATGGGTACTTTTCAGAATGGCAGGCAGTGACTAGTGGGGTACCCAGCTGTTTACACTGTACATTAATGATTTAGACAAGGGGATTAAATGTAGTATCTCCAAATTTGCGGATGACACTAAGTTGGGTGGCAGTGTGAGCTGCGAGGAGGATACTATGAGGCTGCAGAGTGACTTGGTTAGGTGAGTGGGCAAATGCATGGCAGATGAAGTATAATGTGGATAAATGTGAGGTTATCCACTTCGGTGGTAAAAACAGAGAGACAGACTATTATCTGAATGGTGACAGATTCGGAAAAGGGGAGGTGCAACGAGACCTGGGTGTCATGGTACATCAGTCATTGAAGTTTGGCATGCAGGTACAGCAGGTGGTTAAGAAAGCAAATGGCATGTTGGCCTTCATAGCGAGGGGATTTGAGTACAGGGGCAGGGAGGTGTTGCTACAGTTGTACAGGGCCTTGGTGAGGCCACACCTGGAGTATTGTATACAGTTTTGGTCTCCTAACTTGAGGAAGGACATTCTTGCTATTGAGGGAGTGCAGCGAAGGTTCACCAGACTGATTCCCGGGATGGTGGGACTGACCGATCAAGAAAGACTGGATCAACTGGGTTTGTATTCACTGGAGTTCAGAAGAATGAGAGCGGACCTCATAGAAACGTTTAAAATTCTGACGGGTTTAGACAGGTTAGATGCAGGAAGAATGTTCCCAATGTTGGGGAAGTCCAGAACCAGTGGTCACAGTCTAAGGATAAGGAGTAAGCCATTTAGGACCGAGATGAGGAGAAACTTCTTCACCCAGAGAGTGGTGAACCTGTGGAATTCTCTACCACAGAAAGTTGTTGAGGCCAATTCACTAAATATATTCAAAAGGGAGTTAGATTAAGTCCTTACTACTAGGGGCATCAAGGGGTATGGCGAGAAAGCAGGAAGGGGGCACTGAAGTTGCATGTTCAGCCATGAACTCATTGAATGGCGGTGCAGGCTCGAAGGGCTGAATGGCCTACTCCTGCACCTATTTTCTATGTTTCTATAGGAGACTTTTACTGCTGCGCTGCCAATTACAGGGATCAGCTCTTTAGTGTAATTTCTCAGCTTGGTGTGAATGGGGCTCAGCTTGCGCCTGTGTGCCTTGTTGCACCACAGTCTCAAAGGCCTTTTTGCTCATGATGA
This sequence comes from Pristiophorus japonicus, assembly GCF_044704955.1. NCBI lineage: Eukaryota > Metazoa > Chordata > Chondrichthyes > Pristiophoridae > Pristiophorus > Pristiophorus japonicus. Next base: position 149,858,953 of record NC_091977.1, on the reverse strand, counting down.
ACTGACTCGCACCCGTGTCCAATTCTATGGATACTGGAATTCCGTTCAGTTCAACTTTTAACATTATCAGTGGACATTTTGTGGTGAAGGTGTGCACCCCATACACTTCTGCCTCCTCGGTTTGAGTCTCTAGTTCAGTTTGATCCGCCATGGATCAGTCTTCCTCTGCAACGTGGTGGTTTGCAGCTCGTCTGCACATTCGCTGGAGGTGTCCCATTGTTCCACAGCCTTTGCATGCATACTGTTTGAAACGGCATTGATGAGCTCGATGATCACCTCGGCAGCGCCAACAAGGTGTTTGTTAACTGCCTCGCATTAACGCTTGATGGCGGACTCTGAGTCATCTGAGGTCGTGCAGCTGCAGGCGTGTATGTTCTGCCATATGCATTCCTGCCGGAAAACGACGTTACTTTGTGTACAGTACTTGCCAAAACATCTTTATGCTGCGAAATTTGTTTGGTTTTATCACTGGTGGACATAAATGCCTTCGTTATGGCTTTGCTCAGGTTCGGTGTTTTAACAGTCAATAGTTTACGAACGATAACCTCATGGCCAAAGCCAAGCACAAAAAAGTCTCTTAGCATTTGCTCCAGGAATCTTCAAATTCGCAATGTCCTGCAAGGCGCCTTAGTTCGGCGACATAGCTCGCTACTTCCTGGTCTTCAGACCGTTAACATGTATAAAATCGATACCTTGCCATCAAAACGCTCTCCTTCGGATTTAGGTGCTCCCGGACCAACGTACACAGTTCTTCATACGATTTGGTTGTTGATTTCACCGGAGCAAGAAGATTCTTCATGAGGCCATAGGTTGTTGCACCGCAGACAGTGAGGTGGATCGCCTTTTGTTTGGTAGCGTTCTCATCCCCTTCCAGCTCGTTGACCATGAAGTATTGGTCGAGTCGCTCCACAAAGGCCTCCCAATCGTCCCCTTCTGAGAATTTCTCCAGGATACCAACAGTTCTCTGCATTTTCACGTGATGGTTCGTTATCTTGTCGCCAGTTGTTATGTCCTTAATAAAATAATGTGATTGAGTACTATAAATGTAAGTGTGACCTTAGTCTCTCTATTCTAACTCCAGAGTCCTGGTACAGCATGGGAGGCCTGCTTATATATTGTGTTCCCAAGGGATGATGGGGTCCCTTGGGACGCCAACAGATACACCCTCTGGTTGCGGTAGAATGCTGGTTACATAATGTTGCACACATAACAATATGCAACACAGCTCAAGGACCAAGAATTTCTCAAGAAGAAGTAATTGAGGCCACATGGTACGAACTGGACACCAGCAGAGGTCAAATAAAAGTTTCACCAAAAGAAATGAAGAAATGCTGGAACCAACTTTCACAAGATTACTGTGCAATGGTGACTGCCATGAGATCTTGGAGGCCAGTGCAAAAATAAGTGGCAGGACCTTGGTCAAGTACTTAGTGTAAGTAATATTTTCATTTATTCACTGGAATTGCAATTGTAAGTGTGACCATCTGTATATGTCCCACACAACATCCTCTTAAAAAAAGTTCGATTTTCATCTTTGCAGAGGAAGGTGGCACAAAACAAAAGAGAGAAACTCGAACAGGAGGAGGCCTGACATATCTGCACCCACTGACACCCTTGGAAGAGAGGTTCGCTGCTTTGATGGGTCCTGTCTGGAGAAAAGCAACCACCACTGCAAAAGCCCACTCTCGAGGGAGAGGGTAAGTCCTGCAAATTCCACAGTCTGGCTTTGCTAAAAGTTAAGTACTGCGCGGGCTAGCCATGTTTCGGTTTATGAGGATGTCTCCGTCAGCTATGCTTTGGTTGATGCAATGTGCTCCCTTTCATCGTGGTCCTTCAAATGAGTCTGCTGCCTGCGCTGTGTGAGCCTACTCATGCCACCCTGCCCCCTCTGCTGCTAACCATTTGTCTGTTCTGTTATATTTTGCAGAACTTGAGGCCAACCCTGATGAGGCTGAAGCCGATACAGAAGGAAATTCGGATTCGGACGAACCTGAAGAGGAGAACATCTTCCAGCCCAAGAGCATGGGGGTGAGGGAGAGGGGAGGATGAAGCCCTCACTATTGTACTCTGGAGGAGGTGCTGGTGCCATCCATTGAGGTGCTAACCCCTTTCCTGAGTGGTCTGAATGTTGGGACATTTCATGGTTTCACACAGTCCGAGGCTGCGGGTTCTAGTGGGGTGCAGCGAGCCACACCCAGGGTGAGGAGGGGAAGGAGAGCTCGACAACACTCTCCTGAGGTGCAGGATGTAACAGATGTGGTTCACATGATGGCATTAAGTGGGGAGAGCATTGACCTGACATGATCACTCCTGGATACCATCAGTGGGGTGGGTGATAAAGTATCGGGACTGTCGGAAGAAATAGGAACACTGTCCGGGCACATTAGGGATGGAATGTCACAGGTAGCTGATGCAGTGTCGGTGAACACGAGGGAGCGAATGTTGCAGGTAGTTGAGACGCTGTCGGGCACATAAGGGAGGGAATGTGGAGGTAGCTGCTGCAATAAGGGAACAAACCCAAACCCCGCAGCCATTGACGGAATCAATTGCCACTCCCACTCCAATCGCCAGACGAACCTCTGAAGAGGCCCAAGCCGGGCCTTCCACATTACCGGCTGCCCATGCCCCACATCAAAAAGTGCGCATTACCCGAGATGCACGAAAGAATAAGCTTGGTACCAACCTGAGAAATGCTGCACCACCACCTGCGGGCAAGTGTGGAATCAACAAGACCAAACGCAGCGGGCAGTCTTAGAATAAAGTGGAGGAGAGATGGGTGCAGCCTTTCTTTGCTGTTATCATTATTGTTGTTACTATTGTAACTGTTCTCAAATTAAACGTTTTTTTATAAGTGATGGAAATTTACAAGTTTAAAAGTTTGTAAGTGATCTTAACTGAAAGCTTTAACGTTTTATACAAGAATATTTTTATTACCTTTTTAAGTACAAACGTGTGAAACTTTTGAAAAAAATATATTTTAAATTATAACTGAATCATTTACATTATTTGTTCCATTAACACAACACAACATTACTGAACAGGTCCAAACAGTAAACATGGTCCATTTGGAATCACTGCCGCTGAGCCTTCAGGCAGCAAAGCATTCACGAATGAGCTGCTGGTGCAAGGCTCGAGCAATCGTTAAAGGGGCATGACGGCCCGCCCTCCCCCACCGTCATGCTCCGGGTTCCGGTTGTTGCATGGCTTCCTCATCCTCCTCGTCATCTGCATCTTCCTCCTCATCATCAGTCACTCTCACCTCAGGTGGGTTTTCTACTACCAGCTGCTGCTCTCTCTTGATGGCTAAGTTGTGCAGCGTACAGCACACAACAGTGAACTGACTGACAATCTCAGGGGAGTATTGCAAGTAGCCTTCGGAATGGTCCAGGCATCATAAACACTGCTTCAAGATGCCAATGGTCCTCTATTATGCTGCGCGTCGCAATGTGTGACATGTTGTATTCCCGTTCATGCTTAGGGGCGTCATGAGCCAGGTGGCGAAAGGGTACCCTTGCCTCCCAGCAGCCAGCTCTGCCCTTCTGGCTGCTGCTGCAACATGGCTCTCGTGTAGGACGAACACATCATGGGTGCTCCCAGGGTATCTCACATCAACTGACATGATGTCGTCACAGACGAGCTGCACATTCACGGAGTGGAAGCCTTTTCTGTTCCTGTACATCTCGGAATCGTCCAAAGGTACTCGCAAGGCGATATGGGTACAATCAGTGCAGCCCTGTACCTTCGGGAAGCCAGCAATACTGGAGAAGCCCACAGCCCTGTCACACATTGCCTGGGCGGTCATGGGGAACTTTATGTCGTCATTCCTCCGGGTATATAGTGCAGCAGTCACCTGCTAAAAGCAAATATGTGTTGCATGTTGAGAAATGGCGCATACATCCCCAGTTGTGGCCTGGAACGATCCAAATGCATAGAATGAAAGTGCAACTGTAACCTTCACTTCAACTGACCAAGCAGTCCTCCTGACACTTTTACGGTGCAGGTCTGCTTTTATTAACTCTCCGATCTCGGTTACAACTTCTTTGCGGAAACACAGCCTTCTCACACAGTCTGCATCACTCGGGTGTAGGTATGAACACCTGTCTCGATATTCCCGATGTGGGGTAAGGTCTCCTGCCCATCATCCTATGTGCTCTGACGATCCTCAGGTGATGATGCCGAATCAATCTTCTCCGCAGCACCATCATGCAGAAGGCTTGCCCAAGGTATGGCATTACCAATATTGCCTCCATAATTTAATTGTAGCTTTGCAAGAAGCTCAACGGCAAGTACCACTCCACCACTGAACGTCTCCTCACCGGGCTCGAGGGTCAGAGCATCAGCTGGCAGAATCACTCCCTCGCCCAGATACGGGCTCAGTTTACGCCCCCCCCCTGCCCCCCCAACTCTGCCTCGGGCTTCTTTGAAGCAGCTGTATAGCCTAAGGGTTCTCATTCCTTATATAAGTGGCTGTCAGTTCAGTTCGGCTCACACCCCACCCCGGACTTCTTTTGAAACCGAACCCCTGTGTCCGGGCGAGGAAGCACTTCTGCCGCCCGACGCTCTGACCCTCGAGCCGGTGAGGAGATGTTCGGTGGTAGGCTGGTACTTTGAAAAACCAAAAATTAAAGAATTGCATTAGACTTCCATTTTCTCCCTTTTGACTTTGAAATAATTAAGATTTATGATGCATATTCTTTGCCTTCTTGACTCCTTCCAAAACTTTGCCTAAAAACAATAGCGTCTTTCTGCGCCGATTTTTGCAATGTGCTGCTTTTTCTTAAGTGCCCAAAAGATTTTTTAGGAGTCGTCACATACGCCGTCCAAGGAAAAATGTAAGTTGGCTAAACTTGCTTGAAGGTGAAAAACTGGCTCAGACAAATCGTACCTAAGTGAATTACGCTGGCGCAGAAACTTTGGGGAAACTTGGAGATTTTAATTACTCCCAAAAAAACGGCGCACGCCAAAAAAAACGGAGCAGATAATTGGGGAAAATTGAGCCCTATGACCCGAATTTAAACCCAGTCTGGGTTGTTGAGGCAGAATCTTCTTCTATCTTGTTCAGATCGACTTCCATGTGTAGAGATAAACGTGTAATAAACTTGATAATTAGATAAAGGTTAGACAATTATACAAAGAAATTGTATATGTATAACGTAAGAAATTATACAACTTTCATAAAATTATGAGAGCTTATAAAGCACATCAAAGTAATCCATAAGTAGCTAATTTATTAATTACACCAAGTGCCAGCTTAGCACAGTGACTCTGGGCCCAAGTTTCCACAAGAAAAAAAACGGGCGCCCCTCCGAGCTGGGCACCCGTTTTTCGCGCCTAAAACGGCGCCTAAAAAAATCCTCGGTATTCTGCACCGACTGACAGGTCCTCTGGCTCTTGGCGCAGCAGCACGAGCTGTGGGGGGGGCGGAGCCAGGTCCCGGCGCTGAAAACAGTGCCGGGACCTCTGCACATGCGCGCTACAGTCGGCACACAAGTGCAGTAGCTCCAAGCGCCGAACTGTGTGGGAGGGGCCCGTAGCCCTGGCCCAATGGCCTCACTGGGGCTCCTCCCACGGCCAGCTCCTGCTCCCCGCCTGACCAGACCCGACACTCGCTCCCACCCACCCTCCCCGCTGACCAGACCCGACCCGAGACCCGCTCCCCTCCCCCCGACTGACCCGACCCGCGCTCCTGTTCACCGACCCGACGTCCCCCCTCTCTCTCTCCCTCCCCCTCCCTCCCCTCCCCTCTCTCTCCCCCCCCTCTCTCTCCCTCCCTCCCTCCCTCCCTCCCTCCCTCCCCCTCTCTCTCTCTCTCTCTCTCTCCCCCTCCCGCTCAGCGGCACGAACGGCTGCAGAATTCTCCCTGGCTGAAGCACTTTCACACAGGTAGGAAGATGGTTTATTTAATCTTTTCTTGGCTTATAAATGTTTATTCAGGTTGGATTTATTTGTATAATATTTGTAGAAGTATAAATCAGGATTTATTGTCGAATTTAATGAGTTCCCTTCCCCCCACCCCCCACCTCGTTCTGGACGCCTAATTTGTAACCTGCTCCTGATTTTTTAATGTGTAGAACAGGTTTTTTCAGTTCTACAAAAATCTTCACTGGCTCCATTCTACTTTAGTTTGGAGTACATTTTCACTGTGGAAACTTTCAAATCAGGCGTCAGTGGTCGGACACGCCCCCTATTGAAGAAAAAATTCTGTTCTAAAGTAGAACTGTTCTACCTGACGAGAACTGCAGAAAAAAAAATGTGGAGAATTGCGATTTCTAAAATAGTCCGTTCTCCACCAGTTGCTCCTAAAAATCAGGCGCGAATCATGTGGAAACTTGGGCCCTCTGAGTCAAAAAATTGAGTTCCAGCCCTGCTACTGACTTCAGTATATAATCTAGGCTGAAAGTTCAGTGGGAGTGCCTCTAATGTGTTGAAATTGGATGAGACATTGGCCCGGATTTTGTGGTGGTAATGGCAGCAAAACTGTCGGTGTTCAACATCATTACTCCTCTGAAACTGACAGCAACTTTTGGAGCTGACACAATCGTAGATAAACGCGGAAATCTATTAAGTTGCTGAAGGTGCTTCTATACTTCTCCATAAGATGCAATGTTGAAATTCCCGAAGCAGCAATCTTTGAGAAATCACTGAACTAATGAGAACTTAAGCTTTTACCGTGTAATATTGCTATTAAAAAACCCTGAAAAAGTTAAGTCTTGTTGAATGAGGTGTTACTGTGTTTTTAATGGCGTACTAATTCATAATGACTGCTGAATAACCATTCTGGCCCTGAAAACTCTAAGTTGTGGAATGTCAGCTTTTTAAAATTCCGTGGTTTTTAATTTTTTTCTTTTTTTCTTTTTAAAAATGTGTTTATAATATTTCAGCTTCTATCTTAATCCCATGTTTATGTCCCAATCTTTATTTCACTTTCTAAAATAATTAATGAAGTGAAAGAAAATCGATGCATTTTACTTCCTGGTTTGCTGTCTCTGGGAATTCTTCAACGTGATTGGCTGCTTAGCCAGCTTGATGACTTCACTGTTGCTGGATGTTGGAGACCCCCTAGACTTGATGCCAGAAAGAAAGACTTGCATTTATATAGTGCCTTTCACAACCACTGGACATCTCAAAGTGCTTTACAGCCAATGAAGTACTTTTGAAGTGTAGTCACTGTTGTAATGTGAGAAACGCGGCAGCAAATTTGCCAATCAGCAAGCTCCCACAAACAGCAAATATGATGACCAGATAATCTGGGTTTTTTTTAATGTTGATTGAAGGATAAATATATTGGCTAGGACCCCAGGGATAATTCCCCTGCTCTGCTTCGAAATTGTGCATGGAATCTTTTACGTCCACTTTGAGAGAGCAGATGGGGCCTCAGTTTAGCGTCTCATCCGAAAGACGGCATCTCAAAAAGTGCAATGCTCCCTCAGTGCTGCACTGGAGTGTTACCTTGACATCTATCTCAAGTCCCTGGAGTGGGACTTGAACCCACAACCTTCTCACTCAGAGGCGAAAGCACTACCCACTGAGCCACTGGCTTCGCCACTGACCATAAATTCCAGGCCATTAATTTCAGACCCTGTTAGCCTGTTCAGATAGACATCAAAGAACCCGTGGCACTATTTGAAGAAGAGCGGGAGTTTTCACAGTTTCCTGCCTAACATTCTTTCCTCAAGAGATATACCAAAAACCAGATAATTAATTCATTCATTTTCTTTATCTGCGACATTACTCTGTGCAAATTTGCTGCTGTGTTTATCTACATAGCAGCGAGTACATTTCAAAAACAATCCCCTGGCTGTAAAGCACTTCGGGACATCCTGAGAACATATGTGGTGTATAAATACGAGTTTTTTTATTTCTGTACAATTTCACAATCAAGTTTTACACAACAAACAGCCACGTGCTAATGAGAGTAGAGGGAACAGGGTAGTTAGAATAAAAACATGGCTTGAGCAGTAGTGCAAGAGGGAGGGATTCAAATTCCTGGGACATTGGAACCAGTTCTGGGGGAAGTGGGACCTGTACAAAAGGGACGGTCTGCACTTGAGCAGGACTGGAACTGATGTCCTGGGGGCAACATTTATTAATGCAATTCTGGAGTGTTTAAACTAATATGGCAGGGGGATGGGAACCTTTGCAGTGAGACAGGGCAAAGTAATATGCAGTCAGAAACAGATGGTAGAAAGGTAAAACGCAATAGTGGAAGGCCGAGTAAACAAAGGCAAGAAACAAAAAGGGCCACACTACATCATAATTCTAAAAGGACAAAGGGTGTTTTTAAAAAAAACAAGCCTGAAGGCTTTTGTGTCTTAATGCAAGGAGTATCCGTAATAAGGTGGATGAATTAACTGTGCAAATAGATGTTAACAGATATGATGTGATTGGGATTACAGAGACGTGGCTCCAGGATGATCAGGGCTGGGAACTCAACATCCAAGGGTATTCAACATTCAGGAAGGCTAGAATAAAAGGAAAAGGAGGTGGGGTAGCATTGCTAGTTAAAGAGGAGATGAATGCAATAGTTAGGAAGGACATTAGCTTGGATATAAAAGGGGTCGGAGGGTCTAGTAAGGAGGAGGAACTGAGGGAAATCCTTATTAGTCGGGAAATTGTGTTGGGGAAATTGATGGGATTGAAGACCGATAAATCCCCAGGGCCTGATGGACTGCATCCCAGAGTACTTAAGGAGGTGGCCTTGGAAATAGTGGATGCATTGACAGTCATTTTCCAACATTCCATTGACTCTGGATCAGTTCCTATGGAGTGGAGGGTAGCCAATGTAACCCCACTTTTTAAAAAAGGAGGGAGAGAGAAAACAGGGAATTACAGACCGGTCAGCCTGACATCGGTAGTGGGTAAAATGATGGAATCAATTATTAAGGATGTCATAGCAGTGCATTTGGAAAGAGGTAATATGATAGGTCCAAGTCAGCATGGATTTGTGAAAGGGAAATCATGCTTGACAAATCTTCTGGAATTTTTTGAGGATGTTTCCAGTAGAGTGGACAAGGGAGAACCAGTTGATGTGGTATATTTGGACTTTCAGAAGGCTTTCGACAAGGTCCCACACAAGAGATTAATGTGCAAAGTTAAAGCACATGGGATTGGGGGTAGTGTGCTGACATGGATTGAGAACTGGTTGTCAGACAGGAAGCAAAGAGTAGGAGTAAATGGGTACTTTTCAGAATGGCAGGCAGTGACTAGTGGGGTACCGCAAGGTTCTGTGCTGGGGCCCCAGCTGTTTACACTGTACATTAATGATTTAGACGAGGGGATTAAATGTAGTATCTCCAAATTTGCGGATGACACTAAGTTGGGTGGCAGTGTGAGCTGCAAGGAGGATTCTATGAGGCTGCAGAGCGACTTGGATAGGTTAGGTGAGTGGGCAAATGCATGGCAGATGAAGTATAATGTGGATAAATGTGAGGTTATCCACTTTGGTGGTAAAAACAGAGAGACAGACTATTATCTGAATGGTGACAGATTAGGAAAAGGGCAGGTGCAAAGAGACCTGAGTGTCATGGTACATCAGTCATTGAAGGTTGGCATGCAGGTACAGCAGGCGGTTAAGAAAGCAAATGGCATGTTGGCCTTCATAGCGAGGGGATTTGAGTACAAGGGCAGGGAGGTGTTGCTACAATTGTACAGGGCCTTGGTGAGGCCACACCTGGAGTATTGTGTACAGTTTTGGTCTCCTAACCTGAGGAAGGACATTCTTGCTATTGAGGGAGTGCAGCGAAGGTTCACCAGACTGATTCCCGGGATGGCAGGACTGACCTATCAAGAAAGACTGGATCAACTGGGCTTCTATTCACTGGAGTTCAGAAGAATGAGAGGGGACCTCATAGAAACGTTTAAAATTCTGACGGGGTTAGACAGGTTAGATGCAGGAAGAATGTTCCCAATGTTGGGGAAGTCCAGAACCAGGGGACACAGTCTAAGGATAAGGGGGAAGCCATTTAGGACCGAGATGAGGAGGAATTTCTTCACCCAGAGAGTGGTGAACCTGTGGAATTCTCTACCACAGAAAGTTGTTGAGGCCAATTCACTAAATATATTCAAAAAGGAGTTAGATGAAGTCCTTACTACTAGGGGAATCAAGGGGTATGGTGAGAAAGCAGGAATGGGGTACTGAAGTTGCATGTTCAGCCATGAACTCATTGAATGGCGGTGCAGGCTAGAAGGGCCGAATGGCCTACTCCTGCACCTATTTTCTATGTTTCTATGATGTGGAATCTATTTGGGTAGAGCTGCAGAACACCAAAGGGCAAAAAACGTTAGTGGGAGTTGTGTACAGACCTCCAAACAGTAGTAGTGATGTTGGGGAGGGCATCAAACAGGAAATTAGGGGTGCATGCAATAAAGGTGCAGCAGTTATGGGTGACTTTAATGTGCATGTAGATTGGGCTAACCAAACTGGAAGCAATACGGTGGAGGAGGATTTCCTGGAGTGCATAAGAGATGGTTTTCTAGACCAATATGTCGAGGAACCAACTAGGGGGGAGGCCATCTTAGACTGGGTGTTGTGTAATGAGAGAGGATTAATTAGCAATCTCGTTGTGTGAGGCCCCTTGGGGAAGAGTGACCATAATATGGTGGAATTCTACATTAGGATGGAGAATGAAACGGTTAATTCAGAGACCATGGTCCAGAACGTAAAGAAGGGTAACTTTGAAGGTATGAGGCGTGAATTAGCTAGGATAGATTGGTGAATGATACTTAAGGGGTTGACTGTGGATGGACAATGGCAGACATTTAGAGACCGCATGGATGAACTACAACAATTGTACATCCTTGTCTGGCGTAAAAATAAAAAAGGGAAGGTGGCTCAACCGTGGCTATCAAGGGAAATCAGGAATAGTATTAAAGCCAAGGAAGTGGCATACAAATTGGCCAGAAATAGCAGTGAACCCGGAGACTGGGAGAAATTTAGAACTCAGCAGAGGAGGACAAAGGGTTTGAGTCGGGCAGGGAAAATAGAGTTCGAGAGGAAGCTTGCAGGGAACATTAAAACGGACTGCAAAAGGTTCTATAGATATGTAAAGAGAAAAAGGTTAGTCAAGACAAACATAGATCCCCTGCAGTCAGAATCAGGGGAAGTCATAACGGGGAACAAAGAAATGGCAGACCAATTGAACAAATACTTTGGTTCGGTATTCACTAAGGAGGACACAAACAACCTTCCGGATATAAAAGGGGTCAGAGGGTCTAGTAAGAAGGAGGAACTGAGGGAAATCCTTATTCGTCTGGAAATTGTGTTGGGGAAATTGATGGGATTGAAGGCCGATAAATCCCCAGGGCCCGATGGTCTGCATCCCAGAGTACTTAAAGAGGTGGCCTTGGAAATAGCGGATGCATTGACAGTCATTTTCCAACATTCCATAGACTCTGGATCAGTTCCTATGGAGTGGAGGGTAGCCAATGTAACTCCACTTTTTTTTTTAAAAAAAGGAGCGAGAGAGAAAACGGAATTATAGACCGGTCAGCCTGACATCGGTAGTGGGTAAAATGATGGAATCAATTATTAAGGATGTTATAGCAGCGCATTTGGAAAGAGGTGACATGATAGGTCCAAGTCAGCATGGATTTGTCAAAGGGAATTCATGCTTGACAAATCTTCTGGAATTTTTTCAGGATGTTTCCAGTAGAGTGGACAAGGGAGAACCAATTGATGTGGTGTATTTGGACTTTCAGAAGGCTTTCGACAAGGTCCCACACAAGAGATTAATGTGCAAAGTTAAAGCACATCGGATGGGGGGTAGTGTGCTGACATGGATTGAGAACTGGTTGTCAGACAGGAAGCAAAGAGTAGGAGTAAATGGGTACTTTTCAGAATGGCAGGCAGTGACTAGTGGGGTACCGCAAGGTTCTGTGCTGGGGCCCCAGCTGTTTACATTGTACATTAATGATTTAGACAAGGGGATTAAATGTAGTATCTCCAAATTTGCAGATGACACTAAGTTGGGTGGCAGTGTGAGCTGCGAGGAGGATACTATGAGGCTGCAGAGCGACTTGGATAGGTTAGGTGAGTGGGCAAATGCATGGCAGATGAAGTATAATGTGGATAAATGTGAGGTTATCCACTTTGGTAGTAAAAACAGAGAGACAGACTATTATCTGAATGGGGAGGTGCAACGGGACCTGGATGTCATGGTACACCAGTCATTGAAGGTTGGCATGCAGGTACAGCAGGCGCTTAAGAAAGCAAATGGCATGTTGGCCTTCATAGCGAGGGGATTTGAGTACAGGGGCAGGGAGGTGTTACTACAGTTGTACAGGGCCTTGGTGAGGCCACACCTGGAGTATTGTGTACAGTTTTGGTCTCCTAACTTGAGGAAGGACATTCTTGCTATTGAGGGAGTGCAGCGAAGGTTCACTAGACTGATTCCCGGGATGGCGGGACTGACATATCAAGAAAGACTGGATCAACTGGGCTTGTATTCACTGGAGTTCAGAAGAATGAGAGGAGATCTCATAGAAACGTTTAAAATTCTGACTGGTTTAGACAGGTTAGTTGCAGGAAAAATGCTCCCAATGTTGGGGAAGTCCAGAACCAGGGGTCACAGTCTAAGGATAAGGGGTAAGCCATTTAGGACCGAGATGAGGAGAAACTTCTTCGCCCAGAGAGTGGTGAACCTGTGGAATTCTCTACCACAAAGTTGTTGAGGCCAATTTACTAAATATATTCAAAAAGGAGTTTGATGTAGTTCTTACTACTTGGGGGAGCAAGGGGTATGGCAAGAAAGCAGGAATGAGATACTGAAGTTGCATGTTCAGCCATGAACTCATTGAATGGCGGTGCAGGATCGAAGGGCCAAATGGCCTACTCCTGCACCTGTACTCCTGCACCTATTTTCTATGTTTCTAACAAGATTGCATAATGTAAAATGAATAAGCATAAAAGTTCATTTCTATAAATAATGTTTTTTGTGATATAACTCCTCTTTTATGTCAGGTTAACATTGCCTCAACACCTTGCATTTATATAGTGCTTTACAGGTGAAGGATTGTTTCAGAATGCTCAAGGTAGAGAGGTGGACAACTGACTGGAAACCAAAGAAATTGGAGACCAAAATCAAGATCAAAAAGTTGGGTTTTTAGCAGACTTTTGAAGATAGGGAGGGAAAAAGCAAAATAGTCAACCTCCATTCGTGGAGCTGATGGGGCAGAAAATTCTGAACCAGAGGAGTGGAAGATGAATTATTCATGAGCATCGACGTAGCAAGTTGTGGTGGTATTCACAAATTAATTGGTATAGGAAAGGAGAATGTTGCTTTTTGGTCTAATGACTTAAATGGTGCCATGATTTTTTTAATGAAAATGTATGATCTTATATATCCAATAGCCTTGAGGAACAGTTCAGAGTTTCCTTCAACAGTACATTGCGGAATCAATCAGGGAGCAGGCTATCCTAGATCTGGTACTGTGTAATGAGACAGCATTAATAAATGATCTTGTAGTAAAGGATCCTCCATGAATGAGTGATCATAACATGGTTGAATTTTGAATTCAGTTGGAGGGTGAGAAAGTTGGTTCTCAAACCAGTGTCCTAAGCTTAAATAAAGGAGACTACCAACGTATGAGGGCAGAGTTGGCTAAAGTGGACTGGGAAAATAGATTAAAGATGGGACGGTTGATGAGCAGTGGCCGACATTTAAGGAGATATTCCATAACTCGCAACAAAAATATATCCCAATGAGAAGTAAAGACTGTAAGAGAAGGGATAACCATCCATGGCTAGCTAAGGAAATAAGAGATGGTATCAAATTGAAAATAAGGCCATACAATGTGGCCAAGACTAGTGGCAGGCCAGAGGATTGGGAAACTTTTAAAAGCCAGCAAAGAACGACAAAAAAAAAAGAGAGGGAAGATGGATAATGAAAGTAAACTAGCACAAAATATAAAAACAGTAAAAGTTTCGACAGGTACATAAAAAGGAAAAGAGTGGCTAAAGTAAATTTTGGTCCCTAGAGACTGGGGAATTAATAATGGGGAACAGGCAAATGGCAGAGGCGTTGAACAAATATTTTGTATCGGTCTTCACAATAGTGGATAATCAAGATGCTATAGGGAGGGAATCACTATCACTAATGAAGTAGTACTCGGTAAAATAATGGGACTAAAGGCGGACAAGTTCCTTGGACCTGATGGCTTACATCCTCGGGTCTTCAAAGAAGTGGCTGCAGAGATAGAGGATGCATTGGTTGTAATCTACCAAAATTCTCTGGATTCTGGAGAGGTCCAGGCGGATTGGAAAATCGCAAATGCAACGCCCCTATTTTAAAAAAAAAAGGAGGCCGACAAAAAGCAGGAAACTATAGACCAGACCAGTTAGCCTAACATCTGTCGTTGGGAAAATGCTGGAGTCTGTTATTAAGGAAGCCGTAGCGGGACATTTGGAAAAGCATAATTCAATCAAGCAGAGTAACAAGCAGGGTGGATAAGGGGGAACCAGTGGATGTGGTGTATTTGGATTTCCAGAAGGCATTTGACATGGTATCACATAAAAGGTTACTGCACAAGATAAAAGTTCACGGAGTTGAGGGGTAATATATTAGCATGGATAGAGGATTGGCTAACTAACAGAAAACAGTGAGCTGAGATAAATGGGTCATTTTCTGGTTGGCAAGCAGTGACTAGTGGGGTGCTGCAGGGATCAGTGCTGGGTCCTCAACTATTTACAATCTCTGAAGGGGCCGAGTGTAATGTAACCAAGTTTGTAGATGATACAAAGATGGGTGGGAAAGCAAATTGTGAAGAGGGCACACAAAATCTGTAAAAGGATATGGACAGGCTAAATGAGTGGCCAAAAATTTGGCAGATGGAATATAAAGTGGGAAAATGTGAGATTATCCACTTTGGCATAAAAAATAGAAAAGCAAATTATAATTTAAATGGAGAAAAATTGCCAAGTGTTGCAGTACAAAGGGACCTGGGGTCCTTGTGCATGAAACACAAAAAGTTAATATGCAGGTACAGCAAGTAATCAGGAAGGCAAATGGAATGTTGGCCTTTATTGCAAGGGGGATAGAATATAAAAGCAGCGAAGTCCTGCTACAACTGTACAGGGTATTGGTGAGGCCACACCTAGAGTACTGCGTACAGTTTTGGTCTCCGTATTTAAGGAAGGATATACTTGCATTGGAGGCTGTTCAGAGAAGGTTCACTCAGTTGATTCCGGAGATGAGTGGGTTAACTTTTGAAGATAGGTTGAGTAGGTTGGGTCTTTACACAT
The DNA here is from genome assembly GCF_044704955.1 of Pristiophorus japonicus. Taxonomy (NCBI): domain Eukaryota; kingdom Metazoa; phylum Chordata; class Chondrichthyes; family Pristiophoridae; genus Pristiophorus; species Pristiophorus japonicus. Next base: position 149,843,715 of record NC_091977.1, on the reverse strand, counting down.
TGGAGTTCAGAAGAATGAGAGGTGATCTTATTGAAACGCATAAGATAATGAGTGGGCCCGACAAGGTGGCTGCAGAGAGGCTATTTCCACTCAAGAAATTAAAACTAGGGGACATAGTCTCAGAATAAGGGGACGCACATTTAAAACTGAGATGAGGAGGATTTTCTTCTCTCAGAATATTGTAAATCTATGGACTTCTCTGCCCCAGAGAGCTGTGGAGGCTGGGTCATTGAATATATTTAAGGTGGAGATAGACAGATTTTTGAGCAATAAGGGTGATGGGGAGCGGACAGGGAAGTGGAGCTGAGTCCATGATCAGATCAGATCAGTCAAGATCTTATTAAATGGCGGAGCAGGCTCCTGGGACCAGGTGGCCTACTCCTGCTATTTCTTCTGTTCTTATATCCAAAAGCTTTCTTGATTGATTGGCTTTCTATTATTTAAATGTCAGGCATGAAAGTTTCAAGTTAGAACATAAGAATTTGGAGCAAGGGTAGGCTATTCGGCCCCACAAGCCTGCTCCGCCAATCAGTAAGATCATGGCTGATTTTCTACCTCAACTCCACTTTCCTGCACTGTCCCCATATCCCTTGATTCCCTTAATATTCAAAAATCCTTATCGATTTTTCTTGAATATACTCAAAAGACTGAGCCTCCATCACCCTCTGGGGTAGAGAATTCCAAAGATTCACCACCCTTTGAGTGAAGAAATTTCTCCTCATCTCAGTCCTAAATGGCCCACCCCTTATTCTGAGACTGTGACCCCTGGTTCTTGACTTCGTCGCCAGAGGAAACATCCTCCCTGCATCTTCCCTGTCAAGCCCTGTAAGAATTTTGTAGGTTTCAATGAGATCACCTCTCATTCTTCTAAACTGGAGAGAATATAGGCCTAGTCTACTCAATCTCCTCATAGGACAATCCCCTCATCCCGAGTTGTTAATGTTTGAACATTCAGACTTTAAAATGAGCCAATTGTGCACCAAAAGTTACAAATCATTACTCAATTACCTTTTTCCCATCTTTAAAAGATTTTTATTTAAATGCAATCAAACTTTCTTGTATCTATTGGGAATCTGTAACATTTGTGGGACCAAAGTGTTTCGGGTCTATTATCTCCTTGTATTATGGAAACTCTAATTGTATTGATTGGCCACCTTCGGACAGTTTTCTCTGCAGACAGATATGACGAGAAGACAATTAGAGTATGAAGCACGCCAAATTCGATCTGCAATGGAAGAACAACTGGGAACATGTCAGGATATGGAGAAGCGAGCTCAGGTAGTATCAAAATTGTGCAATTTAAATAAAATATTGTGATGTCTAAATTAAAATAAGAAAATAACTAAAAAAAATACCAGTTCTCAAAAATAATGAATCTGTGAAGGAATTGAACAAAATCTTTTTATTTATTTCCTGTATTATTTTAAATTGGAATCTGAATATAAATGTTCAACCTCTTTGGAAAGGAAAGTTAGTTGGTGTTGGTTGCATAAAGTTCAAAATATGTTTTGTGATGGTAAAATAGTTATAGATTTCAAAGTCTAATTCTGTTGCACCTTTTTCCTCTTTTGTAAAGAGTAAAAGGACAGTTCTATAAACATAATAAAGCTTTGCATCCAATCAAGAATATAAATGTGCAAAAAATGTAAATATTGCGGTCGTGCAGCTTTAACAGGGTAGGTGAGAAAGTTCCCTTTTCTAACTTTAGTTCATCCTAATGCAGATGAGAGTAGTACGGATTCAGCAAATAGAGAAGGATATGCTTCGTTTGCGACAGCACTTACAGTCCCAAGCAACAGAAACGGAGGTCAGTATGTCTTTTTATTATTATTATTTAGTTTTGAAATTATGAACTTATTCTTCTAACTGTATTGCTGGCTTTTGAATATCTAGACTTTGAGCAAGGTAGGTTTCATTCCATAAATAATCTAATCAGTAAAAGTCCCATGTTGAAACCATGTTGTCAGCTGGGGCATCAGCATGGAATTACAAGGCTTCAGTATCACTGCATTTTTGAAAAAATGTTTTCTTTTGCATCAAACTGTCTACTTAGTACACCAATTATATTTTTTTCTGAAAATAACATGTTTGAGGGAAATAAAATATTTTGTGAATTCCAGAAGAAACGCAATTAACTTTTGTCTTTGTGAGATACTGCACAAATACAGGATGCTAGCTGCATTATGTAACTCTTAACAATTTCCTATCCATTACCAGGAATTATTCTGAATCCCCACCACCTCGAGCTTAACTTATAGCATTTCATACAGAACTTTGTCAAATACATTTTGGCTTTCCTGCCTCAATACTAAAAAAAAAACAACTAACAACCTGACAACATTGTGATTATCTAGTATATCTCAAAAACAAAGTTTAACTGTGTTGGTTCTGCAATTCATACAATACTTTTTACGCAAACATCTCAAAGTTAGTTTGGTCTGTAAAACTAAACCATGACAGTGGAACTTGGGGTCAAGCTTGGAAAAGGCAAATTTAGGAACGATGTCAGGAACTTCTTCATACAAGGAGTGATCTGAGGGAAGGAAAAACAATGTTTTGCATGGTATAAGCTGATTCAATCAGGGTGGTACCATTGGGGTAAGGGCTTCAGTTTACTATCTGGTGATCCTTCCTAAAAAGTGCACATGTACGAATGCTGGGTGAGGTCAGGGTTGGACTGATCTTTAAGGCTTCCAGAATCAAGTCGTCTGGCAAGATTCACAATCTAACGTTATACATGAAGAATGGCCCTTTGAGCTGCAGGTACTTGTGGAAATGCACAGAAGGTGTCATAGACTTCAGGAGAGTAAAGGTGGAGAGAAATTTGGAGGGCAAGGTCGACTTTATTTTTTGTCAAACGCAGTTTCGTCGTCTGGTTCCTTTAGAAAATGGGCATACTAGAATTAATTTGGGGATTAACTGCATTGCACTGCAAGGATTAAAATAATGTGATCACCTGTGGAAATGGCAGATCATAGCACACTTTTAAATTTGATTTGCCAGGACAGCTATTTTTTCTGTCAACTATAATAGGCTGTTTTCCATTTTTCCTTTGTATCATATATGGTGTTTATAGAAATATAGCGAGTCTGCTATATTCAGAAGTTTGCATTTCTGTCATGCCGAGTACAGTTGTAAATCACAAGAAACCACTGGAGTTTGAGTATGCTAGCATCAGTTACCTGAATTGGTTTATGGACTTGGTAGCCAAGTGTTCAGATTTATTTCAGCTCCAATAAGTAAGAATGACTGGCATTTATATAGCACCTTTCAGGACCTCAGGATGTCCCAAAGCATTTTACAACCAATGAAGTACATTTTTGAATGTAGTCACTGTTGTAATCTTTGACATCCACCTGAGAGGGCGATCGGGCCTCAGTTTAAAATCACGTCCGATAAACAGCATCTCCGGCAGTGGAGTACTCCCTGGAATGTCAGCCAAGACTATGTGCTCAACTCTGGAGTGGCTTGAACCCACGACCTTGTGACTCAGGCGAGAGAGCTTCCACTAAGCCATGGCTGATACAGTAAGTAGTTAATGCTTTTAATTGTGATATTGAACATATTTTCATTTATTTTTGTAGCTTTTTTTAAACCTTAGGCATAAGTGGTGCTCTTGATCGATAACTGCTCTCAAAGAAGACTTTCAAGAACATTTATTTTTAAGGCATTCTGTCTAAAATGGGTGCACTAAATGGGAAGAATGCTTCTGTCTACCCTGAGGCTGTGTTTGTATTTTACTTTATGAGCTATTCAATGAGTAGGAGCTTACTGGCCATAGATTTTCAGGATGTTTGTCATGTGACCAAATGCTCTGAGCTGCTTCGTGCAATCTCATCCACCCCCAGAGGATTTTTTCCTTCCTGTATATTTAACAGTGCAATCAGAAAAGGACTAGCTTTCTGAGCATATCCTTTGTTTCTGTATTGTGATACACTGCTAGATCTCTGGGCGGCTGTACTTTCATCCTGTCATTCCACTGAGGGGGGGTGGTACTTGCTGCTGATCATTAAGGCCAGAGCTTAACGAGTACAGCAGCAAGCACACTTCCCTGGCTGAGATGCAGCATCAAGACATAGAAGGCTTGAAAATTCTTGATATTTCTCCTCTTCTATGTTCTAAATTTAATGCCAAGGCTATTCTTTAAACAGAAGTCACCGCAAACTAAACATGAACAAACAGTGTCACATGATGCAGAAGGACCGAATGATTGTCAGGAAGCAACAGAAGCCAGCATGGGTACGACAGGGAGTGGGCAGGTGAGATTTTCAATTTTGTACAAATTAAGAGCTAGATCATTGAGGATGCATTGCAGAAAAACAGATGCAGTTTGGTGCATTTCTTTTAACAAAGTGTGTGTGTGTATACATGTATACACATCCTTTTTCTCTTTCTCTCTCTGACTCAGATGTATATATATTACACACAAAATGGCCTTGATGATTTGGCTTAATCCTCTGCACGTTAAAGAGGTTGTTCGTTCAAGTAAATACATTTTCCATAATATTGTTAAATAGAATTTCAGAGAAAAATTACATCTGCTTATATTTTAGAATATTCAGTATTAAAACACTGATAACAATACAGTTCTAATTCAACATGATTTGTTATGATGCCAAAATGCTGCTATGGATTAAGGGTGATGGCTTGATGAAAATTGTAGTGTATACTGTTTTGTCTAATGTTTCGATTAACTGCCCTTAAACACTGTTTAATCTTAAGCACCTGTTATGGATTGTTGAAATACCATTTTCTCCTCCTGCTGAATAATGTTCCAGGAACCTTTTAACATTGTTTAAAAAAAAAAGGAAATGCAAAACAAAATCCATTTACATTATGAAATGAAGTGAATTCATGTCAAAATGAGAAATAAGAGCATTATATCATGTTAATTTAGCTTCATAATCCAGCTGAGAAATAATATCAATGAAGAAGAAAACTGTGCTTTGTAAACTGGATCTTCTATAACCTATCTAAAAGCTCTTGTCATTATTCACATGTGCAAATGATTTGCTTTATCTAAAGTGAAGAGTCTAATCAAAATAATGAGTGCATGCTTGTTGCCCTGCTGAACAGTATAGATAATCCATTCTGCAGTCTCTCTCTCGAATTGATAGGTCTTTGGTTTTAGGATTACATAAGAACATAAGAAATAGGAGCAGGAGAAGGCCATATGGCCCCTCGAACCTGCTCTGCCATTTAATACAATCATGTACTCAGGTCCACTTCCCTGCCCGCTCTTCATAACCCCTTATTCCCCCATTGTTTAAGAAACTGTCTATTTCTGTCTTAAATTTATTCAATATCCCAACTTCCACAGCTCTCTGAGGCAGCGAATTCCACAGATACACAACCCTCTGAGAGAAGAAATTTCTCCTCATCAGTTTTAAATGGGCGACCCCTTATTCTAAGATTATACCCCCTAGTTCTAGTCTCCCCCATCAGTGGAAACATCCTCTCTGCATTCACCTTGTCAAGCCCCCTCATAATCTTATACGTTTCGATTTGATCACCTCCCATTCTTCTGAATTCCAATGAGTAGAGGCCCAACCTACTCAACCTTTCCTCACAAGTCAACCTCCTCATCTCTGGAATCAACCTAGTGAACCTTCTCTGAACTGCCTCCAAAGCAAGTATATCCTTTCGTAAATATGGAAACCAAAACTGCATGTAATCATCATCATAGGCGGTCCCTCGAACGAGGATGACTTGCTTCCACAAGAGATCACAGCTGTTTCAATGAAGGACCCGATGTTCCAGTCCTGAACTCCAATTGAGGGGATGGAAGATGCCTGTGCGTGGATTTTTTTTAACGTGGTGACCGTTGCACACCAGCCACCACACAGGCTTGACAGAGCGAGGCCTTTATCCAGTGACTAGGGTTAACCAAGACGACTGGAGACCAGATCTGCTGCACGGACCTAGTACGCACAAATATCGCAGTGTGGGCTGGCAGCATTCATATCGGCAGGGAAGAGGAGGAGCTGGCGAAACCGCTGTGGCACATTTCACTCTTGGATGGTTCTCTGGAGCTACACCAGGGTCTCCACACCGGGACAGAAACCCTCCCAGAGTGACATGCACCACAACAGCCTCACCAGCTCCTCCTCCTCCCCGTGTCGGTAAGGGCTACGCTGGAATATGATGATCGGGAGAGGGGGGCCTTGGGGACATTGTGCAAGGAGGGATGAAGAGATGGGACTGGTGGGAAGGGTCTTATGGTGTGGGCACACGGCAGGCAGTGTACGGAGATGGTTAATTGGGTCCCACTTGGCCCTCCGTGGCTGAGGGAGGACTGACTGTCACCGGGAGAGTTTATATCAGACAGGGTTTGCAGGGAGTGAGACGGAGTTCCATGTACAACACGGAAATAGCACCAGGACCCATGGCAGGTGGACACAGAGATACAGGCCCCACACGGGGATAATACAGCAGCCCCACATACACGCAGTATTCCAGGTGTGGCCTCACCAATACACTGTACAACTGTAGCAAGACTTCCTGCTTTTACACTCCGTTCCTTTTGCAATAAAGGCCAAGATTCCATTGGCCTTCCTGATCACTTGCTGTACCTGCATACTAACCTTTTGTGTTTCATGAACAAGTACCCCCAGGTCCCGCTGTACTGCAGCACTTTGCAATCTTTCTCCATTTAAATAATAACTTGCTCTTTGATTTTTTTCTGCCAAAGTGCATGACCTCGCACTTTCCAACATTATACACCTCTGCCAAATTTTTGCCCACTCACTTAGCCTGTCTGTGTCATTTTGCAGATTGGAACAGGAGAAGTTATATTAGTAGCAATCAAACAACATTACAGAAAGCTTCCATTGTTGGTTTGATAAGTAGGTTATGGATCTGTGTTCTAGCACATTGCGCCTCTCTGTTTAAGGATAGTACAGTACTACCAAAATCCATTTAAAATTAGATGTAACTAAAGCCTACTTAATGATTCTGCTCCGAGGAATAAAATGTAATTAAAAAAAAAAAACTTTCTAAGCTAGATTCAAAAGTAAATGGTTTCTAAAACTAAGTAACCTAATTTAGAATTCTATCAAAGGTTTTTAGAGTTGAGGGAAACCCTTTAGAAAATTGGATAAAGTGGGGCCAGGAATGGAAATTGGGTGATCAGGAGTTTAGTGGGAATATAGTCGAGGGCAGAGGAGGTAAGTCTGGAAGGTAAAATAAGTTCGGAAAAGGAGATGTGGGAGAGATAGGGAGGTTTCAAATCGCGGATGGGACTGGAGGAAAGTTTGACTTAGTGGACTAGGTAAGAGAGGAACACAGCAGAAGCAGCTGAAAGGATGGTCTTTATTTTGGCAACTATAATGTATGCAGCTATGAGTGCTTACAGGTTTGTTGAGCTGTTGCATTGTGAGTGGCTTAGCCAGCCACATGATGTTCACAAGACTCAATAAAACCCCAGTCAGTTGAGTCTAGGTCATCCACGATGAGGTATGCAGTTATGAGCCTAATGGATGAACTGTCAATATGTAGTGTGATTGTTAAACCTTTGTTAATAAACCAACTAGTTCTTAATAGCAATGTGTTGCTATGAATTCTTAAGCAAAGAACATGTGAAGCAAATACAGTACAGCGACAAAAATGACTCGCTCTGTTTGTGTGTGTGTGTGTGTGCATACAGCCGGGCTGTGCAGCCCATTCAAATTTCCGCGCGTGCACGGCATTTCCATTTAAAAGTCGGTAAGCAGCCTGTTTGGAACTTCCAGACCGCTGCACAGCTTAATGGGAACATCGCTCCACGCCCATGTTAGAGGTGATGGTGGAGTGGACAGAGAAGATGGGTTTAAGGAGGTGGTTGGTAGTAGATAAAAGGCGCTTGGTGATATCTTTATTTTCCTGAAAAAATTTACAAGAATGATTCCAGGGTTGAGGGACTTCAGTTACATGGGTCGATTGGAGAAGCTAGGGTTGTTCTCCTAAGAGCAGAGAAGGTGGAAAGGAGATATGATAGAGGTGTTTAAAATCATGAGGGGGTCTAGACAGAGTCGATAGAGAGAAACTGTTCCCATTGGCAGAAACGTCGAGAACCAGAGGACACAGATTTAAGCTGCTTGGCATAAAGGCGACATGAGGAAAAACCTTCCTACACAGTGAGAGCTTATGATCTGGAATGCACGGCCTGAAAGGGTGGTGGAGGCAGACTCAATTGTGGCTTTCAAAAGGGAATTGGATAAGCACCTGAGGGAAAAACATTTGCAGGGCTATGGGGAAAAGGGCGGGTGAGTGGGACGAGCTGAATTGCTCTTGCAGATAGCCGGCACAGGCTCGACAGGTCAAATGGCCTCCTTCTATGCTATAACCATTCTATGATTCTATGATATGGAGTTAGGTCGCAGATCAGCAATGATCTCATTGAATGGTGGAACAGACTCGAGGGGCTAAATGGCCTATTCTTGTTCCCAAGTGCCTATTTATCATCACTTCATTGCTCTATTTAGAAAACCTAAGTTTCTATGGCTTTTTATGGCTGTATCTACCTACACTTGCATTTGGTCCCTGAGGTCTCTATCCATTCATACCCTTCAGTGTCTTTCCACTGAATGTCCATTGCCATTTTTATTTTTCCTCCCAAAATGAATGACTTCACACTTATCCACATTAAGTTTCATCTACTCGTCTGCCTTCCTTTATCCAATTGCTCGCTTCAAAAAGAAATGTCAAAAATGACTTCCATTTAATAAATCTGTGCTGACTGTATTTGTTTAGCCTATACATTTTTAAATGCTCACTAATTGTATATCGAAGCCAGGAGCACCCGCCTGTTTGTAGTTAATTATATTATATAATGTTCAAAGGGCTCAAATTAGAATTCATTGCTGTACTGGCTGTATCAGTGCTCTGCTTTTATTGAACCAGCTTTGTCAGTACTGGACTCAATCAGAAGATGGAATATTTCTAATGTTGATTTAATCTCAATGGACAGACTATAATCACAGAGGCCTTACACTGAGCAGGTGGACCTCATGTTAGCCAATTATGAAACAGCATTGATGAAAACTATGAAGAAGTTTATAGTATAAGGCATTCCCAGCCTCTTGGTTGAAGGCATTGTGACAAGAAAGCTAAAAAGTTGGAATACAAACACTCGTGGAGTAGATTTTACAATCAGCTACACCCAATGAATAAGCATAACTGATCAGAAAAATGATGGAGGGCTTCCCCACAGATTTCAACTCATCAACCATCTCATCCAGTTTTGCAGTCTAGCTTTGTACTGGCAGAGAAGCACTTTCCAGTTTGTAATTAATTACAGTAAAATTACCCCACTAACGTCATTTCCATGTCCCTGTAAGTTTCTGACATTTTCACCAGTATAGCACCTACCCATAGTAAATGGCATCCTGTAGGGGCTACGCAAGTTCAGGGTTTTAAAACCCTGAACTTGTGATCTGTCAAGAATTCTCTTGATAGATCCTCCGCATCCCTGGGAAAAAGGCCTCTGCAGGCAGAGAGATGGGTTATTTGCCTAACTTCTGCCCGGCGAAGGCCTGTGAAATTCTTACGCCTGGGAAATTCTTATGCCTGGTAAAAGCATTATACCTGCTTTTACCAGTGTAAGAGTTTGATATAATTTTTTTTTAATGTTATTAATCATTTATACATTAAAAACACTGTGCAATAAGGTAAGTTTATATTTAGCCACTTTAAAAGATTTACATTTATTTTTCAAAAAATTTAATTATTTTCAATGTTTAATTATATTGTATTTTAATTAATTTTAAATATGCAATGTTTTTTTATTTATTTGTTATGTTAAATGTATTTTTTATGTGATCCCCATTCATGCTTATGGGGATTCCATACATACCGAATCCCTATAAGCATGGATGGGGATATATGGGCCTCTACACAGGCCTACGTGTCGAGGCCATGACCGCAAGTCTCCGTGGATCCCAAGGCAGAAGGTAAGTGCATAGATGTTTTGCTTGTTAGTCATCCGCCCGCAGAAAGCCTCCAACCACAAATTCAGCCCCATTAGCTACAGAGATTCATTTTTTAAAAAACACTATAGCAATATCTGCAGCTGAATTTTGAGGCTTCTAAACTTTTTTTTCTGTTTCCACTTAGTTAATCAGGAAACTTTGTGTTAGAATGTTCGGGCACTACATTTTTTGGATATATCCCAAGGTATTGGGATAGCAGCTTTTCCAATGGGAATTCCCCCTACACTTATGGTTTTGGAAGATTAAGAGGAGCAATGGAGGGATGCCAGGCAGGGCAGACTGCACCCAGCTGCCAAAACCCTCCCACTCATATTTACAGGCAGAGAGGCACCTACTTGTTAATGATCTTCCAGAACTGCTTACAGAGACTTCAGGTCAGCAGAGAACCAGATGCAGAGCTGCGCATTCTGCTGCAAGGACACCTGTGGATAATATATATCTTGGGGCTGGCATTGCCAGTGGTGGTAATGGTCACCTGCGCACTGAGGTGCTTTTTTTTTTTCTGAGCTCACCCACACTGTGTGGGTGCCAATAATCCACTGTCTCATTGTAGTATCAGTCTGAAAACTACTCCCAACTCGTCATTTTTGGAAAAATGCTAATAATGTTCCTGAAAAGCAAGGAATGGTGCAACACTGGAAAATGTTGTAGCATTTCTTAAACATTACTTTTTATTTAAGAAGCTTAACACTTCAAATCCTATCTGATGTATTTCAGGGTTCAGGATCACGGGTTGAACAAGATGCTGCAAGTGTGATGAGCTGTAGTAGTTCCTACTCAGTTCCTCGAAGACTGACAAGTCACCTGGGTACCAAGGTAACCGAAGATTCCAGACTACAGGTCGCTACACTGCATTTTTTCTAATATGTCAATTTTAATAATGCCTTGGCTGCTTTACCAGTATATTTTGCTATTTTCATTAACAAATGCATGTTGTACTCCTTACTGTGTTCTTGTGAAAATATTGTCCTTTTGAAAATATTTACAACATGGTACTTTATGTAATAATTGGCAGACATTGCAACGATACTCTACATATGGAAGGAAGGCATAAAAGATCATAGTAAGGATTATATTTGAATCAAGCTTAGTGTCAAAGAATTCTAGCAGAAATCAACAGAACCTAAATTAACTCATCTAGCAATAGAATCACTAGTTCAATATATACTGGTATTCAAATAATTTTTATATTGTAACCAACAAAACTACAGAACAAAACAAAGAAAATGACCTGATTTCTAACAACTGGAATTCTGGCATTAATCTGAATGTTATTAATTCCAGCAATATTTTCATTCTCATTCCACCTGCAGAAGTAGCATTGCTTGCTTTGCTATGACTATTTGCTGGCTGTTCATCCTTGAAGTTGTTTCCTTAAAGATTTGAATTTCTATAGGTCTTTTAAAAACAGTTGTATACTATACAGTGACACCTTTTGGTCAAGAAGTGAGCATAGTACCAATAAACAGGATTAAACAACTGAACTGTAATGATATTGTGCAGATAATGCTTACCTGTTATGTCTGATTCTCAAATTATTGGAACGTGCATTACTGCAAAAGTGAGTAAACTGAAGGGATGCAGTAGCATGTTGGTTGCCCAATTAGAGATGTTGAGAATCACGATTGCTGTTGAAACTCAACATCTCTCAGCCAACAATAACATACACGAGAGTATTTTGTGGCACTAATCCAAGTAGAAGTAAACACTGGTGAACCCTACCCTGTTGAACTTGCTGCTTATTGTAAATGGCACAGAGTGAGGTTTGTGCCTCAAATTCTTAATGCTGGTTAACATAGAAACATAGAAAATAGGTGCAGGAGTAGGCCATTCGGCCCTTCGAGCCTGCACCACCATTCAATAAGATCATGGCTGATCATTCACCTCAGTACCCCTTTCCTGCTTTCTCTCCATATCCCTTGATCCCATTAGCCGTAAGGGCCATATCTAACTCCCTCTTGAATATACCCAATGAACAGGCATCAACAACTCTCTGCGGCAGAGAATTCCACAGGATAACAACTCTCTGAGTAAAGAAGTTTCTCCTCATCTCGGTCCTAAACAGCCTGCCCCTTATCCTAAGACTGTGTCCCCTGGTTCTGGACTTCCCCAACATCAGGAACATTCTTCCCACATCCAGTCAGAATCTTATATGTTTCTATGAGATCCCCTTTCATCCTTCTAAACTCGAGTGTATAAAGGCCCAGTTGATCCAGTCTCTCCTCATATGTCAATCCAGCCATCCCTGGAATCAGTCTGGTGTACCTTCGCTGCACTCCCTCAATAGCAAGAACGTCCTTCTTCAGATTAAGAGACCAAAACAGAACACAATATTCCAGGTGGGGCCTCACCAAGAACCTGTACAACTGCAGCAAGACTTCCCTGCTCCTATACTCAAATCCCCTTGCTAAGAAGGCCAACATACCATTTGCCTTCTTCACCACCTGCTGTACCTGCATGCCAACTTTCAATGACTGAGGAACCATGACACCCAGGTCTTGCTGCACCTCTCTTTTCCCAATCTGCCGCCATTCAGATAATCTGCCTTTGTGTTTTTACCGCCAAAGTGGATAACCTCACATTTATTCACATTATACTGCATCTACCATGTATTTGCCCACTCGCCTAACCTGTCCAAGTCACCCTGCAGCCTTGTAGCGTCCTCCTCACAGCTCACACCGCCACCCAGTTTAGTGTCATCTGCCATCTTGGAGATATTACACTCAATTCCACCATCTAAATCATTAATATATATTGCAAAGAGCTGGGGTCCCAGCACTGACCCCTGCGGCACACCACTAGTCACTGCCTGCCATTCTGAAAAGGACCCGTTAATCCCGACACTCTGCTTCCTGTCTGCCAACCAGTTCTCCATCCACGTCAGGACGTTACCCCCAATACCATGTGCTTTGATTTTGCACACCAATCTCCTGTGGGGGACATTGTCAAAAGCCTTTTGAAAGTCCAAGTACACCACATCCACTGGTTCTCCCTTGCCAACTCTACTAGTTACATCCTCAAAAAATTCCAGAAGATTTGTCAAGCATGATTTCCCTTTCATAAATCCATGCTGACTTGGACCAATCCTATCACTGCGCTCCAAATGCACTGCTATTTCATCCTTAATGATTGATTCTAACATTTTCCCCACCACCGATGTCAGGCTAACCGGTCTATAATTACCCGTTTTCTCTCTCCTTTTTTAAAAAGTGGTGTTACATTAGCAACCCTCCAGTTCATAGGAACTGATCCAGAGTCGATAGACTATTGGAAAATTATCACCAATGCATCCACTATTTCTAGGGCCACTTCCTTAATTACTCTGGGATGTAGACTATCAGGCCCTGGGGATTTATCGGCCTTCAATCCCATCAATTTCCCTAACACAATTTCCCGCCTAATAAGGATATCCTTCAGTTCCTCCTTCTCACAAGACCTTTGGTCCCCTAGTACATCCGGAAGGTTATTTGTGTCTTCCTTTGTGAAGACAGAAACAAAGTACGTGTTCAATTGGTCTGCCATTTCTTTGTTCCCCATTATAAATTCACCCGAATCCGACTGCAAGGGACCTACTTCACTAATCTTTTTCTCTTCATATATCTATCGAAGCTTTTGCAGTCAGTTTTTATGTTTCCGGCAAGCTTCCTCTCATACTCTATTTTCCCCCCTCTTAATTAAACCCTTTGTCCTCCTCTGCTGAATTCTAAAATTCTCCCAGTCCTGCGGTTTGCTGCTTTTTCCAGCTAATTTGTATGCTTCTTCTTTGGAATTAATACTATCCTTAATTTCCTTTGTTAGCCACGGTTGAGCCACCTTCCCCATTTTATTTTTACTCCAGACAGGGATGTACAATTGCTGAAGTTCGTCCATATGATCTTTAAAGGTTTGCTATTGCCTATCCACCGTCAACCCTTTAAGTATCATTTGCCAGTCTAATCTTGCCAATTCGCGCCTCATACCATCAAAGTTACCTTTCCTTAAGTTCAGGACCCTAGTTTCTGAATTAACTTTGTCACTCTCCATCTTAATAAGGAATTCTACCATATTATGGTCACTCTTTTTCATGGAGCCTCGCACAACAAGATTGCTAATTAGTCCCTTCTCATTACAAATCACCCAGTCTAGGATGGCCAGCTCTCTGGTTGGTTCCTCGACATATTGGCCTAGAAAACCATCCCTAATGCACTCCAGGAAATCCTCCTCCACCGCATTGCTACCAGTTAGATTAGCCCAATCAATATGTAGATTAAAGTCGCCCATGATTACTGCTGTACCTTTATTGCACACATCCCTTATTTCTTGTTTGATGCTGTCCCCAACCTCATGACTACTATTTGGTGGCCTGTACACAACTCCCACTAGCGTTTTCTTCCCTTTGGTATTCCGTAGCTCCACCCATACCGATTCCACCTCATCCAAGCTAATGTCCTTCCTTACAATTGCATTAATTTCCTCTTTAACCAGCAACGCCACCCTGCCTCCTTTTCCTTTCTGTCTGTCCTTCCTAAATGCTGAATCCCCTTGTATGTTGAGTTCCCAGCCTTGGTCACCCTGGAGCCATGTCTCCGTGATGCCAATCACATCATATCCGTTAACTGCTATCTGCGCAATTAATTCATCCACCTTATTCCGAATACTCCTCGCATTGAGGTACAGAGCCTTCAGGCTTGTCTTTTTAACACACTGTGACCCTTTAGAATTTTGCTGTAAAGTTTTTTGTTTTTTGCCTTGGGTTCCTCTGCCCTCCACTTTTACTATTCTCCTTTCTAGCTTTTGCTTCTGTCTCCATTTTATTTCCCTCTGTCTCCCTGCATAGGTTCTCATCCCCCTGCCATATTAGTTTAACTCCTCCCAAACAGCACTAGCAAACACTCCCCCTAGGGCATTGGTTCCGGTCCTGCCGAGGTGCAGACAGTCCAGTTTGTACTGGTCCCACCTCCCCCAGAACCGGTTCCAATGCCCCAGGAATTTGAATCCCTCCCTTCTGCACCACTGCTCAAGCTACGTATTCATCTGAGCTATCCTGCGATTCCTACTCTGACTAGCACGTGGCACTGGTAGCAATCCTGAGATTACTACCTTTGCGGTCCTGCTTTTTAATTTAACTCCTAGCTCCCTAAGTTCGTCTCGTAGGACCTCATCCCGTTTTTTACCTATATCGTTGGTACCTATAGGTGCGCACCCTGGTGGCAAGTCTTGCACATTGGTAATATTTACATACAAAACATAATTTTCCCCCCGCCAAAGTCTTAGATACAAGTTATTTACAAGTTGAGGCGAACCGGGTCTCTGCGTTCCAGGGTTGATCGCCTGAGTTGAAGTCCTGGCATGGGTAAGTCAGTTGGATCATTGCTGCACTGCGGTGTGGCTGGTCTGATCGGACTGTCGGGCATGGTGGGTTCATCCTCGTGGTTGACTGACTGGTCGATTGCTGGTTGGGTGTGTGTGGGTGGATCACTGATAGTAATGTCCTCTTCAAACTGTTCTTGGTTGTCAGTGAACCGCAGTTTGGTCTGATCCAAGTGCTTCCTGCACGTTTGTCCATTCAAAAGTTTGACAGCAAACACTCTATTCCCCTCCTTGGCTAATACAGTGCCAGCAATCCATTTGGGACCATGACGGTAATTAAGAACAAACACGGTCATTAACCTCAATGTCACGCGATACAGCCGCGCGATTGTGGTACACATTATGCCGGTGACGCCGTGTTTCTACATGATCATTGAGATCTGGATGGACTGAGAAGAGCCTGGTTTTGAGTGCTCTTTTCATTAGCAATTCTGCAGGGGGAACCCTGCTAAGTGAGTGGGTTCGCGTGCGGTGGCTGAGCAGAATCCGAGATAACCGGGTCTGCAGGGAACCATCTGTCACGCGTTGATGGTTTGGACTGTCTGTTCCGCTTGACCATTAGATGCGGGCTTAAACGGCACAGACCTGACATGCTTGATGCCATTGCGGGTCATGAACTTGTTGAATTCCGAGCTGGTGAAACACGGTCCATTGTCACTAACAAGGACGTCGGGCAAACCATGGGTGGCAAACATGGCCCGGAGATTTTCAATGGTGGCAGTGGATGTACATGACGACATTATTATACATGCAATCCATTTAGAGTAAGCGTCCACTGCTACTAGGAACATCTTTCCTAGAAAGGGTCCAGCGAAATCTACGTGTACCCTGGACCACGATTTGGAGGGCCATGACCACAGACTCAGTGGGGCCTCCCTTGGTGCATTGCTCAACTGTGAGCAAGTTTTACATTGGTGTAAGCATGACTCCAACTCCAAGTCAATGCCGGGCCACCAAACGTGCGACCTGGCGATAGCCTTCATCATGACTATGCCTGGGTGGGTACTGTGAAGGTCGCGTATAAACGTTTCTCTGACTTTTTTTGGCAAAACTACACGATTCCCCCATAGGACACAGTCTGAATGGATGGACATTTCATCCTTGCATCGGTGGAACGGCTTAACTTCGTCTTGCGTTTCCCCAGGAACCGCCGACCAGCTCCCATTGAGGACGCAGCTTTTTACTAGTGATAGCACAGGGTCCTGGCTAGTCCAGGTCCTGATCTGGCGAGCCGTGACTGGTGACCCCTCGCTCTCAAAAGCATCCATTACAAGAAACAAGTCTACGGGTTGTGCCATTTCCACCTCGGTGGTAGGCAATGGTAGCCAACTGAGGGCATCAGCACAGTTCTCAGTGCCTGGTCTGTGGCGGATTACATAATCATACGCAGAATAACGTGAGTGTCCATCTTTGGATACGGGACGAAGCATTGGTGTTAATACCTTTTCTTTCTGAGAACAGCAAAATGAGCAGCTTGTGGTCGGTTTCGAGCTCGAACCGGTGTCTAAATAGGTATTGGTGCATTTTCTTAATCCCGAATACGCATGCTAATGCTTCTTTCTCAACCATACTGTAGGCTCTTTCAGCCTTGGATAAGCTTCTGGACGCATATGCAACCGGTTGCAGTTTGCCTGACATATTGGCTTGCTGTAACACACAACCGACCCCATACGAAGATCCATCACAAGCTAGTACTAAACATTTACACGGGTCATATAATACAAGTAACTTGTTAGAATATAGCAGGTTTCTGGCCTTGTTAAAGGCTGTCTCTTGAGATTTACCCCAAACCCAGTCATCACCCTTGCGTAGCAATAAATGCAAAGGTTCCAGCCAAGTGCTCAACCCCAGTAGAAATAGTTGAGTCTCATCTCCGTCACATTCTGTGGTCTGGGTACATTCTTGATGGCCTCTGTCTTGGAGTCCATGGGTCTGATGCTGTCCGCCGCAATCTTTCTCCCTAGAAATTCGACCTCTGGCGCCAGGAAAACACACTTGGAGCATTTCAGCCTGAGCCCCACTCTATCCAGTTGCTTTAGAACCTCTTCCAGGTTGTGCAAGTGTTCGGTGGTGTTGCGGCCAGTGATCAGGATGTCGTCTTGGAGCACCACGGTGCGCGGAACCGATTCCAGCAGACTCTCCATGTTCCTCTGGAAGATGGCCGCAGCCGAGCGAATCCCAACGGGGCATCTGGGTATATGAACAGTCCTTTGTGCGTGTTGATGCACGTCAATTTTTTCGAAGGTTCAGCCAGCTCCTGTGTCATGTAAGCAGAGGTTAGATCCAGCTTGGTGAACGATTTCCTCCCTGCTAGCGTTGCGAACAGGTCATCCGCTTTGGGTAGTGGGTACTGGTCCTGTAACGAGACTCGGTTGATCGTTACCTTGTAGTACCCGCAGATTCTGACCGTCCATTGCTTTTCAACACCAAAACAATTGGACTGGCCCACTCATTGAACTCGACTGGCGATATGAGCCCCTCTCATTGAAGTCTGTCCAGCTCAATCTCGACTTTCTCTCGCATCATGTATGGAACTGTTCGAGCCTTGTGATGAACGGGTCGTGCATCAGGGACTAGATGAATTTGCACTTTGGCGCCTGTGAAGTTGCCGATGCCTGGCTCGAATAACAAAGGGAATTTGTTCAGCACTTGGGCGCACGAGGCGTCATCCACCGAAGACATTGCTTTGATGCCGTCCCAGTTCCATCAGATCTTTCCTAGTCAGCTTCTGCAGAACAGCATTGGGCCATCGCCTGGTACAATCCATAGTGGTAAATCATGCACAGCTCCATCATACGATAGCTTCACTGCCAATGACTGGAATGATTCTTTGGTGTAAGTGCACAGTTTGGTGTGGATCGGGCTTAGTTTTGGCCTTTGTGCCTTGTTGCCCCACAGTTTCTCAAAAGCCTTCTGGCTCATAATTGACTGACTCGCACCCGTGTCCAATTCCATGGAAACTGGAATGCCATTTAATTTGGCTTTTAACATTATCGGACGACTTTTAGTGGTGAAGATGTGTACCCCATACACTTCCTCGTCAGCCTCGGGTTTAGTTGCCTCTCTTACTCGTTCAGAGTGATCCGCGATTGATCGGTCATCTTCTGCCGACTCTGCCATGTGGCGAGTCGCAGCACGTCTGCACATTTGCTGGAGGTGCCCCATTGTTCCACAGCCCTTGCACACATAGGCCCCAAGCTTCCACACGCGGCAAAACAGGCGCCCCTCCGAGCTGGGCGCCCGTTTTTCGCGCCGAAAACGCCGCCTGAAAACAAACGTGCTATTCTCGAGCGCTTTGCAGCTTGATGTCTGTTTGGCGCAGCGCCCAGCGGGTGGAGCCTACCACTCGCACCGATTTTGTAAGTAGGAGGGGGCGGGTACAATTTAAATGAGTTTTTTTCGTGCCGGCAACCCTGCGCGTGCGCGTTGGAGCGTTCGCGCACGCGCAGTCTGAAGGAAACATTGGCACTCAGCCATTTTAAAAAGTGCTGCAGAAAAAGTGAAAATTTGTTTATTGAACCCTTGCAAAGGCTTGCATTTTAATTTTCTTGATATTTCTGTGTGTGAGGTGAGGGAGTGCATTCTGTAATTAAAGATAGATTGTGATAAACGGGACACATGCACTTGTTTGAGACTATTCAAATTCTTTGTAGCTGTTCAATTTTTAACATTTTTTAATAAAACCACATTGCCCTTCCATGATCAGCACTGAGGCTTCTTGCAGCTTTCTCCCCCTGCCGTCGGTCGGTCCCGACGGCAAACCGCTGCCTGAAAGGCCTGCCTGAAGCACTTTCACACAGGTAGGAACATGGTTTATTTAATCTTTTCTTTGCTTATAAATTTTTATTCAGGTTGGATTTATTTGTATAATATTTGTATAAGTATAAATAAGGATTTATTGTAGAATGTAATGACTTCCCTTCCCCCCCCTCCCCCCCCCCCACCTCGTTCCGGACGCCTAATTTGTAACCTGCGCCTGATTTTTTAATGTGTAGACAAGGTTTTTTCAAGCCTACAAAAATCTTCACTTGCTCCATTCTAAGTTAGTTTGGAGTACGTTTTCACTGTGGAAACTTTCAAATCAGGCGTCAGTGGCCGGACACGCCCCCTTTTGAAAAAAAAATTCTGTTCAAAAGTGAAACTGTTCTACCTGACGAGAACTGCAGAAAACTTAAATGTGGAGAATTCCGATTTCTAAGATACTCCGTTCTCCACCAGTTGCTCCTAAAAAATCAGGAGCAAATCATGTGGAAACTTGGGGCCATAGTGCTTGAATTGACATTGATGGGCTCGATGATTACCCCTGCAACGCCAACATGGTGTTAATGGATTTGCATTCACGCCCCCCCGGCGGACTCTTGAGTCATCCTAGGTCTGGCCTCTGCAGGCATGTAGGCCCTGCCATGTACAGTTCTGCCTGCTGAGGGTGTTATTTTATGCACAGTACTTGCTGGTGAGCTTTGATGCTGCAATGATATCTGTTTAGTGTTATCGTTCGTGGACATGAAAGCCTGGGCTATCATGATGGCCTTGCTCAGATCTAGGGATTCGGCAGACAACAGTTTGCGAAGAATGACCTCGTGGCCGATTCCAAGCACAAAAAAGTCCCGCAACATTTCCCCCAAAAATCCAGCAAATATGCACGGTCCCGCAAGGCGTCTCAGGTCAGCGACACAGCTCGCCACGTCCTGGCCCTCAGAGCGATCGTGCGTATAAAAGCGATACCTGGCCATCAAGATGCTCTCCTTCGGCTTGAGGTGTTCCCGAACCAGCGTACACAACTCTTCATATGTCTTCTCCTTTGGTTTCGTCGGTGCTAGCAGATTTTTGATGAGGCCATATATCGTGGACCCGCAAACGGTGAGGAGAATCACCCTGCGCTTGACCGCGGTTTCTTCCTTATCCAGCTCATTGGCCACGAAGTACTGGTCAAGATGCTCAACGAAGGCTTCCCAATCATCACCCTCAACAAATCTTTCAAGAATACCAACGTCAGCCATAACCGCGTGAAAGTTCGTGATCTGTTATTCATCGCCAATTGTTATGTTCAGAATAACTCCACAAGACTATATTGTAAACTCAAACTGTTGTGACCTTGGTCTCTTTAATGTAACTCCAGAGTGAGGAAGCAGCATGGTAGACTGCCTTTTATATCTGCTTGCCCAGGGTGGGCAGGTGACCCTTGGGTCTCCCACAGGTATGCCCCCTAGTGGCAAGTCTTACACATTGGTAACGTTTACATACATAACATAGGGTATTCGATAATTTGGAGAATATCAAGTCCTTTGCAGTCATGACCAAAAGTCCAGGAGGGCGTGTTGCCTACCTGTTACAAGGGTAAAGAATATCTCTGAGCAACTGGAGAGGAACTTGGAAAGGGAGGAGGAAGATCCAGTTATCGCAGTCCATGTTGGGACCAATGACATAAGGAAGAAAAGAATGACAGAATATCAAAAGTTAGGAACTAAATTAAAACAGAACATCATGGGTGGTAATCCTGGGGTGACTACCCGAGCCACGTGCTAATTGGCGTAGTGATAGACGGATCAAGACAGTGAATGCATGGCTGAAAGACTGGTGTGGGAAGGAGTGATTCCATTTCATGGGACACTGGCACCAGTACTGGGACAGGAAGGAGCTGTATGGCTGGGAAGGCCCTTACCTGAAATGGAATGGGACCAGTGTCCCAGCGGAAAGGATAAATAGGGCTGTAAATAGGATTTTAAACTAGTACAATGGGGGAAAGGATCTAGTGGAAATAACATAAACCTGAAGATAAAAGAAATAGATGAAAGTAAAGGTCAGACCAAAGTAAAGAATAAGGGTATCGTAAGTGGTCAGGGAACAGATAGCTATAGAACATAAGTATAAAATGCCTGAAAAAATAAAGTGAGTGTAACAATTAATAAAAACAAAATAAATTGCCTGTACACCAATGTATACAGCAGCTGAAACAAAACGGTGGAACTGGAGACAATAATTTGTAGCGAGGAACCAGACCTAGTATGAGTAACTGAAACTTGGCTTAATAAAGAACAGGACTGGCAATTAATATTGCAGGATAGAACATAAGAACTAGGAGCAGGAGTAGGCCATTCGGCCCCTCGAGCCTGCTCCGCCATTCAATAAGATCATTGCTGATCTGATCATGGAATCAACTCCACTTCTCTGCCTGCTCCCCTTAACCCTTTATTCCCTTATCGCTCAAAAATCTGTCTATCTCCGCCTTAAATATATTCAATGACCCAGCCTCCACAGCTCTCTGGGGTAGATAATTCCACAGATTTACAACCCTCTGAGAGAAGAAATTCCTCCTCAGTTTTGAATGGGTGACCCTCTATTCTGAAACTATAACCCGTAGTTCTAGATTCCCCTATGAGTGGAAATATCCTCTCTGCATCTACTTTGTCGAGCCCCCTCATTATCTTATATGTTTCAATAAGATCACACCTCATTCTGAACTCCAATCAGTATAGGCCCAACCTACTCAACCTATCTTCATGTGTCAACGCCCTCATCTCTGGAATCAACCTAGTGAACCTTTTCTGAACTGCCTCCAATGCAATTATATCCTTTCTTAAATAAGGAGACCAAAACTGTGCACCGTACTCTCGGTGTGGCCTCACCAATACCCTCTGCAGTTGTGGCAGGACTTCTCTGCTTTTATACTCTCTCCCCCTTGCAATAAAGGCCAACATTCCACTTGCCTTCCTGATTACTTGCTGTACCTGCATACTATTTGTGTTTCATGCACAAAGACCCCAGGTCCCTCTGTACTGTAACGTTTTGTAATTTTTCTCTCATTTAAATAATTTGCTTTTTTATTTTTTCTGCCAAAGTGGATAACCTCACACTTTCCCACATTATACTCCACCTGCCAAATTTTTGGCCACTCACTTAGCCTGTCTATATCCCTTTGCAGATCTTTTGTGTCCTCACAACTTGCATTCCCACCCATCTTTGTATCGTCAGTAAACTTGGCTGTATTACACTCGGTCCCTTCATCGAAGTCATTAATGTAGATTGTAAATAGTTAAGGCCCCAGCACCGATCCCTGTGGCACTCCACTGGTTACTGTTTGCCAACCGGAAAATGACCTATTTATCCTGACTCTCTGTTTGCTATTAGCCAATCCTCTATCCATGCTAATATATTATCCCCAACCCCGTGAACTTTTATCTTCTGCAGTAACCTTTTATGTGACATCTTATCGAATGCCTTCTGGAAATCCAAATACACCACATCCACTGGTTCCCCCTAACTACCCTGCCCGTTACATCCTCAAAGAACACCAGCAAATTTGTCAAACATGATTTCCTTTTCATAAAACCATGCTGACTCTGCTTGATTGAATCATGCTTTTCCAAATGTCCCGCTACTGCTTCCTTAATAATGGACTTCAGCATTTTTCCAACGACAAATCTGTAGTTTCTATAGTTTCCTGCTTTCTGTCTGCCTCCTTTTTTAAATAAGGGCAGGTTTTCCAATCTGCTGGGACCTCCCCAGAATGCAGGGAATTTTGGTAGATTATAACCAAGGCATCCACTATCTCTGCAGCCACTTCTTTTAAGACCCTTGGATGCAAGCCATCAGATCCAGGGGACTTGTCCATCTTTAGTCCCATTATTTTACCGAGTGCTACTTCTTTAGTGATGGTTTTAAGTTCCTCCCTCCCTATAGCCCCTTGATTATCCATTTTGAGATGTTTTTAGTGTCTTCTACTGTGAAGACCGATATAAAATATTTGTTCAAAGTCGCTGCCATTTCCTTATTCCCTATTATTAATTTCCCAGCCTCATTCTCTAAGGGACCAGCATTTGCCTTAGACACTCTTTTTCTTTTTATATACATGTAGAAACTCTTACTATCTTTTTTTATATATTTTTTGATAGTTTACTTTCATAATCTATCTTCCCCCTCATTATTTTTTTGGTTGTTCTTTACTGGTTTTTAAAAGTTTCCCAATCCTCTGGCCTCTCGGTAATCTTGGCCACTTTGTATATCATTGTTTTCAATTTGATACCATCCTTTGTTTACTTAGTTAGCCACGAATAGTTCTCCCTTCTCTTGAAATCTTTCCTTCTAAACATATTTAGAAAGGACAGGGAAGGAAGAAGGTGAGTGGGGATGCTGTACTAATTAAAGATAACATAATGATGGTTTAAAAAAAAGGACATAACGAACATTAAGATAGAAATGGAATCCATATGGATTGAGACAAAGGATACAAAGGGATCAATCACGAAAATAGTGGTAATCTACAGACCACTTAATTGTGGAAGAGAGGGGGAGGAAAAAAAATGTAGACAAATCTATGAAATAATTAAAAGACATCGGGCCCGAGTTTGGTTGACTCATCGCCGGCTGCTCAGCGGTCTCGATGGTTTTTGTGCACTCTCCCCTCCAAGTGAGTTTCATCAGGTCCTCACGCCGGTGGGGAGAAAAGACCGCTGGGGACCATCCGCTGGCGTGCACCGGTGTGCAACGCCCACAAGAGTGGTCCCGCCCACTGAGTTGCCAGTTTAGTCCGGGTGGTCCTCTGCTCCAGCAGGAGAAGAGACCACCGCGTGGAGGAAAGTCTTATCTGAATGGTAAGTATGAAGACCTGCAAAAAAAGGTTAATGCACTTTTCTATGTTTCTTTTGCAGGGATTTCGGTGGATGGGGTCCCCTGAAGGATTTCTGGTGGTTTTTTTTAATTGATTTGAAAAATTTTTATTTTATCTATTTTCCCCCCCGCCCCACCCCCCCACCCCCCCCACCTCCCTACCCCCCCCCACCTCCCTGGGCCCGACTCTATCCTTGGCGGTACTTTGCCGAGGATCGCATTTGCCATCCAGAATGGGACCTGCCACTCGCTGCCGCCCAGAATCAGTGTGTCAGGCCCATTTTTGCCACCAGGCGGTCTTTCCCACATTTTTTCACAAAACTTCCGCCTAAAGTACCATCCGGATCTTAGTGATCCTTTGGACGGTACTTGGGCAGTACTTAGATTTCACCAAACTCGGGCCCATAGAATAATAATAGTGGGAGATTTCAAATATCCCCATATAAACAGGCAAGAAGAGGTAGGGAAGGGGGAAAAGGGAATGAAGTTTTTACAGTGTGTTCAGGGCTCCTTTTGTTGCTCAGTACATAAGTCCAACAAGAGAGGAATCACTGGTGGATCTAGTAATGGGAAATTAATCAGAGAAGTAAGTGTAGGGGAACAGCTGGGCAATAACGATCATAATATGATGAGGTTTAATATAATGGTTGAGAAAGACATAAGTAAGACAAAGACCAAATTAATAGATTGGAAAATAACTAATTTTGAAGGCAATGAGAATGGAACCAGGGAAGGTAAACGGGAAAAAAATTGACAGGCAAAGAGAAAGAACAGCAGTGGGAAATATTTGAAACGGTGATCAATAGAGTTCAGGAGAAATATATTCCACGAAAAAAACAAGAGCAAACTCGGTAATGAAACGCCATGGATGAATAAAGAGATAAAAGTAAAATTAAAACTAAGTAAAAGGGGTATACTAAGTATATAGACAATGGCCCCAAGTTTCCACATGATTTGCTCCTGATTTTTAGGAGCAACTGGTGGAGAACGGAGTATCTTAGAAATCGGAATTCTCCACATTTAAGTTTTCTGCAGTTCTAGTCAGGTAGAACAGTTTCACTTTTGAACAGAATTTTTTTTTCAAAAGGGGGCGTGTCCGGCCACTGACGCCTGATTTCAAAGTTTCCACAGTGAAAACGTACTCCAAACTAACTTAGAATGGAGCAAATGAAGATTTTTGTAGGCTTGAAAAAACCTTGTCTACACATTAAAAAATCAGGCGCAGGTTACAAATTAGGCGTCGGGAACGAGGTGGGGGGGGAAGGGAAGTCAATAAATTCAACAATCAATCCTTAGTTATACTTATACAAATATTATACAAATAAATCCAACCTGAATAAAAATTTATAAGCAAAGAAAAGATTAAATAAACCATGTTCCTACCTGTGTGAAAGTGTTTCAAGCAGCGGTGTGGCGTCGGTCCCGACGGCAGGGGCAAGAAGCAGCAAGCAGCCTCAGTGCTGATCATGGAAGGCCAATGTGGTTTTGTTAAAAATTGAACAACTACAAAGAATTTGAATAGTCTCAAACAAGTGCATGTGTCCCGTTTATCACAGTCTATCTTTACTTACAGAATGAGTGGTGGAGATTGAAACGGTAACGAGTTGTAAAGGCTGAATTAAAATGCAAAGTTACTGCAGTAACACTGGTTAAAGAGCCAACATTAATTCAGCAGGTGATTTACTCAGCAGTGCTGCTAAAAGCACTCCCTCACACACAGAAATATCAAGAAAATTAAAATGCAAGCCTTTGCAAGGGTTCAATAAACAAATCTTCACTTTTTCTGCAGCACTTTTAAAAATGGCCGAGTGCGCGAACGCTCCAACGCGCATGCGCAGGGTTGCCGGCACCAAAAAAACTCATTTAAATTGTACCCGCCCCCTCCTACTTACAAAATCGGCGCGAGTGGTACGCTCCGCCCCCTGTGCGCCGCGCCAAGCAGACATCGAGCTGCAAGGAGCTCGAGAATACCGCGGTTTTTTTCAGGCACCGTTTTCGGCGCGAAAAACAGGCGCCCAGCTCTGAGGGGCGCCTTTTTCGCCGCGTGTGGAAACTTGGGGCCAATAAAGGAGAGGATGACAAAAGGGAATACAAAGAGGTTCGGAAAGAAGTAAAAATAAACAATTTGGAAAGCAAAAAGGGACTAGGAAATAAAATTGTTGAAGAATATAAAAAGAAACAGTAAGCATTCTACAGATACGTAAATAAAAGAAAAATCAAGAAAGAAATAGGGCTACGAAAAGATGCACAAGTTAAACTCTCAGGTAATGACAACAAAATGGCAGGAATATTGAATAGTATTTACCAGGGAAACTAACAAGGTGGGCATGACATTAGAAGAGATCAAATACATTTAAGATAGAAAGTAGGGAGATAATTGGTAAACTAATCAAACCTAGAGAGGATAAAACCCTTGGTGTGGATGGATTGCATATTAAAAGAAACTAGGGAAGAGATAGCAGAAGCATTGTTACATATATAACAATTCATTAGAAAAGGGAATAGTGCCAGACATTGGCAAACAGCTAATGTTGTTCCTATATTTAAAAAGAGAGATGGAACAAGTCCAGGGACTATAGACCAGTTAGCTTAACGTCAGTGGTAGAAAAGATTAATTAAATCTCGACTCAAAGATGTAATAGAAAAACATCTAGAAACCAAAAATATAATAGAGTAGTCAGCACGGATTTCAAAAGGGAGTATCATGCTTGATCAACCTAATAGCATTCTTTGAAGAAGTTACAGAAAGAGTAGACAAAGGTAGATGTAATATATTTGGACTTTCAAAAGGCCATCGATAAGATACCGCATAGTAGACTCATAACTACGGTCAGAGCATGTGGATTCGGGAAGCAATTAGCAGAATGGATAATAAGCTGGCTACAAAACAGTAAACTAAGTGATGGGGTGAAGGGTAACTGCTCGGACTGGCAAATGGTGGGAAGTGGTGTTTCACGGGAATTGGTGTTGGGACCACTGTTGTTCACAGTGTCAGCTGTGGCTCAGTGGGAAGCACACTCGCCTCTGAGTCAGAAGGTTGTGGGTTCAAGTCCCACTCCAGGAACTTGAGTACATAACTCTTGGCTGACACTCCAGTGCAGCGCTGAGGGAGTGCTGCACTGTTGGAGGTGCCGTCTTTCAGATGAGTCGTTAAACCGAGGCCCCGTTTTCTCTCTCCGGTGGACATAAAAGATCCCATGGCATTATTTCGAAGAAGAGCAGGGGAGTTATACCAGGTGTCCTGCCCAATATTTATCCCTCAATCAACAAAAACAAATTATCTGGTCATTATCACATTGCTGTTTCTGTGAGTTTTCTTTGCGCAAGTTGGCTGCGACGTTTCCCACATTACAAAAGTGACTACACTCCAAAAAGTACTTCATTGGCTGTAAAGCACTTTGTGACATCCAGTGACTGTGAAAGGCGCTATATAAATGCAAGTCTTTTTTTCTTTTATTTACATAAATGACTTGGATTCGGGAATCGGAAGTACAAGTTCAAAATTTGCAGATATCAAATTGGGAGGAGCAGTTAATACAAGGAAGAATGCGGCAAAATACAGGAAAACACTAATAAACTTGCAGAATGGCCGTGTAATTGGCAAATGAATTTCAGTATAGATAAGTGTGATATTTTGGAAGGAAAAAGGAGGCCACATACTGCTTGAATAAAATAAGTATCTGAATGGGGTAGAGGAGCTTAAGGTATCTAGGGGTACAGAAATGCAAATTGCTAAAAGTAGTGATGTAGGTTAATAAGACCATAAAAAAGCAAATTGGGGTTCATTTCTAGAGGGATAGAATTGAAGAGCAGAGAAGTTATGTTAAACGTATATTGAACATTGGTTAGACCACATTTGGAGTACTATGCACATTTCTGGTCTCCATTTAGAGGCACTGGAGAAGGTGCAAAAAAGATTTACTAGAATGATGCCAGAATTGAGATGATTGACTTATCAGGATAGGCTGAACAGGCTGGAGCTGTTTTCTCTAGAAAAGAGAAAGTTGAACGGTGAGCTGTCGGAGGGCTTTACAATAATGAAAGCGTAGATGCAGAGAAAATGTTTCCACTTGTGGTGGAGTCCAAACTAAACATCATAAATATAAGATAGTCCAATAGGAAATTTGGGAGAAACTTCTTTGCCCAAAGAGTGGTAAGAATCTGGTGCACATTACCTACCACAAGGAGTAGTTGAGGCGAATAGCATAAGGGGAAGCTAGATAAGCACATGAAAGAGAAAAGAATAGGATATGCTGATAGGGTTAGATGAAGTAGGCTGGGAGGGGGCTTGTGGAGCATAAACACCGACGTAGACCAATTGGGCTGAATGGCCTGTATCTGCTGTACACTCGATGTAACTTGATGAAAAGTTAGCCTTAATAGCTGTTGCTAACAGGCAGTTTACTGGACAGATTAGAATATCACTACCCAACTTCATGAAATCTGTGATTTTACCCACCCAATATTCTGAAGTGCAGAGAGTCGAAGCAGAGTAAATAAAGGTGTTGTAGTTTATAATTATTAAATGAACCAGAAAAACACTAATGGCAGGAAGTCGATTGATTGATTCCGGTTTAAGAGGATCTGATACTGTCTAATCAAAAGATTATTCTAACACTGGAGTGTGGGCTAAATGTAACAGTATTGTCCAAACACATTTGAAGTATACTCCCATCCAACCTCTGCTTAGCTAGATGGTGGTAAGTCAGGAGAAATGTCTACTGCCGCAGTAAATTATCAGCAAATGTTTATAGAGGTCTTGAAACAGGGAAAATTATATCCTTAGATTTACTGTTTATTTGTGATATTTTCAGTAATTTGGCTTCATGGTATTAATTGTTGACCCTGTGATGTGAACAGAATTTAACCTTTTTGGTTCGCTTGGGCTATAGGTGGAAATGGTATACTCGCTGCTGTCAATGCTTGGTACACACGACAAGGATGATATGTCTCGAACTTTGCTAGCAATGTCTAGTTCTCAGGACAGCTGTATAGCTATGCGTCAGTCTGGTTGTCTTCCGCTGCTCATACAGCTTTTGCACGGCAATGATAAAGACTCTGTGCTGCTAGGCAATTCACGTGGCAGTAAGGAGGCCCGTGCACGGGCTAGTGCTGCACTGCACAATATAATCCATTCGCAGCCAGATGACAAGAGAGGAAGAAGAGAGACCCGTGTTCTTCATCTGCTAGAACAAATCCGTGCTTACTGTGAAACATGTTGGGAATGGCAGGAAGCACATGAGCGAGGCGTGGATCAGGACAAAAATCCAAGTATGATATTTTCTATACAGTATTATATGTGAATCAGTTTCATTGCATTTTTCTATTAAAAGAAGCAGCCTTTAAGAAAAAATAACGTCGGAAAGTTCTGTTTTTTAAAACTTTTCATTATAATACAATATATGTGTGTATATATATATATATATATATATGGCAGCTCCTTTTATTAAAGATGCATATTTTTGTTAAAATGAAATTAGTAATTGTGTTTATGATAGCATCACAGCTTGACTTTTGCAGCTATATTGTAATCTATTGCTTGAGTGTCTGTTGCATCTGGACTGCTGCAATTAGCATGAAGAGCACTATTTGTACAATATATCTATCTATTTTCTTCTGTGAGTATAAAAATTGTCCTAGTAATTGACAGATTTAAACAGAAATATCAGCAAAATTATGTTTGCACCAAGTTCCAACCCTTCCCAAATGTACCAGTTCTAGCTAGCACCAGGCATCCGCCAGTGCTGCTCTGTGTGCCTGTTGAAAAAATACATTAGAGTGCTGTGAATTGACTTGCCCTGTTTTGTTCCTTCCTGTGGGAAGATGGCTGTCAAAATGATCAAAATGAGTTTTAACCTTTGTTATTTGGGATATAATGACAAACTTACTTCTATGGTACTGTATGTTTGTGTATTAATATACTGGTAGGGCACCCTATGCTAAGATCTGTGTTTGAAGTCTAGACAAAAAAAAATTCCTGCCGTCTACTGTCCCTCCTATCTTTAAAGGTAACTTACCCACCTCTCCATGACTTCCACCTAGGATGCTGCATTGGGCGATATTGAAGATGTCCTACAAAGTGCCAAGTTGAAGCTCCAAACGACTATAATAAAATATGAAAGTCAGGTTTAACAATACCCTTCACCTGAATGCATGGCTGAAGATAACCAGATTGTCCTTTATATCCAAACTAAACTTATAATGCACTTAGATACAAGTATCCCTCTGGTTCCATGAAGACCGTAGAGATAATTCCAACCTTTTCCATTGCTCAGTTTTTTATTTAAGTTACCATGAACAATCACGCGTCGATCTCCTTCTGTTGCTGCAAAGATATCTGATCAGCAGAGTTCAAACCTCTTCATCATGGAATAAAACGCTTTACAAAAGCCCAGGCTAGACACATTTCAGCCCCTAAGGCCAGCTAGTGTTATCTTTACAATGTACATAAGCCTACACATGTCAAAACTCCAGTACATGAGGGCCGAGTATGGTTATTAGGGTTTACAGTCAGATTAGTGGGATCATTACTAAGTGCAGACAATCAGAATCTTTCACTTCAATGATCCCTACCCAAAATTTAGGTATAGTGCTGTTAATTCACAAGTATCGTACCCCTTTGTCTCCTCTTTCTAGAAGTCAGTGTTTATTAAAAGATATTTTACAAGCTCTCAAACTGTAGAGATAGTTCCTCCTGATAAAGATAGCCTCCATTTTTTTTCTTTATTTGTTTAAATCACGAGTGAGAAGGTGAGAGCTCTCTTTCAAAGAATCTATGTTGTTTATGCTGCTCAATATGCCATTTGCAGCAAAGAGGAAGACTGGCCTACTTTTACACATTTGTGTTCTGAAACCAGCCTTGACAGCCAGGTGGCTACTCTAGGTGACCATCTGCATTTTCAACTGTATGTTGTGTAAATATATTTCTTTCAGTCTAATTATCATTAGCAATTTTCTCAGCATTTGTGACATGCTTGATTCATATACGTGTTTATACAGCACAATAAAAGCTGTAATTTGTTTTCTGCACTGTATAGTTACTATTTCAGTTGAGTATTATATATGTTCATTTAATTAGAATGATATACTGTTACAGCACAGAAAGAGGCCATTTTGGCTTTTCATATTTTATTACCTTGACATCCTCATAACCAATTAAATGAATTCCAGTATTCAACTTCCTTGAACTATTGATATACAAGCAATGCTGATTTTTTTTAAATGTAAAGATGCTGGATATGCAGGCCTGGGTTTTATGCTTGTGCATTCACCAGCCAATTAAAGTAAATGAGCTGGCCAGCACAGGAGTGAAAAATACTGGCCGCAATGTCTAGTTTAGAAATTTGAATCGATATCTGCACAGCTCTATGTTGTATCAAGCAAAAAAGGTTTGCTTTAACTGCATTCATCTTATTATTCAGTAACAGGAAATGTAACTTTTCTTGCTTTTGTTCTAAAACAGTGCAGTACAAAAGATCAGTTTTTGTTTGCTAAAGTTCATTTTAATTGACTTCAATGATTTCTAGAGCTTATATTTGAAAGTTATACTACAATATTTAAATAGTGAAAATAAAACAGATAGAAATTTGAATCGCCTGCTATTTAAGGTTTGTGTGTGCATTATGTTGCTATAGTGCCATCTCCAGTGGAACACCAGATCTGCCCTGCAGTGTGTGTACTTATGAAGCTTTCATTTGATGAGGAGCACAGGCATGCAATGAATGAATTAGGTAAGTTATGTCAATCTTGTCTACTAGATTAGAGAGCGTACTTTCCATATTCTGAACTTTTTGATGTATTCAAAAATTGGTTGCATCAGAACAACAACAACTTGTATTTATAGTGCCTTTAACCAAGTGAAAAGTCCCAAGGCACTTCACAGGAGTATTATGAGAGAGAGAACAAATAATGTGTTCCATTTAGTGGCCCTTGGTGGGAAAAATCGGAAGGTTTTAGAAATTGCATCCTACAGTTGGACTCCAAATCAGAGCACCATAGATTTAATTTCTCATTTTAATTTGGAATATTTGTGGCGGAGTGCTATATTGAAGGGGTGGGGATGAGCAAGGGACTGACCAAATTGAGTCCTGCTCCACAGAAATACACCTTCAGTTTTAATGCAAGCAAATGACAGGAATGATGGTGAAAATTATGACCTCTGCCACCTGCACTTCCAAGCTGCAGTTCAAGAAGGAATTGTCATTGTGAAAGATAAATAGGAGGAGGAGGCAAAGCTTAAACGAGTAACAAAAAGATATTGTGATTTGTGACCTGCCAGCGTTGGCTGTTGATGCTATAATAAAGTTGTAGTTTAGCTTGTTTTACTGCACATTTTTGTCTTCTAAGAAAGTGACTTTCAGTTTTCATGTCAATTATCTGATTTACTTAATTGTTTTAAAATCTACTGTTTCAAGACTTAAGCTTGCCTACAGAACATTTTATGCTAATAAGGTACACTAGATAGCCCTGTAAGGAAACCTTCTAAAATTTCTAATTAGAACCTCCTTTGCCCAATGCTAAAAGGGAAAAAAAAATGAGTAAACTTTTAGATGTGTGATGTGAGAGCAATTTGTTCCTAAGTGCACAGCAGTCATAGAGGTCACTCGGGATTTGATAGTCTCCACAATTTGGAATCTTGGTTCCTAGTCCCTCAGCATATGTATGCATTTGATATAAGTATGTTGACTCCCGTTCATGTGCACATGCACACATCAAAGCTAAAGCATGCATATAACAGGAAAGTGAAATTCAAACTAGGACTCTAAGGGCCGGATTTTCTGCTTTCAGGGTTTCTCGGCGAAAACGATAGCGATACGTGAAACTTACCGTTTTCGCTACGCTACCATTTTTAGGTCAAACTTTTGGCCTTTACGAAGGGAGGCGTTGCACAAGCATTCGCGGCGCAAAACACGAGTTTCAGCAACTTTAGTCCAGGCTCGTTTGCGCTGCGAGAGAGGCTTTGGCGGGGGGAGATTCCAAAAACATTTACAAGACCCTTAATAAAGTATTCGCTGCATAAAAAATAAAAACTTTAACTTACCTTTTTTGCAGGTTTTCGTACTTAGCGCTGCTCGCAAGGCTGCACAGACAGATTTGACCTGTCGCTATTCTGGGTGCGGTGTACGGGTCGGGAGAGTGCCGAAAGTCAGTCGCAAACACAATCCACGTCGGCGCACCTCTCCCCGGCTGTATTTGGAAGCGCTGCCGCAAACGGGTACCCGAGGATCCTGCCAGGCTTTACAACCGAGTTTTTGCTGCAGAGGGTCAAATCGTGGCGAAAACCCGGTCGCAAAGTTCTTGAAAATCCGGCCCTTAGTATTCAGGAATACATACATATAAAAAGAAGGGTAGGTTTAAAAAGAAGGGTAGGTTAAGACGATCAGGCCCATCGGTGAGATTCCTCTCTAAGTCAATCAGATAAAGCTATTGAAGACTGCGGTTTTCATAAACCCTTACGATTGCAACCTCATAACTTGCCGCCTTTGATTAGAAATGGCCACCTGTCAAGTTCCCTTTTAAAGGTCAGCGATGAATCCATACCCACCATGGCCCAGATTTTGAGGTCAGTGATGAAGGAACAGCGCTTGCGCTTCACTATGTTTACTTTACAGCTGTGCAGAGTTTTCAAGGGTTTTTGAACAGTCTGTCTATGTCCTCTCGAAGTCTATCCCTATCCTCCTCACTGTTCACTATACTTCCATGTTTTGAGTCATCGACAAATTTTGAAATAGTATCCTGTACACCGAAGTCCAAATCATTAATATATATCAAGAAAAGCAGTGGTCCTCGTATCGAACCCTGTGGAACACCACTGTATACCTTTCTCATGTCTGAAAAGCAACCGTTCACCACTGCTCTCTGTTTCCTGTCACTTAGCCAATTTCTTTTCCATGCTGCCACTGTCCTTTCTATTCCATGGGTTTCCACTTTGCTGGCAAACCCTATTATATGACACTTTATCAAATGCTTTTTGGAAGTCTGTGTACACCATGTCAACCGCATTGCCCTCAACAATCCTCTCTGTTACCTCATCAAAAAATCCAATCAATTTAGTTAAAAGGTCCGTGCTGGCTTCCCTTAATTAATCCACACTTGTCCAAGTGACAATTTTCTCCTGGATTATCGTTTTTAAAAGCCACCCCACCACAAAGGTTAAGCCGATTGGCCTGTAGTTGCTGGGTTTATCCTTACACCCTTTTTTGAACAAGGATGTAACATTGGCAATTTTCCAGTCATTTGGCACCACCCCGTATCCAAGGAAGATTGGAAGGTTGTGGCCAGTACCTCGACAACTTCAATCTTTACTTCCCTTCGCATCATAAGATGCATCCCATCCAGTTCTGGTAACTTACCTACTTTAAGTACAGCCAGCCTTTCTAGTACCTCCTCTTTATCAATTTTTATCCCATCCAATATCTCAACTACCTCCTCTTTCACTATGACTTTGGCAACATCTTCTTCCTTGGTAAAGATAAATGCAAAGTGCTCATTTAGTATCTCAGCCATGCCCTCTGCCTCCATGCATAAGTCTCCTTTTTGGTCCTTAATCGGCCCCACCCCGCCTCTTACTGCCCATTTACTGTTTATATGCCTAAAGAAGACTTTTGGATTCCCTTTTATGTGAGCTATCAGTCTACTCTCATACACCCTCTTTGCAGCTCTTCCTTTTTCACTTCTCTGAACTTTCTGCATTCAGTCTGGTTCTCACTTGTATTCGCAACCTGACAACTGTCTTTTTGTGCTTTATCTTACTCTCTATCTCTTTCGTCATCCAGCGAGCTCCGGCTTTGGTTACTCTACCTTTCCTCCTTGTGGGAATGTACCTCAGCTGTACCCAAACCATGCCCTCTTGAAAGGCAGCCCGTTGTTCAATTACAGTTTTGCCTGACAATCTCGTTGATTCCAATTTACCTGAGCCAGGTCCGTTCTTAACCCATTGAAATTGGCCTCCTCCAATTAAGTATTTTGACTCTAGATTGCTCTTTGTCCTTTTCCATAGCTAACCTAAATCTTATAATGCTATGATCACTGTTCCCTAAATGTTCCCCTTCTGGAACTTGATCCACCTGACCCATCTCATTCCCCAGAACCAGTTCCAGCAATGCTTCCTTCCTCATTGGGCTAGAAATGTACTGATCAACAAATTTCTCTTGAACACACTTCAGAAATTCTTCCCCTCCCTGCCCTTTAATTGAAGTCCCCCATTATCACTACTCTATATTTCTTGCACCTCTCTGTAATTTCCCTGCTCTTCGATATCCTTCCCAATAGTAGGTGGCCTAAAGAATACACCTAGTAGCGTAATGGCACCTTTATTGTTTCTCAACTCTAACCAAATAGATTATGACCTTGACCCCTCCAGGACATCCTCTCTCTCCAGCACTGTAATATTCTCCTTAACCAATACTACCACCCCACCTTCATTCATTCCTTCTCTATCTTTCCTGAACACCCTTTATCCAGGAATATTTAGTACCCAACCCTGCCTTTTTTTGAAGATTTACATAAGTGCACTGTAAAAGCTATCTTAGACCTTTTTGTATTTTCTTAATCTGTCCATACCTAACTCTAGTGCTATCATATCTCCCACTCTTTTGTGCACCATTTTTCTCCTTTCTGATGCCACATCTTGGTGCCCATTCCCCTGCCAAATTAGTTTAAACCCTCCGCAACAGCACTAGCAAACCCTCCCGTGAGGATATTGGTCCCAACCCGTCTGGCCTGTACAGGTCCCACCGGTCCCAATGCCTTAGGAATCTAAAGCCCTCCCTCCTGCACCATCTCTCTAACCACGCATTCATCTGCTCTATCTGCCTATTCTATACTCACTCTCGTGGCACCGGGAGTAATCAGGATATTCATCATCATCATAGGCAGTCCCTCGGAATCGAGGAAGACTTGCTTCCACTCTTAAAATGAATCCTTAGGTGGCTGAACAGTCCAATACGAGAACCACAGTCCCTGTCGCAGGTGGGACAGATAGTCATTGAGGGAAAGGGTGGGTGGGACAGGTTTGCCGCACGCTCTTTCCACTGCCTGTGCTTGATTTCTGCATGCTCTCGCCGATGAGACTCGAGGTGCTCAGCGCCATCCAGGATGCACTTCCTCCACTTAGGGCGGTCTTTGGCCAGGGACTCCCAGGTGTTGGTGGGGATGTTGCACTTTATCAGGAAGGCTTTGCGGGTGTCCTTGTAACGTTTCCTCTGCCCACCTTTGGCTCGTTTGCGGTGAAGGAGTTTGCGAGTAGAGCTCTCGCTTTGGGAGTCGTGTCTGGCATGCAAACGATGTGGTCTGCCCAGCGGAGCTGATCAAGTATGGTCAGTGCTTCAATGCTGGGGATGTTGGCCTGGTCGAGTATACTAATGTTGGTGCGTCTGTCCTCCCAGGGGATTTGTAGGATCTTGCGGCGGCATCGTTGGTGGTATTTCTCCAGCGACTTGAGGTGTCTACTGTACATTGTCCATGTCTCTGATCCATACAGGAGGGCAGGTATTACTACAGCCCAGTAGACCATGAGCTTGGTGGCAGTTTTGAGGGCCTGGTCTTCAAACACTTTTCCTCAAGCGGCCGAAGGCTGCACTAGCACACTGGAGGTGGTGTTGAATCTCATCGTCAGTGTCTGCTCTTGTTGATAAGAGGCTCTCGAGGTATTGGAAATGGTCCACGTTGTCCAAGACCGCGCCGTGGATCTTGATGACCGGGGAGCAGTGCTGTGCGGCGAGGACAGGCTGGTGGAAGACCTTTGCCTTTGGGATGTAAGGCCCATGCTTTCATATAGCTCAGTAAATACGTTGATTCTGTTCTGGAGTTCAGCCTCTGTATGTGCGCAGACGCAGGCATCGTCCACGTACTACAGCTCGACGACAGAGGTTGAAGTGGTCTTGGACCTGGCCTGGAGGCAGCAACGGTTGAACAGGTTCTCACTGGTTCTGTAGTTTAGTTCCACTCCAGCGGGGAGCTTGTTGACTGTGAGGTGGAGCATGGCAGCGAGGAAGATTGAGAAGAGGGTTGGGGCAATGACGCAGTCCTGTTTGACCCCAGTCCGGACGTGGACTGGTTCTGTAATGGTAAGGATCACGGCCTGCATTTAGGTGTGGAGCAGGTGGAGAATGGTGACGAACTTTTGGGGGCATCCGAAACGGAGGAGGACGCTCCATAGACCTTTGCAGTTGACCGTGTCAAAGACTTTTGTAAGGTCGAAGAAGGCCATGTATAAGGGCTGGTGCTGTTCCCTGCATTTTTCCTGCAGCTGTCGCGCTGCAAAAATCATATCCGTTGTGCCCCGTGGGGGACGAAATCCGCACTATGACTCCGGGAGGAGCTCCTCAGCCACAGGAAGAAGACGGTTGAGGAGGACTCTAGCGACGACTTTCCCAGTGGCTGATAACAGGGAGATTCCTCTGTGGACTTCGCCTTTTTTAAAGATGGTCATGATCACTGCATCTCTGAGATCTCCCAGCATGCTCTCCTCCTTCCAAATGCGAGCGATGAGGTCATGTATTCGCGCCAGCAGTGCCTCTCCGCCATACGTCAGTGCCTCAGTAGGGATTCCATCCGCTTCCATAGCTTTGTTGTTCTTAAGCTGCCTTATGGCTTTTTCTACCTCGTGCAGTGTTGGGGTTTTACTGAGATGGTGGCGGGTAGCATGCTGCAGGATGGAGTCGAGAACATGCGGGTCAAAGGCAGAGTCTCGATTGAGGAGATCTTCGAAGTGCTCCTTCCAGCGGGCCCTGACTGCCTCGGTGTCCTTGAGCGTTTCCCCGTTCTTGGCCAGCAGTGGGGTGGGGCCTTGGGTGTTTGGCCCGTAGGTGGCCTTGACTGCGGTGAAGAAGCCTCACACATTATGGCTATCAGCCAGCTGCTGTATCTCCTGTGCTTTCTCTATCCGCCACCTGTTCTTTAGGTGCCGGGTTTTTTGTTGGACCTCAGCCTTGAGCCGTCTGTAATGCTGTAATGCCCATATAGCAGTGCCTGGTCTCCAGTCGTCTTGCCACTGGACCAAGACCTTCCTCGGCTAAGCCCGTGTGGTGTACAACGACCACCCCACATTAAAAGAACTCACGCATAGGCATCTTCCATTCTTCTAACATGAAGTTTGGGACTGGCCCCCATAATATGGTGGAATTCTGCATTAGGATGGAGAATGAAACAGTAATTTCAGAGACCATGGTCCAGAACTTAAAGAAGGGTAACTTTGAAGGTATGAGGCGTGAATTGGCTAGGATAGATTGGCGAATGATACTTAGGGGGTTGACTGTGGATGGGCAATGGCAGACATTTAGAGACCGCATGGATGAAGTACAACAATTGTACATTCCTGTCTGGCGTAAAAATAAAAAGGGGAAGGTGGCTCAACCGTGGCTATCTAGGGAAATCAGGGATAGTATTAAAGCCAAGGAAGTGGCATACAAATTGGCCAGAAATAGCAGCGAACCTGGGGACTGGGAGAAATTTAGAACTCAGCAGAGGAGGACAAAGGGTTTGATTAGGACAGGGAAAATGGAGTACGAGAAGAAGCTTGCAGGGAACATTAAGGCGGATTGCAAAAGTTTCTATAGGTATGTAAAGAGAAAAAGGTTGGTGAAGACAAACGTAGGTCCCCTGCAGTCAGAATCAGGGGAAGTCATAACGGGGAGCAAAGAAATGGCGGATCAATTGAACAAGTACTTTGGTTCGGTATTCACTAAGGAGGATACAAACAACCTTCCGGATATAAAAGGGGTCAGAGGGTCTAGTAAGGAAGAGGAACTGAGGGAAATCTTTATTAGTCGGGAAATTGTGTTGGGGAAATTGATGGGATTGAAGGCCGATAAATCCCCAGGGCCTGATGGACTGCATCCTAGAGTACTTAAGGAGGTGGCCTTGGAAATAGTGGATGCATTGACAGTCATTTTCCAACATTCCATTGACTCTGGATCAGTTCCTATGGAGTGGAGGGTAGCCAATGTAACCCCACTTTTTAAAAAAGGAGGGAGAGAGAAAACAGGGAATTATAGACCGGTCAGCCTGACCTCAGTAGTGGGTAAAGTGATGGAATCAATTATTAAGGATGTCATAGCAGTGCATCTGGAAAATGGTGACATGATAGGTCCAAGTCAGCATGGATTTGTGAAAGGGAAATCATGCTTGACAAATCTTCTGGAATTTTTTGAGGATGTTTCCAGTAAAGTGGACAAGGGAGAACCAGTTGATGTGGTATATTTGGACTTTCAGAAGGCTTTCGACAAGGTCCCACACAAGAGATTAATGTGCAAAGTTAAAGCACATGGGATTGGGGGTAGTGTGCTGACGTGGATTGAGAACTGGTTGTCAGACAG
Organism: Pristiophorus japonicus; assembly: GCF_044704955.1. Lineage (NCBI taxonomy): Eukaryota > Metazoa > Chordata > Chondrichthyes > Pristiophoridae > Pristiophorus > Pristiophorus japonicus. The sequence goes on along the minus strand of NC_091977.1, from coordinate 149,804,474 downwards.
GAAGCAAAGAGTAGGAGTAAACGGGTACTTTTCAGAATGGCAGGCAGTGACTAGTGGAGTGCCGCAAGGTTCTGTGCTGGGGCCCCAGCTGTTTACATTGTACATTAATGATTTAGACGAGGGGATTAAATGCAGTATCTCCAAATTTGCGGATGATACTAAGTTGGGTGGCAGTGTGAGCTGCGAGGAGGATGCTATTAGGCTGCAGAGTGACTTGGATAGGTTAGGTGAGTGGGCAAATGCATGGCAGATGAAGTATAATGTGGATAAATGTGAGGTTATCCACTTTGGTGGTAAAAACAGAGAGACAGACTATTATCTGAATGGTGACAGATTAGGAAAAGGGAAGGTGCAACGAGACCTGGGTGTCATGGTACATCAGTCATTGAAGGTTGGCATGCAGGTACAGCAGGCGGTTAAGAAAGCAAATGGCATGTTGGCCTTCATAGCGAGGGGATTTGAATACAGGGGCAGGGAGGTGTTGCTACAGTTGTACAGGGCCTTGGTGAGGCCACACCTGGAGTATTGTGTACAGTTTTGGTCTCCTAACTTGAGGAAGGACATTCTTGCTATTGAGGGAGTGCAGCGAAGGTTCACCAGACTGATTCCCGGGATGGCGGGACTGACCTATCAAGAAAGATTGGATCAACTGGGCTTGTATTCACTGGAGTTCAGAAGAATGAGAGGGGACCTCATAGAAACGTTTAAAATTCTGATGGGTTTAGACAGGTTAGATGCAGAAAGAATGTTCCCAATGTTGGGGAAGTCCAGAACCAGGGGTCACAGTCTGAGGATAAGGGGTAAGCCATTTAGGACCGAGATGAGGAGAAACTTCTTCACCCAGAGAGTGGTGAACCTGTGGAATTCTCTACCACAGAAAGTAGTTGAGGCCAATTCACTAAATATATTCAAAAGGGAGTTAGATGAAGTCCTTACTACTCGGGGGATCAAGGGTTATGGCGAGAAAGCAGGAAGGGGGTACTGAAGTTTCATGTTCAGCCATGAACTCATTGAATGGCGGTGCAGGCTAGAAGGGCTGAATGGCCTGCTCCTGCACCTATTTTCTATGTTTCTATGGAACGTCAAGACCCTCATGGACAATCCCAACAGCGACAGGCTGGAACGCCGCACCGCCATAGTTGCCCGGGAACTTAGACACTTTGATATCGACATTGCCGCCCTAAGCGAGACCCGGCGGGCAGGGGAAGGCCAGCTCAAGGAACAAGGTGGAGGTTATACCTTCTTCTGGAAAGGGAAACCAGAGGAAGAACGCCGCCTCCATGGAGTTGGCTTCGCCATCAAAAATGAGCTGGTCAACCGCCTCAAAGACTCCCCCTGCAGGGTTAACGAACGCCTTATGACTTTTTGACTCACCCTATCCTGGAATCAAAGCGCCACAGTCATCAGTCTGCAACAGATGCGACCAAAGAGGGTTTTTACTCCAACCTCGAAAAATCCTTGTCCCACGGTGACAAACTGATCCTCCTCGGTGACTTCAATGCCAGGGTCGGCAAGGACACAACCCTCTGGGGAGGCGTGATTGGCAGAGAGGAGGTAGGAAAAGCCAACTCCAGCGGTACCCTACTCCTGACACAATGCCTAGAACATGAACTTGTCATCACCAACACCTTGTTCCGCCAGAGGGACAAATGCAAGGCATCGTGGCAACACCCTCCAAACACTGGCACCTGCTCGACTATGTCATCGTCCGAGCCAGGGATCGCAAGGATGTGCACATCACCTGCGCCATGACCGGAGCTGACGACTGCTGGACGGACCACTGCCTAATCCGATGCATCATTGACATCAACATCGCCCCCAAGCGAAGGGAGCAGCAGAAGCAGTGCAGCAAAAAGGTCAATGCCAGGGCACTTAAAAGACCCAGTTAAGAGAGCCCTATACAGTCAGCGCCTCACAGCTAACCTGGTGTGCCTTGATGACCCCGTGACGCAGAATGCCCACAGCGCTTGGTCTGCCTTCCAGGATTCCATAACCAGTGTCTGCAAAGAGACGCTTGGTCACTCAACCAGGAAACACCAGGATTGGTTTGGTGAAAATGATCAGGAGATTCAAGAGCTAATAGATCACAAGCGCAAGGCATTTCTGAGCTTTAAACAACAATCCAACTCAGGAGCAGCAAAGCAGTATTACAGACGGCTCAAGGCTATTACTACCTTTGAGGTCCTGCTTTATAATTTCTTCCCTCGCTCCTTAAAATCTGCCTGCTGGACCTCATCCCTCTTTCTATCTATGTAGTTGATATCGATATGGACCACGACCTCTGGCTGTTCACCCTCCCCACTCAATGTTCTGCAGCTGTTCAGTGACATCCCTGGCACCAGGGAGGTAAGATACCACGCTGGAATCACATCAGCTGCCGCAGAAACGCCTGTCTGTTCCCCTAACTATTGAATCCCCTGTTGCTGTTGCTTTCCTGATCTTCCTCCTCTCCCCTCACCCCACCCCCTTCCCCCTTACAGCTGAGCCACCCGTGGACTTGGCTCTGTCTGTATTCCCCAGAGGAGCCATCACCCTTGCCAGTATTCAGTTAAAAAGTGAGATGCACTCGGACTCCTGCGCTGCCTGCCTAGTCCATCTCTTCTGTCTGGCAGTCACACATTCCCTCTACCTACACACTCTTCAGCTGTGTGGTGATCACCCCCTGAAACATGTTATCCACGTAGCTCTCGGCCTCACAGATGCATCACAGATGCAGCCAGCTGCTGCTCAAACTCTGAAACCCAGATTACAAAATTTTGCAGTACAGAGGGACCTGGGGACCTTTGTGCATGAAACACAAAAAGTTAGTATGCAGGTACAGCAAGTAATCGGGAAGGCAAATGGAATGTTGGCCTTTATTGCAAGAGGAATGAAGTATAAAAGCAGGGAAGTCCTGCTACAACTGTACAGGGTATTGGTGAGACCACACCTGGAGTACTGCGTACAGTTTTGGTTTCCTTATTTAAGGAGGGATATACTTGTATTGGAGGCAGTTCAGAGAAGGTTCATTCAGTTGATTCCTGAGAGGAAGGGGTTGACTTACGAAGAAAGGTTGGACCTATACTCATTGGAGTTTAGAAGAATGAGAGGTGATCTTATTGAAACATATAAGATGCTGAGGGGGCTCAACAAGGTGGATGCAGAGAGGATGTTTCCACTCGTGAGGCAATCTAGAACATGGGGACATAGTTTAAGAATAAGGGGTCGCCCGTTTAAAACTGAGATGAGAAGAAATTTCTTCTCTGAGGGTCGTAAATCTGTGGAATTCTCTGCCCCAAGAGTTGTAGAGGCTGGGTCATTGAATATATTTAAGGATGAGATCGATACATTTTTGAGTGATAAGGGAGTGAAGGATCATGGGAAGCAGGCAGGGAAATGGAGCTCAGCACAAGATCAGATCAGCCATGATCTTATTAAATGGCAGAGCAGGCTCGAGGGGCCAAATGGCCTACTCCTGCTCCTATTTCTTATATTTATATGTCACTTTAGGTTTTTTTTCACTTTGACATCATTCTTTCATATTCTGCCTGTGTTGAGTTGCTCCCAGCTCTGCTCTCGTTAAGCTCCTGTTCAGGTCCCCTCCTTCTGGTCTCGGGCTTCCTGTCTCCACTCTCATTCAGCCCCCGCTCAGGACTGCTCCTTCTAGACAACAATGAAAGTCTCGTAGTCATCAGACGGTCACTGATTCCTTTAGGAAGTCTCTCAAGTTTAGATAGCCTATTAGATTTCACAGCAAGCCCAGTATTAGCTTCTCTAGATTCCTCTATGGAGCACTCTATCCAGAAGAAGGTCCATCTTGTACCAACCTCTTTCAACTGACCTTCAGCTAAACAGATTTCGCTGAGAGCAGCAATGTGGCTATTATTCTGTCAGTTCCCTACCAATCAGTGCAATTCGTCCTTCGGGTCTACTTATTGACTGTGTCCTGGAGCTTTCTCCTATTCCTAGCTACTATATTTAGGTGTTCCCTTCTCCCATTTCAACCAATTATGTGGGATTCCCATCAGATGTGGCAAACTGACAGGCGTTAGTCAAGCAGGCATTGTTTAAGACACTTATTCTAGCCCCTTTCTCATGTAATGGCAGTGAGCTACCTGCATGCAGGTTTACAATTAGACCTTGAAATCCACACCTGCTACTTTGCCGCTAGCCCATCATCACAGGACTTTGGGAAGTGGTCTGGTGTCGTAAGCATTTATGCATACACAATGGCCCAGATTTTACAGGGCCTATGTGTGCATGCGGTACATAAGTGACCCGCAAGTTCAAAGTTCCCGCATATGATATGCATATGTGAAAACCTGGAACTTGCGATCTGTCAAGTTTCTCCTTGACAGATCATACCCATCCGCTACAAATTCACTTTTGCTGGCACAGAGTTGGGCTATTTGAAACTACTGCCCAGTGAATACCCACCGAAACCTTACGCTTGGTAAAAGCAGGCGTAAGACCTTCTTTTACCAGCATAAGCGTTTAAATAAATTTTAAAATAAAAATATTTAAATGATTTAAACATTTACTTACGTTTAAAATTAGTTTTGGTCAATTTTGTCCCAAATAAAAATGTTTCAATTTATTTTTCAAAAAATAAATTTTTATTTGAAATGTTTAATTAACTGGTATTGTAATTAGTTTAAACCTGTGATCATTTTTATTTCAAAGTTGTGAAATTGTATATTTTAGATGATTTCTATGATGCTTACGGGGATTTCGTACGTAAATGGAATCTCCATAAGCATAATAGGAATCCCACTTTGTGATTGGTTGGGCTGGCCCACATGATCCCAGGGACGCTTGCGAACTGCATGCGCCCCTGGGATGCATGGGCCTTTACACAGGCATACGCCTGCAGGCCCAGGACCACAAGAGTCCAAAGCTCTGGAGACAACAGGTAAGTAGGGAATTTTCTAGCGGTTCGGAGGCGTACGTGGGTAGTTTGCCTCCAACCGCAATTTGCAGGCCAATATTTTGTCATGCAGATGCAGTGGACATTCGGTTATTTATGACATTGTGGAGACTTGAAACATCTTTCCAGCTCTGCAAGTTGTACACTTGTTTGGTGTTGCACCATGTACCTTTGGTGTAATTATGCATAAAATCTGCACAATAATAGCTGATGTGCTGCAATCAAAGTTTTTTTTATTCGTACATGGGATGTGGGCGTCTCTGCCAAAGCCAGCATTTATTCCCCATCCCTAATTGTTCTGGAGAAGGTGGTGGTGAGCTGCCTTCTTGAACTGCTGCAGTCTGTGTGGTGAAAGTACTCCCACAGTGCTGTTAAGTAAGGCGTTCCAGGATTTTGACCCAGTGACGATGATGGAACGATGATATATTTCCGAGTCAGGATGGTGTGTGACTTGGGGAAGTTGGAGGTCATGGTGTTCCCATGCGCCTGCAGGTACTCCTTGTAGGTAGTCGAGGTCACAGGTTTGGGAAGTGCTATCGAAGAAGCCTTGGCGAGTTGCTGCAGTGCATCTTTTAGATGGTGCACATTGCAGCAGCCACGGTGCGTTGGTGATGGAGGGAGTGAATGTTGAAGGTGGGGCGCCATTGAAGCAGGCTGCTTTGTTCTGGATGGTGCCGAGTTGGAGCTGCACTCATCCAGGCAAATGGAGAGTATTCTATCACACTCCTGACTTGTGCCTTGCAGATGGTGGAAATAGTTAATTAAAGTACCCAAAGGAGAAGATGCCCCAGATTGTAGCCTATAGAAAACTGCCTTCGCACAAACAACTGCTTGCAATTAAACCAATATCTCAATACCTCCACCACAGCAGGATGCCTTGAACTTCTGCTGTCACCGTGAATAATACTGAATGATTTTGCAGGCCATTTCTGACGGAAATTACTGGGATATATATGTTGGTTGTACAAAAAGGTTTCACAATGCATATGCTGACATTCTCCACTATATGTCCTGAGAAAATGTGGAACATTGTTGCGACAGGGTACTATTGTGGATATGAATGGCTGAAACTGCCTATTTATTTCTGAGCTTGTTCATTATGTGCCACTATGTATCTAAAATGTAAAACCATTTTCTGATCCCAGACATCTTACCCCAGACAAGCAATATCAAAACTACATGTTACCAGGGGCACAAATAGCCAATGGACAAGCTTTTAGCAGGCTGAGATCGTACCAGAGATTGTTGCATTTTTGCTCATAATAACTGCTGGTTGTTGCATGTAATGCAATGTACTGAAAGTGAAATGGAAGAATTGCCTAGTTTTGCTAAGTGATGGACAGAAACAATCTAAAACACACACAGCTAATGTAGAGGCATAGGCTTAGTGCAGGACAAATGTAATGATGTGTTATGGTATCTGAACAGCTCTAAAGAGAGCAAATAATGTTGGCGCAGATTTGAGCACCACCTGCCAAAAGCAACAAATGACAATTTACAAATTCATAGCCTATTTAGAGTCTTGTGGACCTATTTCTATTCTGTTCATTTTCATCAATAAATGCAAGAAGTGACAAACAAAGAAGTGCTGCTGTGCATCTGACCTATTTATATGTCAAACAACAACTTGCATTTCTATAGCGTCTTTAACATAGTAAAACATCCCAAGGCGCTTCACAGGAGCATTGTTAAACAAAGTTTGATGCCGAGTCACATAAGGGGATATTAGGGCAGATGACCAAAAACTTCGTCAAAGAGGTAGATTTTAAGGAGTGTCTTAAAGGAGGAAAGAGAAGTAGAGGGGTTTTGGGAGGAAATTCCAGAGCTTAGTGCCTTGACAGCTGAAAGCACGGACGCCAGTAGTGGAGCGATTAAAATCAGTGATGCTGAATAATCCAGAATTGGAGGAGTGCAGATATCTCAGAGGGTAGTAGGGCTGGAGAAGCTAACAGATAGGGAAGGGCGAGGCCCTGGAGGGATTTGAAAACGAGGATGAGAATTTTTAAATCGAGGCATTGCTTAACCGGGAGCCAATGTAGGTCAGTATTATTTTTGAAATTATTCCATTTAGATTCATATTCAATTCTTCATAGAATAGCAGCAAAGTTCTATCATTTCAGTTCTAATACTCATGATTAATGCATATTTCCCATTTATATTATTGCAGCGCAGATCTGACAGTAATGTGCTTTCAGCAGTCAAGATCACACTCCTGTGTGCCAAGTGAAAATTTAAGCACCATTCTCTTCTCCCCTATTCGCAGTACTAAATGTGTACCAGAGCATGCATATTACTCAACTTGTGCATCCTTCCCCTTATGAAGTAATTTCTTCCTCCATTTGCTCCAAGCATTTTCACTTATCTAAATGCCATATATCAGTTCCCTTGCCAACAATATTGGTACTTAGTGATATGCACAATCTTTTACAAGGCTGTTTCCTCCCATTTTCCTGCAATACAACAGTGACGACACTTCAAAAGTACTTCAGTGGTGGCAATGCACTTTGGGACTTCCTGAGACCATGAAAGGTGCTATATAATGCACGTCCTTTTCTTCTTTCTTTTAATTTCCGGATCTCTTAACCATTTATACATGTCTGTGTGCTGTGCCTCAGTCCCTTTTATGGATCAAAGCCTGGCCTCCCTCCCCTTATATAGATGCACCAATGCCCCACTCCCATGAGCACCAGAAGTAGCTCTGATTAGTCCAGCTCTGCTCTTCGAAATCAGCAGGAATTCAAACATCCCATGCAGTGCTGAGATTGTTCTATACGAGGCTGTGTAGGTGTACACATTTTCTTTGAATTTAAACCTAAATTCACTGAGTTTCTTTAAAATGTAAAGAAATTCAGAGTTTTGGTTCATCATCTCCGACTATCCGAGGCTACACCGATGGCGCTCTTGCTCAGCGAGCTTGTCTTCCTTACGACCCCAACCCCTCATATCCTTGTTAACCCTCCCCAATCAAACAATCCCAAGTGCTGAATTAGCATATTGATTCACTTTTGGATAGCGGGAGGAGAGATGCATTAATATACAGCAACAGATTGTCATCACAGAAGTTTCTAAATTCATGCTGCAGACATATTAAATTTGAAACATTGGAGGGGGAATTATGCATGAAACACAGTTGTGGAGCTCATTATAGTGCATTTGGAAAAGGACGTAGTTATTTGCAACAGAAAAATTCTGAGTCCCTTTGATTACATGACTTGATTGCTGATTGGTCCCCTTGGAGGATAAGACACACCCAGCAGTTTATCTGAAATGTGTAATTAGAACTGCCCAGACCAAGTTCTCAGTGTCTTTGCAAAGTGTAATTCGAGCCATTCTGACTGCCGACTCCAGGCAGGAAAGAGTTCCCCTCTCCCCGGCCCAAGTTCCTGCTCCCTCCCCCGGCCCAAGTTCCGGCTCCCTCCCCCGGCCCCCCCCCAGCCCAAGTTCTTCAGCCCCCTTTTCCCCCCCCCCCCCTCAGCCCAAGTTCCTGATTTCCCCCCTCCCCCCCCCACCGCTGCACCATGGATTGTTAACAGGTTTATTGGGTATGAAGTGAATAGTGACAGTGTTGTGACTTCCAGATATAATCCACTCCACACATGCACCGAGCTTTCCGAGAAATCAGGTGTGGATGTAAAGCGGGGGTGGGGTTGGAAGAATGTGATCCGTCTTCCCTGAGTTCCCTCTCCCCTCCGATCCCTTCGCTCTCCTCCAGTCTCCTTTTCCCCGCCTCCCAGTCTCTCTCTCTCTCTCTCTCTCTTTGCCCCACTCTCTCTCTGCCCCATTCTACCCCACCCCTCCCTCGTCTCTCTCACTCTTCACCCCCCCCCCCTCGTCTCTCTCACTCTTCACCCCCCCCCCCCGGTCTCTCACCCCCCCCACCCCGTCTCTCTCACTCACACCCCCCCCCCCCCCCGCCGTCTCTCTCACCCCCCCGCCGTCTCTCACCCCCCCCCCCCGTCTCTCTCGCTCTTACGCTCCCCCCTCTCGCTCTTACGCTCACCGCCCCCCCCAACTCTCTCACTCTTCCCATCCCCCCCCCCCCCGTCTCTCTCACTCTTCCCATCCCCCCCCCCCCCCCCCCCCCCCCGGCCGTCTCTCATTTCCCCCGCCCCCTCCCGTCTCTCTCACCGCCCCCCCCCCCCCCAGGTCTCGCTAGCTCTTCCGCTCCCCCCCCCCCCCCCCCCCCCCGGTCTCTCTAGCTCTTCCGCTCCCCTCCCGTCTCTCATTCTCCGCCCTCCCCAGTCTTCCTCACTCTCTCTCTCTGCCTTCCCAGTCTCTTTCTCGTTCCCTCCCCAGTCTCTTTCTCTCTCCCACCTCCGATGTTTCCTCTCCCACATCAGGCCGTGAAAATGTTCAAGTAGATAATTACAGCGATATTCTGGGCAATAGTCCTGAAAATAATGCAAAAGCTAGAAGCAGCTCCAAGTGGTTCAAAACTACTTCCGGTTTTCTCGTACGTCGCACTGCACATGTGCGGCCGAATCGCGTGCCCATGTGCGAAAGTGGGCAGAGTCCTATGCGCAGAAGGACACACAAAAAACAAAGAAAGAAAGACTTGGATTTCCATAGCGCCTTTCACGACATCATGACATCCCAAAGTGCTTTACAGCCAATTAAGTACTTTTTCAAGTGTAGTCACTGTTGTAATGTAGGAAATGGGACAGCCAATTTGCACACTGTAAGCTCCTGCAAGCAGCAATGTGATAATGACCAGATAATCTGTTTTTCGTGATGTTGATTGAGGGATAAATATTGGCCAGGATACCTGGGAAACTTCATTTCTCTTCTTCAAAATAGTGCCGTTGGATCTTTTACGTCCATCTGAGAGAGCAGACATTCAAAAGATGTCACCTCCGACAGCGCGGCGCTCCCTCAGTACTTACCCTCCGACTAGTACAAATAATCATTGTTAGGAAAACACATTGGAAGTTACAATTTGTGTGAAACTTCATTAACACTTTGCATCTGCTAAAAGTAAAAAAAACAGCATCGTGTAAAATGAATTTGAAATTAATTCAGAGAAATGCATTTAACAAAACTGGATGCAAAGTACTTTGGAAATCACAGATTTGTCGGAAAAGCAGCAAAATCTATTCTGCTTTAAACAAAAGGCATTAACTTGTTTGCAGGTGGTTTTTGTGATCATGAAATCATTACAAGATTAAGCAAATTCAATACATACAAGAACACAATAGGAGCAGGAGTAGGCCATTTGGCTCCTCGAGCCTGCTCTGCCATTTAATACGATCATGGCTGATTTGATCATGAACTTAGTTCTGCTTCCCTGCCCGCTCCCTATATCCCTTTATTCGCTCTAGCTCAAAATTCTGTCTATCTCTGCCTTAAATATATTCAATGACCCAGCCTCCACAGTTCTCAGGGGCAGAGAATTCTAGATTTACAATCCTCAGAGAAGAAATTCCTCCTCATCTCAGTATTAAATGGGCGACCCCTTATTCTGAGACTATGCCCTCTAGTTTTAGTTTCCCCCATGAGTGGAAATATCCTCTCTGCATCCACCTTGTCCAGCACTCTCATTATCTTACATGTTTCGATAAAATCACCTCTGATTCTTCTGAACTCCAATAAGTGTAGACCCAACCTACTCAACCTATCTTCAAAAGTCAACCCCCTCATTTCCAGAATCAACCATGTGAACCTTCTCTGAACAGCCTCCAATGCAAGTCTATCCTTCCTTAAATATGGAGACTAAAACTGCAAGCAGCACTCCAGGTGTGGCCTCACCAATACCCTGTACAGTTGTAGCAGGACTTCTCTGCTTTTATACACTATCCCCCTTGCAATAAAGGCCAACATTCCACTTGCCTACCTGATTACTTGCTGTGCCTGCATACTAACTTTTTGTGTTTCACGCACAAGGATCCCCAGGTCCCTCTGTACTGAAGCACTTATGAATTTTTCCCCATTTAAATTATAATCTGTTTTTCAATGTTTTCTGCCCAAGTGGATAACCTCACATTTTCCTACAGTGTACTCCATCTGCCAAATTTTTGGCCACTCACTTAGCCTGTCTATATCCCTTTGCAGATTTTTAGTGTCCTCTTCACAATTTGCTTTCCCACCCATCTTTGTATCATCAGCAAACTTGGCTACATTACGCTCGGTCCCTTCATCCAAGTCATTAATATAGATTAAAAATAGTTGAGGCCCCAGCACCAATCTCTGCGGCACCCCTCTAGTTACTGTTTGCCAACTGGAAAATTACCCATTTATCCCGACTCTCTGTTTTCTGTTAGTTAGCCAATCCTCAACCCAAGCTAATATATTACCCCTAACCCCGTGAACTTCTATCTTGTGCAGTTACCTTTTATGTGCCACCTTATTGAATGGCTTCTGGAAATCCAAATACACCATATCCACTGGTTCCCCCTTATCCACCATGTTCGTTGCATCCTCCAAGAATTCCAGCAAATTTGTCAAACATGATTTTCTTTCATAAAACCATGCTGACTCTGCTTGATTGAATCATGCTTTTCCAAATGTCCTGCTACTGCTTCCTTAATAATGAACTCCAGCATTTTCCCAATGACAGATGTTAGACTAACCGGTCTATAGTTTCCTGCTTTCTGTCTGCCTCCTTTTTAAAATATGGGCGTTACATTTGTGGTTTTCCAATCCGTTGGGACCTCCCCAGATTGCAGGAAATTTTGGTAGATTACAACCAATGCATCCACTGTCTCTGCAGCTACTTCTTTTAAGTCCCTAGGATGCAAGCCATCAGGTCATGGGGACTTGTCCGCTTTTAGTCCCATTATTTTACCAAGTACTCCTACTTTAGTGATTATATTAAGTTCCTCCCTCCCTATTGCCCCTTGATTATCCACTATTGGGATGTTTTTCGTGCCTTCTATTGTGAAGAACGATACACAATATTTGTTCAAAGTCTCTGCCATTTCCCTGTTCCCATTATTAATTCCCCAGTCTCTTCCTCTTGGGGACCAACATTTACTTTAACCACTCTTTTTTTCCTTTTTATGTATCTGTAGAAACTCTTCCTAACTGTTTTTATATTTCGTGCTAGTTTACTTTCATAATCTATCTTCCCTCTCATTATTTTTTTAGTCGTTCTTTGCTGGCTTTTAAAAGTTTCCCAATCCTCTGGCCTGCCACTAGTCTTGGCCAAATTGTATGCCCTTGTTTTCAATTTGATACCATCCCTTATTTCCTGAGTTAGCCACAGATGGTTATCCCTTCTCTTACAACCTTTCCTTCTCATTGGGATCTATTTTTGTTGAGAGTTATAAAATATCTCCTTAAATGTCTGCCACTGCTCATCAACCGTCCAAATTTTTAATCTATTTTCCTCGTCCACTTTAGCCAACTCTGCCTTCATACCTTTGTAGTCTTCTTTATTTAAGCTTAGCACACTAGTTAGAGATCAAATTTTCTGACCTTCCAACTGAATTTGAAATTCAACCATGTTATGGTCACTCATTCCTAGAGGATCCTTTACTCGGAGATTGTTTATTAATCCTGACTTATTACACAGTACCAGATCTAAGATAGTCTGCTCCCTGGTTGGTTACGCAACGTACTGTTCAAGGAAACTATCCCAGATACACTCTATGAACTCTTCCTCAAGGCTACCCTGGCCAATTTGCTTTGTCCAATCAATATGAAGGTTAAAATCGCCCATGATTATTGCCGTTCCTTTTTTACAAGCCTCCATTATCCATTATTTCTTGATTTATACTCCGTCCAACAGTGAAGCTACTGTTAGGGGCCTATAGACTATGCCCACCAGCGACTTTTTCCCCTTATTGATCCTTATCTCCACCCAAACTGATTCAACATCTTGCTCTTCTGAGCCAATATCGTTTCTCACTAACGCAGTGATCTCATCCTTTATTAATAAAGCTACCCCAGCTCCTTTTCCTTTCTGTCTGTCCTTCCAAATTGCCAAATACCCTGAATATTTAGTTTCCAGCCCTGGTCACCTTGCAGCCACATCTCTGTAATGGCTATCAAATCGTACCCATTTGTATCTGTTTGTGCCGTCAATTCATCTATTTTGTTCCGAATGCTGCGTGCATTCAGATAAAGAGCTTTTAAATTTGTTTTTATTACTCTTCCTGCTTTGACCCCACTTTCTGATTCACTTTCATGTTTATACGTTGTCCCTTCCTGTCACGCTCTGGTTTTCATTTCCCTCAGTCTTACCCTGCTCAATTGGCTTCTCCTTATTCTTTGACTTTTTAAATTTTTGATCAGCGGAACCTTTCCCCACTCTTCCTCTTCCCCCCCCCCCCCACCCCCCCACCACCACTATTAGTTTAAAGCCCTCTTTACAGACCTCGTTATTTAATTCGCTAGGACCCTAGTCCCAGTCACAACAGAACAGCTCCCTTTTACCCCAATACTGGTGCCAGTATCCCACGAACCAAAATCCATTTCTCCCATACATATTATTCATGCACCTATGCTCCAGCGAGCTAGAGTTGCAGTGTATTCCACCTCTGCTCTGAAACACCTAAGCCCCCAGTGTTATAAATTCACATCTGGTGTCAGTCACTCCCTTATGCAATCTGGTCGCCTGCTGCTTATGGAAGTTGTCTTGCATTGCTCTATACTTTACATAGAATTGCATAAAATATACAAAATATACAGCACAGAAACAGGCCATTCAGTCCAACCAGTCCATGCCGACATTTATGCTCCACTCGAGCCTCCTCCCGTCTTTCTAGTGCAGTAGCGGGACACAGGAGTGTAATAATGAAACGCCTGTGTGTTCTGGACTAGATCTCTGTTTTACATATTTGTACCTTCAAAAGAGATTAACCTCCAAATTAGCCACATGCCGAGTTGTGGGTGTTACAATGTGAGAAGAGATTTTCTCCTAGACAGTGAAACAATTAACAAATTGTTGACATGTCTGGTTCTTCAGAAAGTCACTGGTGTTGAAAACCCTTTTGAGCTCGGAGGGAATTGTGAGAAAGCTTTTTAAAAATCAGAGCAACTAAGTGGAAGTGAGACAACAAAGGGCATCTTCAATGGGCCCAAGTTTCGGCCTGAGTTGCTCCTGTTTTTTTTGGAGCAACTGGTTTAGAATGGAGTATCTTAGAAATTGCAATTCTCGGCATTTAGTTTGCTCCAGTTCCAGTCAGTTAGAACAGTTTCAGTTTGGAACAGATTTCTTTTTCAAAAGGGTGCGTGTCCGGCCACTTACGCCCGTTTTGAAAGTTTAGGCAGTGAAAACTTACTCCAAACTAACTTAGAATGGAGTAAGTGTAGATTTTTGTACGCTCAGAAAAACCTTGCCTACACGTAGAAAATCAGGCGTAGAGAATGGGGGGGGTGGGGGTTTACAAACATTAAACACTTAAGTTTTACAAATAAAAAGCCATCATCAATAATAAATGATAAATACATCAATAAATCAGCCAATAAATCAATCAAAAAAATTAATAAAAAATGTAAAAAATTAAAAAATCAATCAATAAATAAAAATTCTACTCACCGACTGCAGCACCGGGAGCCCTCCAACAGCGTGCTGGGACGGGCCCCCCCCCCCCCAGTGTGTGTGTCTGTCAGTGTCTCTCTCTAAGTGTCAGTGTCTGTGTTTCTGACAGCGAGCGGGTGGGGAGAGGGAGGTCGGAGGAGAGGGAGGGGGAGGAGGAGGAAGCTGAATGGGCCCGGCTGACGTGAAGAAGCCGGGCCCAAGACTTCGGGCGGGGCTCACCCCCCAGCAAGATGCCTGGCGGGCGGGCCCCACCGAAGGAGTTAAAGGTAGGTAGCTGGGGGTCGTCGGAGCGGGGTCGGGGTCGTCGGAGCGGGAGCTTGGGGGGGGGGGGTGTGGTCGGAGCGGGAGCTTGGGGGTGGGAGGGTTGAGAGAGCCAGAGCAGGACCTGGGGGGCGGGGGGGTGCAGCCTGATCCTCGCAGCCCCAGTGAGCCCATTCGGCCAGGGCTAGGGGCTGCGTGCTTCGGGGCCCCACCCACACAGTTTTGGGCGCCTGGAGCTACTGCACATGTGCGCCTGTGCAGAGGTCCCGGCACTGATTTCAGCGCAGGGACCTGGCTCCGCCCCCCACAGCTCGTGCTGCGCCGCGCCGAACTCCAAACGACCTGCAGGGAGCCGGAGAATCTGCAGGTATTTTTTAGCCGCACTTTTGGGCGCGAAAAACGGGTGTCCAAGTCGGGGCTGCGCCGTTCTAGGCGTGGCCTGAAACTTGGGCCCATTATCTCAGGTGGTGGACCAAGTTAACATATTAGGCAAGTTGAAATTTGGTTTGATCCATAAGGTGCTTTATTGCAGAGTAGGCAAAATATGCAGAACACTGATCATGATAAGAGACACTTGGTACAATCAATATAACTTCTCTTTGCATTATATTACAAAAATAAGGAAAATGCATATGCTAGCCCACACCAGTGGATCGTCTAATTTCACATAAAAATACATTCCTTCTCTACCCTGTCACACTACCTTCACTGTCCAACTTCCACTTAGTGTTCTGATTTTTAAAAGGTTTCTCACAACTCCCTCAGAGCTCAAAAAGGTTTCCAAAACGAGTGACTTTCTGAACAACCTGACATGGCAACAATTTGTTAATTGTTTCACTGTCTAGGAGAAAATCCCTTCTCACATTGTCGCATCCACAACTCAGCATGTGGCTATTTTCTGGAAGGCTAATCTTTCGGCAAGATTTTGGTAAAAGTAAAACATCTTAGCACAGCCCATGTCCAAATCCTTTCCATCGAATCCCGAACTCTAAGAAGTTAATCAGTCACTCTTGCATCACTGCAAAATAGAAATTTCTGTTGCAGTACAGAAAAATGGCAGTTTAACTGATCCCCTCGGTCTGTTCCCTCTTTCTTTGAAGATATAGTTGCAATATATGCAAGTAGAGGAATCCTTTCTGAAATAATTAAAGAGACTTTTTTGTGGGGTACTTGTAATACACATACCCACATATGCAGTATAATTTTGTATGAGTGTAGATCTCCCGTGCATTGCTCATAGTGAGTCATCTAAGGCATTGATCTTTCATTGCGTTTTCTCATAACTTGAGTCCTGTGATGTTAGGGATGTGACTTACAGCTGTTCTCTACACTGCATTCAGGGTTTAAATGTCTTGGTGAAAAAATTGTATACCATACTAATGGTGGAGTCTTGAGTACTAATGGTGGAACACTTTATAGTTTTAACATGAAATCCTTACCCTTATGCTTACTGATTTCTAAATAAGTTAAAACAAAATGAAGCATAATTCAGAGGTGAAGGTTTTGGTATTTTGGTATAGTTTGAGATTGTTGAATTAAGCAGTTCTATTTGTTAATGAGTTTTACTACCTGATAAATTAGTTACTTTAGGCACTGTGTGCGTTTATGGCTGTGACCTACTTGTACTTATGGGATTGTGGCCCTGGAGTTGTCACTGGTGATCTTTATCCCTTGATGTTCAGGAGGTAGACGAAATGTTGTTGAGAGAGGTAGCTGGAGGCAAGGCCTATATACAGGTAATGGACATTGAGATTGGGCAATTAAAGAAGAGAGAGCTTTGCATTGGTGAGCACGAATGGCCAGTAGATAGAAGAAAGAGTATGAGAATGGTCAGCAGGCTGTAAAGGATTTGGATCAGGAATGGCATGTCATGCAAAGAAACATTGGGAAGAGTGTCAGGAGAGCCTGAATAGCGAGTCAAACAGCAAGAGGTTGGACACAATGACAAGAGGGATGGCCTGTCATCATAGGCAGTCCCTCGGAATCGAGGAAGACTTGCTTCCACTCCTGAAATGAGTTATTTGGTGGCTGAACAGTCCAATACGAGAGCCACAGACTCTGTCACAGGTGGGACAGGTAGTCGTTGAGGGAAGGGGTGGGTGGGACTGGTTTGCCGCACGCTCTTTCCGCTGTCTGCGCTTGATTTCTGCATGCTCTCGGCGTTGAGACTCGAGGTGCTCAGCGCCCTCTCGGATGCACTTCCTTCACTTAGGGCGGTCTTGGGTCAGGGACTCCCAGGTGTCAGTAGGGATGTTGCACTTTATCAGGGAGGCTTTGAGTGTCCTTGTAGCGTTTCCGCTGCCCACCTTTGGCTCATTTGCCATGAAGGAGCTCCGAGTAGAGCACTTGCTTTGGGAGTCTTGTGTCTGGCATGCGGACTATGTGGCCTGCCCAGCGGAGCTGATCGAGTGCGGTTAGTGCTTCAATTCCTTCATCTAAATCATTGATGTATATTGTAAATAGCTGAGGTCCCAGCACTGAACCCTGCGGTACCCCACTGGTCACTGCCTGCCATTCTGAAAAGGACCCGTTTATTCCAACTCTCTGCTTCCTGTCTGCCAACCAGTTCTCTATCCATGTCAATACATTACCATGTGCTTTAATTTTGCACACTAATCTCTTGTGTGGGACCTTGTCAAAAGCCTTTTGAAAGTCCAAATACACCACGTCCACTGTTTCTCCCTTGTCCACTCTACTGAAACATCCTCAAAAAATTCTAGAAGATTTGTCAAGCATGATTTCCCTTTCATAAATCCATGCTGACTTGGACCGATCCTGTCAGTGCTTTCCAAATGTGCTGCTGTTTCATCTTTAATAATTGATTCCAACATTTTCCCCACCACCGATGTCAGGCTAACCGTAACTATAATTCACCGTTTTCTCTCTCCCTCCTTTTTAAAAAAAGTGGTGTTACATTAGCTACCCTCCAGTCCATAGGAACTGATCCAAAGTCAATAGAATGTTGGAAAATTATTACCAATGCATCCACTATTTCTAGGGCCACTTCTTCAAGTACTCTAGGATGCAGCCTATCAGGCCCTGGGGATTTATTGGCCTTCAATCCCATTAATTTCCCGAACACTATTTCCTGACTAATAAGGATTTCCCTCAGTTCCTCCTTTTCGCTACACCCTCGAACCCCGAGTATTTCTGGAAGGTTATTTGTGTCTTCCTTTGTGAAGACAGACCAAAGTATTTGTTCAATTGGTCTGCCATTTCTTTGCTCCTCATTATAAATTCACCTGATTCTGTCTGCAAAGGACCTATGTTGGTCTTCACTAATCTTTTTCTCTTCACATATCTATAGAAGCTTTTGCAGTCAGTTTTTATGTTCCCTGCAAGCTTCCTCTCATACTTTATTTTCCCCCTCCTAATTAGACCCTTTGTCTTCCTCTGCTGCATTCTAAATTTCTCCCAGTCCTCAGGTTTGCTGCTTTTTCTAGCCAATTTATATGCCTCCTCTTGGATTTAACACCATCCCTAATTTCCCTTGTTAGCCACGGTTGAGCTACCTTCCCCGTTTTATTTTTACTCCAGACAGGGATGTACAATTGTTGAAGTTCATCCATGTAATCTTTCAATGTCTGCTATTTGCCTATCCACTGTCAACCCTTCAATTATCATTTGCCAGTCTATCCTAGCCAATTCACGTCTCATACCATCGAAGTTACCTTTTCTTAAGTTCAGGACCCTAGTCTCTGAATTAACTGTCACTCTCCATCTTAATAAAGAATTCTACCATATTGTGGTCACTCTTCTCTAGGGGGCTTCGCACAACAAGATTGCTAATTAGTCCTCTCTCATTACACAACACCCAGTCTAGGATGGCCAGCTCTCTAGTTGGTTCCTCGACATACTGGTCGAGAAAGCCATCCCTAATACACTCCAGGAAATCCTCCTCCACCGCATTGCTACCAACTTGGTTAACCCAATCTATATGTAAATTAAAGTCGCCCATGATAACTGCTGTACCTTTATTGCACGCATCCCTAATTTCTTATTTGATGCCATCCCCAACCTCACTGCTACTGTTTGGTGGTCTGTACACAACTCCCACTAGCGTTTTCTTCCTTTGGTATTCCGCAGCTCTACCCATACAGATTCCATATCATCCAAGCTAATGTCCTTTCTTACTATTGCTTTAATTTCCTCTTTAACCAGCAACGCTACCCCACCTGCTTTTCCTTTCTGTCTATCCTTCCTGAATATTGAATACCTCTGGATGTTGAATTCCCAGCCTTGGTCACCCTGGAGTCATGTCTCCGTAATCCCAATCACATCATATTTGTTAACATCTATTTGCACAGTTAATTCATCCACCTTATTGCGGATACTCCTTGCATTAAGACACAAAGCCTTCAGGCTTGTTTTTTTAACACCCTTTGTCCTTTTAGAATTTTGCTGTACAGTGGCCCTTTTTGTTCTTTGCCTTGGGTTTCTCTGCCCTCCACTTTTCCTCATCTCCTTTCTGTCTTTTGCGAAGATTACGGAGACATGACTCCAGGGTGACCAAGGCTGGGAATTCAACATCCAGAGGTATTCAATATTCAGGAAGGATAGACAGAAAGGAAAAGCAGGTGGGGTAGCGTTGGACATTTTAATCCATTAAAGACGCTATATAAATAAAAGTTATTATTATAATCCCTCACAGTTGAATACTAAATGCCAGACGCGAGACGCCCTAAGCAATTGCTCTATGCGGAGCTCCTTCATGGCAAACGAGCCAAAGGTGGACAGCGGAAACATTGCAAGGACACCCTCAATGCCTCCCTGGTGAAGTGCGATATCACCACTGACACTTGGGAGACCCTGCTGAAGACCGCCCTCGGTGGAGAAAATGCATCCGGGAGGGCGTTGAGCTCTTCGAATCTCAACGCTGCCTGCGTGAAGAGGTCAGGCGCAGGCAGTGGAAGGAGCGTGCATCAAATCAGTCCCACCCCTACCCCTCCCCCTCCCCCGATGAATATCTGTCCCACCTGTGACAGGGTCTGTGGCTCTCATGTTGGACTGTTCAGCCACCAAAGAACTCACTTTAGGAGTGGAAGCAAGTCTTCCTCGATTCCGAGGGACTGCCTATGATGATGATGCTAATACGGCGACCAAAACTGCACGCAGTACCCCAGCTGTGGCCAAACCAAAGTATTATACAATTTAAGCATAACCTCCCTGCTCTTATATTCTATGCCTCGGCCAATAAAGGCAAGCATTCGTATGCCTGCTTAACCACCTTATCCACCTGGTCTGCTACTTTCAGGAATCTGTGGACAAGCACTCCAAGGTCCTTTTGTTCATCCTTACTATTAAGCGGCCTACCACCTATTGTGTATACCCTTTCCTTATTAGCCCTCCCAAAGTGCATCACCTCACACTTCTCTGAATTAAATTCCATTTGCCACTGCTCTGCCCACCTGACCAGTAGATTGATATCCTCCTGCAGCCCATGACTTTCCTCTTCATTATCAACCACACAGCCAATTTTAGTGTCGTCTGCAAACTTCTTAATCATACTTCCTATATTCAAATCTAAATCGTTGATATATACCACAAAAAGCAAAAGCAAGGGACCCAGTACTGAGCCCAGTGGAACCCCACTGGAAACATCCTTCCAGTCACAAAAACATCCATCAATCATTACCCTTTGCTTCCTACCTCCAAGCCAATTTTGGATCCAACTTGCCACTTTGCCCTGTATCCCATGGGCTTTAACCTTCAGACTATATACAGCACACCTCAAAGCGCTGGAGAAGTAGTACCAGCGCTGCCTCCGTAAGATCTTGCAAATCCATTGGCAGGATAGATGCACCGTCGGTGTTCTCACTCAAGCCAACATCCTCAGCATCCAAGCATTGACTAGGCTCGATCAGCTACGTTGGGCGGGCCACGTTGTCCGCATGCCCGACATGAGACTCCCAAAGCAAGCTCTCTGCACGGAGCTTCCACAGAGCAAGCGAGCCCCAGGTGGGCAGTGGACACACTTTTCAAAGCCTCATTGATAAAGTTCCACATTGCCACCAACTCCTGGGAATCCCTGGTCCATGACAGCCCAAAATGGAGGAAGAGCATCCGGGAGGGCGCTGGGCATCTCGAGTCCCATCGCTGAGAACAAGCAGAAACCAAGCGTTGACAGCGGAAGGAGCGTGCGCCAACCCAGGCTCCCCATTCACCCTTTCCTTCAACCACTGTCTGCCCCACCTATGACAAAGACTGTAGGTCCTTCATTGGACTCCTCAGCTACCTGAGAACTCACTTTTAGAGTGGAAGCAAGTCATCCTCGACTCCGAGGGACTGCATATGATGAGTATTCGAAGCCTTCCCCTTCAAGGTAAGTAATGGTAAGTATATTGGATTTTAAGTAAATGCTACAGCTGCCATTACCGTCATCATTACATTATGGTCACAAAGGGGTTTAAATCATGCAACAGGAAATAAGCATGACAAACGGGAAGTCTTGAGAACTTTTATATTCAGATGTATGGAAAAGCATAACCCAATCAAGCAGAGTTAGCATGGTTTTATGAAAGGGAAATCACGTTTGACAAATTTGCTCGATTTCTTTGAGGATGTAACGTGCAGGGTGGCTAAGGGGGAACCAGTGGATGTGGTGTATTTGGATTTCCAGAAGGTACAAGATAAAAGCTCTCAAGGTTGGGGGTAATATATTAGCATGGATAGCGGATTGGCTAACAGAAAACAAAGAGTCGGGATAAATGGGTAATTTTCCGGTTGGCAAAAGGTAACTAGTGGGGTGCCACAGTAATCGGTGCTGGGGCCTCAACTATTTACAATTTATATTAATGACTTGGATGAAGGGACCAAGTGTAATGTAGCCAAGTTTGCTGAGGATACAAAGTTGGGTGGAAAAGCAAGTTGTGAGGAGGACACAAAAAATCTTCAAAGAGTTATAGACAGATTAAGTGAGTGGGCAAACATGTGGCAGATGGAGTACATTGTGGGTAAGTGTGAGGTTATCCACTCCCATTTTGGCAGGAAAAATAAAAAATCAAATTATTATTTAAATGGCGAGAGATTACAAAATGCTGCAGTACAAAGGGACCCGGTGGTCCTTGTGCATGAAACACAAAAAATTGGTATGCAGGTACAGCAAGTAATCAGGAAGGCAAATGGAATGTTGGCCTTTATTGCAAAGGGGATAGAGTATAAAAGCTGAGAAGTGCTACTACAATGTACAGGGTATTGGTAAGACCACACCTGGAGTACTGCGTACAGTTTTGGGCTCCTTATTTAAGGAGGGATATACTTGCATTAGAGGCAGTTCAGAAAAGGTGTTCAGTAGGTTGATTCCTGAGCTGATGGGGTTGACTTATGAGGAAAGGTTGAGTAGATTGGGCCTATACTCATTAGAGTTTAGAAGAATGAGAGGTGATCTTATTGAAACATATAAGATACTGAGGGGGCTCGACAAGGTAGATGCAGAGAGGATGTTTCCCTTTGCGGGTGAATCTAGAACTAGGGGGCATAGTTCTCGATTTAGGGTTCGCCCATTTAAAACTAAGATGAGGAATTTCTTCTGAGGGTTATAAATCTGTGAAATTCCCTGCCCCAGGGAGTTGTGGAGGTTGGGTCATTGAATATATTTAAGGTGGAGATAGACAGATTTTTGAGTGATGAGGGAGTGAAGGGTTATGGGAAGCGGGAAGGGAAGTGGAGCTGAGCCCAAGATCCGATCAGCCATGAACTTATTGAATGTCGGAGCAGGCTCGAGGGGCCAAATGGCCTACTCCTGCTCCTATTTCATTTGTTCTTATATACAGACTGAGGAACTGGCAAATGCAAAACTGAGGCTAGCACGAGCAGAAAGGTGTAATTTCAGCATGACATGTTTGCATAGACAGTTTCCATTATAAATTTGGGCATATTGGAAAAAGTTGACGAATGTTTGCAAACAACATTTAATTTTTTATATATATATTTATAGTGTGTATGTGTGCATTTGTATAATATATCTCTTCCTGTATATGTTGAGTGAGTGGAATGATAGTCTGGGAATTTGCAATAATTGTCTTCTTTGAACATTTGTGTTGTTACTAAAAATATGATATTGACTTTATAATTTAAATATGAAATATAAACAAATATGTAACTCCAGACAGATTATTGGTCAGTCTCTCATAGAAATACATATCAAATCTCATTGTTCATTACAATTTATTTCCTTTGCTTTGTTAGAAGTAAACAAAGGATTCACATTAATGTGACAACTTTCACATCCTTGAAACATCTCAAAGTGCTTCACAGTCTCTTACATTTTGACGTATAGTCACTATTGTTATGTGGGCAACCAATTTGTGTACAGCAAGATCCCACAAACAGTAATAGGGTAAATGGCTTGCTTTTAAAGAAAGCAGAATGTGAACATTGACATCTTACACACTGAACATTGACTTTATGAACCTATTTATCCATTCTTTTCTGAACTATATAGTACACAATGATGGCCTTCAGTGTGGAATTGGGAATTAATGTTTGGGATGTTGTTTCAAATGAGAATTAAGTTTAAGATGCTTTTGACTTATTTTCAGTGCTTTAAAATAATAGTTTTGTGAATACGTTTAATTTTAACCATTGTTATTCTAATGTGCAGGTGGTTTACAGGCAATAGCTGAATTGTTGCAAGTCGATTGTGAAATGTATGGACTCACCGATGACCATTACAGTGTCACATTGCGACGATATGCTGGGATGGCACTTACAAATTTAACTTTTGGGGATGTTGCAAATAAGGTAGGCAATTTATTATAGATAAGTTTTAGATTTGCATCTTAAACGTTAACTTGTCTGTTCTCTGCACAGGTGCTATGTATTTCCAGCATTTTCTGGTTTGTTTCAGAATTCCAACATCTGCAAAATTTTGCCTTTTACTTGTATTAAGAACATAAGAAATAGGAGCAGGAGTAGGCCATTTTGCCCCTTGAGCCTGCTCTGCCATTCAATAAGATCATGGCTGATCTGATCATGGACTCAGCTACACTTCCCTGCCCGCTCCCCATAACCCTTTACTCCTTATCGCTCAAAAATCTGTCTATCTCTGCCTTAAATATATTCAATGACCCAGCCTCCACAGCTCTCTAGGCCACAGAATTTCATAGATTTACAACCCTCAGAAGTAATTGCTCCTCATCTCAGATTGAAATGGGCGGCCCTTATTCTGAGACTATGTTCCCTAGTTTTAGTTTCCCCTATGAGTGGAAATATCCTCTCTGCATCCACCTTGTCGAGCCCCCTCATTATCTTACATGTTTCAATAAGATCACCTCTGATTCTTCTGAACTCGAATGTGTATAGGCCCAACCTACTCAACTTATCTTCATAAGTCAACCCCTCATCTCTGGAATCAACCTAGTGAACCTTCTCTGAACAGCCTCCAATGCAAGTATATCCTTCCTTATACAGAGACCAAAACTGTACACAGTACTCCAGGTGTGGCCTTACCAATACCCTGTACCGTTGTAGTTGGATTTTTCTGCTTTTATACTCTATCCCCCTTGAAATAAAAGCCAACATTCCATTTGCCTTCCTGATTACTTGCTATACCTGCACACTAACTTTCCGTGTTTCATGCACAAGGACCCCTAGGACCCTCTAACTGCAGCACTTTGCATTTTTCTCCATTTAAATTATAATTTGCTTTTCTATTATTTCTGCAAAAGTGGATAACTTCTCATTTTCCCACATTATACTCCATCTGCCAAATTTTTGCCCACTCACTTAGCCTGTCCATGTGCCTTTGCAGATTTTTAGTGTCCTCCTCACAATTTGCTTTCCCACCTATCTTTATATCATCAGCAAACTTGGCTATATTACACTCGATCACTTCATCCAAACCATTAATATAGATTGTAAATAGTTGAGGACCCAGCACCAATCCCTGCAGCACCCCACTAGTCACTGTTTGCCAACTGGAAAATGGCCCATTTATCCTGACTCTGTTTTCTGTTAGTTCGCCAATCCTCTCTGCATGTTAATTTATTACCCCCAACTCCGTGAGCTTTTATCTTGTGCAGTAACCTCTTACGTGGTACCTTATCGAATGCCTTCTGGAAATCCAAATACACCACATCCACTGGTTCCCCCTATCCACCCTGCCCGTTACATCTTCAGAAGAACACCAGAAAATTTGTCCATTTCATAAAACCATGCTGATTCTGCTTGATTGAATCAGGCTTTTTCAAATGTCCCGCTACTGCTTCCTTAATAATGGACTCCAGCATTTTCCCAACGATAGTTGTTAGACTAACTGGTCTATAGTTTCCTGCTTTTTGTCTGCCTCCTTTTTTAAATAGTGGCGTTACATTTGCGGTTTTCCAATCCGCTGGGACCGCCCCAGAATCCAGGGAATTTTGGTAGATTACAACCAATGCATCCACTATCTCTGCAGCCATTTCTTTTAAGACCATGGATGTAAGCCATCTTGTCCAGGGGACTTGTCCGCCTTTAGTCCCATTATTTTACCGAGTACTACCTAATTAGTGATAGTGATTGTATTAAGTTCCTCCCTCCCTATTGTCCCTTGATTGTCCCTGGGATGTTTTTAGTGTCTTATACTATGAAGACCGATACAAAATATTTGTTCAGTGTCTCTGCCATTTCCCTGTTCTCCATTATTAATTCCCCAGCCTCATCCTGTAGGAGACCAACATTTACTTTAGCCACTCTTTTCCTTTTTGTGTACCAGTAGAAACTCTTACTATCTGTTTTTATATTTCGTGCTAGTTTACTTTCATAATCTATTTTCCCTCGCTATCATTTTTTTTGGTCACTCTTTGCTGGCTTTTAAAAATTTCCCAATCCTCTGGCCTCCCACTAGTCTTGGCCACATTGTATTGCTTTAGCATTTTAAAAGAATGTAGTATTTGAACTAATTTGGTGTACTGTCACATTCCGAATAAATCTATTAATGAGTAGTTATGTTAAAATTAAGGTAAAACTGATTTAAGTCAAACTCATTGTGTGGCACAGCAACATTATGTACTACAAAACAGTGGCCACTATTCACCATACACTTGGTTCCTAACCGCAGGCAAACTAAAATGTTTAGATATCCAGTTTAAGCAATTGTTACATTAAAAAAAATGGAGTTAAATGGTGCCAGAGTTGATTCTGCAATATTGTTTCCCAGGCCACACTCTGTTCTATGAAAGGCTGTATGAGAGCAATGGTAGCTCAACTGAAGTCAGAAAGTGAAGATCTACAGCAGGTAAAGATCGTAGTTTTTAAACTTGAAGGTCAGTTAACTCAAGCATGAGCAACTCTTAAAACAATCTCTAAAATCACTGTGGGTATAAGGTTTTCTTCAATACATTAAACATCTAAACAGATAATTTCTGTGGGGTTACTGTCTTCCCAAATTGAGAATATATTGGGAAACAATGATACGAGTAATAGTTGAGTGCATTAGTCATAATGTCATCTTTAACTTGAGAAGATAGTACACACAAACATTTATATTATCCAGTCACACCTTAAAGTTTTTACTTTGTTAGATGTACAGCTTATTACCTTTTAATCAAATAGTGCACTAATCAGATGTTCATCATTGTGTATGTCCAAATCTAATGTAGTATCACAACACAACTATGACTATTTCCATGAAAAGATTCTTGCCATCACCAATAATTATGTCAAGCATTTTTGTATTAACATGAGTGATCATGACCTCATCAGGCTTATTGAGCCAAATGAGCATAGCGATCAGTTCTGTCTTGTTTTGCATTAGGAATGGATGGGAAAATAAAATGGCAAATCCAGTGAAAGCATTGCAATATTCTTTTATCTACTAAATTATTTTGATTCTTAAACATATTTTTCTGTTGTAGGTAATTGCCAGTGTATTACGAAATTTATCGTGGCGAGCAGATGTAAACAGTAAAAAAATCTTGCGTGAAGTTGGAAGTGTGAGCGCGTTAATGGAATGTGCACTGGATGTGAAAAAGGTAGGAAAGAAATTCCTTATACACAAAGTTAAAATTTCAGATATGTTCAATTCAGAACGTTCACAAAAATGTGTCTTCCAAATATTGAGGACTCTCTTGCCGTCTTACCTTAAAGTCCAAAGTGTTTATTGTTTATTGACACAATTACGACACAACTACTTCTTCCTTTTATGAGGAATAATCATTGTTTTTGTGGCCATGCTGATCCTGTGGGAAGAACGTATACGAATAGAATTGCTTTATTCATTCCCCACGTAACATGAAGTTTTTAAAATTATGAAAAGTTTTGAGAGAGTCAATGGCAAAATATTTTTTCCACTGCTTGGCGAATCAATAACAACATCACATAGACACAAGATTATCATTAGAAGAAAGAAGGGGTTACTTGGAAGACATTTTTCAAACAGGGTTATTAGAGCATGAAATATTTTACCACAGGTGACTACTGAACATAATTTAAAACAGGAAATGGGTAAGTATTTAAACAGGAAGAATATAAAAGGATACAGGGAAAGGGGCAGGGAAAAGGGATTGAAGTAGAAAGTTCCCGTTGGAGAGCCAACATAGGCAGCATGAGTGAAATGGACTCCTGTGCTGTAAATTCAATGTGTTTTAACCCCAAAACAGTGACTTGCATGAGGACAAGATTTGTATACCTGATCACTTGCAAGTTCCAGTCAAAGGTGGCTGCAGAACCACTTTTGACTGCAAGTACTTGTAATAACTCTCTCAACACACAGTCTCACTAAATGGGAGTGCACGTTAAAGAACAGAGAGAAGGATTAAAAATCAGAAGTGCTGAACATCAGGTCTGCTAACCTCCATGCCTGATACTCCAATCTGAATTCTAGTTAAGCAGAGGCTCCAAAATCTTAGATCTTGATACCATGCTGTTATGTCCTCATTCAGCAATTATTTTTCTGCTGGCTGTTTCCCACTTGTGAATAAAGTGTGCATTTTCTAAGATCCCATGTCCATGTTTAGTTTGATAAGCAAACAAAAACCCTGGTCTTTGGTTAAAAATATGTGGAAAGTGATTTCCAGTGGCCTGTACCTTCTCTCCCAACTTGAAGATCAGTATCTCAAGAATAAGATTTCCAAAGTGCAAGCTGGCGATTTGTAGAAATTCATCATTGTTACAACATGGAAATAGGTCATGAGATGTGCCATGTATTGGTAGGATATGGGTTCAAGGCAGTGATTTCATCCACGTAACATTGAATCTCAACTGGATTGTGTGGGAAGTAGAGGGCGATGCTCGGCATTGGGGATTGAAAATTTATGCCCATGTCAATTCTTCTACTAGTTGCTGAGCAACACTGACCTGCAGGGCTAATGTACATGGTATAAAACAATTAAAAGGTAGGGAACAAACTTCTATTTTAAATGTTACAAAATGTACATTCTCCCGCCCTTGGATTGTGTGAACTCAACCAGAGTGAAGACTTCAAAGGAATCCTCTACTTTACTCCAACCTCTTAACATTCAGGACAGTCATTGTCAAAAGATGGATGCCAAAGCATGTGTATGTGTAAATATATTTATGTACCTATTGTTACAAAGGGGACTAGTACAATATCAATGTCTTGTTAAATTTGACAGTCATCATAAAGACAGAATTGTAATATGTTGCAAATGCTATCTATCAAGGTTTTTGTAATCTTTCTAAGTGTACTTTGGGGGAGACAATAAGGAAAATTACTGTAGAAATTAAAAATGTTGGAGATTTCAAATGTATGGTATATCAGAAAGATGTACAATGTAAAATCTAATACACATACCATGCAAATGTTCAAAAATGTCTCCCAAGACATGAGTTAATCAAAACAAATCAAAATTGTATATTCATTTTTCCCTCGTTCTTAAAGGAATCAACCCTGAAGAGTGTTCTCAGTGCCCTTTGGAATTTATCTGCACACTGCACTGAGAATAAGGCTGACATCTGTGCTGTGTGTGGTGCTCTTGCCTTTTTAGTTGGCACTTTAACCTACAGAAGCCAAACCAATACACTCGCCATTATTGAAAGTGGAGGTGGCATCCTACGGAATGTTTCTAGTCTGATTGCTACAAATGAAGATCACAGGTGTGTGCAGTCTTCCTTTTTTTGTAGAAATAATTTATCATTACTTAATGAAAATTAATTGCTCCGATACTTATAGTCATGGTGATTTAAAAGATACCTTAAATATTGAGTGTTTTAGTGAATTATACCCTTGGTTCAGTCATCTACACAAATACATTCATAGCATTTATTAATTTGAACCCACAGACTAACCTATTATAATGTTGTTCACACTTGTAAATAAATTCTCAGTTCTGTTTAGCATCATCCATGTACTAATGATGTGGGGAAGACTTTTGTAGAAAAATGAAATCAATTCTACAAGAGATTTTGTCTGTTCACGTACAAATATAGATAGGATTTTCAAAGACTTAAATTGATGAACAAAGCTCGTGCTGGAAAATGTTCCTCCACTGGAAGCAAGTGTGTATGTGATATTCAAATTAATTTTCACATGAGTCCCTCAGCTAATGTATGGTGCCTGCAGTTTTTGCACACTGCTCAGTTTGCAATTTTAGATAACGGCACTGAATCTTAAAATTTAGTACCATTTTCTAAAACACAGAGCTTTCAAAGTAAAACAATTCATGCTTCTTTGCAATACAACCAAACCATGCTTAATGCAAAAGTCAACTCCATAGGTAAGCCCACACATCCTTTAAACCCAAAATTTAACCTTATGTGTGAATCATAAGTATCAACCTTGGCTCAGTGTTGTTACTCTCGCATCTGAGTCATGTGGCGTCTTTCAGATGAGACATGAAATTGAAGCCCTTTCTACTCAGGTGGACATAAAAGATTCCATGGCAATATTCAATGAAGAGCAGGAGAGTTCGTCTCGTGTCCAGTCTTTAAGTTGTCAGACTGCTTGTCCAGTACTGGATAAGAAGAAATTTCCAACTAAATATTGGGAAGACTGAAGCGAATGGCCCGTAACTTGCGGTCAGTGGCGAAGCAAAGACGTTTGCCACTGGCCACGAAGTAAGCTTCCCCCAAGACCTCGCGATCTCTGTGACGGGAAGTTCGGCTTTTCCGAAGCATAATTGAAATCAACGCAAGTTAATGAAGAATCCCTAACACGAGCTGCTGTGACATCAACAAGCTGTCTTAAGCAGCCAATCGAAATGCAGAAACCTCAGACAGCGAAACAGGAAGTGGGTAAGCTCCTTTGATTCTAACTTTTTCAAATTTGTTGAGAGCAAAAGAAAGATTGGGGCTCTCGCATGGTGAAAAAGCAAGCCTGAAATAAAGATGAACAAACTTTTTTTTTAACTTAAAAAAAAATTTAAGTTTCTTAATTTTAATTCTTATTAAAATGGATAAATTTGACACGTCACAAAATTTAAATCAGATTTTCAGGGCCGACAATCTTTGTTTAGCAGTCAATAAGCTGTTAAAACCCCAGTTACACCTAATCCAAACGGTTCAAACTTTTAATGGGGTATTTAACGGTGGTATTACTGCAGAAGAGCTGAAGTTGCCGCTAGTTTCCATGATTTGACAGATTGCACTAATTGCTGGCTCTGGGGGTGGGGTTCATAACATAGACTGTGAAGGAGTAGTGAATGACTGACTGCAACTTCAGGATTTCCACGTTGGGCGGCGCATGCGCTAAATCCTGAAGTTACGGTCAATTGTCAGTTTGCCGTATTCCGGACAGTATGCTGTTATTTTCGGTTTCCAGCCACTGACTCCATCCCTCTCCTTGGCCGCTTCTGTCCCCGGCCGAAAGGACTCTGCACCATCCATCTCTGTCCCCGGCTGAGGGGACTCGGCACCGACCTGGACCAAAGGGACTCTGCACCAGATTCGGAGGGCGTCTGGCCGGCCAAGGGGATTTCGGGACGACCTGCCAAAGGGACTCGAGGACGTGGGGCCGGCCGAGGGGACTCCAAGGCTGCCTTTCAATCCGCCGAAGGGACTCTGAGGCCGGTGCTGAAGGGACCGAGGCGTGGCGTCGTCTCATACTCCCAACCAAATTTTAATTAATTTTTTTAACTTTTAGCCAACTTTTAAACTTAAGCAATTTGGGAGAACTTTTAAAGCTTACATTTTAGACTCTCAACCGAAATACTTTTAAACATTTATTATTGTCTTACATCTTTGACTTTTAACAACTTCGAGAAACTTTTTAAATTGGGGAAACTTTTATAATCTATTATTGATTTACATCTTAGATTTTTAACAACTCTTAGAAACTTTTGAAATAAATTGGGAACCTTTATCAACTTTTAATCTTTTATAATAACTTTGGAAGTCACCTTCTGAATGCCTGCACCCCAACCTGGCCTCGGGCCATCTACCATCAATGGCGCTACCCGGCGCCGAGCTTGCGGCCAACACTTCGCCGTAGGCAATTAGGCTTATAGAGCTGTGTCTGGTCTCCAGTTGTCTTGGACCCCCTTGCCACTGGACCAAGACCTTGCTCAGCTAAGCCCGTGTGGTTGCCAGTGTGCAGCGGCCACCCCACGCTAAAAGAACTCGCGCACTTCCACTCCATCAGTATGAAGTTCAGGACCTGGAACGTCAGGACCCTCACGGACCATCCCAAAAGCAACAGGCTGGAACGCCGCACCGCCATAGTTGCCCAGGAACTCAGACGTTTTGACATTGACATCACCGCCCTAAGCGAGACCCGGCAGGCAGGGGAAGACCAGTTGAAGGAACATGGTGGAGGTTACACCACCTTCTGGAAAGGAAAACCAGAATCAGAACGCCGCATTCATTGGAGTCGGCTTTGCCTCAAAGACTCCCCCTGTGGGGTCAACGAATGCGTCATGACTCTCCGTATCACCCTGTCTTGGAACCAATGTGCCATAGTCATCAGTGCGTACGCCCCCACACTCAATGCAACGGATGAGGCTAAAGAGGGTTTTTATTCCAACTTCGAGACATCCTTGTCCCCACGGGCGACAAATTGATCCTCCTGGGTGATTTTAATGCCAGGATTAACAAAGACACAGCCCTCTGGGGAGGCGTGATTGGCAGAGATGGGGTAGGAAAAGCCAATTCCAGCGGTACCCTACTGACAAAATGTCTAGAATATGAACTCCTCATGACCAACACCCAGTTCCGCCAGAGGGACAAATACAAGGCATCGTGGCAACACCCTCGCTCCAAACACTGGCACCTGCTGGACTATGTCATCGTCCGAGCCAGGGATCGCAAGGATGTGCGCATCACCCGTGCTATGATAGGAGCTGACGATTGCTGGACGGACCATCGCCTAATCCGATCCATCATCAACATTAACATTGTCCCAAAGCAGAGGGGACAGCAGAAGCAGTTCCGCAAAAACGTTAATGCCGGGGCACTTAGAGACCTAGCTAAGAAAGCCCTATACAGCCAGCATCTCACGGCCAATCTGCCATGCCTTGATGACCCTGAGACGCTGAATCCCCATAGCGCTTGGTCTGCCCTCCAGGCCTCTATAACCAGTGCCTGTGAAGAGACACTTGGTCACTCAACCAGAAAACATCAGGACTGATTTGATGAAAATGATCAGGAGATCGAAGAACTAATAGATCGCAAGTGCAAAGCATTTCTGAGCCTCAAGCAACAGCCCAACTTTGGAGCAGCAAAACAGCATTACAGACAGCTCAAGGCTCAGGTCCATCAAAAAACTCAGGACCTAAAGAACAGGTGGTGGATGGAGAAAGCACAGGAGATACAACAACAGCCACGAATTGCGAGGATTCTTCACTGCAGTCAAGGCCACCTACGGTCCAAACTCCCAAGGCCCCACCCCACTCTTGGCAAAGAACGGGGAAACACTCATCAAGGACTCCGAGGCTGTCAAGGCCCGATGGAAGGAGCACTTTGAAGATCTCCTCATTCGAGACTCTGCCTTTGACTCGAGTGTTCTCAATTCCATCCTGCAGCATGCCACCCGCCACCAACTCAGTGAAACTCCAACATTGCACGAGGTTGGCAAAGCCATAAAACAGCTGAAGAACAAGAAGACTACGGGTGCAGTTGGAATCCCTGCTGAGGCGCTAAAATGTGGCGGAGAGGCGCTGTTGGCGCCTCATCTCTCTCATCTGGAGGGAGGAGAGCATGCTGGGAGACCTCAGAGATGCAGTGATTGTGACCATTTTTAAAAAGGGGGACAAGTCCAACTGCGGCAACTACAGGGGAATCTTCCTGCTTTCAGCCACTGGGAAAGTTGTCGCTCGAGTTCTCCTCAATCGTCTTCTCCCTGTGGCCGAGGAGCTTTCCCGGACTCACAATGCGGATTTTGTCCCCTACAGGGCACAACAGACATGATCTTTGCAGCGTGCCAGTTGCAGGGAACAGTGCCAGCCTTTATACATGGCCTTTTTCGATCTTACAAAGGCCTTTGACACTGTCAACCATGAGAGTCTATGGAACATCCTCCTCTGTTCCAGATGCCCCCAAAAGTTTGTCAACATTCTTCACCTGCTTCATGATGACATGCAGGCCGTGATCCTTACCAACGGATCCATTATAGACCCAATCCACGTCCGGACCGGGGTCAAACAGGGTTGCGTTATCGCTCCAACCCTCTTAATCTTCCTCGCCGCCATGCTCCACCTCACAATCAACAAGCTCCCCGCTGGAGTAGAATTAAACTACAGAACCAGTGGGAAGCTGTTTAATCTACGCCGCCTCCAGGCCAGGTCCAAGATCACCCCAACCTCTGTCGTTGAGCTGCAGTATGCGGACGATGCCTGTGTCTGCGCACATTCTGAGGCTGAACTCCAGGATTTATTCAATGTATTCACTGAGGCATGTGAAAGCATGGGCCTTACGCTTAACATCCGTAAGACAAAGCTCAGAAGAGTGAGAGGGGACCTCATAGAAACGTTTAAAATTCTGGATGCAGGAAGAATGTTCCCAATGTTGGGGAAGTCCAGAACCAGGGGTCACAGTCTTAAGGATAAGGGGTAAGCCATTTAGGACCGAGATAAGAAGAAACTTCTTCACCCAGAGAGTGGTGAACCTGTGGAATTCTCTACCACAGAAAGTAGTTGAGGCCAATTCACTAAATATATTCAAAAGGGAGTTAGATGAAGTCCTTACTACTCGGGGGATCAAGGGGTATGGCGTGAAAGCAGGAAGTGGGTACTGAAGTTTCATGTTCAGCCATGAACTCATTGAATGGCGGTGCAGGCTAGAAGGGCTGAATGGCCTGCTCCTGCACCTATTTTCTATGTCTATGTTTCTATCCTTCACCAGCCTGTCATCGCCGCACAGCACTTCCCTCCAATCATCACGATCCACGGTGCGGCCTTGAACAACGTGGACCATTTCCCATATCTCGGGAGCCTCTTATCAACAAAGACAGACATTGATGCGGAGATTCAGCATCGCCTCCAGTGCGCCAGCGCAGCCTTCGGCCGCCTGCGGAAAAAAGTGTTTGAATACCAGGCCCTCAAATCTACTACCGAACTCATGGTCTACAGGGCTGTAGTAATACCCGCCCTCCTGAATGGGTCTGAGGCATGAACGATGTACAGAAGGCACCTCAAGTCGCTGGAGATATATCACCAACGATGTCTCTGCAAGATCCTGCAAATCTCCTGGGAGGACAGGCGCACCAACATCAGTGTCCTCGACCTGGCTAACATCCCCAGTATTGAAGCACTGACCAGACTCGATCAGCTTCACTGGGCAGGCCACATAGTTCGTATGCCAGATACGAGACTCCCTAAGCAAATGCTTTATGCGGAGCTCCTTCATGGTAAACGAGCTAAAGGAGGACAGCGGAAACATTTTAAGGACACCCTCAAAACCCCCCTGGTAAAGTGTGACATCACCACTGACACCTGGGAAACCCTGGCCGCAGACCGCCCAAGGTGGAGAAAGTCCATCCGGGAGGGCGTTGAGTTCTTTGAGGCTCAACTCAAGGAGCATGAAGAGGCCAGGCGCAGGCAGTGGAAGGAGCGTGCGGCAAACCAGCCCTTCCGACCCCTTCCCCTGACGAATGTCTGTCCCACCTGTAACAGGGTCTGTGGCTCTCGTATCGGACTGTTCAGTCATCAAAGAACTCACTTTGGGAGTGGAAGCAAGTCCTCCTCGATTCCGAGGGACTGCCTATGATGATGATGGAAAATGTCTGAGACTGAACCAGACTGTTCGCAACCTTGGTGTTATATTTGACCCCGAGATGAGCTTTCAATCACACATTGGCTCCATCATTAATACCGGCTATTTCCACCTCCGTAACATCGCCCATCTCCGCCCCGCTTCAGCTCTTCTGCTGAAACCCTCATCCATGCCTTTGTTCCCTCTAGTCTTGACGATTCCAAACCACTCCTGACCAGCATCCCACATTCTACCCCCCGTAAATTGGAAATGGTGCGTAGTGCTAATGTAAGTTTCTGATCTCTCCAAAAGAGGGAAAAACACCTCTGTCAGCCTAAAACTAACTTGAAGTTATTGTAAGATGTAATTTATTTTACTGAAGCAAGAATAAATAGTCAGATAAAATGACAGTCGAGTCCGTACTTCATATCGGTACTTTGAAACCATTTTTAAGACAAAGTAACAAAGCATTTTGAGATTCTTGCTATCTCTTAATAGCAACATAGAAGACAGCTCAGCTTCCATGGAGTTGTACAACATCACAATGCCTTGGCTACATGGCTTGACCTGATTAGCAAAAGCAATAACTTATTATCTGTTCTCAGCTTGGGAGGACTTCGGATACAGAGCTGTCAATTGAGATAGATTTAAAAGGCCTGCCTCTTAGATACCTAACTTCAAACAGATTCCCACACCTACAGGATTCAGCAGATTTTCTACAGTAGGCAACAGTCATACTGCAGGATACCCCCTGTGGGACAGCCATCACAAATAATGGCACTGTCTCTTACAGCAGGAAACTTAAAACATTGTAACTCCCCTGCCCTGCGTTCTTTCCCCTTCCCTTTCCCACACCGCTCTCTCCAACTCCCCATCTGCCTCCCTCCAACTCCCCATCTGCCTCCCTCCATCTGCTGCCTACTGTTTCTCCTCTCCCTTCTCCCCTCTAAATCCCTCCTCTCCCCTGCCCCCTCTCACTCGTGTCTCTCTCTCTCCACCCCCTCGCTCCCTCTGCCCAACCCTCGCTCCCTCTGCCCTCTCCCGCCAACATCCCCCAACCCCCGTCTCTCCTCTACCCCTGTCTCTCCTCTTCCTCCCCCCCAACCACCCGTTTCTCCACTTCCCCTTCTTCCCCCCCCCCCCACCCCCGTCTCTCCTTGGCCCCCCCCCCCCCCCCCCCCGGTCTCTCCTTGCCCGCCCCCTGGCCTCCTTTACTCCTCCCCCCTCCCCCCCATCTCTCTGCCCCCCCCCCCCACCCCGTCTCTCTCTGCCCCTCCCGTCTCTCTTTGCCCATCCCCGTCTCTCTTCTCTTCTCTTCCACCCCCCCATCCTCCACATCTATCTTCTGCCCCTTTTCTCCCCCCCCAACCCCGTCTCTCTTCCCCTCCCCCCCCACCCCCGTCTCTCTTCCCCCTACCCCCTGTCTCTTTTTTCCTGTCGTCGCTGCTCTCTCCCACCCTGACTCTCTGAAATTGCAAATTAAATGTGTCAAATGGGAGTATGTAAACTTTTATTATATTATAAATAGAAATTCTAATGTTAAAATCAGATAAATCTCATTCCATCGCCTCACCTAAACTAAATTATAGCTTACGTTCAAAATGTGTTAATTATTTCCCATAGCCATCACTGCTGCTATTGTAATGAAATTCAACACGTATACCCATAAAGTACTTTTAATTTAGTGTTCAAATGAATTTGATAAGGACAGTCCACATAAACAAAGTGTGACTGTTAAGCATAGTATCCTTATTTTCTTGTTTTTTGCCTTGATTGAAATTAATATAGGCATGCATGTATTTGCTTTATAAATGGTTTTCTAAATAACTCTTGTTTTCTATTCAGGCAAATCCTACGAGAAAACAATTGCTTACAGACTTTGCTGCAGCACTTAAAATCGCACAGCCTGACAATAGTTAGCAATGCATGTGGAACCCTTTGGAATCTTTCTGCTCGAAATGCCAAGGATCAGGAGTCTTTGTGGGACATGGGAGCAGTTAGCATGCTCAAAAATCTAATTCATTCTAAACACAAAATGATTGCAATGGGAAGTGCTGCAGCTTTGAGGAACCTAATGGCCAACAGACCTGCTAAGTACAAAGATGCCAACATTATGTCTCCAGGATCGAGTCTGCCATCTCTACATGTTCGGAAACAAAAGGCCCTGGAAGCAGAGCTGGATGCTCAACAATTATCAGAGACATTTGATAATATTGATAATTTGAGCCCCAAAACATCCCATCGCAATAGACAAAGACACAAACAAGGCAGATACAGTGAGTATGTTTTGGACTCTGGAAGGCATAATGAAGATGGGGTATGCAGGTCGGAGAGTTTCACCACTGGAAACTTGACTGTGCTGTCACCATACATGACTTCTTCAATGCTACCTGGTTCAAGAGACAGCAGGGGCAGTGTAGAAAGCTCTAGAGCAGAAAAGGACCGAAGTGTAGAAAGAGATCGAAGAGGAACAGATACTGCTGCCTATCCCTCTTCATCTGATAATGTGCCAGATCCTTCTAAAAGAATAGGGAGACAGATGCCAACCACTGCAGCTCAAATAGCCACGGTCATGGAAGAGGTATCAAGTATGCATTTATCCTCCGAGGACAGGAATTCAGCATCTGCTTCTGACCTACACTGTGTGCCAGAGGACAGGACTGGACTGAGACGAGGATCATCATCTCATCCCCATTCTAACATTTTTAACTATGGTAAACCTGAAAACTCCAACAGAACCACTTCCATGCCTTATGGGAAAACAGAGTACAGGAGGTCATCAAATGATAGCTTAAATAGTGTTAGCAGCAGTGATGGCTATGGGAAAAGAGGACAGATGAAACCATCGATAGAGTCCTACTCTGAGGATGATGAAAGTAAATTCTGCAATTATGAAAGATATCCAGCTGATCTTGCCAACAAAATTCACAATGCCAATCATTTAGATGACAATGATACAGAATTAGACACACCAATTAACTACAGTCTTAAATATTCAGATGAACAGTTAAATTCTGGCCGACAGAGCCCATCACAAAATGAACAATGGGCGCGGCAAAAGCATATTGTAGAAGAAGAGATGAAAAGGAATGAACATAAGCAGACCAGAACTCAACCCTCTGGATATTCTCTCTACTGTGAAAGTACCTGCAGTGGGGATGAAGCACATATTAAATTCCAACCTCGATTTGGTCAATCAGATTGCTCTTATAGCACCAGGGCACATAACAATTCTGAGCAAGTTAGAGTAGATTCTGAGCACAGAATAAACCAAAAGGTTAATCCATCTCTTTGCCAGGTAGATGATTATGAAGATGACAAACCAACCAATTACAGTGAACGTTACTCTGAAGAAGGAACGCATGAGGAGGAAGAGGACAGGCCCACAAATTATAGTATAAAGTTTACAGAGGAAGAACACCATGTTGAACAGCCAATTGATTATAGTTTGAAGTATTCCTCAGAAATCCCTCCCTCTTCACAGAAGCAATCTTTTATGTATTCAAAAGGTCCTTCGGTTCAAAACCCAACAAAGGATCATGCAGCATCAAGTTGTGGAAGCACACCAAGTTCCAAAATCAGCACTTCTAGTCAACAGAGGCGACTTCACCCTAGCTCTGCACAAACTAGAACAACTGCCACTTCTGCAGTACAAAAATCAGCTACTTGTAAGGCTCCTTCAATTAACCAAGAAACTATGCAGACTTATTGCGTAGAGGATACTCCTATTTGCTTTTCAAGATGTAGTTCACTGTCATCTCTATCATCAGAGGATGACATGGAAGGACGTGGACAAGCCAAGCGTGTATCAGATGATGGAACCACTTTGCAGATTATTGACCTCAAGGAAAATCCTGCTGAGGCAGCAATAGGTGAGGCTTCCTCTACGTCGCACCATACACGAATGAAACAAAATAGGCTGCAAACCACCAATATGTCTCAGCCTGATATTTCTCGGCAGAAAGCTGTTGAGTTCTCTTCGGGTGCCAAGTCACCATCCAAAAGTGGAGCACAGACTCCTAAAAGCCCACCGGAGCACTATGTGCAGGAAACTCCTTTGGTATTCAGCAGATGCAGTTCAGTCAGTTCATTGGGAAGTTTTGAAAGTCAGTCAATTGCCAGTTCTATTCAGAGCGAACCATGCAGTGAAATGGTTAGTGGAGTTATAAGCCCAAGTGATCTTCCGGACAGTCCAGGACAGACAATGCCTCCAAGTAGAAGTAAAACTCCACCACCTCAACCAGCTCAGTTAAAGAGAGATGCACATAAAGTCAAGGAACAAACAAATGTTAAAAGCAGAGAGCTTGGCCAAAGGCAAGAGGCTGTGAATGCAGCAGTCCAAAGAGTCCAGGTTCCTCAGGACGGTGATAGTCTGATGCATTTTGCCACAGAAAACACTCCAGATGGATTTTCTTGTGCATCAAGTTTAAGTGCTCTTAGCCTTGATGAACCATTTATTCAGAAAGATCTTGAGCTCAGAGTAATGCCTCCTGTTTATGAAGATGATCATCGGAATGAAGAACCTGATAAGGAGGAAGATACATGTGAGAAAAATCAGTGTAAAGCAGAAAAAGCTGCAGAACCTGAGAAAGATATACTGGAAGATGATGATGATGATGATATTGATATCTTAGAAGAATGTATAAATTCAGCCATGCCAACTAAATCTTCAAGTAAAGCAAAGAAAACTGCTGCTACTACAACATCACGGATACCACCTCCAGTAGCAAGGAAACCAAGTCAGTTGCCTGTGTACAAATTGCTTTCTAATCAAAATAGAGTCCATACTCAAAAGCACGTCAGTTTTAACCATGACATATTTAGGGAAGATATGCCACGAGTCTACTGTGTTGAGGGAACTCCAATAAACTTTTCAACAGCTACATCTCTAAGTGACCTCACTATTGAGTCACCTCCAAATGAATTGGTAAATTCAGAAGGTATTTGTCCTGCATCTGAATCTGCAGTGATGGAAAAGAGAGATACTATCCCAACTGAGGGCAGGAGTATGGATGATGCAGAAGCAGCAAAAGGTCCCACTACTGCTCAGCCAGGACAAGATGATAAAATGGAGGAAGGTGATATTTTAGCTGAATGTATAAATTCTGCTATGCCAAAAGGAAAGAGCCATAAACCCTGCAGAATTAAAAAAATGATGCATCAAATGCAACATGCATCAACAACTGTGAACAACGCAAATCAGCAAGAGGCAGAGAAAAGGAAACCAACATCTCCAGTGAAGCCATTGTCTCAAAACAGTGAATACAAGCCACGCTCATTACAACGAACATCTATATCTGATCCTCCAAGCAGCTTCTCTGCTGAAGGCAGCTACATAGAACACAGGAAAGATATGGAAAAGGTTAGCAAAAGGCAAGCCACAAAAAACACTGCTGGTGATTTTCAAGATAAACCACCAAATAATGATAACCGTGTTCGTGGAGGTTTTGTATTTGACTCCCCACATCATTATACTCCAATTGAAGGAACTCCATATTGTTTTTCACGAAATGATTCCCTGAGTTCACTTGACTTTGATGATGACGATACCGATCTCACAAAAGAGAAGGCAGAACTGAAAAAAGAAAAAGGCAAAAAAGATTATGCTTCCAATGATGTAAAAAATTGTAACAATGAAAAAATTCCCAATAGTCAGCAACCTACTGATAGGATGCAACCAGGTCAAAAATCCTTACCAGGCAGAGGGCAGTCGAAATCTGCGTTACAGAGGCAGGCTGTTTTCTCCCAAACACCAAAAGACAACAATGACCGAGAAACAGTTACAGATGAGAAAATGCAGAATTTTGCCATTGAAGATACTCCTGTTTGTTTTTCTCGTAATTCATCCCTAAGTTCTCTCAGTGATATTGACCAAGAGAATAATAATAAAAAAGCAGCTCAGCATAGTCAACATGGAGAGCACACAAATAGCCAAATTGCAGTGAACAGACCTCCAGCGTCTGGCTATGCTCCCAAGTCATTTCATGTTGAAGACACACCAGTGTGCTTTTCTAGAAATAGCTCCCTTAGCTCTCTTAGCATAGACTCTGAAGATGACCTTCTACAGGAGTGCATCAGTTCAGCCATGCCAAAAAAGAAAAAGCTCCTTGCAAAAGATAAGAGTAACTGGGAAAATACAGGAAGTGATACTTCAGCATCAGTAGAGGAGACGGACGAGTCTATGAATTTTAGAGAGCAAGTGCAAAGTCCCATTTCAGAACAGGCATTCTCTCCAGATTCTGAAAGCTTTGACTGG
Source organism: Pristiophorus japonicus (assembly GCF_044704955.1). NCBI lineage: Eukaryota > Metazoa > Chordata > Chondrichthyes > Pristiophoridae > Pristiophorus > Pristiophorus japonicus. The sequence continues at coordinate 149,763,509 of NC_091977.1, read as the reverse complement.
AAAGCCATTCAAGAGGGTGCTAATTCTATAGTAAGTAGCTTGCACCAGGCTGCTGCTTGCTTGTCAAGACAGGGTTCTTCTGATTCTGATTCCATTTTGTCACTTAAATCTAGTATTTCTTTAGGATCGCCCTTTCACCTTACACCTGACCAGGAAGAAAAAACATTCACTTCCAATAAGGGCCCTAAAATTGTGAAACCTGGTGAGAAAATCAACAGTGACAACAAAAAGAAAGACGAAGAAAATGTTAAAGCTATTCGAGGAGGGAAAAGGGTATATAAAAGTTTAATAACTGGAAAGGCACGTTCCAATGTTGAGACGGCTTGCAGTCAGCCAAAGCACCCTCAACAGGCAAATATGCCTATGATCTCACGTGGAAGAACCATGATTCACATACCTGGTGTAAGGAACAGCTCACCTAGCACCAGCCCTATTCCGAAGATGCCACCAAAAAATGCAACCTCTAAAAGTGTAAGCCCAGGACAATCTTCAAATAATTCACCGAGAGGCATTAAAACTCCAATAAAACCAGAGCCGAGTCCAATAGGCAAGCAAACAGGTGCTCAGGGAGCATCAACTAGCAAAGGACCTTCTCGGTCAGGATCCAGAGATTCTACTCCTTCTAGACCTTCTCAACAATCCCTATCTAGACCAATGCAGTCTCCTGGTAGAAATTCCATATCTCCAGGAAGAAATGGGATCAGCCCTTCTAACAAGATATCACAACTGCCAAGGACATCTTCACCAAGTACTGCCTCAGCTAAACCTTCAGGATCAGGAAGAATGTCTTACACCTCTCCAGGTAGACCACTGAGTCAGCAGGCCCCTTCAAAGCAAACTGGCCTAGGAAAGGGCACACCTTCTATTACAAGAAGTGAATCAAATTCTAAGGGGCTAAGCCAGAGTGCCAGTAACACTGTGCCAGGTAAAAGAATAGAACTATCAAGGATGTCTTCAACAAAATCAAGTGGCAGTGAATCCGACAGATCTGAAAGGCCTGCATTAATGCGTCAATCAACTTTTATAAAGGAAGCCCCAAGTCCAACATTGAGGAGAAAATTAGAAGAGTCCACTTCTTTTGAATCTTTATCACCACCTTCGAGGCCTGCATCACCAACTAGATCACAAACTCAGACTCCAGTTTTAAGTCCATCTCAGCATCTAGATATGATGCCCAGTCTTTTACCAAATCAAACCAGCAGTTGGAGAAAAATACCTCCAAACCAGAATCTCTCTGCAGAACATCTGGAAGGGAGACCTATGCGGAAACATGATATAGCTCGTTCTCATTCTGAAAGCCCTTCAAGGCTTCCTGTGAACAGATCAGGTACATGGAAGCGTGAACATAGCAAACATTCCTCATCCCTTCCTCGAGTTAGCACATGGCGAAGAACAGGGAGTTCTTCTTCAATTCTGTCAGCTTCTTCAGAATCAAGCGAAAAGGCTAAAAGTGAAGACGAAAAACCACATCAAGGGAGTTTTGCACATGGTAATAAACAAGCCAAGGAAAACCCAGCCCCCTTGAGGGGAACTTGGAGAAAAATTAAAGATAATGAAATTCCACAAATGAACAGCCACCCTCAGAATTCTTCAGCTACAAATAGTGTTGAATCCAAACATTTAGTTTACCAGATGGCTCCGCCTGTGTCAAAGACTGAGGATGTGTGGGTGAGAATTGAGGACTGCCCAATAAATAACCCTCGGCCTGGAAAATCTCCAACAGGCAATACACCTCCAGTTATCGATGATTTACATGAAAAGTTGCTTCTAAGTGATGAAGGTTCAGGTGATGCACAGAACAAACCAACTTCAGAACACAGAACTCCTCCTCATGGTCTAAGGATGGAAAAACATTTAAATTCATTTACCCAGTTGGATAGCCCAGAGAAAAAGGCATCAGAAGCAAAATCTGCTGTGAACAGTTCTGCTACCTCACCAGAAATTGAGACCACAATTGTCACCGAGCGTACACCTTTTAGTTCAAACAGCTCAAGCAAGCACAATTCACCTAGTGGTACTGTTGCTGCAAGAGTAACTCCTTTCAACTACATACCCAGCCCTCGTAAAAGTAGCACAGATAACAGCTCTACACGGCCATCACAAATTCCAACACCTGTAAACAACAAGAGAAAGGAGAGCTCTAAACCTGAAGCTACTGAGTCTAGTGGAAATCAAAGCCCTAAACGTCATTCTGGATCCTATTTAGTAACTTCTGTTTGAAATAACTGTGGTCGTGGAACATTGATTTATTATGTATAATTTTGGCACAACTATCTGTTTTTGGAGATGACTGTTGGTTTTACAAGAATTATTGATCAACTTAGATGCTTTTGTAAATATCGCTACTGTTTTTTCTCTTTGCAGAGGGTCTTTGTTAAGGAAAGCCATATTTGTTAGAAAACTATAGATTCTGGAAAGTTGGCAGGTGCATTTGGTTTGGAGGTTTGAGATTATTCCTACAGCTCATAAAGGCAACGCATTGTACAGTCAGTTTTACTTGTATTATGTATTAAGAGTTCCTGCCATGATCCTTTATGTATTGCTTGGCTTATATAACTTAATACTTGGAAATTGTCTAGATAAGTCCATTAAAATGTATCAATCATGTTCAACATTTTAATAGCAAAAAAAAAGGTCAGGGAGTTTTAAAAAAATTAGATATCTAATTATATACATGCAAAAAAGTGAATGAAATGAGTATTAATATTCCATGTTAGTAATTGTGAAGTATCCTAATCCTCTAAGTAATCATGCAGCTGTGAAATTCACAGTCTTATGATTTCTGCTGCAACAGCCTTCCCCAGCCTGCTCTTGTGCATGATCAGATCGGATGGTATGTTGTCTGAAGCAATGACTCAATTCTGTGATCACATGATGTGCATAGATAGCTACAGTGTATTAATGTACACTGCTGTGTGTGCTGCAAAAGGAGATTGTCTGTAACCTTGCAGCTTTGGCCTGGAGTATTTTTTTCCTGATCTAGATTTTACCAGAAAAGTAGATAGAGCCATTGCTATGCTGTAACTTGTTGTATATTGTTATTTGAGGTGAGATGGCTACTCTTTTATGAATGAGACAGAAATTGTTTCAGAAGAACTAAATGAACATTTCAAAATAAATTATTACTGTATGTATTAATTTTGGTTGTGTTGGTTGAAATTTTGTGGATAAACCTTATATTGAAGAAAAATAGATGCTTTAATGTTTTTTTCAAATGGAATTTCTAGGCTCACTCATTAAAGTAAGGAATGTTGGTGCTAGCGACTTAGGAAAAGTTATGACCCAATGATTGATGTCAGACAAGCAGTCATAGAAATTTGTAACTCAAGAGGAAGCCTTTCGACCATCATATCTGTGCGATTCTTTGCTAGAGCAGTCCAAAACTAATCCCGTGTATCTCTCTGCTTGGAGTATTTATCCATTTTCCCCTTAAAAGATGCAATGGTCTTCTGGCTTAAACACTCCCAGAGTTAAAACATTCCGTGCTCCAACAACTCTAGTTAAAGAAATTTCTCCTGTCTCGTCACTCTCTTCGCAACAAATTTAGATTGACCTACCATCGGAATGGAGGTGGTTGAAGGGTTGAGGAAGAGCTTGGAGCGATGGAGCTGTTTGTTATCATTGTTCACAAGGAAGCTGAACCTGTGCCTGCAGATCACGTCACCAAGGAGCAGGAAGAGAAGAAAGTCCTCAGATAGATCCTTGGGGGCTCCAGAGGTGACCGTGTGTGGGTGGGAAGAATAGCCATTGCTGGAGATCAGCTGCAGTCAATGCAGCCTCGAAGCTGCGCGCGTGCATGGCCATGCAGTAATCTGCAAGGTCGCGTGCAGGCCGCTCACAAGCTTTTACATTGGCAATATCGCGCATGTCCAGAAATTTAAAAGAACCACGCATTGAAAGTAACAAGCCACGCAGAACAGAACGCAGCGTACAGGGAGCATTGGCTGTAGTCCCTAAAAACCGGACAACAGAGAAGGAGGGATATCAAGAGAAAAGGAGGATTAGAACATCAGTCATGAAGAGATCATTCATGAGTTGGGCAGTGCTGCAAGAAGGGCAGAAGCTAGACTGAAGGGATTCAAAGAGGATGTTTTGGGAGAAGTGGGGGGGCAAAGACATGTTAGGAACAGACTAGGCCATTCAGCCCCTCAAGCCTGTTCTGCCATTCAATTAGATCATCACTGACATGCAATATTACTGACTTGTTTCTCAACTCAATTTAACCACCTTTGTTTCATATCCCTTGATACCATTGCCGAACAAAAATCTGTTGATCTCAGTCTTGAAAATTTCAATTGACCCAGCATTCACATCATTTTTATGGAGCAGCTCCAAATTTCCACTACCCTTTGTGGTGAAAAAGTGTGTTTTGATTCCACTCCTCAATTCAAGGACATTAGAGAGGTTAGAGGGGGGGTCATTGGAGAAGGCAAATTGTTCGTCGTTGAGTTTATTTAATAGAGGGAGTGATGGTAGTTTTGAAAGGTTACAGGACAATGTCTGAAGCAAGTGAGTTATTGATGATGTCAGCTAGTATGAGTGCGAAGGGGATCATGTGAGATGCGTCGCATGGACGTGATGAGCTTGGAGAACAGGGGAGATGGGCAATGAACTGTCAAGTGACAAGGGAAGGAACTGCAATAAGTGGGAAATCATCAAAAGCTTAATTATTTATCAGCCAGTCTGCTGCTGATTGAATACATTTTAGGTTTAATGACAAGAAAAAAACATGCATTTTAAAACAGGCATACAACTAATTTTTATATATATATATAAGACTTAACACAACACAATTTATGTATTTGTCACCATGACCATTTTGGGGAAATTGTTTAGTTTTCTCTCTGAAACATTTTTTTTTCAGTTTCCATAATTACATTGGCTCTTCCATCTGCTGTACAGATTGCAAATTCTGCCAAAGTAGGGAAGTAAAGAAAAAACTAAAACAGATAAAAGTCAACAACCCAAACCCTTTGCTGAAGATTATATATTATCTAAAAGGAGAACGCTGAGGACACAAGGGATTCCACAGAAGGTTCAGCATCAGGGTGAATTTTCAGATCTTTAAGACTCTTTGCCTAGAAATTGGATACGACCACGAAATGTTAAGGCCTAACAATGTTAAGCTGGGACAGGTCAAAATGGTATAGTTAGCATGAAAGATTTGTGATTTTAGTCACGATTTCAGCACTAAAACTGCTGCTCGTTGGCTTAACGCTCAACAAGTGGGCCAATATCAGATCCTGTCTAATTCCCAGTCATGACACAGACTTTATTCGGTACTTAAAGGGAGGGGTGCATTGATGCGATAGCGCCTCATTGTCAAGTCACTCACAGCTGTAGCTGGAAGAAGACGGTAGTGCAAACCCATGGCGGAACCCCAACAAGGAGAGAGACCTCAGATTCTCCGACGCGGCTCTTAAGGCACTGGTCGTGGGCAATGAGAGGAAGCGGGTTGTCCTCTCCCCACACACCTCTCAAAGGCTCTGGCAAGGATAGCTGCCCAGGTGACGGCCAGCATTGTGATACCAAGGTCAGCCATCTAGTGCCGAAAGAAGTTTAATGACCTCACACAGCAGGTTAAGGTGAGTGAAGGCTTCAGCAAATGCCATAATCCCACCATCTGTACCACAAGCCACATGCACTAAATACACCACACCCCAGCACTCATCTACCAACAATCTACCTATAACCATTCACACCTTACAATCAGAGCTTCACTTCACTCTTATCCTTACCACATAACCTCCACCATAAGCTTACCACAGCTGCAACACTCACACCCATATCTCACACCTTGCATACATGTAGCTTTCTCTTGCAGGCCAAGGTCGCACAAAGTCAGAGGGAGCAGCGGCAGACTGACTGGGCGCAGGCTGCCATCCATGATCTTAGCCAGCTGGGGGAGAGAGTGCTGGAGATCATTGGGCAGCAGATAATGGAGGCCGTGGTAACCAGTGAGGTTGAAACCTTTGGGGACAACAACAGTAGTCTCATTCCGAATCCTCCACAAATTCCATTTTCCCCTTCATCCCACAATCGCTTCTCACTTTCAAGCTACTGATACTGTATACATGCATATCTTGCTTCTCCCTCACCACAACCTGATTCTTGTGCCTTTCTGCTATCAGATAATCAAGCACAAGCACCAGATCAGCCTGTCTCCGAGGCGATCCAGGAATGCAAGGGGGGAGAAGAAGAAGAAGAGACAGTGTCACTGCATCCGTCACTCGCAGACACCAGTTCAGAAACTGGCATTGCGTGAACTTTAGAGGCTAGTGTACATAAGAAATAGGAGCAGGAGTAGGCCATTTGGCCCCTTGAGCCTGGTCCGCCACTTAATAAGATCATGGCTGATCTGGTCATGGACTCAGCTCCACTTCCCTGCTGTTCTCCATAACCCTATATTCCCTGATCGCTCAAAAATCTGTCTATCTCCGCCTTAAATATATTAAATGACCCAGCCTATATGGCTCTCTGGGGCAGAGAATTCCACAGATTTACAACCCTCAGAGAAGGAATTCCTCCTCATAGTTTTAAATGGGTGACCCCTTATTCTGAGACTATGCCCAATAGTTTTAGTTTCCCCTATGCGGGGAAATATCCTCTCTGCATCCACCTAGTCGAGCCCTCTCATTCATTATCATATGCTTCGATACGATCACCTCTCATTCTTCTGAACTCCAATGAGTATAGGCTCAACCTATCTTTATAAGTCAATCCCTCATCTCCGGAATCAACCTAGTGAACCTTTGAACAGCCTCCAACGCAAGTATATCCTTCCTTAAATACGGAGACCAAAACTGTATGCAGTTCTCTAGGTGTGGCCTCACCAATACCCTGTACAGTTGTAGCAGGACTTCTCTGCTTTTATACTCTATCCCTCTTGAAATAAAGGCCAACATTCCATTTGCCTTCCTGAGTTTTTGCTGTATCCGCATACTAACTTTTTGTGTTTCATGCACAAAGACCTCCAGGTCCCTCTGTACGGCAGCACTTTGCAATTTTTCTCCATTTAAATTATAATTTGCTTTTCTATTTTTTCTACCAAAGTGGATAACCTCACATTTTCCCACATTCTATATTCCATCTGCTAAATTTTTGCCCACTCACTTAGCCTTTCTATATCCCTTTGCATATTTTTTGTGTCCTCCTCATAATTTGCTTTCCCACCTATCTTTGTATCATCAGCAAACTTGGCTACATTACATTCGGTCCCTTCATCCAAGTCATTAAATAGTTGAGGCCCCAGCACCGATCCCTGCGGCACCCCACCAGTTACTGTTTGCCAACCGGAAAATGACCCATTTATCCCGACTCTGTTTCCATTGGTGGAGGGGTCTATTATGAGGGGGCATAGTTTTAAGGTGGTTGGTGGAAGGTTTAGAGGGGATTTAAGGGGGAGCTCCTTTACGCAGAGGGTTGTGGGGATCTGGAACTCACTGCCTGGAAGAGTGGTGGATGCAGAAACCCTCACCACTTTTAAGAGATGGTTTGATGGGCACTTAAAGTGCAGTAACCTGCAAGGTTACGGACCTAGAGCTGGTAATTGGGATTAGACTGGATGACCTTTTTGTTGAACGGAGCAGATATAATGGTAAGTACTGCAGGGAATAGGGTGATCTGGACTAGTTTCGATCGCTTGGATGGGTCGGATAGGAATTTTCCCAGATTTTTTCTCCCTAAATTGGCCTGGGTTTTTATCTAGTTTTTGCCTCTCCCAGGAGATCAGATGGCTCCAGTTGGAGTGGAGTTTAGAATGTTTTCAGTATAAGGGTGTCGCGGTTGTGTGAGGCGGACTGGTTGGGCTGTGGGTGCTCTTTGCCTTTCCGTCATTGTTCAAAGGTTTATATGTAACCTTTAGGGCTGCTGACTAAGAGCTGTGTGGCTCTTTGTCGGCCGGCGCGGACACGATGGGCCCTATTGGCCGCCTTCGCTGTAAATTTCTATGTTTCTGTTAGTCAATTATCCATGCTAATATATTATCCCCAAACCCGTGAACTTTTATCTTGTGCAGTAAGGCACCTTATCGAATGCCTTCTGAAAATCCAAATACACCACATCCACTGGTTTCCCCTTATCCACCCTGCTCGTTACATCCTCAAAGAACTCCAGTAAATTTGTCAAACATGATTTCCCTTTCATAAAACCATATTGACTCTGCTTGATTGAATCATGCTTTTCCAAATATCCTGCTACAGTTTCCTTAATAATGGACTCCATTATTGTGGAAGCGGGATCTGCACAGGGTGAGGCACCAGGCCGCAGAAAGGCCAGGGGGAAAGGGTAGCTTGGGGGCCAGCTCTCTGGAGGGCGAGTTCACACATGAGTTCTGCTGCACAGGACTCGGATGAGGACCTTGCTGGGGCGGCCTTCAGAAGAAGGGTGATGCGCATGCACACTGAATTGCTAGGTGCAATGGCAACCCTGCCAGAAAGCATCTTAGCAATGGAGGAGTCATAGAAACATAGAAAATAGGTGCAGGACGAGGCCATTCAGCCCTTCTAGCCTGCACCGCCATTCAATGAGTTCATGGCTGAACATGCAACTTCAGTACCCCATTCCTGCTTTCTCGCCATACCCCTTGATCCCCCGAGTAGTAAGGACTTCATCTAACTCCCTTTTGAATATATTTAGTGAATTGGCCTCAACTACTTTCTGTGGTAGAGAATTCCACAGGTTCACCACTCTCTGGGTGAAGAAGTTTCTCCTCATCTCGGTCCTAAATGGCTTACCCCTTATCCTTAGACTGTGACCCCTGGTTCTGGACTTCCCCAACATTGGGAACATTCTTCCTGCATCTAACCTGTCTAAACCCGTCAGAATTTTAAACGTTTCTATAAGGTCCCCTCTCATTCTTCTGAACTCCAGTGAATACAAGCCCAGTTGATCCAGTCTTTCTTGATAGGTCAGTCCCACCATCCCGGGAATCAGTCTGGTGAATCTTTGCTGCACTCCCTCAATAGCAAGAATGTTCTTCCTCAAGTTAGGAGACCAAAACTGTACACAATACTCCAGGTGTGGCCTCACCAAGGCCCTGTACAACTGTAGCAACACCTCCCTGCCCCTGTACTCAAATCCCCTCGCTATGAAGGCCAACATGCCATTTGCTTTCTTAACCGCCTGCTGTACCTGCATGCTAACCTTCAATGACTGATGTACCATGACACCCAGGTCTCGTTGCACCTCCCCTTTTCCTAATCTGTCACCATTCAGATAATAGTCTGTCTCTCTGTTTCTACCACCAAAGTGGATAACCTCACATTTATCCACATTATACTTCATCTGCCATGCATTTGCCCACTCACCTAACCTATCCAAGTCACTCTGCAGCCTCATAGCATCCTCCTCGCAGCTCACACTGCCACCCAACTTAGTGTCATCCACAAATTTGAAGATACTACATTTAATCCCCTCGTCTAAATCATTAATGTACAATGTAAACAGCTGGGGCCCCAGCACAGAACCTTGCGGTGCCCCACTAGTCACTGCCTGCCATTCTGAAAAGTACCCATTTACTCCTACTCTTTGCTTCCTGTCTGCCAACCAGTTCTCAATCCACGTCAGCACACTACCCCCAATCCCATGTGCTTTAACTTTGCACATTAATCTCTTGTGTGGGACCTTGTCGAAAGCCTTCTGAAAGTCCAAATATACCACATCAACTGGTTCTCCCTTGTCCACTTTACTGGAAACATCCTCAAAAAATTCCAGAAGGTTTGTCAAGCATGATTTCCCTTTCACAAATCCATGCTGACTTGGACCTATCATGTCACCATTTTCCAAATGCACTGCTATGACATCCTTAATAATTGATTCCATCATTTTACCCACTACTGAGGTCAGGCTGACCGGTCTATAATTCCCTGTTTTCTCTCTCCCTCCTTTTTTAAAAAGTGGGGTTACATTGGCTACCCTCCACTCGATAGGAACTGATCCAGAGTCAATGGAATGTTGGAAAATGACTGTCAATGCATCCACTATTTCCAAGGCCACCTCCTTAAGTACTCTGGGATGTAGTCCATCAGGCCCTGGGGATTTATCGGCCTTCAATCCCATCAATTTCCCCAACACAATTTCCCGACTAATAAAGATTTCCCTCAGTTCCTCCTCCTTACTAGACCCTCCGACCCCTTTTATATCCGGAAGGTTGTTGGTGTCCTCCTTAGTGAATACTGAACCAAAGTACTTGTTCAATTGGTCTGCCATTTCTTTGTTCCCAGTTATGACTTCCCCTGATTCTGACTACAGGGGACCAACGTTTGTCTTTACTAACCTTTTTCTCTTTACATACCTATAGAAACTTTTGCAATCCGCCTTAATGTTCCCTGCAAGCTTCTTCTCGTACTCCATTTTCCCTGCCCTAATCAAACCCTTTGTCCTCCTCTGCTGAGTTCTAAATTTCTCCCAGTCCCTGGGTTCACTGCTATTTCTGGTCAATTTGTATGCCACCTCCTTGGCTTTAATACTATCCCTGATTTCCCTTGATAGCCACGGTTGAGCCACCTTCCCTTTTTTATTTTTACGCCAGACAGGAATGTACAATTGTTGTAGTTCATCCATGCGGTCTCTAAATGTCTGCCATTGCCCATCCACAGTCAACCCCTTAAGTATCATTCGCCAATCTATCCTAGCCAATTCACGCCTCATACCTTCAAAGTTACCCTTCTTTAAGTTCTGGACCATGGTCTCTGAATTAATTGTTTCATTCTCCATCCTAATGCAGAATTCCACCATATTATGGTCACTCTTCCCCAAGGGGCCTCGCACAATGAGATTGCTAATTAATCCTCTCTCATTACACAACACCCAGCCTAAGATGGCCTCCCCCCGAGTTGGTTCCTCGACATATTGGTCTAGAAAACCATCCCTTATGCACTCCAGGAAATCCTCCTCCACCGTATTGCTTCCAGTTTGGTTAACCCAATCTATGTGCATATTAAAGTCACCAATTATAACTGCTGCACCTTTATTGCATGCACCCCTAATTTCCTGTTTGATACCCTCCCCAACATCACTACTACTGTTTGGAGGTCTGTACACAACTCCCACTAATGTTTTTTGCCCTTTGGTGTTCTGCAGCTCTACCCATATAGATTCCACATCATCCAAGCTAATGTCCTTCCTAACTATTGCATTAATCTCCTCTTTAACCAGCAATGCTACCCCAGCTCCTTTTCCTTTTATTCTATCCTTCCTGAATGTTGAATACCCCTGGATGTTGAGTTCCCAGCCCTGATCATCCTGGAGCCACGTCTCCATAATCCCAATCAATCATATTTGTTAACATCTATTTGCACAGTTAATTCATCCACCTTATTGCGGATACTCCTTGCATTAAGACACAAAGCCTTCAGGCTTGTTTTTTTTAACACCCTTTGTCCTTTTAGAATTTTGCTGTACAGTGGCCCTTTTTGTTCTTTGCCTTGGGTTTCTCTGCCCTCCACTTTTCCTCATCTCCTTTCTGTCTTTTGCTTCTGCCTCCTTTTTGTCTCCCTGCATTGGTTCCCATCCCCCTGCCATATTAGTTTAACTCCTCCCCAACAGCACTAGCAAATACTCCCCCTAGGACATTGGTTCCGGTCCTGCCCAGGTGCAGACCGTCCGGTTTGTACTGGTCCCACCTCCCCCAGAACCGGTTCCAATGCCCCAGGAATTTGAATCCCTCCCTGCTGCACCACTGCTCAAGCCACGTATTCATCTGCGCTATCCTGCGATTCCTACTCTGACTAGCACGTGGCACTGGTAGCAATCCCGAGATTACTACTTTTGAGGTCCTACTTTTTAATTTAGCTCCTAGCTCCTTAAATTCGTTTCGTAGGACTTCATCCCTTTTTTTTACCTATGTCGTTGGTACCAATGTGCACCACGACAACTGGCTGTTCTCCCTCCCTTTTCAGAATGTCCTGCACCCGCTCCGAGACATCCTTGACCCTTGCACCAGGGAGGCAACATACCATCCTGGAGTCTCGGTTGCGGCCGCAGAAACGCCTATCTATTCCCCTCACCATTGAATTCCCTATCACTATCGCTCTCCCACTCTCTTTCCTGCCCTTCTGTGCAACAGAGCCAGCCACGGTGCCATGAACTTGGCTGCTGCTGCCCTCCCCTGATGAGTCATCCCCCCCCCCCCCCCCCAAACAGTACTCAAAGCGGTGTATCTGTTTTGCAGGGGGATGACCACAGGGGACCCCTGCACTACCTTCCTTGCACTGCTCTTCCTGCTGGTCTTCCATTCCCTATCTGGCTGTGGACCCTTCTCCTGTGGTAAGACCAACTCGCTACACGTGCTACTCACGTCATTCTCAGCATCTTGGATGCTCCAGAGTGAATCCACCCTCAGCTCCAATTCCGCAACACGGTCCGTCAGGAGCTCGAGGCGGATACACTTCCCGCACACGTAGTCGTCAGGGAGACCGGAAGTGTCCCTGAGTTCCCACATGGTACAGGAGGAGCATAACACCCGACCGAGCTCTCCTGCCATGACTTAACCCTTAGATATACTTAAATTGGCGACAACAATGTTAAAAGTTACTGACTAATATAAAAAGAAAAAGAAAAACTACTCGCCAATCACTTACCCCCTAGGCTGTGACGTCACCTTTCTGTTTCTTTCTACTTCTTTTATGCCTTCTCCCTGTAGCTGCACAAGTACGCCTCACCAACCAACTCCCGACGCCTCTCGCGGCCTTTTATAGGCCTCCGACCCCGGACTCACGCCTCACCAACGAACTCCCGTCCGCCTCCAACATTACACAGGGCTCTGCACAGAGCTTGGAGCCCAGGATTTCCAGGCTGGGAATGATCCAAGACTCCCAAAGAGACTGTCGACCCAGACATGATGCTGTGTGTGATGGACGATGTCACAGCTGACACTGCAGCACAGGCAGAAGCGTCCCAACATCTTAGTGCTGCAGCAGAAGCTCAGACCGCTCTCATGCAGTCTCAGCTTGATGCCACGCAGGCTCAGACTGCTGCCATTGTGGCAGGCTTTACCAGTGTTGACCAGGGATTGCAGGGTGTCGCAGCAGCCCAGCAATCTGTGCGCACAATAGATTGCTAGGAATGCAGAGGCGCTGCCCCGGGAGTGGGTCAGTGGAGCAGGACCCTGCTGTCCTCTCAGGATGACAGCATTCCTGTTCCCACCTCTGCCACTTTGCCATTGCCCTTGCCGCTGCCTGGCAGCCAGCTCAGACTGCTGCCACCCATGCTGACGTGGTGCAGTCTACAGCCGGGCCTTCTAGGGCCAAAACTGCTCGAGGTCATCCTGCAAGGCCATCTTGCATCTCCCGCATGGAAACTCAGCAGCCTTCCACCAGCCGTGCTGCAGCCACTGAGGGAGCACTGTATAGGAGCACTTGATCAGGAAAGGGCACCGAACGACAGGCACTAAAGGATTGCACATGGGTGATTAGTTCATATCATAAGTGTAAATACTTGCGAAGTGATTTTGGATAAATTTATTTTGTTTGGAGTCTTTTGTGGTGACTCTCATTTCAGCTTGGTGCCCAGGAGGACGCTGTAATATTCCATGACAAAGGGATGGTATGATGGGGATGTGGTGAACAACGGGGATCTAGGCTTTCATTCATTGGCACTGGAGTCTGATGAGCCGTTCACACACAGCTGTTTGGAAGGGGGATTGGTTGCCTGCCTCCTCTTCCTCTTCGTCTCGCTCCTTTTCCTCCTCCTCCTCTCCTTTCTCTTCCTCCTCTCTCTTGACCTCCTGAGGTGGTCCCGCAATCCCTGGTGGCCAGGGCTGCACCCTCATTATGACCCAAGTTGTGAAGCATGCAGCGGACCACCACGAAATGGGACACCCGCTCCGGCATGTACTGGAGGACTCCTCCCGAGTGGTCAAGGCAGCAGAACCATTGCTTCATAAGCCCGATGGTCTGCTCAATGTTGTTCCTGGTGGAAGTGTGGCTCTCATTATGAGTGCTGGACATGAGTGTTGGGGTTGCGGAGGGAAGTCATGAGCCAAGTGCAGAGCGGATAGCCCTTGTCTCCGAGCAGCTGTAAGATTGCTGGCACACCGGACTGACGCGGGATGAGAGCATCATGGCTCCTGCCAGGATAGCGGGCATTGAATATCAGGAAGCGCTGGGTGTGGTCGCACACCAACTACACATTAAGTGAGTGGTAACCTTTGTGGTTACAGAGATCTGAGAATTGTTATATGGCGTCCGCAAAGCCACGTGTGTGCACTTGATACTCGAGCACAAAGGGGACTGCCAGTTGTGTTCCCATGAACTTGGGCAAGTGTTGTCAGCAGAAGCTTTTAAATAAAAATGAAGTTATTCTCTACTTACAACAACACTCCCTGTTACCTTAGAACCTTGAAAAAAGTTTAAAAAGCTGCTGGAATTTCAGGAAGTTGCACAGAGCCATTTAAACTGAACATGTCAGTTGCGAGTAGTTGCTGATATTCCTTTAAATACCGCTGCTGGAGCCTCCTTCCTGCTCGTCAATGCTTGCTCAGCTGGTCACACTTGAGGCATGCTGGTAAGTTGAATGGCGAACGACGAACACCAAACTCTCAAATTTAGTGTTAAGTGAGCGTTGTACACTAATTTTAGCGATCGCTGACATCAGCGGCGCTGCCAGCCATCTGAAAATGGTAGTTGCCGCAGGACATGCCGACGGTGGGTGGAAGAGCGGCAGAAGCAGTCGCCATTTTCTCACCCAGATCTGGCAGCAATGGGTAGTGCTAAATCATGAATTTCTAGCCTTTACTATATCAAACCAAACAACTAAAATGTTGAGTCACTATACCTCTAAAACAAAGCACATAAAGACAGCAAATTTTCACTGGAAGGGCTAAACATGACTGGTTCTGATGGCCCTGTGTAGTTTTTCCTGATGTACACTGTCTTCTAAATGTGTCTTGCTTATTCCCCATGTGATTGCTCCAGAGAGAAGATAGTTAAGAAACTAGACCGCACACACTCACTAACACAAACGTTGGTGCCCATTAAAGGTTTCTTACAGCCAAGTATTCCAGTTATTTTATTTCAGTTTTCTCATGCCTCTCACACCAAGTTCGAAAGAAACATGGCAAGTCTTTATAGCTCCACAATCTTATCAGAAAGAGGATTACAAAATTGATCATTTCAAACTACAAAATTGAGTTTCTACTAACTAGGGATACTCTCGGCGGTGCGCACTGTGATGACGCACTTAGCACGGATCGGCAGCAACAGAGCAGCAGGTCACCACCAGAATACCACAGGAGTGCAATTTTGATAATGGCGGCCATTACACAAAAAGTCGGTGGCCATTGCACTCTGCAGCATGGCATCGATTTCTGTTGTTAAGAAGCCTGAAGAAAAGGGACAATTTCGGCCCCTTAATCTATGAACAGCTTTGGTCTACTTAATAATCAATTCCCATATTGTCTCATTTTCCTGGGTCTAAGAGGAAGAATTGAAGGACCTGGACTACCCACTCAAAGCCAAGAGTACAATAAACAGCTTGTAGTCTGGAACTCAATAAGGTGGGTGTAATGTATATGCTTCATGAGTTCTTTGCTTAAGAATTCATAGCAACACATTGCTAATTAAGAACTAGTTGGTTTAGTAACAAAGGTTGAACAATCACACTACACATTACCAGTTCATCCACGAGGCTCACAACGACATATCTCATTGTGGATGACCTAGACCCACCTGACTGGGGTTGTATTGAGTCTTGTGAACATCACGTGACTGGCTAAGCCACTCACAATGCAACAGCTCTACAACTATTTTAATTAAACTGTAAAGCCAAGTACCCCCTTATTAAAGGGACACATTAACAAATAAAACTTTGTGAACTTTAAACAGTCGAATTAAAATTTGGTTGCCGGGGTGATTATGCATTCCAGTTCCTCCAGTGCCCACCTCTCATGGAAGGCGAGCGTACCGGTAGACACCTGCAGCAGCTCTACAACTCTTTTAGAGTAAACAAATAAACATGAGGTCAAGTGCCCCCCCGATCTGGGGGACACTCCAAATATTTTTCAAGGCCCTTTTTTTTGGTTTTTTTGTAGGGGTTTTTTTTTTAGGGCATTAAAATTCCGTATTTTACCAGTGCCCCCTATAAAAGGGGCAACAGCTCTACAAACCTGTTGGGCATACTCACAGGTGCAAGACTACATTGTTGTACAAGTATTTTGGAGGGATAATCATTGGCTTCAGTAAGGACATTGATGTCTCAGTAAAGGTATGTTTGGGTATATTCGTCCAATCTGGCACTCGATACCTGCCTTGAATATGTGTGTGATATCACTAAGCAGACAACTAGCCGACAAAAAGTCAGATTATTACCTTTCAGCAATTGATTGATAATTTTCACTGCAAAATGATCTTGGCTTTCCCCAGTATTCCTCACCTGTTGAACCCAAAATTTACAAAATGTAAATATTTTTAGATTATTTATGCTCTTTGATAAAATATTTTAAGTAGATTATCACTTTGTGAATCATGATGAGCGTTAATTTATCAATTGGCTCCCAATTAAAATTATTATTTTTAAACTTTGTGCATGAAAGAGGTCTGTGCTCAGCACGTGTTCCCTTGTAAATTACTCGCTACACCAAATTAATATGCTGTCACCTCATGGCAAATTAAAACATGAGATTAGAACCAATGTGGGTTCTAATAGTTTTGTGAAACTGAGATTCTCAAACACTAATTGCTATAGGGAAAGGAAGACTTTTGCTTTGCATTAAAACTGCTTTTGGAAACTCGCATAAAACTCAGCCTACTATCTTTGCATTCAGCCAGTAGGATTTGCTTATACTCGTTCCTCAGTATTTGCACATATGAAGGGTGCTATCCCTAATTTAGACCAATGCAAGTCATTTGATATGTAAAGTGAGATGGTAATTCAGCAAGTCTTGGTCTACTGTCAATTTCAGACCCGTCAACATGTTGACTGCTGGCTTGCTTCTCAAGCCCTTGATTATACTTTTTATCTGTGGAAATTACAATAATTACAAGATGTTAACTTTTAAAGAAATAACATTGAAGTCAATATGGCTAATCTCTGTTCTGTACAATTGTGAAACTTTCAGTATAACAGTTTATTAAATGGGCATTGTCATTGGAGGCATTGTGGTGCAGTGTGAACTCTAGTGTACTACACCATAGTGGTAGAACACAGTCAGGAGCTCTTGATCTCTGGAGAAGTGCCAAGTAATGGCAGTGTGTTTCCACAGGAGGACAGAAGGGGAAGGTTAGCCAGTTATCAAGGGACATTGACAGGGACTGGAAAGCAGATGAAGGTGCATGGCCTGGAGAGTTGTCAAGGAGATGGGAGAAATAATTTTTAAAAGAGACATTGATGTATAGGAAATAATTACTTACATACCATGATTCTGGGAGCCCTTGGTGCATTCCTGCCTCTGAGTCAGAAGGTCAGTTTGAGCCCACTCCAGGCAATCCTGGTAAGTGAAGACTAGAACATGATCTCTAAATATTGGGTTGACATCCAGCAGGGGCACTTACATCCGATGGGTATTGGTACCCCCCCCCCCCCTGTCATCGTAATGGGGGGGGGGGGGGAGGGCATTTAATCTTGGTTGCAGCCCACCTAGAAGAAGGCGACTAACTTTTGAAAAGCTCATCAAGAGGTTGCTGGTCTCTAGACTTGAACCATCAACTTCTTAGTATTTCTGTTGTGGGGAGGCTGGTGCAATGATTATCCTATAGGTGTCGAGGCAGATTATAATGCCCCATTATCTCATCACTCAGCAGGGCAGATAGCATATGTGGAGAGGGATTGACGTTGTAATGCCTCAGGTGTAGTTACTGTTAGATGTGTGATCGTACTCTATGTAACTCAGGACTATAAGACATTGCCAAGTTAGGAATTCACTCAGAAATTGTAGACATAAAACCCGCACCTTAGCGTTCCAAGCAACAGCACATTTAAGCATGCCCTTCGGTGAGACGTTATTGGCTGGGACTCCTCTGATCTTCCTTTACTTTCAGCTTCGGTTGTTTCCACAATCAGAATTGGACATAGGTAACCACCTTATGAAAGAAGATTACAAAAAGACTGCCGCTTTGATTTGTAATAATTTTAGTTTACTAATTTTACTCAGTTTTACTTGACTAACGACAATGACATTATCCCTTGTCCTCCATGGCCTCTCTGAAACATTTTATATGGTGCCACACTCCTACTTGTCCTTTCCTCCATTCTCCAGCTCCATGGGACTGCGTTTGCATAGTTCCATTCCTACCTTCCTGAACACAGCCAGCATGTTTCCAGCAATGGATCCCTTCTTGACCCATACATTCACCTCTGGAGTCTCCCTATTGATTTATCTTTTACCCTCTCTTCTTCCATGACATCTTCCACTGAGCACCTTCAGTACTACCTCTCCACCACTTTATTCAACCTCTCAACATCTGTGTTACCAGACTCCCTGCCCAATCAAGTTGTGGATGAGTCAACATTTCAACCAAATGAATATAGTAAAGAAGGGAAGCCATCATTTTTTTTCTCCTACCATAAAATCTGTTTCCTTACTATTGCCTGTACTTCCCTCCCCAACTACTCACTGAGCCAGATCATGAGAAACCTTGGAATGTGAGGAAGTTGAGAAATTCTTGCCGGTCAAGTTTTTCTTGTCCTTTAGTCGACCTGGACTCTTGCTTTTGCTCTTGCTCAAATGTCTTGGAGTACATATTTAATCCCCTTGCCCATAGGCTTTCAAGATCAAGTGTAGACTTCAGATTAAATTGGTCAGAAGATAGGAGATAATTGGATCAGTGTGCACACATCTAATTCAATCCCCATTTTAAAGTTTTACATTTGGTCCTTAATTATATTTCCATTTAAAAAAAATTCCAATGTCTACATTTATAATAGAAACTGCCTACATATACTTATCACAATATAATGGGGCTGTAATTGCGGTCTCCGTGACGGTGTACTTTCATAGTACGCCATTGTAATCCATTTATAAGACCCCGGAAGTTCCGGATTTCCACATGTGCTTGCATATCATTAGTGGATTCCCTTCGTAAATTATTGCAATGTAATCCTCCTTTGTGATTGGAGATCGGGGCCCATGTGATCTGAGGGGCACTTCTGAACCACCTGTGTATCTGGGATCTTTACGCTGCCATATGCCTGGGGGCCTGAAACTGTAACTCTATGCAGTCTGGACGCTTGGAGGTCGGTTTGTAAAGGTTTTGTGGATCGGTGGCATACTCCGGAGGTACACCTCTCCCCGTAATTTCTCGCAAAATAACACCATCCCATGAGCAGTAGTGCTGCAGTGCCTTTACTGGGGAGAGGGTGATAAGTTTGCATAGCTAGTTTCCATTATAAATGTGGATATAAGCATTTGTAATGGAAAAATTAATTAACAGGAGGTACACACAGATGAAGGGAGAGGATTCCAGGGCCAAAATTCAACATGTTGCTGATTTGGGAGGGGTTTCCAGAAGAAACTGCACTAATGTACTGTTAAGATTTTTGTTCAAGTAAGAGGGGATTGAGAGGAGCAGAAAATGCTTTGTGGAGGAAATTTACACAGGCTAAACTCCAGAATCATGTTCTGTGTGTGTGAATGGTTGGGGGGTGGTGGTGGAGAGAGTCCACTCACTCATGGGTACATTTCATGAGATTCCTATCAATAATAGTTGATGACCTCGGGCGCACATAGTTCCATTGGGCCACCGGTTATGATCAGTTTAAGTTATGCAGAGGTTGGTTACTTTGTTGAGTATGCTGGCTAAGTTGGACAGTTTGGGTTGTTGTTAGCATTAGTAAGTGATTCTCAGTTGCCATTAATTTCCATTGTATTTGTCTTCTGAAACTGTGCTGATTAACAGTCCATTTGAAAGGTGTCCTTGATTTGTTTTGTTTTTTTGCTACCTCAGATCAGTGGAGAATTAAACACAGGAAGAGTTCAGATCCAATTTGTTGAAGTATGGAAACAACCTAATTTGTAAATGCCAGCAGGGGGTAATTCACTGTCAGTACTGTCGGTCTGTCACATATTGTTAGTTGAGCTGCACTGTAATTAATGAGTTATATAACATTACCATCACCTCTGGGCTCAATGCCTTTGGAATGTTGTAGCCACTCACCATTTTTGATGTTTATAGCACCTGCCAAACCATTTTATTAAAGATAAGTGCTAAAGACTTGTGTTATGTTCAGAATAAATCCACAAGACTCTCGCAAGCTCAAACTGTTGTGACCTTGGTCTCTTTATTTCAGACTCTAGAGCGAGGAAGCAGCATGGTGAGTCACCTTTTATACCTGCTTGCCCCAGGGTGCACAGGTGATCCTTAGGTCTCCCACAGGTGTGCCCCCTGGTGGCAAGTCTTACATTTGGGAATGGTCTACATACATACATAACATCAGTTCCCCTCCCCAACCCCCCCCAAAGTCTTATTGTGCAAGTTATTTGCAAGTTGAGGCGATCTGGCGCCCTGCGCCCCCAGGTTGATTGCCTTGGTTGAAGACTTGACATGGTGGGCTCGTCCTTGTGGTTGACAGCGAAGTTGATCGTGTTGGTGGGTCGCTGGGGGCCAGGTCCTTCAGTGCGGTTCCTGGTTATCTGTCGTTCGCACTTTGGTCTCGTCCCACTGCTTTACTCGTTAGTCCAGTACATGGTTTCACAATCAAACACTCCATTTTCATCACATACACTCCATTCCACCCCTTGGCTAATGCGGTGCTAGTGGCCCGACTGGGGCCCTGAACATTGCCTACATCACTTATTCTGCTGTCGCTTGGAGGGGCCGTGCACTTATGGTGCATTCTCTGCAGATGGCATGCGGAAGGCTCGGTTAGTGATTCTGTCTGGTGATTGCGTAACACCCAGGATAGCCGGGTCTGTGGGGAGTCTACCGTGGCACACGTGGTGCTGGGTTTAGTGATTTGGGTGCTGACCCTGAGGTCTGGCAAGCCCAGGATGACCGCAATGGCCTTGGGACTTTCAGTAGTGGCGGGATGCCTAGTGGTCCCCATGGACATTGGGCCGTAGTATGGGGGCCCCGGACCATCGACTGTGTGTAGCCGCCCTGCCTTGCTTTGCAATGTTGGGATGGGTCTATCGTCTTTTTGGCAGAGAGGTTGCCACATCCCGTTTAGTAGTTCATCTTTGGCAGGCGGTAACATGGGATTCAGGCTGGTCCAGGTCCTAAGCTGGGGGGCCGTTACGGTTGACCCCTCGCTTTCTAGCACTATCCACGACCACGACTGCAGGCTGCGCCGTTTCCACCGCAGGGGTGGGCAACTGAGAGCATAGGTGCCACTCTCTGTGCCTGGCCCATGGCGGATCATGTTACAGTGCACAGACATTGTTGGACATTCCCGAAACAACACATTGTTAATGGTGCCTCTGCTCTCCCAAGCTTGTGGGATGAACAGCTTGTCTGACTCAAGCACATTTTGGGACACTCTTTGTTACGTCTCTTTAGTCCTGTGAACACAGGCTGCTGCTTTGTTTAACTTATTTGATACATGTTCAATCATTTGGGGCTCACCTACTTTTGCTTGCTGCACAACACTCCTGACCCCGTGCGGTAACATCTCACTTGTTACGAATACTTTGTTAGATACATATACAACTGTTTGGGGTTTGCCCGCTACTTTAACTTGCTGTACAACACACCTGGTCCCGTGTGATACAACATCACTTGTTACAAGTACTTTGTCAGATACAAATACGACCGGTTGGTGTTCACCTGCTACTTTGGCTTGTTGTAAGGTACCCCCAACCCCATACAATGGTACATCATTGGCCGCGAAAGACCACTCTGGTTACATGGTGCACACAATTTATTTGAGCATGGTGGGTTCCTGGCCTTCATCGCGGCCGCCCCTTTACCTTTGCCCTGAACCCAGTTATCTTCCTTGCTGGGCGGCACATTCCTCCGTTCCGTTGCGGCAACCTTCCGTGGCCTGGACGCTCTCTCATCCCGTGGCCTGGACGCTCGCTCATCCCGTGGTCTGGACGCTCTCTCATCCCGTGATCTGGACGCTCGCTCATCCCGTGATCTGGATGCTCTCTCGTCCCGTGGCCTAGACGCTCGCTCATCCCGTGGTCTGGACGCTCGCTCATCCCGTGATCTGGATGCTCTCTCGTCCCGTGGCCTGGACGCTCGCTCATCCCGTGATCTGGATGCTCTCTCGTCCCGTGGCCTGGACGCTCGCTCATCCCGTGATCTGGATGCTCTCTCGTCCCGTGGCTTGGATGCATCTTCGTCGCGTGGTCTGGACGCCTTCTCGTCCCGTGGTCTAGGTGCCCACTCATCTGTGGCCGTGATGCCGACTGCCGTGATCTTCCTCCCCAGGTATTTTGCCTCTGGCTTCGGGAACGTTTCGGCCGGAGTCCCACTCTGCATGGTCGACCTGGAGCCTCTTCCATCGTCACGAAGGGGTCATCGGCTTCGGGTGGTGGGTACTGCGCTTGTTCCGCTGCTCGGTTGAACTTTACCTCCTCGTGGTTGTGATGAGCGGCCTGTGCCTCGGGGATCTGCAAATGGATCTGTGCTTCGATGCCTGGTGGAAGGGGGGGGTTTACTCAGCCTTTGGGAAAGGGAGGCCTCGTTCGGGGGAAAGGGAGGCCTCGTTCGGCGGAGAGGGTATGGAGAGGTCCTCCCAGTTCCATCGAATCCTCCCAATCCACCTCCTGTCCAGCAGCATTGGCCCATCACCTGAAACAATCCACAGTGGTAATTCGTGCACTGCTCCCTCATGGAATACTCTTATGTCCACATTACCAATAACTGGTATCAGTTTCTTGGTGTAGGTGCGCAGTTTTGCCTGAATCGGGATCAGCTTGGGTCGCTTGGCATCGTCGCTCCACAGCCTCTCGAAAGCCTTCTGACTCATAACTGACTCACCCCCGTGTCTAGTTCCATGGAGACTGGAGTGCCGTTAAGTTCAACTTTTAACATTATCGGAGGGCTTTTGGTGGTGAAGGTGTGTATCCCATATTCTTCCTCTTCATCCTCAGGTTGAGTTACCTCTCCTGCTCGTTCATCGTGATCCTCGCTGTATCGGTCGTCCTCTCCTGACTCTGCCACATGGTGAGTCAGAGATCATAAGAACATAAGAATTAGGAACAGGAGTAGGCCATCTAGCCCCTCGAGCCTGCTCCTCCATGCAACAAGATCATGGCTGATCTGGCCGTGGATTCAGCTCCACTTACCCGCCCGCTCCCCATAACCCTTAATTCCCTTATTGGTTAAAAATCTATCTATCTGTGATTTGAATACATTCAATGAGCTAGCCTCAACTGCTTCCCTGGGCAGAGAATTCCACAGATTCACAACCCTCTGGGAGAAGAAATTCCTTCTCAACTCGGTTTTGAATTGGCTCCCCCGTATTTTGAGGCTGTGCCCCCTAGTTCTAGTCTCCCCGACCAGTGGAAACAACCTCTCTGCCTCTATCTTGTCTATCCCTTTCATTATTTTAAATGTTTCTATAAGATCACCCCTCATCCTTCTGAGCTCCAACGAGTAAAGACCCAGTCTACTCAATCTATCATCATAAGGTAACCACCTCATCTCTGGAATCAGCCTAGTGAATCGTCTCTGTACACCCTCCAAAGCTAGTATATCCTTCCTTAAGTAAGGTGACCAAAACTGCACGCAGTACTCCAGGTGCGGCCTCACTAATACCCTGTCTAGTAGGACCTCCCTGCTTTTGTACTCCATCCCTCTCACAATGAAGGCCAACATTCCTTTCGAATTCCTGATTACCTGCTGCACCTGCAAACTAACTTTTTGGGATTCATGCACAAGGACCCCCAGGTCCCTCTGCACCGCAGCATGTTGTAATTTCTCCCCATTCAAATAATATTCCCTTTTACTGTTTTTTTTTCCAAGGTGGATGACCTCACATTTTCCGACATTGTATTCCATCTGCCAAACCTGAGCCCATTCGCTTAACCTATCTAAATCTCTTTGCAGCCTCTCTGTGTCCTCTACACAACCCGCTTTCCCACTAATCTTTGTGTCATCTGCAAATTTTGTTACACTACACTCTGTCCCCTCTTCCAGGTCATCTATGTATATTGTAAACAGTTGTGGTCCCAGCACCGATCCCTGTGGCACACCACTAACCACCGATTTCCAACCCGAAAAGGACCCATTTATCCCGACTCTCTGCTTTCTGTTAGCCAGCCAATTCTCTATCCATGCTAATACATTTCCTCTGACTCCGCGTACCTTTATCTTCTGCAGTAACCTTTTGTGTGGCACCTTATCGAATGCCTTTTGGAAATCTAAATACACCACATCTATCGGTACACCTCTATCCACCATGCTTGTTATATCCTCAAAGAATTCCAGTAAATTAGTTAAACATGATTTCCCCTTCATGAATCCATGTTGCGTCTGCTTGATTGCACCATTCCTATCTAGATGTCCCGCTATTTCTTACTTAATGATAGTTTCAAGCATTTTCCCCACTACAGATGTTAAACTAACCGGCCTATAGTTACCTGCCTTTTGTCTGCCCCCTTTTTTAAACAGAGGCGTTACATTAGCTGCTTTCCAATCCGTTGGTACCTCTCCAGAGTCCAGAGAATTTTGGTAGATTATAACGAATGCATCAGCTATAACTTCCGCCATCTCTTTTAATACCCTGGGATGCATTTTATCCGGACCAGGGGACTTGTCTACCTTGAGATCCATTAGCCTGTCCAGCACTACCCCCCTAGTGATAGTGATTGTCTCAACGTCCTTCCTTCCCTCCCACATTCCCATCACCAGCAATTTTTGGCATGGTTTTCCTGTCTTCCACTGTGAAGATTGAAGCAAAATAATTGTTTAAGGTCTCAGCCATTTCCACATTTCCCATTATTAAATCCCCCTTTTCATCTTCTAAGGGACCAACATTTACTTTAGTCACTCTTTTCCGTTTTATATATCGGTAAAAGATTTTACTATATGTTTTTATGTTTCGCGCAAGTTTACTTTCGTAATCTATCTTTCCTTTCTTTATTGCTTTCTTAGTCATTCTTTGCTGTCATTTAAAATTTTCCCAATCTTCTATTTTCCCACTAACCTTGGCCACCTTATACGCATTGGTTTTTAATTTGATACTCTCCTTTATTTCCTTGGTTATCCATGGCTGGTTAACCCTTCTCTTACCGCCCTTTTTCACTGGAATATATTTTTGTTGAGCACTATGAAATAGCTCCTTAAAAGTCCTCCACTGTTCCTCAATTGTGCCACCATTTAGTCTCTGTTCCCAGTCTATTTTAGCTAACTCTGCCCTCATCCCACTGTAGTCCCCACTACAGATCGTTTGCACATTCGCTGGAGGTGTCCCATTGTTCCACAGACCTTGCACACTTCGGGCTTGAATCGACATTGATGGGCTCTGTGACTGCCTCCGCAGCACCAACATGGTGCTAATTGATATGCATTCATGCCCCATGGCGGACTCTGAGTCACTCTAGGCCTAGGTGTGGCTTCTGCAACCATGTGGGCCCTGCTCTGTGCCGTTCTGCCTGCTGCAAACATTATTTTGTACACGGTGCTCTCCGGTGAGCTTCGATTCTGTGAAGATATCTGTTTCATGTTATCCCTCGTGGATATGAAGGCTTGAGCTATGGTGATGGCCTTGCTCAGATCTAGGGATTCGGCAGACAGCAGTTTGCGAAGGATGACCTCGTGGCCAATTTCAAGCACGAAAAAGTCCCACATTTCCCTCAAGGATTCTGCAAAGTCACGCTGTCCCACAAGGCGTCTTAGGCTGGCGACTAAACTCGCCATGTTCTGGTCCTCAGAGCGACGGTGTGTGTAAAAGCGGTACCTGGCCATCAGGATGCTCTCCTTTTGGCTTGAGATGTTCCTTAACCAGCGTACACAGCTTTGCGTAAAATTTGTCCGATATTTTGACCAGTGCCAGCAAGTTTGTTAGGAGGCCGTATACCGATGGCCCACATATGGTGAGGAGAATCGGCCTGCACTTGGTCTCAGCCTTGTCCAATTCGTTGGCCGCAAAGTACTGGTCGAGGCGCTCAACGAAGGCTTCCCAATCATCACCCTCAACAAATCTCTCAAGAATACTAACGGCAGCCATTACCGCGTGAAAGTTCGTGATCCGTTACTCGTCGCCAATTTGTTATGTTCAGAATAAATCCACAGGACTATATTGCAAGCTCATACTGTTGTGACCTGGGTCTCTTTATTTCAGACTCTAGAGTGAGGAAGCAGCATGGTGAGTCACCTTTTATAACTGCTTGCCCCAGGGTGCACAGGTGATCCTTAGGTCTCCCACAGGTGTGCCCCCTGGTGGCAAGTCTTACATTTAGGTAAGGTCTACATACATACCATAACAAGTTGAATTTCCTAGAGATAATTATATCTCCCCAAATCACTGAGCTGTACAAAATAAACTTCTCCCCACCACATCCTGGTCAGTATATAAGCAGATACAGACAGATGGAACAAACTGCCCATGTTTTCCTGGGGAGAGCAAACACAAAAATGATTGGACTCCCCCATTTGCTCCACCTGCTACAGCCAGTGTTTCAGACCAATAATTCCAAGACTGGCCAGCTACATTGCTAAATTTCCATGTGTTATATATGTAAACTTGTATTTCCTCTGTACAGCCAGCAGAGAGCTCATCCCCTGGAGTCCCAAATGAGCCCATAATCCCTTGAGAACACAGGTATTTAAGGAGGCTTCACAGATTGGAGAAGTACTCTAGTGACCTGCAATAAAAGACTGCAGTCACACTTTACTTTGAGCTCACAGTGTTCAGTCTGACTCTCTCCGTACACTATAACTGGCGACGAGGATGGGAGGGGGAGTGATGCCCTCTCTTTGCAGCCGGTCTAGCTTGATCTCTGCCTTTTCTCTCATTATGTATGGTACTGCTCTTGCCTTGTGATGGATGGGTCGCGCCCCCGGAATTAGGTGGTTCTGCACTTTTGCTCCTTGGAATTTCCCGATGCCTGGTTTGAACAGCGAAGGAAATTTGTTTAAGACCTGGGCACACGAAGTGTTGTCAGCGGGCGATAGCACTCAGACTTTGTCCCAGTTCCAGTGTATCTTTCCCAGGCAGCTCCTGCCGAGCAGCATGGGACCATCGCCCGGTACCACCCAGAGTGGTAGCTTGTGCACCGTTCCATCGTCCGAGAGGGGTAGCACTGCCGATTACAGGAATCAGTTCTTTCTTGTAAGTTAGTTTCGTACGAACTGGAGTTAAGACTGGCCTTGAGGCCTTGTTGCACCACAACCTTTCGAAAGTCTTTTTGCCCATGATGGACTTGCTCGCGCCTCTGTCCAGCTCCATTGACACCGGGAGTCCATTTAGTTCAACATTCAGCATTATCGGGGGACAATTCGTGATGAATGTGTGCATCCCATGTACCCCTGCCTCCTCAATCTGAGGCTTTGGTTTGTCGTGATTCTCCGTGGATCTGTCCTCCTCTGCAACATGGTGGTTTGCAGGTTTAATAGGCTTTGTAGCTTGCCTGCACACTCGTTGGAGGTGTCCCATTGTTCCACAGTCCTTGCAAACGTCCTTTTGAATCGGCATGAATGGAAACTATGATCACCCCTGCAGCGCCAACAAGGTGTTAATGGCCTTGCATTCATCACCCTTGATGGTGGACTCTCAGACATCTGCGGACGTGTAGCTGCAGGTATGTGTGACCTGCCCTGTAAGTCACAATTCGAAAACAACATCATTTTGTTCACAGTACTTGTAGCAGCACTTGTGTGCTGAGAGATTTGCTTCGTATTGTCACTGGTGGCAATGAACGCCTGGACTATCGTTATGGCCTTACTCAAGGTTGGGGTCTCTCCAGTCAAAAGTTTGCGAAGTATGGTTTCGTGGCCAATGCCAAGTCCGAAAAAGTCTCTGAATGTCCTTCAAGTTCGCAATGTCCTGCAAGGCGTCTTAGCTCAGCGACAGAACTCACCACTTCCTGGCCTTCAGACCTTTTGTAGGTGCAGAACCAGTACCTCGCCATCAGAACACTTTCCTTCAGGTTCAAATGCTCTCAGACCAGTGTGCACAAATCGTCGTATGATTTCTCCATGGGTTTCGCTGGAGTGAGCAGATTCTTCATGAGACCATACGTTGGTGCCCCACAGACGGTGAGGAGGATCGCCCTTCATTTAGCAGCGCTCTCTTCCCCATCTAGCTCGTTGGCCAGGAAGTATTGGTCGAGTCGCTCCACAAAAGTTTCCCAATCATCTCCATCCGAGAATTTCTCCAGGATGCCCACTGTTCTCTGCATCTTTGGGTTCGCTATCTGCATCTCGTCGCCAGTTGTGGTATACGGAGAAAGAGTCAGACTGAACACTGTGAGCTCAAAGTGTGACCTTAGTCTTTTATTGCAGGTCATCAGAGTGCCTCTCCAACCTGTGAAGCCTCCATAAATACCTGTGCTCCCAAGGGATTATGGGATCCCTTGGGAATCCAGAGGATGAGCCAGGACCCCTTATTATCTCTAGTCAAAAGCTGTGTGCTTCACGGGAGCTGGTCCAGTGTCCCAGTGGAAATGCAGGAAGAGATAAAGCCGTTCCAGCGGCGCAAAGATGAAATGTCTATACAGGCAGACTGCCTTCTGTGAGGCAATCGAGTAATGGTCCCCAAGAAGGGCAGAGACACCTACAACAATGACCTCCACAATACCCCCCCAGGCATTGTAATGATAAAAGCGACAGCCAGATCCCACGTGTGGTAGCCTGTTATCGATGCGGACTTAGATTCCTGCGTTCACAGATGTAATACATGCTCGCAGTTAAGCAATGTACCCAGGGAGGCGCCGCTAAGTTTATGGTCTTGGCCCTTCAAGCCGTGGTCTAGAGTACACGTCGACTATGGAGGCCCGTTCTTGGGTAAACTGTTCCTTGTGATTGTAGACGCGTACTCCAAATGGATTGAATGTGAGATTGTTGGCTAGCACGTCCTCTGCCACTACTGAAAGCCTGCAGGCCATGTTTGCCACACATGGCCTACCCGATGTCCTGGTTAGCGACAACAGGCCATGTTTTACCAGTGCTGAGTTCAAAGAATTCATGACCTGTAACGGGATCAAACATGTCACATCTGCTCCATTTAAACCAGCGTCCAGTAGTCAGGCAGAGAGAGCAGTGCAAACCATCAAGCAAGGCTTGAAGAGGGTAACTGAAGGCTCACTGCAGACTCGCCTATCCCAAGTCCTGCTTAGCTACTGCCCCCCACTCACTCACTGGGATCCCACCTGCTGAACTGGTCGTGAAAAGAGTACTTAAGACAAGGCTCTCGTCAGTTCACCCTGATGTACATAAACAGGTAGAGAGCTGGCGGCTTCAACAAAGTGCATACCATGATAGTGCAAATGTGTCACGCGAGATTGAAATCAATGCCCCTGTATTTGTATTAAATTATGGACAAGGTCCCAAGTGGCTTCCCGGCACTGTCGTGGCCAAAGAGGGGAGCAGGGTGTTTTGGGTCAAACTTTCAAATGGACTCATTCACCGGAAACACTTGGATAAATCAAACTCAGATTCACGGACTATCCTAAGCAACCCACCTTGGACCCTACCTTTTTTGATGCCCCAACATACACACCAGTGGCAACCGACACCACAGTTGACCACGAAGCAGAACCCATCATCCACAGCAGCCCTGCAGGGCCCAACACACCAGGCAGCCCAGCAAGGCCAGCTGCACAGCAGCCCAGCGAGGGCCCAACAAATGATTCAACAAACACCAGCTTTCACACCAAGACGATCAACCAGAGCAAGAAGGGCCCCAGATCGACTCACATTGTAAATAGTTACACTATTTACTTTGGGCGGGAAAAGAGGGTTGTTATATATGTAAACTTGTATTTACTCTGTACAGCCACCAGAGGGCTCATCCCCTGGAATCCCAAGGGATCCCATAAGTCTGACGTCAGTAGTGGGGAAAATGTTAGAATCAATTATTAAAGATGAAACACCAGCGCATTTGGAAAGCAGTGAAAGGATCTGTCCAAGTCAGCATGGATTTATGAAAGGGAAATCATGCTTGACAAATTTTCTGGAATTTTTTGAGGATGTAACTAGTAGAGTGGACAAGGGAGAACCAGTGGATGTGGTGTATTTGGACTTTCAAAAGGCTTTTGACAAGGTCCCACACAAGAGATTGGTGTGCAAAATCAAAGCACATGATATTGGGGGTAATGTACTGACGTGGATAGAGAATTGGTTGGCAGACAGGAAACAGAGAGTCGGGATAAACGGGTCCTTTTCAGAATGGCAGGCAGTGACTAGTGGAGTGCTGCAAGGCTCAGTGCTGGGACCCCAGCTCTTTACAATATACATTAATGATTTGGATGAAGGAATAGAGTGTAATATCTCCAAGTTTGCAGATGACACTAAACTGGGTGGCGGTGTGAGCTGTGAGGAGGACGCTAAAAGGCTGCAGGGTGACTTGGACAGGTTAGGTGAGTGGGCAAATGCATGGCAGATGCAGTATAATGTGGATAAATGCGAGATTATCCACTTTGGGGGCAAAAATACAAGACAGAATATTATTTGAATGGTGGCAGATTAGGAAAAGGGGAGGTGCAACGAGACCTGGGTGTCATGGTTCATCAGTCATTGAAAGTTGGCATGCAGATTCAGCAGGCGGTGAAGGCAAATGGTATGTTGGCCTTCATAACTAGGGGATTTGAGTATAGGAGCAGGGAGGTCTTACTGCAGTTGTACAGGGCCTTGGTGAGACCTCACCTGGAATATTGTGTTCAGTTTTGGTCTCCTAATCTGAGGAAGGACATTCTTGCTATTGAGGGAGTGCAGCGAAGGTTCACCAGACTGATTCCCGGGATGGCGTGATTGACATATGAGGAGAGACTGGATCAACTAGGCCTTTATTCACTGAAGTTTAGAAGGATGAGAGGGGATCTCATAGAAACATATAAGATTCCGACGGGACTGGACAGGTTAGATGCGGGAAGAATGTTCCCGATGATGGGGATCTCCAGAACCAGGGGACAGAGTCTTAGGATAAGGGGTAGGCCATTTAGGACTGAGATGAGGTGAAACTTCTTCACTCAGAGAGTTGTTAACCTGTGGAATTCCCTGCCGCAGAGAGTTGTCGATGCCAGTTCATTGGATATATTCAAGAGGGAGTTCGATCCCTTACGGCTAAAGGGATCAAGGGGTATGGAGAGAAAGCAGGAAAGGGGTACTGAGGGAATGATCAGCCATGATCTTATTGAATAGTGTTGCAGGCTCGAAGGGCTGAATGGCCTACTCCTGCACCTATTTTCTACGTTTCTATCACTTGGGAGCACAGGTATTTAAGGAGGCTTCACAGATTGGAGAGGCACATTGGAAACCTGCAATAAAAGACTAAGGTCACACTTTACTTTGAGTTCACAGTGTTCAGTCTGACTCTTTCTCCATACACTACACCATGGACAGACCAAAAACTGCAAATATGTCTCAAATGCCTTCAGCTCCCCAAACACGAAAGGGGGCTCGATCTTCCAAATATTAAGCACTCTCATTGGACAGCCCAACTTTAAGAAATTATGGAGTGGAATCTGCTATATCCCCACATCTCGCACTTGGACATGAAGATCAGGGTCGCTCAACCAACCAAATTACACAGCTTGCCCTTCATTTATGTCCAGCAAAGACCAACAGGAATCCAGATATAATAACAATACTATCAATCTGGAAAGAGGTCTGCTACTGCTTGAAATCCCCCCAGGGTCTGTCGATCCTTTCCCCATTATGACACAATGGAGAACTCACAGATAGAATTACCATAGATGTTTTTCATACCTGGGGCAAGAGAGTTATCACCAGGCTAGGCCAGCGGCTTGATCGAGATCAGAATATGCCTATCCAACAATTGGCAGATAAATACCACTTTACTGAAAGTGACCTGCTAGCACCAAATCGAGCACATCCTCCAGTGTTCAGCCATTCTCTAAAAACTTCAAAGTCAGCCAAACCCTCCCTCTCCTCCGCCCGCACCTTCAAACCCCCTCCCCCATCTGCTGAAATTAAACCTCCACTCCACAGCACACTCCTGCAACATGCTTCTGCCTTCTGTACCAAGTTTATTAACTGTTCAAAAACTGGTCAGAGACTAGGGTCCTGAACTTAAGGAAAGGTAACTTCGATGGTATGAGACGTGGATTGGCTAGGATAGACTGGCAAATGATAATTAAAGGGTTGACAGTGAATAGGCAATAGCAGACATTGAAAGATTACATGGATGAACTTCAACAATTGTACATCCCTGTCTGGAGTAAAAATAAAATGGGGAAGGTAGCTCAACAGTGGCTAACAAGGAAAATTAGGGATAGTGTTAAATCCAAGGAAGAGGCATATAAGTTGGCCAGAAAAAGCAGCAAACCTGAGGACTGGGAGAAATTTAGAATTCAGCAGAGAGGACAAAGGGTCCAATTAGGAGGGGGAAAATAGAGTCTGAGAGGGAGGTTGCAGGGAACATAAAAATTGACTGCAAAAGCTTCTATAGATATGTGAAGAGAAAAAGATTAGTGAAGACCAATGTAGGTCCTTTGCAGTCAGAATCAGGTGAATTTATAATGGGGAACATAGAAATGGCAGACCAATTGAACAAATCCTTTGGCTCTGTCTTCACTAAGGAAGACACAAATAACCTTCCGGAAATACTAGGGGTTCGAGGGTCTAGCGAGAAGGATGAACTGAAGGAAATCCTTATTAGTCAGGAAATTGTGTTAGGGAAATTGATGGGATTGAAAGCCGATAAATCCTCAGGGCCTGATAGGCTGCATACCAGAGTACTTAAGGAAGTGGCCCTAGAAATAATGGGAGCATTGGTCATCATTTTCCAACATTCTATTGGCTCTGGATCAGTTCCTATGGACTGGAGGGTAGCTAATGTAACACCACTTTTTTAAAAAGGAGGGAGAGAGCAAACAGGGAATTATAGTCCGGTTAACCTGACATCAGTAGTGGGGAAAATGTTGAAATTAATTATTAAAGATGTCATAGCAGGGCATTTGGAAAGCAATGACAGGATCGGTCCAAGTCAGCTTGGATTTATGAAAGGGAAATCATGCTTGAAAAATCTTCTAGAATTTTTTGAGGATGTAACTAGTAGAGTGGACAAGGGAGAACCAGTGCATGTGCCTTTCAAAAGGCTTTTGACAAGGTCCCACACACAAGAGATTAGTGTGCAAAATTAAAGCACCTGGTATTGGGTCTAATGTATTGACGTGGATAGAAAACTGGTTGGCAGACAGGAAGCAGAGAGTTGGAATAAACGGGCCCTTTTCAGAATGGCAGGCAGTGACCAGTGGGGTGCCGCAGGGTTCAGTGCTGGGACCCCAGCTACTTACAATATACATTAATGATTTATATGAAGGAATTGAATGTAATATCTCCAAGTTTGCAGATGACACTAAGCTGGGTGGCGGTGTGAGCTGTAAGGAGGATGCTAAGAGGCTGCAGAGTGACTTGGACAGGTTAGGTGAGTGGGCAAATGCATGGCAGCTGCAGTATAATGTGGATAAATGTGAGGTTATCCACTTTGGTGGCAAAAACAGGAAGACAGAATATTATCTGTATGGTGACAGATTAGGAAAAGAGGAGGTGCAACGAGACCTGGGTGTCATGGTACATCAGTCATTGAAGGTTGGCATGCAGGTACAGCAGGCGGTGAAGGCGGCAAATGGCGTGTTGGCCTTCATAGCTAGAGGATTTGAGTATAGGTGCAAGGAGGTCCTACTGCAGTTGTGCAGAGCCTTGGTGAGGCCACACCTAGAATATTGTGTTCAGTTTTGGTCTCCTAATCTGAGAAAGGAAGTTCTTGCTATTGAGGGAGTACAGCGAAGGTTCACCAGACTGATTCCCGGGATGGCAGGGCTGACATATGAGGAGAGATTGGATCAACTGGGCTTGTATCCATTGGAGTTTAGAAGAACGAGAGGGGATCTCATAGCAACATATAAAATTCTGACGGGATTGGACAGGTTAGAGGCAGGAAGAATCTTCCTGTTGCTGGGGAGTTCCAGAACCAGGAGTCACAGTCTAAGAATAAGGAGTAAGCCATTTAGAACCGAGATGAGGAGTAACTTCTTCACTCACAGAGTGGTTAACCTGTGGAATTCTCTACCGCGGAAAGTTGTTGAGGCCAGTTCACTAGATATATTCAAAAGGGAGTTAGATATGGCCCTTACGGCCAAAGGGATCAAGGGGTATGGAGAGAAAGCAGGAATGGGGTACTGAGGTGGAATGATCAGCCATGATCATATTGAATGGTGGTGCAGGCTCGAAGAGCCGAATGGCCTACTCCTGCGCCTAATTTCTATGTTTCTATGTTTCTACAACAGAGAGGCCTAGAAATCCGATAAAACCACTGGGGGGGACGAGGTTTTTGATCACGCCCATAAAAAGCGCAGGCAGCACCATTGTTTTAGTGCTGCCTGCTGATTTGAATGATTGCAATGCACAGCCTAGCATGCAACGAACTGCTTCAGGCTGTGCGCTCAGCAGGAGGCCCAGTATAATTGCAGCAGGAGGCAGTAACACCCCGGAGTGAGGCAGTATTTTCTTAAAGCTAGGCTGTCATTTTAGAAAGAAGTTTCAAGCCCTTAAAGGGAAACTGCCTTCTAAAATTAAAAAAAATCATTCAAAAATAGAGTCTGTAGCCCTTACAGTTCATCTGCCTTCTGAAAAAAAGAAAAACATTAAAAATAACTCCAAAATGGCAGTCTTCAGCTCTTAAGCTGAACTGCCTTCTGCAAATAAAAAATGGTAAAAGTGTTTCAGCACAAACACAAATGGCTCAACAAGCCAGGGAAGCAGCACCCAGGATCTCTCACGTAGCACTCCAGCTTTGTGCAGGCAGTCAGCACTGCAAGAGAGGTCCTACAGAAGGAAGTATGTGGTACTCGATCACCAATGTGGTACTCGATCACCAATGTGGTCAGTGCCAGTAGTATCGCTCCCACAATCTGGCTCCAGTGCCCAAAGAAGTTTCATGACCTCTGACCAGTAGTCAAGGTCAGTGAATGATTCTTCAAAAGCCGTCTCCTACCAATTGCACTAATAGCATACTATAATGCATCCCCCACCCCTCCACCAGACACTCGGTACATCTCCCATTCCTAGCTTCACCTCACCCCCTTGGAGGTGACGGTGTTGGCCTTTCTTGGCATAGCTGTGCCCTTGGTCAGCAGTGGGCATGAAAGAATACAAGATGCTGGGATCCTCATACATTAACCTCCTCACATCCCACCTTCCCCTCATCCCACAATCTCTTCTGATGTACAAGCTGTGCATGGTGTAAGCATGCAACTCTTGCTTTCCCGCCCTCTCCTCACCATGACTCCATTCGTGTGCCTTCCTCATTTCACACACCCAAGAAATCCAGCCTGCCCCGCCAGTGGCTGACCAAGGAAAGGACAGTGAAGAAGAAAAAGAAACAGTCATTCGATTTGACACTCCCAGCCACCATCTCCTCGAGGTCTTCAACTTCACCCTCTGTGATAAGCTTGTCCCCTTTGCTTTATCTGCCATGTGCCCCGCCATACTGTGAGCAAGTGGTTGTCTCGGAGGCAAAATGCTACGGATGTTGGGAATCTGAAGTAAAAACAGAAAATACTCAAAATAGTCAGCAGGTCAGGCAGCATCTCGACCTGAAATGTTAACTCTGTTTCTCTATCCACAGATACTGCCTGACTTGCTGAGTATTTCCAGCATTTTCTGTCTTCTCAGAGTCCAGCAGCTTTTCCGGCACTTGCTGCGCACTTTAACAATTTGTATTGCACCAAGCCACTGCTTCAATAAAATATTTTTAAAAAGACCAATAGCTGAAATCCAAACTTACCTGAAAGATTTGTGTGTTCCTTTAAGAAGTGCTGGCAGCGTCTCTGCAGGGCTGCTTCACACACATTCTTCTGAGGGAGAGGGCGCTATGGCTTGCGACGATGCCCAAAATATCAGTCGTGGCATCAAATCAGATGTTGCATGCCGATTGACGTCATGATCTGCTTATTTGAATTTTAGAGGCCAGCGCTGGCAACGGCAGTGTTAGTGCCCTCACCAAAAAGATGGCCACCATGTCCGCACCAGAAGTGGGTGGAAGCCAGGCAGCTGCAATTTTTAAAGAAATACATAGCAAACACACATCACTATGTTAGGGAATTTCTAGGTAGGAAAGTTTAAAAAGGGATTGGGATCTGTGGTGCCAGATAACATTGGAGGAATGGAAAGGGATTTGGAAGCAGATCCTTATTAATGCTTCCTGTAACAGAATATTCAAAGGCCAGTTCAAGATAATACGCTGAGCGTATTTTAATCCATCCCTGTGGGGATGATTGCTGGATGGACTGAGACCAGAAGTGGTTGTATCCCCAAATTCAACCATCCCAGTGAGCCACAGAGAACATGGCATGTTTAAGCATCCCTGTAGCACAGGCCTATGTCTATTGGGCCTGCCGCTGGAGAAAGAGACCATGCAATGCACAAGCCATTGCAACTTCACTGCTACCTACAAGGAGATGCATTCGCCCACTGTGGATAAACACAAATCTTCCCACAATAAACATGTAGATGATATACTGTGCCAATCAGAGCAGGCCATGTGGACTCTACCTGGAAATCAAAGGGGAGCAGCAATCCAGAAAGGAAACCTTTGTTATTGGCAGCCTTGGCTCCATGGTAGCACTCCTGCTTCTGAGTCAGCAGGTCATGGGTTCAAGCCCCAATCCAGAAATCTTGGCTGACACCAATGCAGTACTGAGGAAGTGCTGCACTGTCAGAGGTGCTGTCTTACTGATGATAAGTTAAACTGAGGCCCAATTGCCCTCTCGGGTCGATGTAAAAGATCCCATGGCACTATTGGGGGAAGAACAGGAGAAGTCTCTAGTATCCATCTGGAGTACTGCATCCAGTTCTGGGCAACAAATCTCAGCAAAGAGATATAGAAGAAATACTTGCAGTCATATAGCGCCTTTCACAACCTCGGAATGTACCAAAATGCTTTACAGCCAATGAAGTACTTTTGAAGTTAAGTGATAAATATTGGCCAGGACACCGGGGGGGGGGAGTTCACCTGTTCTTCTTTGAAATAATGCCATGAGATCTTTTACATTCATCTGAGAGGGAGACAGGACCTTGGTTTAATGTCGTATCTGAAAGACAATACTTCTGACAGTGCAGCACCCTCTCAGTACTGCACTAAAGTGTCAGCCTAGATTTTGTGATCAAGTCTCTGGAGTGGGACTTGACCGAGCCACAGGCCTTGAAAGTGCAGATACAACAGAATGATACCAGGGCTTAAAAGATTAAATTATTAGGCCAGGTTGAATAAACAATGGCTGGTATTCTCTTGAACTTCGAAGGTTGAGGGGCAATCTAATCAAAGTATTTAAAATGATTAAGGGTTACAATAGGGTAGTTACAGAGAAACTATTTCCCCTGGTGAGGGGGGGATCCATAACAATGGGACATGATCTTAAAGTTAGAGCTAGGCCGTTTAGGTGTGAAATCTGGAAGCACTATTTCATACAAAGGATAGTAGAAATCTGGAACATGTTCCCCAAAAGGTTGTGGATGCTGGGTCAATTGAAATTTTCAAGACTGAGATTGGTTTGTGTCAAGGGATATGGAACAAAGGTGAGTAAATGGATTTGAGGTACAGATTCACCATGATCTAATTGAATGGCGGAACTGGCACGAGGGACTGAATGGCCTACTTGTGTTCCTATGTAGCTATGTGTCCTAGCCAACATTTACCTGTCAACCAACACCACT
This sequence comes from Pristiophorus japonicus, assembly GCF_044704955.1. Taxonomy (NCBI): domain Eukaryota; kingdom Metazoa; phylum Chordata; class Chondrichthyes; family Pristiophoridae; genus Pristiophorus; species Pristiophorus japonicus. Next base: position 149,725,788 of record NC_091977.1, on the reverse strand, counting down.
GAAATAGATTATCTGGTCATTTATCTCATTGTAGTTTGTGGGACCTTGCTGTATTCAATTGGCTGCTGCGTTTCCCTGCAATGAAACAGTGACTACATTTCAAAAGTACTTCATTGGTTGTAAAGTACTTTGGATGTTTTGAGGTTGTGATTATTGCTGCTTAAATGCAAGTAATTTCTTTTTTCTTAACTTGCTGGATTTGACACAGAGCCTCTTTTGTCCTGCTACTCTTCAGATAGCAGAAGAGTAAACATATCAGATTGTGTGCCTTAAGCTATAAACTACAAATCAGATTTATAGGAACATAGTCATTGCTAACTGAAAAAAAATTAAGGTTCATCCTCTACCATTCTGATGGTCGCATGAGAGAATGATAATGGAATTGTTGACTAATCATGGCAGTCAATCGCTATCAATTATTACATAAGAACATAAGAAATAGGAACTGGAATAGGCCATACGGCCCCTCGAGCTTGCTCCGCCATTCAATAAGATCATGGCTGATCTGATCACGGACTCAGCTCCACTTCCCCGCCCGCTCCCCATAACCCCTTATTGTTTAAGAAACTCTCTATTTCTGTCTTAAATTTATTCCAGCTTCCACAGCTCTCTGAGACAGTGAATTCCACAGATTTACAACCCTCCGAGAGAAGACATTTCTCCTCATCTGTGTTTTAAATGGGCGGCCCCTTATTCTAAGATCATGCCTTCTAGTTCTAGTCCCTTCCATCAGTGGAAACATCCTCTCTGCATCCACCTTGTCAAGCCCCCTCATAATCTTATACGTCTCGATAAAGTCACCTCTCATTCTTCTGAATTCCAATGAGTAGAGACCCAACCTACTCAACCTTTCTTCATAAGTCAACCCCCTCATCCCCGGAATCAACCTAGTGAACCTTCTCTGAACTGCCTCAAAGCAAGTATATCCTTTCGTAAATATGGAAACCAAAACTGCACGCAGTATTCCCGGTGTGGCCTTATATAGCTGTAGCAAGACTTCCCTGCTTTTATACTCCATCCCCTTTGCAATAAAGGCCAAGATACCTTCTACAACAGACCCAGACATGAGGTGACGAAAAACCCCTGTGGTGAAGGTTTGGAAACCATAGGTCCAAAGTCACTTGTTCCTTCCAAGCATGCTACACTTACCATACGTCATGTCTCAAATTATTCATATATTGTATCCTAAAATATTATTTTCTGAAAGAAATCTATCAATTTACATTTGAATGAATCAATACCATCTGCTTCCACTATCTGCCCACTCACTGAAATAATGTTTCCGTGGCTTTGTTTTTGAATTTAACCCCCTTGTTGTCCTCTGGTTCTACTGTTCTGGACAACAACAACAACTTGTATTTATAAAGCACCTTCAATGTAGTAAAATATCCCAGGGTGCTTCACTGAAGGGTTATGAAACAACATTTAACACTGAACTACATGAGATATTGGGGCGAATGAATAAAAGCTTGGTCAAAAGGCAGGTTTTAATGAGCGGCTTAAAGGAGGAAAGCGAGGAGTAGAAGTTCAGGGAGAGATTTGCAAAGCTGAGGGCTTAGGCAACAGAAGGTATGGCTACCAATGGTGGAGTGACTGAAATTGGGAATGCTCAAAGGCCAGAATTGAAGGAGAGCGGATATCTCAAAGGGTTGTGGGATTGGAGGAGATTACCGAGATAGGGAGGGGCGAGCGATTTGAAAACAAGGATGAGAATTTTAAAATCGAAGCGTTGCTTAACCAGGAGCGAATGTAGATCAGCGAGCACGGGGGTGATGGGTAAGCGAGACTTGGTGCGAGTTAGAACATGGGCAGCAGAGTTTTGGATGACTTCAAGTTTATGGAGGGTAGAGTGTGGGAGGCCGGCCAGGAGTGCATTGGAATAGTCAAATCTAGAGGTAACAAAGCTATGGATCAAGGTTTCAGCAGCAGATGAACTGAGACAGGGGCGGAGTCAGGCAATGTTACAGAGGTGGAAATAGGCGGACTTAGTGATGGCTGCGGATATGTGGTCAGCAGTTCATCTCGGGGGCATAAATGATACCAAGATTACGAACAGTCTGGTTCAGCCTCAGACAGTGGCCAGAGAGAGGGGTGGAGTCAGTGGCTAGGGAAGAGAGCTTGTGGCAGGGACTGAAGACAATGGCTTTAGTTTTCACAATATTTTGTTGAAGGAAATTTCTGCTCATCCAGGTGAAATAGCTTGTCATGGTCTACATTATCTAGTCCTTTTGGAATCCTCACAACAGCAATCGTATCACCTCTCAACCTCTTTTCCAGTGAGAAGATGCCCAATTTACATAATCGCTGCTTATAATCCAATCCCTCCATTCTCTCAATCATCTGGTTGCTCTCTTCTGTATCCGTTCAGTAGCTACAATATCCTTTTTATACTGTGGTGACCAGAACTGTACATGTACAGTATGGTTATACCTATGATTTATAAAGTGGCTGTATTACCTCACTATTTCAGCTCATAATCATTTATTAAACATAAAGGTTTAACTGTAGCATAAAGTTAACAAAGCCAATTTCATTTATACCTCCTTGAATACAAAATTATCAAAAGATTCAACACTTTGTTTGCCAACATTTATCTGTCAACTTTGCTAACTCTCTTAATAATATTAAACCTGACCAATGGCTGTAATTAGAACATATATGTGGGATTTAATCTACCTACCACAGAGTCTCTGCTTTGCAACACCACGCAGACAATATGAGTGATATGAGAAGAACTGCTGAGCTGGGAGCATGATACCTGTGATATACCTCTTGTATCCTTTAAAGTTGAAAATGGGGATGCAGGAAAACAAATAGTCTTTTATAGCTGAACCAAGTTTAGGAAGTTAATGTGATGGTTTCCTGAACTCCACCAGATGTGAAACCACATCACTTTTACATGTGTTACTAAACATTTCACTTTAATTTGATTGATTTCAGGACAATAGCCTGGCCTAGAAATTGAATATGGCCCGAAAACGGGTGAGGGCACCGCCCAGCGTAATTTGCCTGCGCCTGGTCTAAGTGGCACGTAAAATTCATGCTGCCTGCTTATTTACATGATTGCAGCGCTGCTCTCAGCACTGAATGTGCTGCCGATTGGCTTAATGCTCAACAGGAGGGGGACCATTATCGGGTGCACTCTACTAGCTGATAAAATTTGGCCTAGGCTCTCTCAACTACTTAAAGGGGAGGTGCTTTGTTACAGAAGCACCTCACTCTCAGGTGAAAAGAAACCATGGCTCAACTAATGTTCCCTCTAAGTTGTGCAGCAATCTGTAAGGTCCCACGTGCTCAAATTCAAAGACATGCCAATACGTCTGAGACTCGCTCACAAGGACACCGAGCTTTACCCTGATGATGCAGAGAAACGGGAGTTCATCTATAACAAATATAAGGCGCCCATGATTCTTGAAGAGGAGGTGGAGTGGGTCGGGCTGAGCCTTGAGGAAGCTGTGGAAAAACAGAGGCTGTTGAAGGAGAAGGATCCTGTGCCGCTTTTTAAAGTTTACATCGAGAAGTTGGCCCAACAACTGAACACACAGACTGTCAGAGCCAGTAGTTGTAACCGAGCATGGGCCCTTTAAAATCTACAGAGCAGCAGGTTATATTATTCTTTAATTTACTCCCTTTCATTCCCTTTCTCCCTCTTTGCTCCTTCATTTACTCCCTCTCTTCTCGTTCCTTTCTTCCTCTCCATTCTTGTTCCTTCATTTTCTCCTCTCAATATTCCTTCCTTTCTCCTCATCATTCCTTCCTTTCTATTTCTCTCCTGGTTCCTTCATTTCTTCTTTTCTCTCTCTTTGTTCCTTGCTTTCTCCGTCTCACTTCAATCCTCCCTTTCTTTCTCCCTCTCCTCATTCCTTCCCCTGCTTCTGGCTGTTGGGCGATGTGTCCCCATGGGCCATGTTCTGGGTTTGTCTGTGCTGTTAGAATCATACAATCATATACTTTCCACTTCACATCGCTGGGCTAGTGCCCATATATTGGCCAAAACGGCCTGCTATCACCCATTTTGACTGAAAAGTGGAAAATTAGGCTGGAACATCATCGGAAAATTGTCCCCCAATTTTCGGCTCACATCGCCGAGGTCATCGCTGAGGTGATCACCCGCACATCGCCGGGTGCAAGTTTTGGCACATCGCCGAGCTGATTGTTCACCGAGAACATCGCTGAAGAATAGTTGCTTTTCCCGAGCCTTCCTCACAGAACTTAGCCCTATGGAGGCTTTTTTGAACGTTGAAGGAAGGGAGGAGGCTGCTAAAACAAGGGGCTTATAATTTGTGAGTTATTTAAGGGTCTTTTACAGATAGATCCACTCAAGTTTATACTTATATTTATAATTATAATTATATTTGCATTTATTTTAGTAGAAAGGACAGTTTAGTAGTAGAAAGGGCATTTATATCAACAGTGAAAGTAATATAGTGATGGGGGCTGTAGCTTCTCTACCATTACTTGTAAATGCACAACTGCTGGCATCAGAGCTTGAGTTAAGTGAAGGGTTTAATGAAGGAGCCAATCGAAGAGGTCGCATTTAAAACACAGATGAGGAGAAATTTCTTCTCTCAGAGGGTTGTAAATCTGTGGAATTCACTGTCTCAGAGAGCTGTGGAAGCTGGAATAAATTTAAGACAGAAATAGAGAGTTTCTTAAACGATAAGGGGTTATGGGCGTAGGAGGAGACTGTACAGCCGACAAACTTACAGGGAAAAGCAATTTTACCTCAACTTGTCTGATAACGTGTGCCTTAGGAGGCTGCGCTTCCAAAAGGAGGTCATCGATGAGATATGCCAGCTCATCAAGGGAGATCTGCAGCCTCCCAGCACCATCAGGACCGCACTGCCTGTTGAGGTCAAGATTACTGCGGCACTATCCTTCTACGCATCTGGCTCCTTTCAGGCTTCAGCTGGCGACATGTGTGGTATCTCTCAGCACGCCACACACTGCTCCATTCGACAGCTGAATCGAGCCCTTTACACTCGCAGAATGGACTTTATAAGCTTCCCTATGACCAGGAAGGCACAGACCGGGAGGGCTTTGGGGTTCTCGAGAATAGCAAACTTCCCCAAGGTGCAGGGAGCAATAGACTGCATGCACATTGCCCTGAAAGCACCTCTACAGAACCCGGAAGAGTTTCGTAACCAAACGTGATTCCACCCCCTGAATGTGCAGCACGTTGTCAACCACAACCAAATTATCATGGCAATAAATGCTAATTTTCCAGGCAGCATCCATGATGTGCACATCCTGCGTGAGAGTGCTGTCTCTGGCTTGTTTAACAGTCAGCCAGAAGCTCATGGTTGGATGCTGGGGGATAAAGAATATGGCCTTGCCAGCTGGCTCATGACCCCCCTGCGTAATCCCCTGACGAAAGCCGAGAAGCATTCCAATGAAAGCCACGTAGCTACACGCAACATCGTTGAAAAGACAACTGGAGTGCTCAAGCAGTGCTTCAGATACCTGGACCACTCTGGAGGCAGCCTACAATACCATCCTGACCAGGTTGCTGAGTTTATTGTGGTGTGCTGCATGTTGCATTATCTAGCTATAAGGAGAGGACAACAATTGCCAGATGGGGCTGCCGGTCCACCTCAGGAAGGAGTGGAGGCGGAAGAGGCAGACGAGGAGGAGGAAGAGGAGGAGGAGGTTGGTGAGGACCTCGAGGAGGACAATCAGCCTGGCGATGAACCCATGCCCCCATGCACCGCCCCCCCCCCCCCCCGGCAAGACTGGAAAAACCCCATGGGTGCTACACGACTGCAAAACTGTTGCGTCAACAGCTCATATATGAATGCTTTGCATGAACTTACATTGTGGACAGTCACAGTTACAGTTACAGTTAATGCAAAACAACAGTTGTGTTTGCGTTGAGTTATGTTTCATCCTTACCTGGTCTGGCCTGGCCATTATTTTACAACAGTTTTTCCTGTAACTTACGTTATTAGAAGGCAATGCACAACAATTGTAAATTGTAATAAAACATTTTTATTAAACTAACAAAATGTATTTATTTCAACAAGCAACCACCCACTCACACCCCCCATCCCCCCCCCCCCCCCAAAAAAAAACACATCCCAATAGTAAAACAACAACAATAACAATCAATAGAAATTTACAGCACGGAAGGAAGCCGTTTTGGTCCATTGTGTCCATGCCAGCCAACAAACAGCTATCCAGCCTAATCCTACTTTCCAGCTCTTAGTCCGCAGCTGTGCAGGTTACAGCACTTCAAGTGCACATCCAAGCACCCCTTCAATGTGGTGAGGGTTTCTGCCTCTATTATCCTTTCAGGCAATGAGTTGGCCCACCAGTAACTCAGCAAAGATAAGACAAACATCAATGTTACAGTATCAGGTTTTTAAGGCAATCTTGGTGAAGAAATTTCCCCTCATATCGCCTCTAAACCACTTACCAATTACTTTAAATCGATGTCCCCTGGTTGTTGACCCTCTGCCAAGGGAAACAGGTCCTTCCTATCCACTCTATCTAGTCCCTCATAATTTTATACACTTCAATAAGGTCAACACTCAGCCTCCTCTGTTCCAAGGAAAACAAACCCAACCTATTCAACCTATGCTTAGCTAAAATTTTCCAGAACAGGCAACATCCTCGTAAATCTCCTCTGTACCCTCTCCAGTGCAATCACATCTTTCCTGTAATGAGGTGACCAGAACTGCACACAGTACTCCAGCTGTGGCCTTACTAGTGTTTTATACAGTTGAAGCATAACCTCCCTGCTCTTGTATTCTATGCCTTGATTAATAAAGGCAAGTATTCTGTATGCCTTCTTCACCACCTTATCTACTTGGCCTGCTACCTTCAGGGATCTGTGGACCTGCACTCCAAGGTCCCTTTGTTCCTCTACACTTCTCAGTGTCCTACCATTTAATGTGTATTCCCTTGCCTTCTTAGCCCTCCCCAAATGCATTACCTCACACTATTCCGGATTGAATGCCATTTGCCACTGTTCTGCCCACCTGACCAGTTCATTAATATCTTCCTGCAATCCGCAGCTTTCTTCTTTATTATCAACCACACTGCCTATTTTTGTTTCATCTGCAGACTTCTTAATCATACCCCCTACATTCAAGTTCAAATCATTGATACATACCACAAAAAGCAAGGGACCTAGTACTGATCCCTGCGGAACCCCACTGGAAACATCCTTCCAGTCACAAAAACACCCATCAACCATTAGCCTTTGCTTCCTACCTCTGAGCCAATTTTGGATCCAACTTGCCATTTGCCCTAGATCCCATGGGCTTTTACTTTCGTAACCAGTCTGCCATGTGGGACCTTATCAAAAGCCTTGCTAAAATCCATATACACCACATTAAATGCACTATCCTCATCGACACTCCGTGTTACCCCTTCAAAAAATTTACAAGTGGGAAGTGGGAAGTCCTACACGCTTCTTGTGGCCTGGACGACCACGTGTGCAGGAACTATCACCAGCTACGCCAGCTCGTGATCCGTGTTTCGGAGCTTGAGCAGCAGCTGGAGGGAAGGTGGCTCAACCGTGGCTATCAAGGGAAATCAGGGATAGCATTAAAGCCAAGGAAGTGGCATACAAATTGGCCAGAAATAGCAGCGAACCCGGGGACTGGGAGAAATTTAGAACTCAGCAGAGGAGGACAAAGGGTTTGATTAGGGCAGGGAAAATGGAGTACGAGAAGAAGCTTGCAGGGAACATTAAGACGGATTGCAAAAGTTTCTATAGATATGTAAAGAGAAAAAGGTTAGTAAAGACAAACGTAGGTCCCCTGCAGTCAGTATCAGGGGAAGTCATAACGGGGAACAAAGAAATGGCGGACCAATTGAACAAGTACTTTGGTTCGGTATTCACTGAGGAGGACACAAACAACCTTCCGGATATAAAAGGGGTCGGAGGGTCGAGTAAGGAAGAGGAACTGAGGGAAATCCTTATTAGTCGGGAAATTGTGTTGAGGAAATTGATGGGATTGAAGGCCGATAAATCCCCAGGGCCTGATGGACTGCATCCCAGAGTACTTAAGGAGGTGGCCTTGGAAATAGTGGATGCATTGACAGTCATTTTCCAACATTCCATTGACTCTGGATCAGTTCCTATGGAGTGGAGGGTAGCCAATGTAACCCCACTTTTTAAAAAAGGAGGGAGAGAGAAAACAGGGAATTATAGACCGGTCAGCCTGACATCGGTAGTGGGTAAAATGATGGAATCAATTATTAAGGATGTCATAGCAGTGCATTTGGAAAGAGGTAATATGATAGGTCCAAGTCAGCATGGATTTGTGAAAGGGAAATCATGCTTGACAAATCTTCTGAAATTTTTTGAGGATGTTTCCAGTAGAGTGGACAAGGGAGAACCAGTTGATGTGGTATATTTGGACTTTCAGAAGGCTTTCGACAAGGTCCCACACAAGAGATTAATGTGCAAAGTTAAAGCACATGGGATTGGGGGTAGTGTGCTGACATGGATTGAGAACTGGTTGTCAGACAGGAAGCAAAGAATAGGAGTAAATGGGGACTTTTCAGAATGGCAGGCAGTGACTAGTGGGGTACCGCAAGGTTCTGTGCTGGGGCCCCAGCTGTTTACACTGTACATTAATGATTTAGACGAGGGGATTAAATGTAGTATCTCCAAATTTGCAGATGACACTAAGTTGGGTGGCAGTGTGAGCTGCGAGGAGGATGCTATGAGGCTGCAGAGTGACTTGGATAGGTTAGGTGAGTGGGCAAATGCATGGCAGATGAAGTATAATGTGGATAAATGTGAGGTTCTCCACTTTGGTGGTAAAAACAGAGAGACAGACTATTATCTGAATGGTGACAGATTAGGAAAAGGGGAGGTGCAAAGAGACCTGGGTGTCATGGTACATCAGTCATTGAAGGTTGGCATGCAGGTACAGCAGGCGGTTAAGAAAGCAAATGGCATGTTGGCCTTCATAGCGAGGGCATTTGAGTACAGGGGCAGGGAGGTGTTGCTACAGTTGTACAGGGCCTTGGTGAGGCCACACCTGGAGTATTGTGTACAGTTTTGGTCTCCTAACCTGAGGAAGGACATTCTTGCTATTGAGGGAGTGCAGCGAAGGTTCACCAGACTGATTCCCGGGATGGCGGGACTGACCTATCAAGAAAGACTGGATCAACTGGGCTTGTATTCACTGGAGTTCAGAAGAATGAGAGGGTACCTCATAGAAACGTTTAAAATTCTGACGGGGTTAGACAGGTTAGATGCAGGAAGAATGTTCCCAATGTTGGGGAAGTCCAGAACCAGGGGACACAGTCTAAGGATAAGGGGGAAGCCATTTAGGACTGAGATGAGGAGGAATTTCTTCATCTGTGGAATTCTCTACCACAGAAAGTTGTTGAGGCCAATTCACTAAATATATTCAAAAAGGAGTTAGATGAAGTCCTTACTACTAGGGGAATCAAGGGGTATGGTGAGAAAGCAGGAATGGGTACTGAAGTTGCATGTTCAGCCATGAACTCATTGAATGGCGGTGCAGGCTAGAAGGGCCGAATGGCCTACTCCTGCACCTATTTTCTATGTTTCTATGTTTCTATGAAACAAAGGTTAGAAAATAGACAACAAGGGAGTTTGGTAGCAATAACTTGTATTTATATAGCGCCTTTAACGCATATAAGGCGTTTCACAGGAGTATTATGCAATAAAAATTTGACACCGAGCTATATAAGTGGATATTAACGCAGGTGATCAAAAGCTTGGTCAAAGAGGTAGGTTTTAAGGAGCGTCTTGAAGGAGGGTAGAGAGGTGGAGCGGTTTAGGCAGGGAGTTCTAGAGCTTGGGGCCTGGCCAACAGAAGACACGGCCACCAATGATTAAGCGATTATAATCAGGGATGCTCAGGAGGGCAGACATCTCGAGTGAGTTGTGGGACTGGAGGAGATTACAGAGACCTCTATCGCCCATTTTGAGCAAAAAGTGGAAACTAGGCCCAAAACATCGCCAGAAAAACAGGTGCCTAAGTTTCCACTTTGATCGCCGAGATGATCGCCCACACAAGCCCATCCCAAGTTTCGACACCTCGCTTGCACTTCGCTGGGCCGATGCAAGGCCCAAAAGAGTGCTGAGAAATAGTGCTTTTACTGGGCCGAAGAGAAGGAAATGGGCACTACGGACGCCATTTTGAACATCAGAGGAAGGGTGAAGGGTTAGTTGTGAGTTATTTAGAATTAATTTAAAGATAATTGTACTCAGAATATTGGGACAGGGAATATAAATAGGTATTATCAAGTTATTTTTGGTAAATAGCTTTTATACATTGAAATTATTTTGTAAATAGCTTTTACATAGTGAAGTTATTTACTGATATTGTTGGGGCCTATCAAACTGACTGGTAAACAGCGTAGAGAGTACAGAGAGTGCAGAGTACAGTGATTATAGAGTATAGAGTATAGAGTACAGTAGGGATATTATTAAAATTAGTGAAATTAGTGAAACTCACAACTAACCCCATCCAACCGTGACCTTCTGGCTGATTGATAAACAGGTCAGCCTGGCGATCTAGCACCGGTTCCACCACACCCCTCCCGAAGACCATTAGCCAGTGGCAGTTACACGGCCACTAAGCTGTTGCGTCAGCAGCTCATTAATGAACGCTTTGCATGAACTATCATTGTGGATATTCAAATGTTCATTTACAGTTAGGGTTAATCAAAAGTTTCATTTGCGTGGGGTTTCCTTGTTGTCTTGCCTGCATTGGTCTATCATCGGAATTAATGCTTAGTTTAAGTTAAGTTTAAGTAAAGTACTGCTATAATAAAAGAACAAATAAGGATGAACAACTGTAAATTTGATAACTAATGTAACTAAGAGAGAAGGCACAAAATTTGTTGAATTAAAATTTTTTTTTATTAACAAAGATAGAAAAAGAACTTTCAATAAACTATTTAACAATACCCTCCCTCCAACCCCCTGCACCAACCCACCCTTCCCTCAAATCCCCAAAATGTTAACAATTAACAGAATAAGAAAAAACAGTTGAACATTGAAACTTTTGAAAAACGCTCCCCCGTCTCTACCTGCAGCCACGTTTCCCTCCAGGTCCTGTCCCACCCCATGTTCATACCCCACCCGCCCGTTTTGGTCTACGCAGACCGACACGAAGGTGTTGTGCAGTGTGGGACGGCAAGACTTCCTGCCGTGGTGGAGGTGACTGAGTGGAAGCAGAAGCCTGAGGCTCCACTTCCAAGTCAGGAGGAACTGTGTCCTCCGTACTCGCTTGCGTACTCGGGGTCTCGCTGCAAGCTGATACGACACCTTGGGGTGCAGCGCTGTGTCCAGCCGGCAACGCATGCCGTAAGGCATTGGTTGCGGCTGTCTGCTGTCGAATGGCCTCCAACATCTCCCATGCAGTCTGTGCTTGGCTCAGAAGACCAGTTAGAGAAGTTCGTGCAGAACTCGCTCCAGGTTGCTGGAAACTGGCTCCAGTTCACGGAGAACTGGCTCCAGTTTGCGGAGAAACCCGCGAAACCCTGGATAAGGTCGCGACCGTCTCCTTATACAGGGATAATAAGCTTTCCATGGTAGGCGATTGCTAACTCCGCTGAACGGACCTCCGTGGGGTCGGCATTTGCAACATTACGCGCCTTGGCGTCACCACCTGCACACCGCTTGGTCCCGGTGCATCATCCATCTCAATAGAGATGGCCGCAGGTTGTTGCCCCACCCCCCAAAAAAAATTTTGTCGTCTTCCTCCTCCTCCTCTTGCTCTTGCTCAACATGAGTCAGCAGTTCCTCCTCTTTCTCCTGCGAGGTATTTGAAGGCTCGGGAGTAGTGGATGTCTCCACTGACTCGACGGACACTTGACCTTAGAAAGACGAATGAAATTTCTAAACAATTTATAACAATACATATCAATACGTTCAATATTTCAATAACCCAAAACATTACAATACTTTTCAATACCCCATATGCACAAGGGTTCACCAGGGCTAACATGACTTCATTCGTAAATCAAGAGTACATCAAAATTATATATTAAATTGCATTATAATTGCATAACATTACATGCGTAACTAAGATATTTTTAGTATGTATTTAGTTATGTTTGACACATTGCACAGTGCACAGTTCCCATTACTCACGAGACTCAGGGTGGGTTCTGCCACACCACAGGTCATGACCGAACGGCTTTCAGGCCCCACCAAGGCGACTGCATGCTCCTCGTATTCATTGAGAATATGAACCATAGCAGAGCCGCCGCCCATTCTCCTTTGCTCTGAACGGCTGATAGATATCTTCTTCTGTAAATGATAAGATAACATTGCACGGCTTAAGCTAATGGACTTGGTAATAAACATTTAAGACTGACAGATTTAAATATTCGATTAAAAATTAGCATTGTATTGCATATGAATAATATTTCATAATATAAGATTCAACTTAGTGTTAGGGTGCATAAATTAATTCATAATTTAATTATTTTATACTACAACGAAATGACATTGAAGATTCTAATTAAAATTTGCATACATCATTTAAATAATACATATGTATGATTTTAAATATAAATTTCAACTTACTCTGGCTGCTGCCAGCAGGCTGTTCCATCTTTTATGGCACTGGTCTGGTGTGCGCACTTTGTTTGATGCTGATGTGACCACATCGTCAATCTCAGCCCATATACTCCTATATGCACGGGGGGGGGGGGGTTTCCCATGCTCACCCTGTGTCAAGTCCTCCCACTTTGTGCTGACAATATTTACGAGGGCCTCATTGGCCTCCTCGCTAAAGGGTTGAGCTCTTCTCCTCTCACTTTCTCCCTCCATTTTTTTTTTATATATTGCAATATTTCAGGATTAAAATATTGTTACCACAAATCTAATTATACTTATAATTATTTGAAATTCAAAAAAATAAGCCAAAGATCTTTCAGATTAGTTATTTTTATGTTCAAATACAAGATTCACTGCCACCGAACACAAAAGCCTCCTTCCTCTCTCTCGCTCTCTCTGACACTCCCTGTGCTTCTGAGCAGGTGTGATGACCCTTGACCTCTCAAAACGCGGCAAAGAAAATCAACCTCAAAAAAAAATCCCATAATGCGCAGAATAGCGTTGTTAGGGAAGCTTTTTTTTCTTCTTTGACTTCCGCTTTCAGTGGGCGATCGTGAGATCGCCGAAAATTCACATCGCCAATTTGACATCGCCGGGGTATGGCCGAGTGGAAAATCGCAAAAAAAAAGGGCCTTGTGCCGGCGATCAGCAAGGCCGAGACGTCCCACATCGCTGGAACATGGCCCATTTTTTGGGGCCTTAGCCACCTAGTGGAAAGTCTAGCCCACAGTTTCTTAAACGATATGGGGAGCGGGCAGAGAAGTGGAGCTGAGTCTAAGATCGGATCAGCCATGATGTTATTGAATGGCGGAGCAGGCTCGAGGGGCCGTATGGCCTACTCCTGTTCCTATTTCTTATGTTTTTATGAAAAGGAGTTTGTACCGGGAACCATAAACAATGGCTTCAGTCTTCCCAATATTCAATTGGAAAAAATTTCTGCTCATCCAGAAGTGGATGTCGGACAAGCAGTCTGACAATTTAGTGACCGTGGAGGGGTCGAGAGAAGTGGTAGTGAGGTAGAGCTGGGTGTCATCAGTGAACAGGTGGAAACTGACGCTGTGTTTCTGAATGATGTCGCCAAGAGGAAACATGTAGATGAGAAATAGGAGGGGGCCAAGGATAGATCTTTCGGGGACACTAGAGGTAAATGCTCAATGGTACAAACTTCTATGCAAGAAGTGTAGGATTCACAAAATTCTGGGACCCCCTACTCAATGGACATGTGTCTGGAATTTAAAAGGGAACTGTGTTAGACTTTTGGAGGAGAAATGTGGACAGAAATATCCCACTATTAGGTGTCTTTAGACTAAACTAGGGCCTTTTAGATTGAGTTTGGACATTTTTAATTGTATGCTGGGTCTGCATAAGGCTGCTAACCCACCTGGGAGGCAGGCTCCAGGGAAACATTAGCAGTCTAACAAAAGCCCACTTACCAGGGACCCAGATACATTTAAATTTTAATAGTTCTGAAAATGGCTATACAGAAGAACCCTGGCATTAGCAAAACATACAATGGACAGTATCAAGACCTGATTACATGCGAACAGCACCATTCGAAAACCCCATCAACACCTTTGGGAATCTTGTATCATGTTAATGCTCAATCAGCCCACCAAAATTCTCACAAAGGGATCACATTAGAGTTGATCAGCCAGCCAAAATCACACAAAAGCAGTCATCAAAAATCAATTGTGTACTCAGGTATAACTGGGGGCCTTTGTGGTGACTTTTGGGCTATGGGAACCTTTGGGCTGAGGAAACACTTTTGAACAAATGGACCCGAGTACACTCTGGAAAAGCAGTTGGACTCTTGGCTCTTTGACTCTGGCTTTGAAACTTGCCACACGAGGTTACAGCAACTCAACAAGAAGAACCGAACAAGAAACATAGAAACATAGAAAATAGGTCCAGGAGTAGGCCATTCGGCCCTTCGTGCCTGCACCGCCATTCAATAAGATCATGGCTGATCATTCCCTCAATATCCCTTTCCTGCTTTCTCTCCATACCGCCAGATCCCTTTAGCTGTAAGGGCCATATCTAACTACCTCTTGAATATATCCAATGTACTGGCATCAACAACTCTTTGTGGCAGGGAATTCCATGGGTTAATAACTTTCTGAGTGAAGAAGTTTCTCCTCATCTCAGTCCTAAATGGCCTACCCCTTATCCTAAGACTATGTCCCCTGGTTCTGAACTTCCCCAATATCGGGAACATTCTTCCCGCATCTAACCTGTTCAGTCCCTTCAGAATCTTACACGTTTCTATCAGATCCCCTCTCATCCTTCGAAACTCCAGTGAATAACGGCCCAGTTGATCCAGTCTCTCCTCATATGACAGTCCAGCCATCCCTAGAATCAGTCTGATGAACCTTCGCTGCACTCCCTCAATAGCAAGAACGTCCTTCCTCAGATTAGGAGATCAAAACTGAACTCAATATTCCAGGTGAGGCCTCACTAAGGCCCTGTACAACTGCAGTAAGACCTCATTGCTCTTGTATTCAAATCCCCTAGCTATGAAGGCCAACATACCATTTGCCTTCTTCACTGCCTGCTGTACCTGCATGCCCACTTTCAGTGACTGATGAACCATGACCCCCAGGTCTCGTTGCACCTCCCCTTTTCCTAATCTGCCGCCACTCAGATAATATTCTGCCTTCGTGTTTGTGCTCCAAAGTGGATAACCTCAAATTTATCCACATTATACTGCATCTGCCATGCATTTGCCCACTCACCTAATCTGTCCCAAGTCACCCTGCAGCCTCTTAGCGTCCTCCTCACAGCTCACACCGCCACCCAGTTTAGCGTCATCAGCAAACTTGGAGATTTTACACTCAATTTCATCATCTAAATCATTAATATATATTGTAAAGAGCTGGGGTCCCAGCACTGAGCCCTGCGGCACTCCACTAGTCACTCCCTGCCATTCTGAAAAGGACCCGTTTTTCCCGACTCTCTGCTTCCTATCTGTCAACCAGTTCTCTATCCACGTCAGTACATTACCCCCAATACCATGTGCTTTGATTTTGCACACCAATCTCTTGTGTGGGACCTTGTCAAAAGCCTTTTGAAAGTCCAAATACATCACATCCACTGGTTCTCCCTTGTCCACTCTACTAGTTACATCCTCAAAAATGTCAGAAGATTTTTCAAGAGGATTTCCCTTTCATAAAACCAAAATTCTCTGGACTCTGGGCAGGTACCAGTGGATTGGAAAGCAGCTAATGTAACGCCTCTGTTTAAAAAAGGGGGCAGACAAAAGGCAGGTAACTTATAGGCCAGTTAGTTTAACATCTGTAGTGGGGAAAATGCTTGAAACTATCATTAAGAAAGAAATAGCGGGACATCTAGATAGGAATAGTGCAATCAAGCAGACGCAACATGGATTCATGAAGAGGAAATCATGTTTAACTAATTTACTGGAATTCTTTGAGGATACAACGAGCATGGTGGATAGAGGTGTTCTGATGGATGTGGTGTATTTGGATTTCCAAAAGGCATTCGATAAGGTGCCACACAAAAGGTTACTGCAGAAGATAAAGGCACGCAGAGTCAGAGGAAATGTATTAGCATGGATAGAGAATTGGCTGGCTAACAGAAAGCAGAGAGTCGGGATAAATGGGTCCTTTTCGGGTTGGAAATCGGTGGTTAGTGGTGTGCCACAGGGATCGGTGCTGGGACCACAACTGTTTACAATATACATAGATGACCTGGAAGAGGGGACAGAGTGTAGTGTAACAAAATTTGCAGATGACACAAAGATTAGTGGGAAAGCAGGTTGTGTAGAGGACACAGAATGGCTGCAAAGAGATTTAGATAGGTTAAGTGAATGGGCTAAGGTTTGGCAGATGGAATACAATGTCGGAAAATGTGAGGCCATCCACCTTGGGAAAAAAAAACAGTAAAAGTGAATATTATTTGAATGGGCAGAAATTACAACATGCTGAGGTGCAGAGGGACCTTTGTGCATGTTTCCTCAGGTTGTTCTTTCCCCCTCTCTCCAACTCTCTGTAGTTGTAATAAATGATAATTGTTCAGCTCTCCACCTCTCCCTCCGGATGTTGAATGGGTAGCAAGCTAGCCCTTTCCTCCTCTTCCTATGCTGGTCTCAGGGCTCTCACGGCCTTCCAAGGCAGGAGCAAAAGTTGATAGCTCCTTCTCTCACTGCTCACTCAGCCAACTGAGCAGGACACGCCTCCACTGCTCCACCATTGGTGCATGAAACTCTTTTATGGAGTTAACAGAAAAACATTAAACCGTGCCCCCCGATCTGGGGGAAACACCAACATTTACAATGCCTTTTATTTTTGGCATAGAATTGAATTTTTCTCCAAGTGCCCCTATAAAAGGGGAGGGGGACACTAAAAGCACCGGCAATTAAAACAAATTAAACTTTAAAACGTAAAATCAAATTAAAATTTGGTTGCCGGGCGTGATGATGCACTCCAGTCCCTCCGGTGCCCACCTCTCGCGGAAGGCCGCGAGCGTACCGGTGGACACCGCGTGCTCCATGTCCAAGGACACCCTGGACCGGATGTAAGAGCGGAAGAGAGGCAGGCAGTCAGGTTGAACGACCCCTCGACCGCCCGCTGCCTGGACCGGCTGATGGCACCCTTGGCCGTGCCCAGGAGCAGTCCTACGAGGAGGCCCTCGGACCTACCCGCTCCCCTCCGCACAGGGTGCCCAAAGATCAGGAGAGTGGGACTGAAGTGCAGCCAGAATTTCAGGAGCAGCCCCTTTAAATAATGAAACAGGGGCTGCAACCTCGTGCACTCAATAAAAACATGGAACACGGACTCCTCCAGACCGCAGAAATTGCAGGCGGCCTGGGAGTCCGTGAACCGGTTTAAAAATTTGTTGCACGGCACTGCTCCGTGCACCACCCTCCAGGCCAAGTCCCCGATGAATAGTGGGAGGACTCCCGCATAGAGTGCCCTCCATCGGGGACCCCCGCCTCCTCCGGATGGCAAGATGGTACGCCATGGCGTGTCCGGACGGCCGGCGAGGATGGCAAAGTTGAGAGTGTGCAGGAGCAGCCCGTAAAGAAAACTCCTCCGCGCGGAACTGAAAGGCACGGAGGGGATTTCCCCGAGGCAGCTCAAGTTGTGAGGCGCCGGCCCCCGAGGGAGGTTCCGGGGTTTGGCGCCAATGAGGAATTCCGTCCGGACGGGGATCAGTTCGGACGGGATCTCCCCACGTGCTTGAGCCTCCTCGATGCACCTAACAGAGTCAGGGCCCAAAGCTGTTTTTAGCGACTCGATGGCTTCGGCCGCGCGGCGGACGTCTGCTGAATTTAGGCGCCGCGCCAGCGTGCCTGGCGCCATCCAGCCCGCTCCTCCGCCATCGAGCAGGTCCCTGACCCTGGTCACCTCACCAGCCACAGCCTTCTCTTCCGACCGCCACATAAAACCTCGGTCGTGGAGGTACGGATTCCCGAGCAGCGGCTCCTGCAGGACAGCCGCCACTCCAGCCGGCGGAGAGCTGCGCTTGGTGGAGACTTTGTTCCAGACCCTGATGAGTTCCTTGTAAAAGACAGGCAGCTCCCGGAGGGCAGTCCTGGCACCCCACAAGTTCACAAACAGGAGCTGCGTGTCGTAATTGAGGTCGCGCTGCTGGCGGAAGAAATACCTCACCAGAGCACACCACCTAGGAGGGGGCTCGACGTAAAGGTATCTCTGCAGGGTCTGAAGACGGAAAGTCACGAGCTGGGCGCTGACGCACACCAACGACTGACCGCCCTCCTCAAGCGGGAGACTCAAGACTGCGGCAGAGACCCAGTGCTTCCTGTTGTTCCAGAAGAAGTCCACCAGCTTCTTCTGTATCTTGGCGACAAACGCAGGGGGAGGGGTCAAAGTGACCAGCCGGTACCACAACATTGCGGCCACCAGCTGGTTTATGACTAGCGCTCGACCCCTGTAGGACAGCACTCGGAGCAGTCCTGTCCAGCGCCCTAGGCGAGCGGCGACCTTGGCCTCCAGCTCCTGCCAGTTCGCCGTCCAGGCTCCCTCGTCGGGGCTAAGGTAGACTCCCAGATAGAGGAGATGGGTCGTGCTCCAGGCAAAAGGCCTGAGCTCCTCCGGCAGGGAGTCCACCCGCCACTGACCCACCAGGAGTCCGGAACATTTCTCCCAGTTGATTCTGGCGGAGGATGCGGCCGAGTAAATCTCCTGGCACTCACGCATCCTCCGCAGGTCAGCGGGATCCTCTACCGCGAGGAGCACGTCATCGGCGTAAGCCGAGAGGACGACCTCCACGCCCGGCCCTTGCAGAGCCAGTCCCGTCAACCTCGTCCGCAAGAGGCACAGGAAAGGCTCCACGCAGATGGCATATAACTGGCCGGACATGGGGCATCCCTGGCGCACCCCTCTCCTAAAGCGAAGGGGCGCCGTCAAGGACCCGTTAACCTTAATCAGACACTCCGCGGCGGCGGACAAAAGTCGGATCCGGGCGATGAAATGCGTCCCGAACCCGAAAGCGCGCAGTGTTCCGAGCAGATAGTCGTGATCCACCCTGTCGAATGCCTTCTCTTGGTCGAGAGATAGGAAGGTGACCGACAGACCAGCCTCCTGGGAATGATGGATGAGGTCCCGGACCAGATGGATGTTGTCGTGGATTGTCCGGCCCGGGACCGTGTAGGACTGGTCGGGGTGGATCATGTGGTCCAGCACGGCACCAAGGCGAGCAGACATCGCCCTGGCGAAGATTTTGTAGTCCGTGCTGAGGAGGGAGACCGGGCGCCAGTTCTTAAGGAGGCGGAGATCGCCCTTCTTAGGCAGCAGGACGATGACTGCCCTGCGCCAAGAGAGGGGCATCTCCCCGGTCGCCAGACTTTCCCCCAGGACCCGCGCATAGTCGCTCTCCAGGACGTCCCAGAATGCCCTGTGGAACTCCACGGTCAGCCCGTCCAGCCCCGGGGATTTTCCCCTCGAGAGCCGGTCGAGGGCACCGGTCAGATCCGCCAGGCTTAGCGGAGCTTCCAAATTTTCACCGGCCTCCGGGCTGACTTTCGGCAGGTCCTCCCACAAAACTCTACGCGCTTCCTCGCTGGACGGATCCGGAGAGAACAGAGCCCCGTAATATACACGGGCCCTGTTGTTGACGCCCTCCGGATCCGAGACGAGAGAGCTGTCGTCGGCCAGCAGCGTCAAGAGCTGCTTACAGACACTCTGTCTTTTTTCCAGTGAGTCGAAGAAGGGGGAGCCGCGGTCCAGATCCCGCAGGAACCGGATCCGCGACCTCACGAACGCGCCTCGGGACCCGACGAGCTGCAGGTCCTTCAGCGCGGCCTTCTTCGCTTCGTACACCGTCCGCAGGGCCGGGTCCCCAACTACTTGACCGAGACGGGACTCCAGGTCGAGCACCTCTTTTTCTAGGCGCCCGACTCTGGCCGCCCGCCTCTTGGTCGACCCCCTCGCGTACTCTTGACAGCAGACGCGGACGTGAGCCTTGCCCACGTCCCACCATAGCCTCAAGGAGGGGAAGCCCCCCTGCTTCCTTCGCCAGTCGGACCAGAATCGACGGAACGAGTCCTGGAACCGCACGTCCTCCAGCAGCTGGTTGTTAAAATGCCAGTACGCGGACCCCGTCCTCGCGCGGAGCGAAGCGAGCTCCGCCCACACCAGGTGGTGGTCCGAACACGGCACCGGCCGCATGGAGGCCGCCGGGACGCAGGAAACGTACGCCCGAGACACGTAAAGGCGGTCGACTCTGGACCATTCTACTCCAGGCCTCACCCAAGTAAAGGCGCTGGAGTCGGGGTGGAGATTTCGCCAGACGTCCACCAAGTCGAAGGAACCGACCAAGTCCCTCAACTTCTCCATCGCCGTCATGCACTGCGGGGCACCGGAGCGGTCCCTCGCCTCGAGGGTGCAGTTAAAATCCCCCCCGAGGACAATGCAGTCGCCGACGTCGACGGAGCCAAGAAGAGCGGACACTTCTTCGAAGAAGCGCGTTTGCTGCGGGCCGGGCTGAGGGGCGTACACGTTCACGAGATGGAGCGGCACGTCCCCCAGGCGAACCGTTACGTGCAGCAAGCGGCCTGGCACGGGCTCCTCGACCCCCAAGATCTCCGGCTGAAAATGTGGGCCCAGCAAGATGGCCACCCCACTAGAAATGGCGGTGAGGTGGCTCATGCGGACCTCTCCTTGCCATTCCAGGAGCCACGTGGCTTCGTCTCCCGGAACGGTGTGGGTTTCTTGCAGGAAGCACACCGCATATTTCCCCTCCCGCAGGAGCGAAAAATTGTCAAATCTACGGCGTGCCCCTCTGCCGCCGTTGATGTTGAGGCTGGCTATGGTTATCTTCATGGCAAAAGCATAGTGCAACCTCTACCTTAACCTATTGTGGGGGAGGGAGCGGAGTCTTTTGTTGGATTCCACTCCCTCCGCAGCCCAGCGAGGAGTCCCTCGAGCTCGCGCAGCTCAAGGTGTTGCGCCTTTGTCAAGGGCCCGCCCGCGGCCAAGGTTTTAGCGGCGGCGCGGACGGACCCCTTGATCAGCTCTGGCTCGGACCATTTTTCCAGGGCCAGTCGGTCTTGGTTGCAGCGACCCCGGCTCTGGGCCAAAAAGTCCCGGAGTTCCTTTGCAGGAATGAGGAGGGTCTCAGCGGCGGCCGTGAGCAGATCCACCGCCTCACTGGCAGTGGTCTCTAGTTCTTCTCCCGCGTCCCCCACCAAGTCCCCGTCCTCCTCCGGGGAGGTGGCCGCCAGCAGCCGGCCCATTGACCGCACAAGGTATGGCAAATGACCCAGCCGCTCCAACCAGCCCTGGCTCTGCCCCGATCCCACCCCCAGGATCGTCGGCAGAGGAGTCCCCACTGGGCTCTTTTAAAAATGGTGCTGGGTCGGGAAACGACAGCGGAAGGGGTTCCCCCTCCGCCCCCGGAACCGGGGAACAAGGAGAGACCCGGCCATAGGAAATCCCCCAGGCCCTCCAAGTGCCCCAGCTCCAAAGTAGGGGGCGAGGGTGGGTGTTCCTCCCCCTCTCCGCTGCCACCCTCCGGCCCAGCATGTACAGTGTCGTTATAATTATTAATTCCAGTTTCTGCCGGGTCGAGCGAGTCCCGGGGGAAGTTGATTAATAGCTGGGCGGGCTCAGGTTCGGCCTTTTCGGCCCCACCCGCCTCAGTCCCCGGGACGCCCAGCCCGGCGGCAAAGCATTCCTCCGCGGGCCCCACGCCCCCCACGACAGGCAGATCTTCCACGCCATCCCCGGGAGGCAGAGGCTGTGCAGACTCGACTGTCTCACCCTCCCCGGGGACAGACTCCTCCCGCCTACAGCGCAGCTTGGGGGCGCTGGTGGGGGACGCGGGACACGCGGCGGGCACCGACTCCTCCACGGAGGGATGTTGTTCCCCCTCCGCCTCATCGGAGCGGCGCCTCCTTTTGTTCCTGGGGGCGCGCGGAGGCAGGGAGACCCCCATGTCTGCCGAGGCCTCCCGCTCCGCTCCCCCCTTTTCCTTTTCTTGCTCGCGCCCGAGCCCCTCTGCGGTATTGGTCAAGGGCTTGGACACGGACTCAGGGCACCCCGCGCTCGCCGGTGACTGGGTTGGGCTGAGCGCGGTGTTCAAGCTGTCTGGCGCACCGATGAGACCCGCCTCGAGATGTTTCGCCCTCTCCCGCGCCTTCCTTCCGATCGGACTCTCTCCCTCCCCCCCGCCAGAGGCCGTGAAAGCAACGACCCCCCGACGATGCCCGCGCACCTACGGCTCCCGGCACGCGGACGCAACTAGGGGGAGGGGTGGCGGCGGCGCCAGCCTTGGCCGTCTTCGGTGGTTTGGCGGCCTTGGAGGCGGGGCAGTTCTTACGAACGTGCCCCACCTCTCTGCAGGCATGGCACCGCACGCCGTCCGACGTCCAGAAGACACGGTAGGCAGTCCCCTCGTGCACCAAAGAGCTGGCGGCGGAAGGAGAACACGTGGCGCAGGCTGTTCTCCCTGAGGCCGAGCGGTATGGGGTTGATCCCCGACCTTACCTCCCCCAGTTGGTGTAGGTGAGGGAGGAGGAGCTCAGCGGGAACAAATGGCGGGACGTTTGAAACGATGACCCTCTGCGCGGTGGCCTCGAGAGGGTCCACCGGCAGGAATGTCCCGCCCACCGTGAGCCCCTTTTCGAGGGCCAGGGACACCGCCCGCTCCGACCCCAGGAAGAACACGGCCTTCCCAGACATCTTGGAGGCCGCGACAATGGCCGAGGGGCCGACTACCCCAGCCATCGCCCGCACGCACTCCTCAATGCTCATTGTCGGGTGAGTGTAGCTCTTGACCCCGTGTTTCTTAGTTATGAGTCTGAATGGTGGCAGGGCAGCAGGTGGCGCAGGAGGTGCCGTGGATGTGGACACCGCCTGCGCATATGACCTTGCTGGCCCTGCCACCGGCGTGGATGGGGTCGCCATCACGGGGTCCCTTTAAGGGCCACACCCACCCCAAAGTCACAGGCCTTATGGTCTTTATTGGCCTCGTTTGTGTTTTGAGCAGAGGGAGCTCTGAAAGAGGCACACCACACCCTAGTTAACGATTGGGGAGGGGCCTTGTTCCCTCTGCTCAGTGTCTTAATTGTTTTGTTTTTTTTTAAATTAGGAGGAAGGGCTCTCAGAGAGAGAGGGGAGAGACAGAGCGAGAGAGATAGAAAAATGGGGTGTGGGAAAGAGGGAGGCTGCGAGGGCAGGTCTCCCCTCACAGCAATGGGTGGGTGCACTCCCCAGATGGCAAAAAACAAAACAAAGCACAGTCTTTGGAGTGGTCTTCGGGTGGAGGGGAGAAGATGTCTTCACCTGGGGCAGCGAGAGCCACCCAGGCACACACTCCCAACGATGTTCAATAGGTGATTAAATATTCTTCAGCCAGGTAGCTCCAGCTATCCCAGGCTAGGCAATGGGGGAGGGGTGTTTCAATTGTGTGTGGGGCCTAGCTGTAGGCAAGACCCCCCCACACACTTCCACACACACACATCCCCCGCGATGTTCCGGCCATCAGTGGTCTTCTTTCCTCCCCCCACCGATACAACAAAGTCTATTGGGGAATGCACCAAAACACACCCACCTGTCGAAGATGTAGAAATGATTCTCCCTCCTTCCACACTGGATGGTGTTTCCTCAGGTTGTTCTTTTCCCCTCTCTCCAACTCTCTGTAGTTGTAATAAATGATAATTGTTCAGCTCTCCACCTCTCCCTCCGGATGTTGAATGGGTAGCAAGCTAACCCTTTCCTCCTCTTTCTGTGCTGGTCTCAGGGCTCTCAAGGCCTTCCAAGGCAGGAGCAAAAGTTGATAGCTCCTTCTCTCACTGCTCACTCAGCCAACTGAGCAGGACATGCCTCCACTGCTCCACCATTGGTGCATGAAACTCTTTTAGGGAGTTAATGGAAAAACATTAAACCGTGCCCCCCGATCTGGGGGAAACACCAACATTTACAATGCCTTTTATTTTTGGCACAGAATTGAATTTTTCTCCAAGTGCCCCCTATAAAAGGGGAGGGGGACACTAAAAGCACCGGCAATTAAAACAAATTAAACTTTAAAACGTAAAATCAAATTAAAATTTGGTTGCCGGGCGTGATGATGCACTCCAGTCCCTCCGGTGCCCACCTCTCGCGGAAGGCCGCGAGCGTACCGGTGGACACCGCGTGCTCCATCTCCAAGGACACCCTGGACCGGATGTAAGAGCGGAAGAGAGGCAGGCAGTCAGGTTGAACGACCCCTCGACCGCCCGCTGCCTGGACCGGCTGATGGCACCCTTGGCCGTGCCCAGGAACAGTCCTACGAGGAGGCCCTCGGACCTACCCGCTCCCCTCCGCACAGGGTGCCCAAAGATCAGGAGAGTGGGACTGAAGTGCAGCCAGAATTTCAGAAGCAGCCCCTTCAAATAATGGAACAGGGGCTGCAACCTCGTGCACTCAATAAAAACATGGAACACGGACTTCTCCAGACCGCAGAAATTGCAGGCGGCCTGGGAGTCCGTGAACCGGCTTTAAAATTTATTGCACGGCACTGCTCCGTGCACCACCCTCCAGGCCAAGTCCCCGACAAATAGTGGGAGGACCCCTGCGTAGAGTGCCCTCCATCGGGGACCCCCGCCTCCTCCGGACGGCAAGATGGTACGCCATGCCGTGTCTGGACAGCAGGCGAGGATGGCAAAGTTGAGGGTGTGCAGGAGCAGCCCGTACAGGAAACCCCTCCGCGCGGAACTGAAAGGCACGGAGGGGATTTCCCCGAGGCGGCTCAAGTTGTGAGGCGCCGGCCCCCGAGGGAGGTTCCGGGGTTTGGCGCCGATGAGGAATTCCGTCCGGACGGGGGTCAGTTCGGACGGGATCTCCCCACGTGCTTGAGCCTCCTCGATGCACCTAACGGAATCGGGGCCCAGAGCTCTTTTTAGCGACTCGATGGCATCGGCCGTGTGGCGGACGTTAGCAGAATTTAGGCGCCATGCCAGCGTGCCTGGCGCCATCCAGCTCGCTCCTCCGCCATCGAGCAGGCCCCTGACCCTGGTCACCTCACCAGCCACAGCCCTCTTGTCCGACCGCCACAAAAAACCTCGGTGGTACGGATTCCCGAGCAGCGGCTCCTGCAGGACGGCCGCCACTCCAGCCGGTGGAGAGCTGCGCTTGGTGGAGACTTTGTTCCAGACCCTGATGAGTTCCTTGTAAAAGACAGGCAGCTGCGGAGGGTGGTCCTGACACCCCCCAAGTTCACAAACAGGAGCTGCGTGTCGTAGTTGAGGCCGTGCTGCTGGCGGAAGAAATACGTCGCCAGAGCACGCCACCTAGGAGGGGGCCCGACGTAAAGGTATCTCTGCAGGGTCTGAAGACGGAAAGTCGCGAGCTGGGTGCTGATGCACACCAATGACTGACCGCCCTCCCCAAGCGGGAGCCTCAAGACCGCTGCAGAAACCCAGTGCTTCTGTTGTTCCAGAAGAAGTCCACCAGCTTCTTCTGTATCTTGGCGACAAACGCAGGGAGGGGTCAAATTGACCAGCCGGTACCACAACATGGCGGCCACCAGCTGGTTTATGACTAGCGCTCGACCCCTGTAGGACAGCACTCGGAGCAGTCCTGTCCAGCGCCCCAGGCGAGCGGCGACCTTGGCCTCCAGCTCCTGCCAGTTCGCCGGCCAGGCTTCCTCGTCGGGGCTAAGGTAGACTCCCAGATAGAGGAGATGGGTCATGCTCCAGGCAAAAGGCCTGAGCTCCTCCGGCAGGGAGTCCACCCGCCACTGACCCACCAGGAGTCCGGAACATTTCTCCCAGTTGATCCTGGCGGAGGACGCGGCCGAGTAAATCTCCTGCCACTCACGCATCCTCCGCAGGTCAGCGGGATCCTCTACCGCGAGGAGCACGTCATCGGCGTAAGCCGAGAGGACGACCTCCACGCCCGGCCCTTGCAGAGCCAGTTCCGTCAACCTCGTCCGCAGGAGGCGCAGGAAAGGCTCCACGCAGACGGCGTATCACTGGCCGGACATGGGGCATCCCTGGCGCACCCCTCTCCTAAAGCGAAGGGCGCCGTCAAGGACCCATTAACCTTAATCAGACACTCCGCGGCGGCGTACAAAAGTCGGATCCGGGCGACGAAATGCGTCCCGAACCCGAAAGCGCACAGAGTTCCGAGCAGATAGTCGTGATCCACCCTGTCGAACGCCTTCTCTTGGTCGAGAGATATGAAGGCGACCGACAGACCAGCCTCCTGGGAATGATGGATGAGGTCCCGGACCAGATGGATGTTGTCGTGGATTGTCCGGCCCGGGACCGTGTAGGACTGGTCGGGGTGGATCATGTGGTCCAGCACGGCACCAAGGCGAGCAGACATCGCCCTGGCGAAGATTTTGTAGTCCGTGCTGAAGAGGGAGGAGGCGGAGATCGCCCTTCTTAGGCAGCAGGACGATGACTGCCCTGCGCCAAGAGAGGGGCATCTCCCCGGTCGCCAGACTATCCCCCAGGACCCGCGCGTAGTCGCTCCCCAGGACGTCCCAGAACGCCCTGTGGAACTCCACGGTCAGCCCGTCCAGCCCCGGGGATTTTCTCCTCGAGAACCGGTCGAGGGCACCGGTCAGCTCCGCTAGGCTTAGCGGAGCTTCCAGATTTTCGGCGCCCCCCGAGCTGACCTTCGGCAGGTCCTCCCACAAAACTCTACGCGCTTCCTCGCTGGACGGATCCGGAGAGAACAGAGCCCCGTAATATTCACGAGCCCTGTTGTTGACGCCCTCCGGATCCGAGACGAGAGAGCCGTCGTCGGCCAGCAGCGTCAAGAGCTGCTTACAGACACTCTGCCTTTTTTTGCAGCGAGTAGAAGAAGGGGGTGCCGCGGTCCAGATCCCGCAGGAACCGGATCCGCGACCTCACGAACGCGCCTCGGGACCCGACGAGCTGCAGGTCCTTCAGCGCGGCCTTCTTCGCTTCGTACACCGTCCGCAGGGCCGGGCACCTAACGACTTGACCGAGACGGGACTCCAGGTCGAGCACCTCTTTTTCTAGGCGCCCGACCCTGGCCGCCCGCCTCTTGGTCGACCCCCTCGCGTACTCTTGACAGAAGACGCGGACGTGAGCCTTGCCCACGTCCCACCATAGCCTCAAGGAGGGGATGCCCCCCTGCTTCCTTCTCCAGTCGGACCAGAATCGACGGAACGAGTCCTGGAACCGCACGTCCTCCAGCAGCCGGTTGTTAAAATGCCAGTACGCGGACCCCGTCCTCGCGCGGAGCGAAGCGAGCTCCGCCCACACCAGGTGGTGGTCCGAACACGGCACCGGCCGCATGGAGGCCGCCGGGATGCAGGAAACGTACGCCCGAGACGTACCCAAGTAAAGGCGCTGGAGTCGGGGTGGAGATTTCGCCAGACGTCCACCAAGTCGAAGGACCCGACCAGGTCCCTCAACTTCTCCATCGCCGTCATGCACTGCGGGGCACCGGAGCGGTCCCTCGCCTCGAGGGTGCAGTTAAAATCCCCCCCGAGGACAATACTGTCGCCGACGTCGACGGAGCCAAGAAGAGCGGACACCTCCTCAAAGAAGCGCGTTTGCTGCGGGCCGGGCTGAGGGGCGTACACGTTCACGAGATGGAGCGGCACGTCCCCCAGGCGAACCGTTACGTGCAGCAAGCGGCCTGGCACGGGCTCCTTGACCCCCAAGATCTCCGGCTGAAAATGCGGGCCCAGCAAGATGGCCACCCCACTAGAAGTGGCGGTGAGGTGGCTCATGCGGACCTCTCCTTGCCATTGTAGGAGCCACGTGGCTTCGTCTCCCGGAACGGTGTGGGTTTCTTGCAGGAAGCACACCGCATATTTCCCCTCCCGCAGGAGCGAAAAATTGTCAAATCGACGGCGTGCCTCTCTGCTGCCGTTGATGTTGAGGCTGGCTATGGTTATCTTCATGACTAGAGCATAGTGCAACCTCTACCTAACCTATTGTGGGGGGGCGGAGTGGAGTCGTTTGTTGACCTCCACACCTTCAGCAGCCCAGCGAGGAACTTTTTGAGCCGGCGCAGCTCAAGGCCTTGCGCCCTTGATAAGGGCCCGCCCGCGGCCATGGTTTTAGCGGCGACGCGGACGGAAGCGACGAGCAGCCCCGGCTCGGACCATCTTTCCAGGGCCAGACGGGCTTGGTCGCGGCGACCCTGGCACTGGATCAAAAAGTCCCGGACTTCCTCTACGGGAATGAGGAGGGGCCTCACTGGCGATGGACTCGAGATCTTCACCCGCGTCCTCCACTGAGTCCCCGTCCCCCTCCGGGAGGTTGCCGCTAGCAGCCGGCCCATCGACCGCACGAGGTACGGCAAACGGCCCGGCCGCTCCATCTGGCCCTGGCTCTGCCCCGATCCCACCCCCAGGATCGTCGGCAGAGGAGTCCCCACTGGGCTCTTTTAAAATTGGTGCTGGGTCGGGAAGCGACAGCGGAAGGGGTTCCTCCTCCGCCCCAGGAGCCGGGGAACACGGAGAGACCTGGTTTAGGAAGTTCTCCAGGTCCACCAAGTCCCTCAGCTCCAAAGTAGGGGCAAGGGTTGTTGTTCTTCCCCCTCCCCGCCGCCACCCCCCAGCCCAGCGTGTACAGACTCGTTAAAATCATTCATTGCCGTTTCTTCCGGGCCGAGCAAATCCCGGGGGAAGTTGGGTATTGGCTGGGCGGGCTCAGGTTCGGCCTTTTCGGCCCCGCCTGCCTCAGTCCCCGGGACGCCCGGCCCGGCGGCTACGCATTCTTCCGCTGGCCCCACGCCCCCCACGACAGGCAGATCTTCCACGCCATCCCCAGGAGGCAGCGGCTGGGCAGCCTCAACTGCCTCACCCTCCCCGGGGACAGACTCCTCGCGCCTGCAGCGCAATTTGGGGGCGCCGGTGGGGGACGCGGGACACGCGGCGGGCACCGCCTCCTCCGCGGAGGGATGTTGTTCCCCCTCCGCCTCATTGGGGCGGTGCCTCTTTTTGTTCCTGGGGGTGCGCGAAGGCAGGGAGACCTCCATGTCTGCCGAGGCCTCCCGCTCCGCCCCCCCCTTTCCTTTTCTTGCCCGCGCCCGGGCCCCTCTGCCGTGTTGTTCAAGGGCTCGGGCACGGGCTCAGGGCACCCCGCGCTCGCCGGTGACTGGGTTGGGCCGAGCGCGGTGGTCAAACTTTCTGGCGCACTGAGGGGACCCGCCTCTAGATGTTTCGCCTTGTTCCACGTCTTCTTTCCGGTCGGACGCTCTCCCTCCACCCCGCCGGAGGCCATGAAAACAAAGGCCTCCGACGATGCCCGCGCACCTACGGCTCCCGGCACGCGGACGTAACTAGGGGGAGGGGTGGCGGCGGCGCCAGCCTTGGCCGCCCTCGGTGGTTTGGCGGCCTTGGAGGCGGGGCAGTTCTTACGAACATGCCCCACCTCCCTACAGGCATGGCACCGCACGCCGTCCGACGTCCAGAAGACGCTGTAGGCAGTCCCCTCGTGCACCACATTAAAATGCCCTTCTGTCGTCTCTTCCCGCGCCAGCCGGACAAAGAGCTGGCGGCGGAAGGAGAACACGTGGCGCAGGCTGCTCTCCCTGAGGCCGAGCGGTATGGGGTTGATCCCCGACCTTACCTCCCCCAGTTGGTGTAGGTGAGGGAGGAGGAGCTCAGCGGGAACAAAGGGCGGGACATTTGAAATGATGACCCTCTGCGTGGTGGCCTCGAGAGGGTCCACCGGCAGGAACGTCCCGCCCACCGTGAGCCCCTTTTCGAGGGCCAGGGACACCGCCCGCTCCGACCCCAGGAAGAACACGGACCTTCCCAGACATCTTGGAGGCTGCGACAATGGCCGAGGGGCCGACTACCCCAGCCATCGCCCGCACGCACTCCTCGATGCTCATTGTGGGGTGAGTGTAGCTCTTGACCCCGTGTTTCCTGGTTATAAGTCTGAATGGTGTCAGGGCAGCGGGTGGCGCAGGAGGTGCCGTGGAAGCGGTTGCCACCTGCGCATATGTCCTTGCTGGCCCTGCCACCGGCGTGGATGGGGTCGCCATCACGGGGTCCCTTTAAGGGCTACACCCACCCCAAAGTCACAGGCCTTAATGGTCTTGATTGGCCTCGTTTGATAAGACTGAGCAGAGGAGCTCTTAACGAGGCACACCTCTCCCCTAGTTGGCAATTGGGGAGGGGCCTTGCTCCCTCTGCTCAGTTGTTTTATTTTTTTGTTTTTTTTTTAAATTTGGAGGAAAGGGCTCTCAGAGAGAGAGGGGAGAGACAGAGAGAGAGAGATAGAGAAAGGGGGGTGCGGGAAAGAGGGAGGCTGCGAGGGCAGGTCTCCCCTCACAGCAATGGGTGGGTGCACTCCCCAGATGGCAAAAAACAAAACAAAGCACAGTCTTTGGGGTGGTCTTCGGGTGGGGGGAGAAGATGTCTTCACCTGGTGCAGCTAGAGCATACCAGGCACATACTCCCGACGATGTTCAAAAGGGTGATTAAAGAATCTTCAGCCAGGTAGCTCCAGCTATCCCAGGCAAGGCAATGGGGGAGGGGTGTTTCAATTGTGTGTGGGGCCTAGTTGTAAGCAAGGCCCCCACACACACTTCCACACACACACACCCCCCACGATGTTCCGGCCATCAGTGGTCTTCTTTCCTCCCCCCACCAATACAGCAAAGTCTTTTAGGGAAATGCACCCACACCCACCTGTAGAATGGTAGAGTCTCCCTCCTTCCACACTGGATGTTGTTGTTGGTCTTTCCCCCTCTCTCCAACTCTTTGTAGAAATGGTAAAAGTTGTTCAAAGTTTTCTGCTTTCTTCCTCTCCCTCTGGGTGAAAGTTGGTGGTGAAGCCCCTTCCTTCCTTCTCTTCCTGGGCTGATTCACGGGCCCAGCCAGGAGCTGCAACAGGAGCTGCTCTCCTCACTGCTCACTCAGCCAACTGAATAGGACACGCCTCCACTGCTCCACCATTGGTGCATGAAACTCTTTTAGAGTCTACCTGTAAAACATAAAACATTAAACCATGCCACCCGCCCTGGATGACACAGCAGACATTTACAAGGCCCTTTTTATCTTTTTTGTGTTTTTGTTTGTGTTTTTCTCTTTTTTTTTTGTTTTTTTTTTGGGGCGCTAAAATCACATTTTTTCCAGTGCCCCCTATAAAAGGGGAGGGGGACACTAAAAGCACCGGCAATTGAAACAAATTAAACTTTAAAACGTAAAATCAAATTAAAATTTGGTTGCCGGGCGTGATGATGCACTCCAGTCCCTCCGGTGCCCACCTCTCGCGGAAGGCCGCGAGCGTACCGGTGGACACCGCGTGCTCCATCTCCAAGGACACCCTGGACCGGATGTAAGAGCGGAAGAGAGGCAGGCAGTCAGATTGAACGACCCCCTCGACCGCCCGCTGCCTGGACCGGCTGATGGCACCCTTGGCCGTGCCCAGGAGCAGTCCTACGAGGAGGCCCTCGGACCTACCCGCTCCCCTCTGCACAGAGTGCCCAAAGATCAGGAGAGTGGGACTGAAGTGCAGCCAGAATTTCAGGAGCAGCCCCTTTAGATAATGGAACAGGGGCTGCAACCTCGTGCACTCAGTAAAAACATGGAACACGGACTCCTCCAGACCGCAGAAATTGCAGGCGGCCTGGGAGTCCGTGAACCGGCTTAAAAATTTGTTGCACAGCACTGCTCCGTGCACCACCCTCCAGGCCAAGTCCCCGATGAATAGTGGGAGGACTCCCGCATAGAGTGCCCTCCATCGGGGACCCCCGCCTCCTCCGGACGGCAAGATGGTACGCCATGGCGTGTCCGGACGGCTGGCGAGGATGGCAAAGTTGAGAGTGTGCAGGAGCAGCCCGTACAGGAAACCCCTCCGCGCGGAACTGAAAGGCATGGAGGGGATTTCCCCGAGGCGGCTCAAGTTGTGAGGCGCCGGCCCCCGAGGGAGGTTCCGGGATTTGGCGCCAATGAGGAATTCCGTCCGGACGGGGGTCAGTTCGGACAGGATCTCCCCACATGCTTGAGCCTCCTCGATGCACCTAACAGAGTCAGGGCCCAAAGCTGTTTTTAGCGACTCGATGGCTTCGGCCGCGTGGCGGACGTCGGCTGAATTTAGGCGCCGCGCCAGCATGCCTGGCGCCATCCAGCTCGCTCCTCCGCCATCGAGCAGGTCCCTGACCCTTGTCACCTCACCAGCCACAGCCCTCTCTTCCGACCGCCACATAAAACCTCGGTCGTGGAGGTACGGATTCCCGAGCAGCGGTTCCTGCAGGACGGCCGCCACTCCAGCCGGCGGAGAGCTGCGCTTGGTGGAGACTTTGTTCCAGACCCTGATGAGGTCCCTGTAAAAGACAGGCAGCTCCCGGAGGGCGATCCTGACACCCCCGAAGTTCACAAACAGGAGCTGCGTGTCGTAGTTGAGGTCGCGCTGCTGGCGGAAGAAATACGTCGCCAGAGCGCACCACCTAGGAGGGGGCCCGACGTAAAGGTATCTCTGCAGGGTCTGAAGACGGAAAGTCGCGAGCTGGGCGCTGACGCACACCAACGACTGACCGCCCTCCTCAAGCGGGAGACTCAAGACCGCAGTAGAGACCCAGTGCTTCCTGTTGTTCCAGAAGAAGTCCACCAGCTTCTTCTGTATCTTGGCGACAAACGCAGGGAGAGGGGTCAAAGTGACCAGCCGGTACCACAACATTGCGGCCACCAGCTGGTTTATGACGAGCGCTCGACCCCTGTAGGACAGCACTCGGAGCAGTCCTGTCCAGCGCCCTAGGCGAGCGGCGACCTTGGCCTCCAGCTCCTGCCAGTTCGCCGGCCAGGCTCCCTCGTCGGGGCTAAGGTAGACTCCCAGATAGAGGAGATGGGTCGTGTTCCAGGCAAAAGGCCTGAGCTCCTCCGGCAGGGAGTCCACCCGCCACTGACCCACCAGGAGTCCGGAACATTTCTCCCAGTTGATTCTGGCGGAGGATGCGGCCGAGTAAATCTCTTGGCACTCACGCATCCTCCGCAGGTCAGCGGGATCCTCTACCGCGAGGAGCACGTCATCGGCGTAAGCCGAGAGGACGACCTCCACGCCCGTCCCTTGCAGAGCCAGTCCCGTCAACCTCGTCCGCAAGAGGCGCAGGAAAGGCTCCACGCAGATGGCATATAACTGGCCGGACATGGGGCATCCCTGGCGCACCCCTCTCCTAAAGCGAAGGGGTGCCGTCAAGGACCCGTTAACCTTAATCAGACACTCCGCGGCGGCGTACAAAAGTCGGATCCGGGCGACGAAATGCGTCCCGAACCCGAAAGCGCGCAGAGTTCCGAGCAGATAGTCGTGATCCACCCTGTCGAACGCCTTCTCTTGGTCGAGAGATAAGAAGGCGACCGACAGACCAGCCTCCTGGGAATGATGGATGAGGTCCCGGACCAGATGGATGTTGTCGTGGATTGTCCGGCCTGGGACCGTGTAGGACTGGTCGGGGTGGATCATGTGGTCCAGCACGGCACCAAGGCGAGCAGACATCGCCCTGGCGAAGATTTTGTAGTCCGTGCTGAGGAGGGAGACCGGGCGCCAGTTCTTAAGGAGGCGGAGATCGCCCTTCTTAGGCAGCAGGACGATGACTGCCCTGCGCCAAGAGAGGGGCATCTCCCCAGTCGCCAGACTTTCCCCCAGGACCTGCGCGTAGTTGCTCCCCAGGACGTCCCAGAACGCCCTGTGAAACTCCACGGTCAGCCCGTCCAGCCCCGGGGTTTTTCCCCTCGAGAGCCGGTCGAGGGCACCGGTCAGCTCCGCCAGGCTTAGCGGAGCTTCCAAATTTTCACCGCCCTCCGGGCTGACTTTCGGCAGGTCCTCCCACAAAACTCTACGCGCTTCCTCGCTGGACGGATCCGGAGAGAACAGGGCCCCGTAATATTCACGGGCCCTGTTGTTGACGCCCTCCGGATCCGAGACGAGAGAGCCGTCGTCGGCCAGCAGCGTCAAGAGCTGCTTACAGACACTCTGTCTTTTTTCCAGTGAGTAGAAGAAGGGGGAGCCGCGGTCCAGATCCCGCAGGAACCGGATCCGCGACCTCACGAACGCGCCTCGGGACCCGACGAGCTGCAGGTCCTTCAGCGCGGCCTTCTTCACTTCGTACACCGTCCGCAGGGCCGGGTCCCCAACTACTTGACCGAGACGGGACTCCAGGTCGAGCACCTCTTTTTCTAGGCGCCCGACCCTGGCCGCCCGCCTCTTGGTCGACCCCCTCGCGTACTCTTGACAGAAGACGCGGACGTGAGCCTTGCCCACGTCGCACCATAGCCTCAAGGAGGGGAAGCCCCCCTGCTTCCTTCTCCAGTCGGCCCAGAAACGACGGAACGAATCCTGGAACCGCACGTCCTCCAGCAGCCGGTTGTTAAAATGCCAGTACGCGGACCCCGTCCTCGCGCGGAGCGAAGCGAGCTCCGCCCACACCAGGTGGTGGTCCGAACACGGCACCGGCCGCATGGAGGCCACCGGGACGCAGGAAACGTGCGCCCGAGACACGTAAAGGCGGTGGAGTCGGGGTGGAGATTTCGCCAGACGTCCACCAAGTCGAAGGACCCGACCAGGTCCCTCAACTTCTCCATCGCCGTCATGCACTGCGGGGCACCGGAGCGGTCCCTCGCCTCGAGGGTGCAGTTAAAATCCCCCCCGAGGACAATGCAGTCGCCGACGTCGACGGAGCCAAGAAGAGCGGACACCTCTTCAAAGAAGCGCGTTTGCTGCGGGCTGGGCTGAGGGGCGTACACGTTCACGAGATGGAGCGGCACGTCCCCCAGGCGAACTGTTACGTGCAGCAAGTGGCCTGGCACGGGCTCCTCGACCCCCAAGATCTCCGGCTGAAAATGCGGGCCCAGCAAGATGGCCACCCCACTAGAAGTGGCGGTGAGGTGGCTCATGCGGACCTCTCCTTGCCATTCCAGGAGCCACGTGGCTTCGTCTCCCGGAACGGTGTGGGTTTCTTGCAGGAAGCACACCGCATATTTCCCCTCCCGCAAGAGCGAAAAATTGTCAAATCTACGGGGTGCCCCTCTGCCGCCGTTGATGTTGAGGCTGGCTATGGTTAATTTCATGGCAAAAGCATAGCGCAACCTCTACCTTAAACTATTGTGGGGGAGGGAGCGGAGTCTTTTGTTGAACTCCACTCCCTCCGCAGCCCAGCGAGGAGTCCCTCGAGCTCGCGCTGCTCAAGGTGTTGCGCCTTTGTCAAGGGCCCGCCCGCGGCCAAGGTTTTAGCGGCGGCGCGGACAGACCCCTTGATCAGCTCTGGCTTGGACCATTTTTCCAGGGCCAGTCGGGCTTGGTTGCAGCGACCCCAGCTCTGGGCCAAAAAGTCCCGGAGTTCCTTTGCAGGAATGAGGAGGGTCTCAGCGGCGGCCACGAGCAGATCCACCGCCTCGCTGGCGGTGGTCTCTAGATTTTCTCCCGCGTCCCCGTCCTCCTCCGGGAGGTGGCCGCCAGCAGCCGGCCCATTGACCGCACAAGGTACGGCAAATGACCCAGCCGCTCCAACCGGCCCTGGCTCTGCCCCGATCCCACCCCCGGGATCGTCGGCAGAGGAGTCCCCACTGGGCTCTTTTAAAAATGGTGCTGGGTCGAGAAACGACAGCGGAAGGGGTTCCCCCTCCGCCCCCGGAACCGGGGAACAAGGAGAGACCCGGCCATAGGAAATCCCCAGGCTCTCCAAGTGCTCCAGCTCCAAAGTAGGGGGCGAGGGTGGGTGTTCCTCCCCCTCCCCGCTGCCACCCCCCGGCCCAGCATGTACAGTGTTGTTAAAATTATGAGTTTCGGTTTCTGCCGGGTCGAGCGACTCCCGGGGGAAGTTGGATAATAGCTGGGCGGGCTCTGGTTTGGCCTTTTCGGCCCCGCCCGCCTCAGTCCCCGGGATGCCTAGCCCGGCGGCAAATCATTCCTCCGCTGGCCCCACGCCCCCCACGAAGGGCAGATCTTCCACGCCATCCCCGGGAGGCAGAGGCTGGGCAGCCTCGACTGTCTCACCCTCCCCGGGGACAGACTCCTCCCGCCTACGGCACTGCTTGGGGGCGCTGGTGGGGGACGCGGGACACGCGGCGGGCACCGACTCCTCCGCGGAGGAATGTTGTTCCCCCTCCGCCTCAACGGAGCGGCGCCTCCTTTTGTTGCTGGGGGTGCGCGGAGGCAGGGAGACCTCCATGTCTGCTGAGGCCTCCCGCTTAGCCCCCCCCTTTTTCTTTTCTTGCCCGAGCCCCTCTGCGGTATTGGTCAAGGGCTCGGACACGGGCTCAGGGCACCCCGCGCTCGCCGGTGACTGGGTTGGGCCGAGCGCGGTGGTCAAACTTTCTGGCGCACTGAGGGGACCCGCCTCTAGATTTTTCGCCTTGTTCCGCGCCTTCTTTCCGGTCGGACGCTCTCCCTCCCCCCCGCTGGAGGCCCTGAAAACAAAGGCTTCCGACGATGCCCGCGCACCTACGGCTCCTGGCACGCGGACGCAACTAGGGGGAGGGGTAGCGGCGGAGCCAGCCTTGGCCGCCTTCGGTGGTTTGGCGGCCTTGGAGGCGGGGCAGTTCTTACGAACATGCCCCACCTCTCTGCAGGCATGGCACCGCACGCCGTCCGACGTCCAGAAGACGCGGTAGGCAGTCCCCTCGTGCACCACATTAAAATGCCCTTCCGTCGTCTCCTCCCGCGCCAGCCGGACAAAGAGCTGGCGGCGGAAGGAGAACATGTGGCGCAGGCTGCTCTCCCTGAGGCCGAGCGGTATGGGGTTGATCCCCGACCTTACCTCCCCCAGTTGGTGTAGGTGAGGGAGGAGGAGCTCAGCGGGAACAAAGGGCGGGACGTTTGACACGATGACCCTCTGCGCGGTGGCCTCGAGAGGGTCCACCGGCAGGAACGTCCCGCCCACCGTGAGCCCCTTTTCGAGGGCCAGGGACACCGCCCGCTCCGACCCCAGGAAGAACACAGCCTTCCCAGACATCTTGGAGGCCGCGACAATGGCCGAGGGGCCGACTACCCCAGCCATCGCCCGCACGCACTCCTCGATGCTCATTGTGGGGTGAGTGTAGCTCTTGACCCCGTGTTTCTTTGTTATAAGTCTGAATGGTGGCAGGGCAGCGGGTGGCGCAGGAGGTGCCGTGGAAGCGGTTGCCACCTGCGCATATGTCTTCGCTGGCCCTGCCACCGGCGTGGATGGGGTCGCCATCACGGGGTCCCTTTAAGGGCTACACCCACCCCAAAGTCACAGGCCTTAATAGTCTTAATTGGCCTCGTTTGATAAGACTGAGCAGAGGAGCTCTTAACGAGGCACACCTCTCCCCTAGTTGGCAATTGGGGAGGGGCCATGCTCCCTCTGCTCAGTTGTTTTATTTTTTTTTAAATTAGGGGAAAGGGCTCTCAGAGAAAGGGGAGAGACAGAGAGAGAGAGATAGAGAAAGGGGGGTGCGGGAAAGAGGGAGGCTGCGAGGGCAGGTCTCCCCTCACAGCGATGGGTGGGTGTTTTTCTTGGGGTGCACTCCCCAGATGGCAAAACACACAAGCACAGTCTTTGGGTTGGTCTTCGGGTGGGGGGAGAAGATGTCTTCACCTGGGGCAGCTCGAGCCACCAGGCACACACTCCTAACGATGTTTAAATGGGTGATTAAGAAAATCCTCAGCCTGGTAGCTCCAGCTATCCCAGGCTAGCAAATGGGGGGGGGTTCAATTGTGTGTGGGGCCTAGTTGTAAGCAAGGCTCCCACACATACTTCCACACACACACACCCCCCGCGATGTTCCGGCCCTCAGTGGTCTTCTTTCCTCCCCCCACCGATACAGCAAAGTCTATTGGGGAATGCACCCACACCCACCTGTAGAATAGTAGAGTCTCCCTCCTTCCACACTGGATGTTGTTGTTGGTCTTTCCCCCTCTCTCCAACTCTTTGTAGAAATGGTAAAAAAAAAGTTTTCTGCTTTCCTCCTCTCCCTCTGGGTGAAAGTTGGTGGTGAAGCCCCTTCCTTCCTTCCTTCTCTTCCTGGGCTAATTCACAGGCCCAGCCAGGAGCAAAAGCAGGAGCTCCTCTCCTCACTGCTCACTCAGCCAACTGAACAGGACACGCCTCCACTGCTCCACCATTGGTGCATGAAACTCTTTTTGGAGTTTATCTGCAAAACAAAAAACATTAAACCGTGCCACCCGACCTGGGTGACACACCAGACATTTGCAAGGCCCTTTTTTCCTTTTTTTGTTTTTTTTTGTGTTTTTCTTTTTTTTTCTTCTTTTTTTTTGGGCACTAAAATCACAATTTTCCAGTGCCCCCTATAAAAGGGAAGGGGACACTAAAAGCACCGGCAATTAAAACAAATTAAACTTTAAAACGTAAAATCAAATTAAAATTTGGTTGCCGGGCGTGATGATGCACTCCAGTCCCTCCGGTGCCCACCTCTCACGGAAGGCCGCGAGCGTACCGGTGGACACCGCGTGCTCCATCTCCAGGGACACCCTGGCTCGGATGTAAGAGCGGAAGAGAGGCAGGCAGTCAGGTTGAACGACCCCCTCGACCGCCCGCTGCCTGGACCGGCTGATGGCACCCTTGGCCGTGCCCAGGAGCAGTCCTACGAGGAGGCCTTCGGACCTACCCGCTCCCCTCCGCACAGGGTGCCCAAAGATCAGGAGAGTGGGACTGAAGTGCAGCCAGAATTTCAGGAGCAGCCCCTTCAAATAATAAAACAGGGGC
This sequence comes from Pristiophorus japonicus, assembly GCF_044704955.1. Classification (NCBI taxonomy): domain Eukaryota; kingdom Metazoa; phylum Chordata; class Chondrichthyes; family Pristiophoridae; genus Pristiophorus; species Pristiophorus japonicus. The sequence goes on along the minus strand of NC_091977.1, from coordinate 149,687,139 downwards.
TGCAACCTTGTGCATTCCATAAAAACATGGAACACGGACTCTTCCAGACCGCAGAAATTGCAGGCGGCCTGGGAGTCCGTGAACCGGCTTAAAAATTTGTTGCACGGCACTGCTCCGTGCACCACCCTCCAGGCCAAGTCCCCGATGAATAGTGGGAGGACCCCTGCGTAGAGTGCCCTCCATCGGGGACCCCCGCCTCCTCCGGACGGCAAGATGGTACGCCATGGCGTGTCCGGACGGCCGGCGAGGATGGCAAAGTTGAGAGTGTGCAGGAGCAGCCCGTACAGGAAACCCCTCCGCGCGGAACTGAAAGGCACAGAGGGGATTTCCCCGAGGCGGCTCAAGTTGTGAGGCGCCGGCCCCCGAGGGAGGTTCCGGGGTTTGGCGCCGATGAGGAATTCCGTCCGAACGGGAGTCAGTTCCGACGGGATCTCCCCACGTGCTTGAGCCTCCTCGATGCACCTAACGGAGTCAGGGCCCAGAGCTGTTTTTAGCGACTCGATGGCATCGGCCGCGTGGCGGACATTGGCAGAATTTAGGCGCCGCGCCAGAGTGTCTGGCGCCATCCAGCCCGCTCCTCCGCCATCGAGCAGGTCCCTGACCATGGTCACCTCACCAGCCACAGCCCTCTCTTCCGACCGCCACATGAAGCCTCGGCCGTGGAGGTACGGATTCCCTAGCAGCGGCTCCTGCAGGACGGCCGCCACTCCAGCCGGCGGAGAGCTGCGCTTGGTGGAGACTTTGTTCCAGACCCTGATGAGTTCCTTGTAAAAGACAGGCAGCTCCCGGAGGGCGGTCCTGACACCCCCCAAGTTCACAAACAGGAGTTGCGTGTCGTAATTGAGGTCGCGCTGCTGGCGGAAGAAATACGTCGCCAGAGCACACCACCTAGGAGGGGGCTCGACGTAAAGGTATCTCTGCAGGGTCTGAAGACGGAAAGTCGCGAGCTGGGCGCTGACGCACACCAACGACTGACCGCCCTCCTCAAGCGGGAGACTCAAGACCGCAGCAGAGACCCAGTGCTTCCTGTTGTTCCAGAAGAAGTCCACCAGCTTCTTCTGTATCTTGGCAACAAACGCAGGGGGAGGGGTCAAAGTGACCAGCCGGTACCACAACATTGCGGCCACCAGCTGGTTTATGACTAGCGCTCGACCCCTGTAGGACAGCACTCGGAGCAGTCCTGTCCAGCGCCCTAGGCGAGCGGCGACCTTGGCCTCCAGCTCCTGCCAGATCGCCGGCCAGGCTCCCTCGTCGGGGCTAAGGTAGACTCCCAGATAGAGGAGATGGGTCTCCAGGCAAAAGGCCTGAGCTCCTCCGGCAGGGAGTCCACCCGCCACTGACCCACCAGGAGTCCGGAACATTTCTCCCAGTTGATCCTGGCGGAGGACGCGGCCGAGTAAATCTCCTGGCACTCACGCATCCTCCGCAGGTCAGCGGGATCCTCTACCGCGAGGAGCACGTCATCGGCGTAAGCCGAGAGGACGACCTCCACGCCCGGCCCTTGCAGAGCCAGTCCCGTCAACCTCGTCCGCAAGAGGCGCAGGAAAGGCTCCACGCAAACGGCGTATAACTGGCCGGACATGGGGCATCCCTGGCGCACCCCTCTCCTAAAGCGAAGGGGCGCCGTCAAGGACCCGTTCATCTTAATCAGACACTCCGCGGTGGCGTACAAAAGTCGGATCCGGGCGACGAAATGCGTCCCGAACCCGAAAGCGCGCAGAGTTCCGAGCAGATAGTCGTGATCCACCCTGTCGAACGCCTTCTCTTGATCGAGGGATAGGAAGGCGACTGACAGACCAGCCTCCTGGGAACAATGGATGAGGTCCCGGACCAGATGGATGTTATTGTGGATTGTCCGGCCCGGGACCGTGTAGGACTGGTCGGGGTGGATCATGTGGTCCAGCATGGCACCAAGGCGAGCAGACATCGCCCTGGCGAAGATTTTATAGTCCGTGCTGAGGAGGGAGACCGGGCGCCAGTTCTTAAGGAGGCGGAGATCGCCCTTCTTAGGCAGCAGGACGATGACTGCCCTGCGCCAAGAGAGGGGCATCTCCCCGGTCGCCAGACTTTCCCCCAGGACCCGCGCGTAGTCGCTCCCCAGGACGTCCCAGAACGCCCTGTGGAACTCCACGGTCAGCCCGTCCAGCCCCGGGGATTTTCCCCTCGAGAGCCGGTCGAGGGCACCGGTCAGCTCCGCCAAGCTTAGCGGAGCTTCCAGATTTTCGCCGCCCTCCGGGCTGACCTTCGGCAGGTCCTCCCACAAAACTCTACGCGCTTCCTCGCTGGACGGATCCGGAGAGAACAGAGCCCCGTAATATTCACGGGCCCTGTTGTTGACGCCCTCCGGATCCGAGACGAGAGAGCCGTCGTCGGCCAGCAGCGTCAAGAGCTGCTTACGGACACTCTGCCTTTTTTCCAGCGAGTAGAAGAAGGGGGAGCCGCGGTCCAGATCCCGCAGGAACCGGATCCGCGACCTCACGAACGCGCCTCGGGACCCGACGAGCTGCAGGTCCTTCAGCGCGGCCTTCTTCGCTTCGTACACCGTCCGCAGGGCCGGGTCCTGGACGACTTGACCGAGACGGGCTTCCAGGTCGAGCACCTCTTTTTCTAGGCGCCCGACTCTGGCCGCCCGCCTCTTGGTCGACCCCCTCGCGTACTCTTGACAGAAGACGCGGACGTGAGCCTTGCCCACGTCCCACCATAGCCTCAAGGAGGGGATGCCCCCCTGCTTCCTTCTCCAGTCGGACCAGAATCGACGGAACGAGTCCTGGAACCGCACGTCCTCCAGCAGCTGGTTGTTAAAGTGCCAGTACGCGGACCCCGTCCTCGCGCGGAGCGAAGCGAGCTCCGCCCACACCAAGTGGTGGTCCAAACACGGCACCGGCCGCATGGAGGCCGCCGGGACGCAGGAAACGTACGCCCGAGACACGTAAAGGCGGTCGACTCTGGACCATCCTACTCCAGGCCTCACCCAAGTAAAGGCGCTGGAGTCGGGGTGGAGATTTCGCCAGACGTCCACCAAGTCGAAGGACCCGACCAGGTCCCTCAACTTCTCCATCGCCGTCATGCACTGCGGGGCACCGGAGCGGTCCCTCGCCTCGAGGGTGCAGTTAAAATCCCCCCCGAGGACAATGCAGTCGCCGACGTCGACGGAGCCAAGAAGAGCGGACACCTCTTCAAAGAAGCGCGTTTGCTGCGGGCCGGGCTGAGGGGCGTACACGTTCACGAGATGGAGCGGCACGTCCCCCAGGCGAACTGTTACGTGCAGCAAGTGGCCTGGCACGGGCTCCTCGACCCCCAAGATCTCCGGCTGAAAATGCGGGCCCAGCAAGATGGCCACCCCACTAGAAATGGCGGTGAGGTGGCTCATGCGGACCTCTCCTTGCCATTCCAGGAGCCACGTGGCTTCGTCTCCCGGAACGGTGTGGGTTTCTTGCAGGAAGCACACCGCATATTTCCCCTCCCGCAGGAGCGAAAAATTGTCAAATCTACGGCGTGCCCCTCTGCCGCCGTTGATGTTGAGGCTGGCTATGGTTATCTTCATGGCAAAAGCATAGTGCAACCTCTACCTTAACCTATTGTGGGGGGGGGGGAGCGGAGTCTTTTGTTGAACTCCACTCCCTCCGCAGCCCAGCGAGGAGTCCCTCGAGCTCGCGCAGCTCAAGGTGTTGCGCCTTTGTCAAGGGCCCGCCCGCGGCCAAGGTTTTAGCGGCGGCGCGGACGGACCCCTTGATCAGCTCTGGCTCGGACCATTTTTCCAGGGCCAGTCGGTCTTGGTTGCAGCGACCCCGGCTCTGGGCCAAAAAGTCCCGGAGTTCCTTTGCAGGAATGAGGATGGTCTCGGCGGCGGCCGCGAGCAGATCCACCGCCTCGCTGGCGGTGGTCTCTAGATTTTCACCCGCGTCCCCCACCGAGTCCCCGTCCTCCTCCGGGAGGTGGCCGCCAGCAGCCGGCCCATCGACCGCACAAGGTACGGCAAATGACCCGGCCGCTCCAACCGGCCCTGGCTCTGCCCCGATCCCACCCCCAGGATCGTCGGCAGAGGAGTCCCCACTGGGCTCTTTTAAAAATGGTGCTGGGTCGGGAAATGACAGCGGAAGGGGTTCCCCCTCCGCCCCAGGAACCGGGGAACAAGGAGAGACCCGGCCATAGGAAATCCCCAGGCTCCCCAAGTGCTCCAGCTCCAAAGCAAGGGGCGAGGGTGGGTGTTCCTCCCCCTCCCCGCTGCCACCCCCCGGCCCAGCATCTACAGTGTCATAATAGACATATGTTTCATTTTCTGCCGGGTCGAGCGACTCCCGGGGGAAGTTGGGTATTGGCTGGGCGGGCTCAGGTTCGGCCTTTTCGGCCCCGCCCGCCTCAGTCCCCGGGACGCCCGGCCCGGCGGCAATGCATTCTTCCGCGATCCCCACGACAGGCAGATCTTCCACGCCATCCCCGGGAGGCAGAGGCTGGGCAGCCTCGACTGTCTCACCCTCCCCGGGGACAGACTCCTCCCACCTACGGCGCTGCTTGGGGGCGCTGGTGGGGGACGCGGGACACGCGGCGGGCACCGACTCCTCCGCGGAGGGATGTTGTTCCCTCTCCGCATCAACGGAGCGGCACCTCCTTTTGTTGCTGGGGGTGCGCTGAGGCAGGGAGACCTCCATGTCTGCCGAGGCCTCCCGCTCCGCTCCCCCCTTTTCCTTTTCCTTTTCTTGCCCGCGCCCCTCTGTGGTGTTGTTCAAGGGCTCGGGCACGGGCTCAGGGCACCCCGCGCTCGCCGGTGACTGGGTTGGGCCGGGCGCGGTGGTCAAACTTTCTGGCGCACTGAGGGGACCCGCCTCCAATGTTTCGCCTTGTTCCGCGCCTTCTTTCCGGTCGGACGCTCTCCCTCCCCCCGCCGGAGGCCCTGAAAACAAAGGCCTCCGACGATGCCCGCGCACCTACGGCTCCCGGCACGCGGACACAACTAGGGGGAGGGGTGGCGGCGGCGCGAGCCTTGGCCGCCTTCGGTGGTTTGGCGGCCTTGGAGGCGGGGCAGTTCTTACAAACATGCCCCACCTCCCTACAGGCATGGCACCGCACGCCGTCCGACGTCCAGAAGACGCGGTAGGCAGTCCCCTCGTGCACCACATTAAAATGCCCTTCCGTCGTCTCCTCCCGCGCCAGCCGGACAAAGAGCTGGCGGCGGAAGGAGAACACGTGGCGCAGGCTGTTCTCCCCGAGGCCGAGCGGTATGGTGTTGATCCCCGACCTTACCTCCCCCAGTTGGTGTAGGTGAGGGAGGAGGAGCTCAGCGGGAACAAAGGGCGGGACGTTTGACACGATGACCCTCTGCGCGGTGGCCTCGAGAGGGTCCACCGGCAGGAACATCCCGTCCACCGTGAGCCCCTTTTCGAGGGCCAGGGACACCGCCCGCTCCGACCCCAGGAAGAACACAGCCTTCCCAGACATCTTGGAGGCCGCGACAATGGCCGAGGGGCCGACTACCCCAGCCATCGCCCGCACGCACTCCTCGATGCTCATTGTGGGGTGAGTGTAGCTCTTGACCCCGTGTTTCCTGGTTATAAGTCTGAATGGTGGCAGGGCAGCGGGTGGCGCAGGAGGTGCCGTGGAAGCGGTTGCCACCTGCGCATATGTCTTCGCTGGCCCTGCCACCGGCGTGGATGGGGTCGCCATCACGGGGTCCCTTTAAGGGCTACACCCACCCCAAAGTCACAGGCCTTAATAGTCTTAATTGGCCTCGTTTGATAAGACTGAGCAGAGGAGCTCTTAACGAGGCACACCTCTCCCCTAGTTGGGGAGGGGCCTTGCTCCCTCTGCTCAGTTGTTTTATTTTTTTTTTAATTAGGGGAAAGGGCTCTCAGAGAGAGGGGAGAGACAGAGAGAGAGAGATAGAGAAAGGGGGGTGCGGGAAAGAGGGAGGCTGCGAGGGCAGGTCTCCCCTCACAGCGATGGGTGGGTGTTTTTCTTGGGGTGCACTCCCCAGATGGCAAAACACACAAGCACAGTCTTTGGGTTGGTCTTCGGGTGGGGGGAGAAGATGTCTTCACCTGGGGCAGCTCGAGCCACCAGGCACACACTCCTAACGATGTTTAAATGGGTGATTAAGAAAATCCTCAGCCTGGTAGCTCCAGCTATCCCAGGCTAGCCAATGGGGGGGGGTTCAATTGTGTGTGGGGCCTAGTTGTAAGCAAGGCTCCCACACATACTTCCACACACACACACCCCCCGCGATGTTCCGGCCCTCAGTGGTCTTCTTTCCTCCCCCCACCGATACAGCAAAGTCTATTGGGGAATGCACCCACACCCACCTGTAGAATAGTAGAGTCTCCCTCCTTCCACACTGGATGTTGTTGTTGGTCTTTCCCCCTCTCTCCAACTCTTTGTAGAAATGGTAAAAAAAAAGTTTTCTGCTTTCCTCCTCTCCCTCTGGGTGAAAGTTGGTGGTGAAGCCCCTTCCTTCCTTCCTTCTCTTCCTGGGCTAATTCACAGGCCCAGCCAGGAGCAAAAGCAGGAGCTCCTCTCCTCACTGCTCACTCAGCCAACTGAACAGGACACGCCTCCACTGCTCCACCATTGGTGCATGAATCCCAAAAAGTAGTTTGCAGGTGAATCAGGTAATCAGGAAGGCAAATGGAATGTTGGCCTTCATTGCAAGAGGGATGGAGTACAAAAGCAAGGAGGTCCTGCTGCAACTGTATAGGGTGTTGGTGAGGCCGCACCTGGAGTACTGCGTGCAGTTTTGGTCACCTTACTTAAGGAAGGATATACTAGCTTTGGATGGGGTACAGAGACGATTCACTAGGCTGATTCCGGAGATGAGGGTGTTACCTTATGATGATAGATTGAGTAGACTGGGTCTTTACTCGTTGGAGTTCAGAAGGATGAGGGGTGATCTTATGGAAACATTTAAAATAATGAAAGGGATAGACAAGATAGAGGCAGAGAGGTTGTTTCCACTGGTCGGAGAGACTAGAACTAGGGGGCACAGCCTCAAAATACGGGGGAGCCAATTTAAAACCGAGTTGAGAAGGAACTTCTTCTCCCAGAGGGTTGTGAATCTGTGGAATTCTCTGCGCAAGGAAGCAGTTAAGGCTAGCTCATTGAATATATTCAAATCACAGATAGATAGATTTTTAACCAATAAGGGAATTAAGGGTTATGGGGAGCGGGCGGGTAAGTGGAGCTGAGTCCACGGCCAGATCAGCCATGATCTTGTTGAATGGCGGAGCAGGCTCGAGGGGCTAGATGGCCTACTCCTGTTCCTAATTCTTATGTTCTTATGTTCTTATGTATGCTGACTTGGACTAATCCTATCACTGCTTTCCAAATGGGCTGCTATTTCATCCTTAATGATTGATTCCAACATTTTCCCCACTACTGATGTCAGGCTAACCAGTCTATAATTACCCGTTTTCTCTCTTCCTCCTTTTTAAAAAAGTGGTGTTACATTAACAACCCTCCAGTCCATAGGAACTGATCCTGAGTCGATAGACTGCTGGAAAATTATCACCAATGCATCCACTATTTCTTGGGCCACTTCCTTAAGTACTCTGGGATGTAGACTATCAGGCCCTGGGGATTTATCGGCCTTCAATCCCGTCAATTTCCCTAACACAATTTCCCGCCTAATAAGGATATCCTTCAGTTCCTCATTCTCACTAGACCCTCGGTCCCCTAATACATCCGGAAGGTTATTTGTGTCTTCCTTTGTGAAGACAGAACCGAAGTACTTGTTCAATTGGTCTGCCGTTTCTTTGTTCCCCATTATAAATTCACCCGAATCCGACTGCAAGGGACCTACGTTTGTCTTCACTAATCTTTTTCTCTTCACATATCTATAGAAGCTTTTGCAGTCAGTTTTTACGTTTCCGGCAAGCTTCCTCTCGTACTCTATTTTCCCCCTCCTAATTAAACCCTTTGCCCTCCTCTGCTGAATTCTAAATTTCTCTCAGTCCTCCGGATTGCTGCTTTTTCTGGCTAATTTGTATGCCTCTTCCTTGGATTTAACACTATCCTTAATTTCCCTTGTTAGCCACGGTTAAGCTACCTTCCCCGTTTTATTTTTACTCCAGACAAGGATGTACAATTGTTGAAGTTCATCCATATGATCTTTAAAGGTTTGCCATTGCCTATCCACCGTCAACCCTTTAAGTATCATTTGCTAGTCTAATCTAGCCAATTCACGCCTCAAAGTTACCTTTACCCAGTCGAGGATGGCCAGCTCTCTGGTTGGTTCCTCGATGGTCTAGAAAACCATCCCTAATACACTCCAGGAAATCCTCCTCCACCGCATTGCTACCAGTTTGGTTAGCCCAATCAATATGTAGATTCAAGTCGCCCATGATTACTGCTGTACCTTTATTGCACACATCCCTTATTTCTTGTTTGATGCTGTCCCCAACCTCACTACTACTACTATTCGGTGACCTGTACACAACTCCCACTAGCGTTTTCTTCCCTTTGGTATTCCGTAGCTCCACACATACCGATTCCACATCATCCAAGCTAATGTCCTTCCTTATAATTGCATTAATTTCCTCTTTAACCAGCAACGCCACCCCGCCTCCTTTTCCTTTCTGTCTATCCTTCCTAAATGCTGAATACCCTTGGATGTTGAGTTCCCAGCCTTGGTCACCCTGGAACCATGTTTCCGTGATGCCAATCACATCGTATCTGTTAACTGCTATCTGCGCAGTTAATTCGTCCACCTTATTCCGAATACTCCTCGCATTGAGGCACAGAGCCTTCAGGTTTGTCTTTTTAACACACTTTAGAATTTTGCTGTAAAGTGGCCCTTTTTGTTTTTTTGCCTTGGGTTTCTCTGCCCTCCACTTTTACTATTCTCCTTTCTATCTTTTGCTTCTGTCTCCATTTTATTTCCCTCTGTCTCCCTGCATAGGTTCCCATCCCCCTGCCATATTAGTTTAACTCCTCCCAAACAGCACTAGCAAACACTCCCCCTAGGACATTGGTTCCGGTCCTGCCCAGGTGCAGACCGTCCGGTTCCAGAACCGGTTCCAATGCCCCAGGAATTTGAATCCCTCCCTGCTGCACCACTGTTCAAGCCACTTATTCATCTGAGCTATCCTGCGATTCCTACTCTGACTAGCATGTGGCACTGGTAGCAATCCTGAGATTACTACTTTTGAGGTCCTACTTTTTAACTTAACTCCTCGCTCCCTGACCCTTGCACCAGGGAGGCAACATACCATCCTGGAGTCTCGATTGCGGCCGCAGAAACATCTATCTATTCCCCTTACAATTGAATCCCCTATCACTATCGCTCTCCCACTCTTTTTCCTGCCCTCCTGTGCAGCAAAGCCACCCACGGTGCCATGGACTTGGCTGCTGATGAGTCATCCCCCTCAACAGTACCCAAAGCCTCGGAGTCACTGAAAAACCAACAATCATCCAGCAAGGAAAAAACTAATTTACTACTAAAACGTCGACCAGTGCTCATACCGAAGACACCGCAACCAGCCAAAGAATCCACAAGATTGAGGAGAGAGAAAGCAGTGTGCAACTGGTCTAGACTGTGGCGAAATCCTTTGCTGAGCATAGTCCCTGCAATTTCAGAGCCTAACTTAATTAGTGTAGTGGTGGGAGGTGTTTTCTTTTTCACTGCATAACCTCTGTACCCGTTGCGTATACGTTTCCTCCCTTTTTCTGTACATTTTGTTATAAGCTATTAAGTTAATTCGTGTAGTGTGCTGTTTTCTAAATAAAAGATTTGTTCTTGCATCAAACAGTTGTCTGTCTACATCTATCACATCCCCTAAATAATTCCAAGCCCTAGAACCAGGGAGTGGGACGATTCGACCCGTCAAGGCCAGAAAAGGCTGACAAACCCAACACCCCCCTACATAATGGCGAGCCAGGTAGGAGCTCGGTACAAAGGATGTGAGGATGTAGACTCGGTTCTGGTGGAAAGAACAAAAATGGAGGAAAGAATCTCCGAATATGTATTTAAGAAAGTAAATATTACCAAAAAGTGGGTCATAAGCCTGTTACGGGCTGAGCGTCCAGTGGATGCAGCTGCTAAGTGGACCGAGAGCAAGGACCATAAAAGGTCAATAGAGAAGGCTATTTGGTTGATCTGCTACCAAAGACAGATCCAGTTGCTGGATAGGAAGGTCAAGAAATTGGTAGCAAAGCTCCAGGAAACCGAAGAGCACTCAGCTGTAAGGGCTATGGCAGGGGAGAAAATGTTTGAGGAATTAACTAAACAAAAGCATAGTGGATTACAGCTAGAGGAAACCCAAAGAAAGCAGCGCGTATAAATTTTCCCCCTTTTTCTGTACATTTTGTTCTAAGTTATTAAGTTAATTAGTGTGCTGTGCTATTTTCTAAATAAAATATTTGTTCTTGCACCAAACAGTTGTCTGTCTACATCTATCACATCCCCTAAATAATTCCAAGCCCTAGAACCAGGGAGTGGGATGATTCGAACCGTCAAGGTCAGAAAAGGTTGACAAACCCACCACTCCCTACAGGAGTCAAGGGAATAACGCAGATGAGCTGAGAGCACATGACATTATAGCTATTACTGAGATATGGCTGAAAGAAACATAGAAACATAGAAAATAGGTGCAGGTGTAGGCCATTCGGCCATTCGAGCCTGCACTGCCATTCAATAAGATCATGGCTGATCATTCCTTCAGTACCCCTTTCCTGATTTCTCTCCATACCCCTTGATCCCCTTAACCGTAAGGGCCATATCTAACTCCCTCTTGAATATATCCAATGAACTGGCATCAACAACGCTCTGCGGCAGGGAATTCCACAGGTTAACAACTCTCTGAGTGAAGAAGTTTCTCCTCATCTCAGTCCTAAATGGCCTACCCCTTATCCTAAGACTATGTCCCCTGGTTCTGGACTTCCCCAACATCGGGAACATTCTTCCCGCATCTAACCTGTCCAGTCCCGTCAGAATCTTATATGTTTCTATGAGATCCCCTCTCATCCTTCTAAACTCCAGTGAATAAAGGCCCAGTTTATCCAGTTTCTCCTCATATGACAGTCCAGCCATCCCTGGAATCAGTCTGGTGAACCTTCGCTGCACTCCCTCAATAGCAAGAACGTCCTTCCTCAGATTAGGAGATCAAAACTGAACACAATATTCCAGGTGAGGCTTCACTAAGGCCCTGTACAACTGCAGTAAGACCTCATTGCTCCTGTCTTCAAATCCCCTAGCTATGAAGGCCAACATACCATTTGCCTTCTTCACTGCCTGCTGTACCTGCATGCCCACTTTCAGTGACTGATGAACCATGACCCCCAGGTCTCGTTGCACCTCCCCTTTTCCTAATCTGCCGCCACTCAGATAATATTCTGCCTTCATGTTTTTGTCCCAAAGTGGATAACCTCACATTTATCCACATTATACTGCATCTGCCATGTATTTTCCCACTCACCTAATCTGTCCCAAGTCAGCCTGCAGCCTCTTAGCGTCCTCCTCACAGCTCACACCGCCACCCAGTTTAGTGTCATCCGCAAACTTGGAGATATTACATTCTATTCCTTCATCCAAATCGTTAATGTATATTGTAAAGAGCTGGGGTCCCAGCACTGAGCCCTGCGGCACCCCACTAGTAACTGCCTGCCATTCTGAAAAGGACCCGTTTATCCCGACTCTCTGCTTCCTGTCTGCCAACCAGTTCTCTATCCACGTCAGTACATTACCCCCAATACCATGCGCTTTGATTTTGTACACCAATCTCTTGTGCGGGACCTTGTCAAAAGCCTTTTGAAGGTCCAAATACACCACATCCACTGGTTCGCCCTTGTCCACTCTACTAATTACATCCTCAAAAAATTCCAGAAGATTTGTCAATCATGATTTTCCTTTCATAAATCCATGCTGACTCGGTCCGATCCTGTCACTGCTTTCCAAATGGGCTGCTATTTCATCCTTAATGATTGATTCCAACATTTTCCCCACTACTGATGTCAGGCTAACCGGTCTATAATTACCCGCTTTCTCTCTCCCTCCTTTTTTAAAAAGTGGCGTTACATTAGCTACCCTCCAGTCCATAAGAACTGATCCAGAGTCGATAGATTGTTGGAAAAAGATCACCAATGCATCCACTATTTCTAGGGCCACTTCCTTAAGTACTCTGGGATGCAGATTATCAGGACCCGGGGATTTATCGGCCTTTAATCCCATCAATTTCCCTAACACAATTTTCCGCCTAATAAGGATATCTTTCAGTTCCTCATTCTCATTAGACCCACTGTCCCCTAGAGCATTCGGAAGGTTATTTGTATCTTCCTTTGTGAAGACAGAACCGAATTATTGGTTCAATTGGTCTGCCATTTCTTTGTTCCCCATTATAAATTCACCTGAATCTGACTGCAAGGGACCTACGTTTGTCTCTACTAATCTTTTTCTCTTCACATATTTATAGAAGCTTTAGCAGTCAGTTTTTATGCTCACTGCAAGCTTTCTCTCGTACTCTATTTCCCCCTCTTAATTAAACCCTTAGTCCTCCTCTGTTGAATTCTAAATTTCTCCCAGTCCTCAGGTTTGTTGCTTTTTCTAGCCAATTTATATGCCTCTTCCTTGGTTTTAACACTATCCTTAATTTCCCTTGTTAGCCACGGTTGAGCCACCTTCCCAGTTTTATTTTTACTCCAGACAGGGATGTACAATTGCTGAAGTTCATCCATGTGATCTTTAAATGTTTGCCATTGCTTATCCACCGTCAACCCTTTAAGTATCCTCTGGCAGTCTATTCTAGCCAATTCACGTCTCATACCGTCGAAGTTACCTTTCCTTAAGTTCAGGATCCTAGTTTCCGAATTAACTTTGTCATTCTCCATCTTAATAAATAATTTTACCATGTTATGGTCACTTTTCTCCAAAGGGCCTCGCACAACAAGATTGCTAATTAGTCTCTTCTCATTACACATCACCCAGTCTAGGATGACCAGCTCCCTGGTTGGTTCCTCGACATATTGGTCTGGAAAACCATCCCTAATACACTCCAGGAAATCCTCCTCCACCGCATTGCTACCAGTTAGGTTAGCCCAATCTATATGTAGATTAAAGTCGCCCATGATTACTGCTGTACCTTTATTGCACACATCCCTTATTTCTTGTTTGATACTGTCCCCAACCTCACTACTACTATTTGGTGGTCTATACACAACTCCCACTAACATTTTCTGCCCTTTGGAATTCCGCAGCTCCACCCATACTGATTCCACATCATCCAGGCTAATGTCCTTCCTTACAATTGCATTGATTTCCTCTTTAACCAGCAACGCCACCCCGCCTCCTTTTCCTTTCTGTCTATCCTTCCTAAATGCTGAATATCCTTGGATGTTGAGTTCCCAGCCTTGGTCACCCTGGAGCCACGTCTCCGTGATGCCAATCACATCGTATCTGTTAACTGCTATCTGTGCAGTTAATTCATCCACCTTATTCCGAATACTCCTCGCGCTGAGGCACAGAGCCTTCAGGCTTGTCTTTTTAACACACTTTGCCCCTTTTGAATCTTGTTGTAATGTGGCCCTTTTTGCTTTTTGCCTTGGGTTTCTCTGCCTCCACTTTTACTATTCTCCTTTCTATCTTTTGTTTCTGCCCCCCTTCTATTTTCCTCTGTCTCCCTGCATAGGTTCCCATCCCCCTGCCATATTAGTTTAACTCCTCCCCAGAACTAGCAAACACTCCCCCTAGGACATTGGTTCCGATCCTGCCCAGGTGCAGACCGTCCGGTTTGTACTGGTCCCACCTCCCCCAGAACCGGTTCCAGAAATTTGAATTCCTCCCTTCTGCACCATTTCTCAAGCCGCTATTCATCTGAGCTATCCTGCGATTCCTACTCTGACTAGCACGTGGCACTGGTAGCAATCCTGAGATTACTACTTTTGAGGTCCTACTTTTTAATTTAACTCCTAGCTCCCTAAATACGTCTCGTAAGACCTCATCCCGTTTTATACCTATATGCATCACGACAACTGGCTGTTCACCCTCCCTTTCTAGAATGTCCCGCACCCGCTCCGAGACATCCTTGACCCTTGCACCAGGGAGGCAACATACCATCCTGGAGTCTCTGTTGTGGCCGCAGAAACGCCTATCTATTCCCCTTACAATTGAATCCCCTATCACTATAGCTCTCCCACTCTTTTTCCTGCCCTCCTGTGCAGCAGAGCCACCCACGGTGCCATGAACTTGGCTGCTGCTGCTCTCCCCTGATGAGTCATCCCCCTCAACAGTACCCAAAGCGGTATATCTGTTTTGCAGGGGGATGGCCGCAGGGGACCCCTGCACTACCTTCCTTGCACTGCTCTTCCTGCTGGTCTCCTGTTGGAAAGAAGGGCAGATATAGCACCACAACATTCCTGGCTACAGTGTTTTCAGACAAGATAGAGAGGGGGTTAAAAAGGAGGGGGGGGTGGCGTCGCAGTTTTAATTAAAGAAACAGTTAAAGCTGTAAGGAGGGATGATATGTTAGAAGGATTATCAAATTAGGCCACATAAATTGAATTGAAGAAAAAAAAAGGGGCGATCACACTGCTGGGAGTGTACTATACACCCCCAAACAGTCAGAGGGAGATAGAAGAGCAAATATGTCAGCAAATTTCTGAGAAGTGCAGAAACCATAGGGCAGTAATAATCAGGGATTTCAACTACCCTAATATTAACTGGGATAAAATTAGTGTGAAAGGTATAGAGGATGGTGAATTCCTAAAATGAATTCAGGAGAACTTTTTTAGCCAGTATGTAGCAAGCCCAACAAGGGTGGGGGTAGTTCGGGACTTAGTTTTAGGGAATGAAGCTAGGCAGATGGAAGGGGTATCAGTGGGAGAGCATTTTGATGCTCGTGATCATAATTCAGTTAGATTTAGGGTAGTTATGGAAAAGGACAAAGATAGACCAGGAATAAAAGTTCTCAACTGGGGAAAACCAATTTTACTAAGCTAAGATGTGAATTAGCCAAGGTGGACTGGAAACAGCTGCTGGAAGGCAAATCAGTGTCAGAGCAAGTATGTTCCCTACTTCCGTGCTGTAAATTTCTATGATTCTATGATTTCTAAGTGGCTGTTGTTGCTGCCGTTGTTGTAAAAGTTATTATTGTAAAATTTGTCCATGGACAAAAAGGTTGCACTCAAAAGAGTTTGTGGTCCGCTGTGTACAAAAAAAATTAGAGGGAACATTGGGCTTAACACCCTAGAGAAAGGATAAACGTTTCTCAAATGCTGCACTGGAGGCCTTGGTCTTGGGGGTCCAACATTGATGGCATATCCTACACCCGCATGGGGGCAAGTGGCTTTTAAAGATAAACAGCAGAAGGATCTGGGAGGAGATCACACGTCATTGCGACGAGTGTTGTCCCCAGGACCTGGATCCAGGGCCGCAAAAAGTTTAATGACCTCACATGGCTGGTCAAGGTGAGTGAAGCAAATACCCGACTCCACCATCTGCAGCACAAGCCTCACACAAGCTTAATGCAACACACCCCCATCACTCACCTACCAACAATCTCTAGCTATCACCACTCACACCTCACAATCATAGGTTCATTTCATCCTCACACATTTATCACTGCTTCAACACCCACATCTCACACCTTAAACCCACGTCCAGCTATTCAACCATGGCAGGCACATCACCCAAACACATTGCACCACACTCACTTACCCTTTCTCTTGCAGGCCAAGGTGGCTTATAACCGCCATGAACAACAGCAGAGGGGAAGCGGCCAAGCAAGGGTTGAAAACCTAACCGACCTGGTGGATTCAGTGTTGCGAATAATTGGAGGGGCTGTGACAGAGTCTGTAGCGAGCAGAGAAGTAGAAAGCATCACTGATGATGAAGTAAATGGAGTGGCGGCATCCAAAATGGCAGATTGTGCATCAACTCAGCGTTGCACACTCATTGATGTCACAATCTTCCTAATCTAAATATCGGAGCGAGCACTGACAATGGCAGCGCTACCGACCTCCCCAAAATGGCAGCTGCCGTGGGGCATGCTGGAAGTGGGCCTCAACAGCCGGCACTAAACCCCCGAATTTCGCGGCCTAAGTGTTAAGTGGTTTATATTTGCTTTGCGATAAAAACATATCTGCATTGGAATAATACCTTTGAAGTAGCCTTTTGTATATGAGACAATGTGAGAAAAGAAGTTAGCAATAATAAATATTAAAGTAAGCAGCCACTAGATAATAAAAATTTACAGACTTTCCTATTATTTGAATTGTAAGAAAGCTCCTATTTGTCATGCCCGAAATAATGCACAGTTCCCAATATGTGCATAACCATAGTGACAACTTAAATGTGCTCATGTATTCTCCTGATGTATCTTGTGAGAAAAATGTATAGAGACGTTACAAAACATGTGTGTTCACTTTTCATGTTATAATTGTAACCAGATATTTTTGTTGTTGGCAGGTCTATAATGATGTGAAAGAAATCTAAACAGTCCATTGATATAATTTACCTTTTGATTTACATTCAAGTGCAGAGGCACAGGTGTGCAGACGGCAATGAATTATGTCAATTCAGAAACAAAAAAAATCGCTTGATTTTGGCTCCACGGCAAAAGGCTCTCTTTGGAAGTAAATTAAGGAAGGCAATAGAGTCATTGAAAGGAGGAGCTTGGGGTTGTTATTGTTCTCCAGTGGTGCAAGGATCTGGATGAGGAGAGGAAGGCACAGTATTGTTTTAAGGCTAGTAATGCACCTGGCTATTGAATATAACGTGTTCAGTGCCGTTTGTCATAAAACAGCTCATTTTATTTTGCATGTTTATTTGTTTATTTGTTTCTCCTCAGACACACCCATTTTGGAATGTATTGAGTTCTCTAATTTAATTAGTTCAAGCCATATGGCAATGCTCATGGGTTAAGAGGACTATGCAAACACAAGCATGTGGAAACTGGTTAAAGATACATGAGTATCTGAATTTCAACAGAAGTGCAAAAGAATCAGAAATGTATAAGGAAAATAAGAAAGCATAGCAACAAATTGAAAAAGCAAGCTAAGTAATGATTCACAGTGCACTTCGAAATGCTAGAAAATGCAACAGCAAAGATCAGAATTTCCAGAGGGTGAATTTTTTTTAAATCATGATGTGGGGATGATTGGCAAGACCGGCATTTTTGTCCATCCCTAGTTGCTCTGAGAAGGTGGTGGTGGGACTTCTTAAACCATCATCTTGTTATTCTTTGTAGTGGGTTGATACTCAGTTGTGACTTGCTAGGCTACCTCAGAGAGCACTAAGGAGTCAACCATATTGACGTGGGACTGGAGTCACAAAAAAGCCATTTTAATTAAGGATGGGAGTTTTCCTTCCATGGAGGATATTTTTATAATTATCCGTCATCTTCATGGTAACCTTTACTGATACCAACTGATGTCCCCAAGGAAATAAATTTAGTAACACTAGCTCATTTCCCCCTTCAATAATTTCTAAATCCACCACTACAAAAATTGCATTTAATTCAATTTACCAGTTCATAGACTTGTTAGCAAAATTAAAGCCCATGGGATTAAAGGGACAGTGAAAACGTGTATACATAATTGGCTAAAGGAAAGAGAGTCGTGATGAACGAACGTTTTTCAGACTGGAGGTGTTATGTATGTAAACTTGTATATATCTTGTACAGCCACCAGAGGGCTCATCCCCTGGAGTCCCAAGGGATCCCACAATCCTTTGGAAGCAAAGGTACTTAAGAAGGCCTCACAGGCTGGAGAGACACTCTGGAGACTGGCAATAAAAGACTAAGGTCAAACTTTACTTTGAGCTCACAGTATCCAGTCAGACTCTTTATTCATATATAACAGATGACGAACCCAACGATGCAGAGAACAGTGGGTATCCTGGAGAAATTCTCGGAGGGAGATGATTGGGAAACCTTTGTGGAGCGACTTGACCAATACTTCGTGGCCAACGAGTTGGAAGTAGAAGCGAACGCTGCCAAACGAAGGGCAATTCTCCTCACCGTCTGCGGGGCACCAACGTATGACATCATGAAATATTTGCTTACTCCAGTGAAACCCACAGAGAAATCATACGATGATTTGTGCACACTGGTCCGGGAGCATCTGAACCCGAAGGAAAGCGTTCTGATGGTGAGGTACCAGTTCTACACCTACAAAAGGTCTGAAGGCCAGGAAGTGGCAAGTTATGTCGCCGAGCTAAGGCACCTTGCAGGACATTGCGAATTTGAAGGACATTTGGAGCACATGCTCAAAGACTTTTTCGTACTTGGCATTGGCCATGAAGTGTTACTTCGCAAACTTTTGACTATAGAGACCCCAACCTTGAGTAAGGCCATAGTGATAGCCCAGGCATTCATTACCACCAGTGACAATACGAAGCAAATCTCTCAGGACACGAGTGCTGCGACAAGTACTGTGAATAAAGTGATGTTGTTTTCAAATTGCAATGTACAGGGCTGGCCCCACTAACCTGCAGCTGCACGTCCACAGATGTCTCAGAGTCCACTATCAAGGGTGATGAATGCAAGGCCATTAACACCTTGTTGGCGCTGCGGGGGTGATCATCGTTTCTATTCATGCCGCTTCAAAGGGTACGTTTGCAAGGGCTGTGGAACAATGGGACACCTCCAACGTATGTGCAGGCGAGCTGAAAACCCTGGTAATCCTGCAAACCACCATGTTGCAGAGGAGGACAGATCCACGGCGGATCATGACGAATCAGGGCCTCAGACCGAGGAGGCAGAGATATATGGGGTGCACACATTTACCAAAATGTGTCCTCCGATAATGCTGAAGGTTGAATTAAATGGACTCCCGGTGTCAATGGAGCTGGACACGGGTGCGAGCCAGTCCATTATGAGCAAAAAGACTTTCGATAAATTGTGGTGCAGCAAGGCCTCAAGGCCAGTCCTGACTCCCATTCGCACGAAACTGAGAACTTACACAAAGGAACTGATTCCCATAGTCGGCAGTGCTACTGTAAAGGTCTCCTACGATGGAGCGGTGCACAAGCTACCACTCTGGATGGTACCAGGCAATGGTCCCACGCTGCTCGGCAGGAGCTGGCTGGGAAAGATACGCTGGAACTGGGAGGACGTCTGAGCACTCTCGTCTGCTGACGACACTTCGTGTGCCCAGGTCTTAAACAAGTTCCCTTCGCTGTTCGAACCAGGCATCGGGAAGTTCCAAGGAGCAAAAGTGCAGATCCACCTAATTCCGGGGGCGCGACCCAGACATCACAAGGCGAGAGCAGTACCGTGTATGATGAGAGAAAGGATAGAGATCGAGCTGGGCTGGCTGTAACGAGAAGGCATCATTTCGCCGATCGAATTCAACGAGTGGGCCGGTCTGATTGTTCCAGTCCGCAAGGGAGACGGCACCGTCAGAATCTGTGGTAATTACACAGTAACTATCAATCATTTCTCCCTGCAGGATCAATACCCACTACCAAAGGCTGACGACCTTTTTGCTATGCTGGCGGGAGGAAAGACTTTCACGAAGCTGGACTTGACCTCGGCCTACATGATGCAGGAGCTGGAGGAATCATCGAAGGGCCTCACCTGCATCAACCCGCACAAAGATCTCTTCATTTATAACAGATGCCCGTTTGGAATTCGATCAGCTACGGCGATATTCCAGACAAACATGGAAAGCTTACTGAAGTCAGTCCCGCACACGGTGGTCTTCCAGGACGACATCTTGGTTACAGGTCGGGACACAGTCGAGCATCTGCAGAATCTGGAGGAGGTTCTTAGTCGACTCAACCACGTGGGGCTCAGATTGAAACGCTCGAAGTGCATTTTCCTGGCACCTGAAGTGGAGTTCCTGCGGAGAAGAATTGCAGCAGACGGCATCAGGCCCACCGATTCGAAGACGGAGGCAATTGAGAATGCACCGAGGTCACAGAACGTGACAGAGCTGCGGTCGTTTCTAGGACTCCTGAACTACTTTGGTAACTTCTTACCGGGTCTCGGCACACTGTTAGAACCACTGCACACCTTACTGCATAAAGGAGATGAATAGGTATGGGGCAAAAGCCAAGAAAATGCCTTTAAAAAAGCTAGAAAATTGTTATGCTCAAACAAATTGCTTGTGTTGTATGATCCATGTAAGCGTTTGGTACCAGCATGTGATGCGTCATCATACGGGGTCGGGTGTGTATTGCAACAAGCTAATGAATCTTGGAAATTGCAACCGGTTGCTTATGCATCCAGAAGTCTGTCTAAGGCTGAGAGGGCCTACAGCATGATTGAAAAAGAAGTGTTAGCGTGTGTCTATGGGGTAAAGAAAATGCTTCAATATCTGTTTGGGCTCAAATTTGAATTGGAAACGGACCACAAGCCACTTTTATCCCTGTTTTCCGAGAGTAAAGGGATAAATACGAATGCATCGGCCCGCATCCAGAGATGGGCGCTCACATTGTCCGCATATAACTACGCCATCCACCACAGGCCAGGCACAGAAAACTGCGCCGATGCTCTCAGTAGGCTGCCATTGCCCACCACGGGGGTGGAAATGGCGCAGTGCGCAGATTTAGTCATGGTTATGGAAGCATTCGAGAGTGTGCAATCACCCGTCACAACCTGACAGATTAGAACTTGGACGAGCCAGGACCCCTTACTGTCCCTCGTAAAAAATTGTATGCTTCACGGGAGCTGGTCCAGTGTCCCAGTGGAAATGCAGGAAGAGATAAAGCCGTACCAGTGGTACAAAGATGAAATGTCGATACAGGCAAACTGCCTTCTGTGGGGCAATCGGGTAGTGGTCCCCAAGAAGGGCAGAGACACTTTCATCAATGACCTCCACAGTACCCACTCAGACATCGTAATTGTTATGTATCGATGTGTGTATCGTCCTGCGTCCTGGGGGGGGGGAAGTGAGATGTTATGTATTGATGTGTGTATCGTCCTGGTACCTTAAATGTATAATAAGCACAATGGTACACCACAGAGGGCGCTGTGGTGGGAGACCTGAAAGTACCT
This sequence comes from Pristiophorus japonicus, assembly GCF_044704955.1. Lineage (NCBI taxonomy): Eukaryota > Metazoa > Chordata > Chondrichthyes > Pristiophoridae > Pristiophorus > Pristiophorus japonicus. The sequence continues at coordinate 149,666,221 of NC_091977.1, read as the reverse complement.
GCAAGAGGTAGAATAAAAGGCTGACCACCACACCTGAGAGTCGCTCTGGAGCTGTATCAATAAAGGACTAAGGTCACAGCAGTTAGACCAACACCAGACTGTGTGGAGTCAGTGATTTGTGTGCTACATACACCACATTGGCGACAAGGAAGCGGACAAATTCCACACAACAATGGCTACTCTGGGCTCGCTAAAGGATTTTACCATGGGCAGTGATTGGAAGGCCTTTACGGAAAGGCTCGAGTACTACTTCACAGCAAACGACCTGACGGAGGACACGGACGCAATGAGAGATAAGCGTAAGGCGATATTGCTCTCCAGTTGTGGCGATGATGTTTACTGTCTCGTCAGGGATTTGCTGGCACCTGGGAGCGCCAGGGACAAGTCATACGAGGAGCTGACTGAACTCATTCGTGACCAGTTGAAACCGAAGGAGAGCATCCTCACGGCGAAATACAAATTTTACCATCACTGCAGACCCGAGGGCCAGGATGTCACCAAATATGCTGCGGACCTCAGGAGACTCGCGGCGCCGTGTGATTTTGGCGCACACCTTGACGAGGCGTTGCGGGACGTTTTCGTTATGGGGATTGGCCACGAGGGCCTCCTTCACAAGCTGTTCGCAACGGAACCCACAGTCACTCTGACAAAGGCCATCACCATCAGCCGGGCATATATGACCTCAACTTGCAGCACCAAGCAAATGATCCACACAGTCTCGCACCCGGCAGGATAGCGCCCACCACGGACAAAACTGCAGAACGTGGCTCTGCCTGGGGCAGAGAGCACGGACCTCGGGATCCTGGAACTCAGAGTCCGCTGAGGGGGGCCAATCGAGTAGCACCATGCTGGCGCTGCGGAGGAAGCGATGGGGCTCACCGTTGCAGGTTTGCGGAGTACACGTGCAATACCTGCCACACGAAAGGTCACCTTCAGCGTATGTGTAAAAGAAATCGGACTCACCATGTGGCTGAGGAGATGGGGGATGATCCACTGTTCAGCGAGGAGCAGGCAAAAGATGATGAGGTGTTGGGACTGTACACGTGCACCGACTATTCGCCCCCAATGATAAGGGAAGTAAAAATCAATGGAGTCCCTGTGAGTATGGAAGTGGACACGGGCTCGGGCCCATCGTTGATGAGTCGGAGAACTTTTGATAAACTGTGTATTAACCCAGCTGCACGACCCAAGCTGGTCCCGGTCACGGCGAAGCTGCGTAACTACACCAGGGAACTGATACCTGTTCTTGGCAGAGCGATGGTGCAGGTATCCCACGGAGACGAGACGCATGGTTTACCTTTGTGGGTCGTTGCAGGCGATGGGCCGACACTCCTCGGCCGGAGATGGATGGAGACGGTCCGTGGGAGCTGGGAAGACTTCACCACTCCACAGGCTGCTGCCCCCCGGGGTGCTGCCGTGCCCCGGGTCCCCAGAGAGCAGCGCCGACCGAGCTGGAGCTGCAGCCTCAATCCACCCACAGGCAAGCAGAGCAAGCCCCAGCCCTGGACCTCAAGCCACAGAGATCCTGCAGCCGTAGCCCCCACAGGCAAGCAGCCCAGCAGAGGCGGGCCTAGTGGAGGGGGGGGGAGGGGGCGGTGAGCCGGCGGGGCGCCGCGAGCAGGGTGCGAGGGATCCGGGATGGCCAGCGGATCGGAGGGGCCCACGCAGAGGAACAGTCGGGCGGCGGCAGCAGCTGGAGGTCGGCAGCCATGACGACCGCAGAGGGGGCCGCTACAGAGGCCGCAGGGGAGGCGGCAAGTGCGACGGCTAGAGAGGCCACGATGGCCGCAGGGGAGGCGGCTACGGGGGCCGCCGGAGAAGCGATGACGATGGTCGCAGGAGAGGCGGCAAGTCAGGTGGCAGCGGAGGGGAGTGGAGGCTGCAGTGGCGGAGGGCATCCGGAGCGGCGGAGAGCAAGATGGCGGCGGCCTCGTGTCCAGAGCAGCAGAGCATCAAAGATGGCGGTACCCAAGGAGAAGCCTCGTGGAATCCTGCTGCATCAAAGATGGCGCCTTAAAAAGGAAATGAGCTATGTTAATGTGAGATGACGGATTTATAATAAGAATTAATATTTTAATGCTGAATGGTCACTGTGTTTGTGTAAAATAAAGGATATGAGGCCTATAAAAGGCCGCGAGAGGCGTCGGAAGTTCGTTGGTGAGGCGTGAGTCCGGGGTCGGAGGCTTATAAAAGGCCGCGAGAGGCGTCGGGAGTTCGTTGGTGAGGCGTGAGTCCGGGGTCGGAGGCCTATAAAAGGCCACGAGAGGTGTCGGGAGTTCGTTGGTGAGGCGTGAATCCGGGGTCGGAGGCCTATAAAAGGCCGCGAGAGGCTTCGGGAGTTCGAGTAGGTAAAAAAAGGGATGAGGTCCTACGAAACTAATTTAAGGAGCTAGGAGCTAAATTAAAAAGTAGGACCTCAAAAGTAGTAATCTCGGGATTGCTACCAGTGCCACGTGCTAGTCAGAGTAGGAATCGCAGGATAGCGCAGATGAATACGTGGCTTGAGCAGCGGTGCAACAGGGAGGGATTCAAATTACTGGGGCATTGGAACCAGTTCTGGGGGAGGTGGGACCAGTACAAACTGGACGGTCTGCACCTGGGCAGGACCGGAACCAATGTCCTAGGGGGAGTGTTTGCTAGTGCTGTTGGGGAGGAGTTAAACTAATATTGCAGGGGGATGGGAACCTATGCAGGGAGACAGAGGGAGACAAAACGGAGGCAAAAGCAAAAGACAGAAAGGAGATGAGGAAAAGTGGAGGGCAGAGAAACCCAAGGCAAAGAACAAAAAGGGCCACTGTACAGCAAAATTCTAAAAGGACAAAGGGTGTTAAAAAAACAAGCCTGAAGGCTTTGTGTCTTAATGCAAGGAGTATCCGCAATAAGGTGGATGAATTACTGTGCAAATAGATGTTAACAAATATGATGTGATTGGGATTATGGAGACGTGGCTCCAGGATGATCAGGGCTGGGAACTCAACATCCAGGGGTATTCAACATTCAGGAAGGATAGAATAAAAGGAAAAGGAGGTGGGGTAGCATTGCTGGTTAAAGAGAAGATTAATGCAATAGTTAGGAAGGACATTAGCTTGGATGATGTGGAATCTATATGGGTAGAGCTGCAGAACACCAAAGGGCAAAAAACGTTAGTGGGAGTTGTGTACAGACCTCCAAACAGTAGTAGTGATGTTGGGGAGGGTATCAAACAGGAAATTAGGGGTGCATGCAATAAAGGTGCAGCAGTTATAATGGGTGACGTTAATATGCACATAGATTGGGCAAGCCAAACTGGAAGCAATACGGTGGAGGAGGATTTCCTGGAGTGCATAAGGGTTGGTTTTCTAGACCAATATGTCGAGGAACCAACTAGGGGGGAGGCCATCTTAGACTGGGTGTTGTGTAATGAGAGAGGATTAATTAGCAATCTCATTGTGCGAGGCTCCTTGGGGAAGAGTGACCATAATATGGTGGAATTCTGCATTAGGATGGAGAATGAAACAGTTAATTCAGAGACCATGGTCCAGAACTTAAAGAAGGGTAATTTTGAAGGTATGAGGCGTGAATTGGCTAGGATAGATTGGCGAATGATACTTAAGGGGTTGACTGTGGATGGGCAATGGCAGACATTTAGAGACCGCATGGATGAACTACAACAATTGTACATTCCTGTCTGGCGTAAAAATAAAAAAGGGAAGGTGGCTCAACCGTGGCTATCAAGGGAAATCAGGAATAGTATTAAAGCCAAGGAAGTGGCATACAAATTGGCCAGAAATAGCAGTGAACCTGGGGACTGGGAGAAATTTAGAACTCAGCAGAGGAGGACAAAGGGTTTGATTAGGGCAGGGAAAATGGAGTACGAGAAGAAGCTTGCAGGGAACATTAAGGCGGATTGCAAAAGTTTCTATAGGTATGTAAAGAGAAAAAGGTTAGTAAAGACAAACGTAGGTCCCCTGCAGTCAGAATCAGGGGAAGTCATAACTGGGAACAAAGAAATGGCAGACCAATTGAACAAGTACTTTCGTTCGGTATTCACTAAGGAGGACACCAACAACCTTCCGGATATAAAAGGGGTCAGAGGGTCTAGTAAGGAGGAGGAACTGAGGGAAATCCTTATTAGTCGGGAAATTGTGTTGGGGAAATTGATGGGATTGAAGGCCGATAAATCCCCAGGGCCTGATGGACTGCATCCCAGAGTACTTAAGGAGGTGGCCTTGGAAATAGTGGATGCATTGACAGTCATTTTCCAACATTCCATTGACTCTGGATCAGTTCCTATCGAGTGGACGGTAGCCAATGTAACGCCACTTTTTAAACAAGGAGGGAGAGAGAAAACAGGGAATTATAGACCGGTCAGCCTGACCTCAGTAGTGGGTAAAATGATGGAATCAATTATTAAGGATGTCATAGCAGTGCATTTGGAAAATGGTGACATGATAGGTCCAAGTCAGCATGGATTTGTGAAAGGGAAATCATGCTTGACAAACCTTCTGGAATTTTTTGAGGATGTTTCCAGTAAAGTGGACAAGGGAGAACCAGTTGATGTGGTATATTTGGACTTTCAGAAGGCTTTCGACAAGGTCCCACACAAGAGATTAATGTGCAAAGTTAAAGCACATGGGATTGGGGGTAGTGTGCTGACGTGGATTGAGAACTGGTTGTCAGACAGGAAGCAAAGAGTAGGAGTAAATGGGTACTTTTCAGAATGGCAGGCAGTGACTAGTGGGGTACCGCAAGGTTCTGTGCTGGGGCCCCAGCTGTTTACATTGTACATTAATGATTTAGACGTGGGGATTAAATGTAGTATCTCCAAATTTGCGGATGACACTAAGTTGGGTGGCAGTGTGAGCTGCGAGGAGGATGCTATGAGGCTGCAGAGTGACTTAGATAGAAACATAGAAAATAGATGCAGGAGTAGGCCATTCAGCCCTTCTAGCCTGCACCGCCATTCAATGAGTTCATGGCTGAACATGCACATCAGTAGGTTAGGTGAGTGGGCAAATGCATGGCAGATGAAGTATAATGTGGATAAATGTGAGGTTATCCACTTTGGTGGTAAAAACAGAGAGACAGACTATTATCTGAATGGTGACAGATTAGGAAAAGGGGAGGTGCAAAGAGACCTGGGTGTCATGGTACATCAGTCATTGAAGGTTGGCATGCAGGTACAGCAGGCGGTTAAGAAAGCAAATGGCATGTTGGCCTTCATAGCGAGGGGATTTGAGTACAGGGGCAGGGAGGTGTTGCTACAGTTGTACAGGGCCTTGGTGAGGCCACACCTGGAGTATTGTGTACAGTTTTGGTCTCCTAACTTGAGGAAGGACATTCTTGCTTTTGAGGGAGTGCAGCGAAGATTCACCAGACTGATTCCCGGGATGGTGGGACTGACCTATCAAGAAAGACTGGATCAACTGGGCTTGTATTCACTGGAGTTCAGAAGAATGAGAGGGGACCTCATAGAAACGTTTAAAATTCTGATGGGTTCAGACAGGTTAGATGCAGGAAGAATGTTCCCAATGTTGGGGAAGTCCAGAACCAGGGGTCACAGTCTAAGGATAAGGGGTAAGCCATTTAGGACCGAGATGAGGAGAAACTTCTTCACCCAGAGAGTGGTGAACCTGTGGAATTCTCTACCACAGAAAGTAGTTGAGGCCAATTCACTAAATATATTCAAAAGGGAGTTAGATGAAGTCCTTACTACTCGGGGGATCAAGGGGTATGGCGAGAAAGCAGGAAGGGGGTACTGAAGTTGCATGTTCAGCCATGAACTCATTGAATGGCGGTGCAGGCTAGAAGGGCTGAATGGCCTGCTCCTGCACCTATTTTCTATGTTTCTATGTTTTCTATGTACAATTAATGATAAGAGCTAATAAGGAAATCAGGGATCCGTTACCAGTTAATAACTATTTAATGTAACTGCTCAGTGTACCCGCAACCCGTTGGCGCAACATCTGTACCAGATAACATGTCCCATATAAATGCACTGTCAATGCATACCTGCCTTCCGTTGGACAAACAAGGTCGAGATCCCGGCAACGGCTTCGGGACTGCGGGGGGGAAGTGAGATGTTATGTATCGATGTGTGTATCGTCCTGCATCCTGGGGGGGGAAGTGAGATGTTATATATCGATGTGTGTATCGTCCTGCATCCTGGGGGGGGAAGTGAGATGTTATATATCGATGTGTGTATCGTCCTGGTACCTTAAATGTATAATAAGCACAATGGTACACCACAGAGGGCGCTGTGGTGGGAGACCTGAAAGTACTTGCAAGAGGCAGTATAAAAGGCTGACCACCACACCTGAGAGTCGCTCTGGAGCTGTTCAATAAAGGACGAAGGTCACAGCAGTTAGATTAACACCAGACCGTGTGGAGTCAGTGATTTGTGTGCTACGTACACCACAGTAATGATGAAAACGATAGCCAGATCCCACATGTGGTGGCCCAGTATCGATGCGGACTTAGAGTCCTGCGTGCACAGATGTAACACATGCTCGCAGTTAAGCAATGCACCCAGGGAGGCACTACTAAGTTTATGGTCTTGGCCTTCCAAACCGTGGTCCAGGGTCCATGTCGACTATGCAGGCCCGTTTTGGGTAAAATGTTCCTTGTGGTTGTAGATGTGTACTCCAAATGGATTGAATGTGTGATAATATCGGCAAGCATGTCCACTGCCACCACGGAAAGCCTGTGGGCCATGTTTGCCATGCATGGGCTACCTGATGACCTTGTGAGCGACAATAGGCCATGTTTTACCAGTGCCGAGTTCAAAGAGTTCATAGAAACATAGAAAATAGGTGCAGGAATAGACCATTCGGCCCTTCGAGCCTGCACCGCCATTCAATGAGTTCATGGCTGAACATGCAACTTCAGTACCCTATCCTGCTTTCTCGCCATACCCCTTGATCCCCCTAGTAGTAAGGACTACATCTAACTCCTTTTTGAATATATTTAGACAATTGGCCTCAACAACTTTCTGTGGTCGAGAATTCCACAGGTTCACCACTCTCTGGGTGAAGACGTTTCTCCTCATCTCGGTCCTAAATGGCTTACCCCTTATCCTTAGACTGTGACCCCTGGTTCTGGACTTCCCCAACATTGGGAACATTCTTCCTGCATCTAACCTGTCTAAACCCGTCAGAATTTTAAACGTTTCTATGAGGTCCCCTCTCATTCTTCTGAACTCCAGTGAATACAAGCCCAGTTGATCCAGTCTTTCTTGATATGTCAGTCCCGCCATCCCGGGAATCACCAACTTCGCTGCACTCCCTCAAAAGCAAGAATGTCCTTCCTCAAGTTAGGAGACCAAAACTGTACACAATACTCCAGGTGTGGCCTCACCAAGGCCCTGTACAACTGTAGCAACACCTCCCTGCCCCTGTACTCAAATCCCCTCGCTATGAAGGCCAACATGCCATTTGCTTTCTTAACCGCCTGCTGTACCTGCATGCCAACCTTCAATGACTGATGTACCATGACACCCAGGTCTCGTTGCACCTCCCCTTTTCCTAATCTGTCACCATTCAGATAATAGTCTGTCTCTCTGTTTTTACCACCAAAGTGGATAACCTCACATTTATCCACATTATACTTCATCTGCCATGCATTTGCCCACTCACCTAACCTATTCAAGTCACTCTGCAGCCTCATAGCATCCTCCTCGTAGCTCACACTACCACCCAACTTAGTGTCATCCGCAAATTTGGAGATACTACGTCTAAATTATTAATGTACAATGTAAACAGCTGGGGCCCCAGCACAGAACCTTACGGTATCCCACTAGTCACTGCCTGCCATTCTGAAAAGTACCCATTTACTCCTACTCTTTGCTTCCTGTCTGCCCAGCAGTTCTCAATCCACGTCAGCACACTACCCCCAATCCCATGTGCTTTAACTTTGCACATTAATCTCTTGTGTGGGACCTTGTCGAAAGCCTTCTGAAAGTCCAAATACACCACATCAACTGGTTCTCCCTTGTCCACTCTACTGGAAACATCCTCAAAAAATTCCAGAAGATTTGTCAAGCATGACCCGTAACAGAATCAAACATGTTAAATGCCACGTTCAAACCAGCATCCAATGGTCAGGCAGAGAGAGCAGTATAAGCTATCAAGCAAGGCTTGAAGAGGGTAACTGAAGGGTCACTGCAGACGCGTCTATCCCGAGTCCTGCTTAGCTACGGCACAAGACCCCACTCGCTACTGGGATTCCACCTGCTGAACTGCTCATGAAAAGGGCACTTAAGACAAGGCTCTCGTTAGTTCACCCTGATCTACATGAACAGGTAGCGAGCAGGTGGCTTCAACAAAGTACATATCATGATAGCGCAAATGTGTCACGCGAAATTGAAATCAATGATCCTGTATTTGTACTGAATTATGGACAAGGACCCAAGTGGCTTCCCGGCCCTATTGTGGCCAAAGAGGGGGAGCAGGGTGTTTCGGGACTTCAAAAGGACTCATTCACTGGAAACACTTGGACCAAATAAAACTCAGATTCACGGACCATTCTGAGCAACCCACCTTAGATCCTACCTTCTTTGACCCCCCAACATACACACCAGTGGCAACCGACACCGCGGTTGGCCACGAAGCAGAACCCATCACCCGCCGCAGCCCAGCAGGACTCACCACACCAGGCAGCCCAACAAGGCCAGCTGCACAGCAGCCCAGCGAGGGCCCAAAAAACGATTCATCAAAATCAGCATTTGCACCGAGACGATCAACCAGGGAAAGAAAGGCCATAGATTGACTCACCTTTTAAATAGTTACACTGTTGACTTTGGGGGGAAGGGAGGGGGGGGAGCAGGAGTGTTGTTATGTATATAAACTTGTATATACCTTGTACAGCAACCAGAGGGCTCATCCCCTGGAGTCCCAAAGGATCCCACAATCCCTTGAGAGTGCAGGTATTTAAAGAGGCTGAGAGGCACTCTGGAGACTTGCAATAAAAGACTTCGGTCACACTTTACTTTGAGCTCACAGTATCCAGTCAGACTCTTTATTAATATAAACAGGAGGGAGTTACACAGTGATGTTCCCTGGGGGTCGGTATTGGGACCACTGCTTTTTTTGATATATATTAATGACCTGGACCTGGGTATACAGGGCATAATTTCAAAGTTTGCAGATGACATGAAACTTGGAAATATAGTAAAAAATGAGGAGGATAGTAACAGACTACAGGAGGATATAGACAGACTGGTGAAATCGGCAAGTGCATAGCAGGTGAAATTTAACGCAAAGAAGTGTCAAGTGATACATTGTGGTAGGAAGAATGAGGAGAGGCAATATAAACTCAATGATACAATTTTAAAGGGGGTGCAGGAACAGAGAGACCTGGGGGTATATGTGGAAAAATCTTTGAAGGTGGCAGGGCAAGTTGAGAAGGCTGTTAAAAAAGCATATGGGATCCGTGGCTTTATTAATAGAGGCACAGAGTCCAAAAGCAAGGAAGTTATGCTAAACCTTTATAAAATACTGTTTAGGTTTCAGCTGGAGTATTGTGTTCAATTTTAGGCACCACATTTTAAGAAGGGTATCAAGGCCATAGAGATGGTGCAGAAGAGATGCGGGACTTCAGTTTTTTATGTGGAGAGACTGGAGAAGCTGGGGTTGTTCTCCTTAGAACAGAGAAGGTTAAGAGATTTAATAGAGGTGTTCAAAATTATGAATGGTTTTGATAAAGTAAATAAGGAGAAATTGTTTCCAGTTGCAGAAAGGTCAGTAACCAAAGAACACAGGTTTAAAGTGAGTGGCAAAAGAACCAGAGGTGATGTGTGGAAACCTTTTTTTTTTAAACACAGCGAGTTGTTGTGATGTGGAATGCACTGCCTGAAAGGGTGGTGGAAGCAGATTTAATAGTATCTTTCGAAAGGGAATTGGATAAATACTTGAAGGAATGAGGAAGGGAGTGGGACTAATTGGTTATCTTTACCACAGGCATGATGGGCCATATGGTCTCCTGTGTTGTATCATTCCATGATTCTAATATTCCCTATAATGTAATTGATGGAAGATTGGACATAGCTTCAGCTTAAGTCGTGACAATTTCATGTTGCACTGCAGTTTGATTGAAATTGATTATCATATATTATACATCAGACCATTGGGTTTCAGTTTTCATAGAAAAACAAATTACATTTCAGAATGTGATCCCAAAACACTATTACCAATTTTGAAATCCACTGTAATAAAATGAAATTAACATACCCTGTTGCCTGAAGCATGCCTTGGCTTTGTTAAGGGTTATTTTTAAGTTTTATGCTTTTTTTGATTATCGTTTTTTTTGAAGCAGGCTGACAACTTTTCTGCGTTTTCAAGGTGGGTTTGTATATTTCCTTCCGCCTCCCGGACTAAAGGTGACACTTCTTGGGGGAATTTAATTTTCAGGGACCAGCTGCTTGGAGTTTGGCGGAAGTAGCGTTGTTTTGGAGATTGACAGCCCGCCATCCAATGAGAGCTGGGGGCTGGGGAGGTCTGACCAATCAGCGCGGTGCAGAGGCCGACCTTCTGCATTTAGGCCGCCTGTCTGAGCGGAGCAGCGGCAGGGGCAATATGGTGTACATGGACAAGAGCCACGCCGATAAAGAGAGGTACACCCAGTGTGTCGGCGGCTTCTTGGGGGAGGTATGGGGATCCATGCTGCCACGCACCATAGTTTTACTGACAAGTCCTTGAATGATGTCTGTTTATTGATCACGTATTGCACATGCTGCTGTCTTGGGAATCAGGAAAGTACAGAGCAAATAGAATATTGATTAATCCCCTAAATATAGAATTGTATTATCTGAAAGTATTATCCTGTGTTGGAAAAGACAAGTGACTGGAAAACTGGCCACTGCTGTAGGCCATATAAAAGTGTATGAATACAGGTTTATATATTGAATAACTACTATTTAGCAGAAACAATTAAATAAGTGTTGTTTATGACTGTACAGCTTGGAGGAAAAGAAATCCAGACATTTATGGTGGAAATCGGTTAAAAATCAATTTAATCATACCCAGAGATGATGATGGAATCAGTGGAGGAGTTACATAACTCAGTCTCTGCTGTTACAATAATGTAAATTCCTCTAGAGTATTGGAGATGATTTTTGTGATAACCTAGGGAAATATGTTTTGAGGCGGGTTCAAAATCTAAATAAACCTTTTTGTCTTTGAAGATTTATTTGCATATATCCAGCATATATAAACAGCAAAAAGACTATAGCAGAAGGAAGAAGAATACCAGTAGAAAAGGTGAGATTAAGGAAGACTTCTGGTAGCTGCATTTTTGGATATATTGCATTCCCTGATAATTGCCGAATGTGTACTGAAGATAAAGCCCAAACAACCATGACTGCGGCATGGCCCTTATCTCCAAGTTGTACTTTGGCCTCTTCCCTACTCCTCCAGCTCCTTCTCCTCCTTTGAGCATCTTGTCTTTTTCCATTCCTCTTGCCTTTTTATTTAAGTTTGCTCTAGCATTCCCCAAGTCTCACATTGACTCCCATCTCCATATGTCCTTAGTTTCTCCTCCTTTAGCCTCTGCAGCACGCAACTCCTTATCGTGGGTGATTCCATTTTTCAATTTACTCCCCTTGCTCAGATTATTCCTCTCAATTCACTGTCTTTAACGATGCAATCTTCTTTTAACTGCTCTCCTCCATTGTCCAGCTCTGTGCGACTGCCCTTGCATGGTTGCATTCACATGTTTTTAATAAAGTCCTACATAATTGGAAATTGTTGTATCAGTTATAATAACTGTTTGTTTCTGTAAAGGCTGTTGAAAACCCAACATTTGGAGAAATTCGCGATGTTTGTGCAGCAGCAGGACTAATGGTGATTGTAGAGGTATTAGCATTAAACATAATAAATATCACTTGCTGATTATTGAACATTTCATTAAAGTTGCTGATTTTTTTCCCCCACATACCCATTAGTATACCTTTTACACTGTTTTTTCAGAATAAACTATACCCACGTGAGTGGAACAGAGATGTACAATTCAGAGGCAGAATACGCGTTCAATTGAAAAATGAAGATGGTTCCTTCTGTTTAGAGCAGTTTCCCACACGTAAGTAACTGAATCTGCTCAAATGTACATGTGTCTTGTGCACGAGATGATTTTTACTTTTCCTGAACAATGTCTATAACCCTGTGCACTTTACTTTTTTCAAAGCAATTAATGTAATTCCATCCATATCATAAACCATACTTTTGTTAATGGTACTAAGGTTTGACAAAGTATCACATAATAGACTTGTTAGCAAAATTAAAGCCCACAGGATTAAAGGGGCAGTGGCAGTGTGGATAAGAATTTGGCTAAGGGACATAAAGCAGAGAGTAGTGATGAACGGTTGTTTTTCAGATTGGAGGGAAGTATACGGTGATGTCCCCTGGGGGTCGGTATTAGGACCACTGCTCTTTTTGATATATATTAATGACCTGGACTTGGGTATAGATGGCATAATTTCAAAGTTTGAAGATGACACAAAACTTGGAAATGTAGTAAACAGTGAGGAGGATAGTAACAGACTTTAGGAGGATGTGGACAGACTGGTGAAATGGGCAGACAGGCATTTCAATGTAGAGAAATGTGAAGTGATACAATTTGGTAGAAATGATGAGTGGCAATAGAAACTAAATGGTACAATTTTAAAGGGGATGCAGGAACAGAGACCTGGGGTGTATGTACGCAAATCTTTGAAGATGGCAGTACAAGTTGAAAAAACTTTTTAAAAATGCATAAGGGATCCTTGGCTTTATTAATTGAGGCATAGAGTACAAAAGCAAGAAAGTTAGGCTAAACCTTTATAAAATAGGCCTCAGCTGTAGTATTGTGTTCAATTTTGGGCACCATGCTTTAGGAAGGATTTCAAGGCCTTAAAGAGTGTGCAGGAGAGATTTACTAGAATGGTACCAGGGTTGAGGGGCTTCAGTTATGTGGAGAAGCTGGAGTTGTTCTCCTTCCAGGAGAGAAGGTTAAGAAGGAAATTTGATAGTTGTTCAAACTCATGAGCGGTTTTGGTGGAGTAAATAAGCAGATACTGTTTCCAGTGGCAGAAGGGTCGGTAACCAGGACACAGATTTAAGGTGATTGGCAAAAGAACCAGAAGAGACATGGGGAAATCTTTTTATGTACGACTTGTGATCTGGAATGCACAGCCTGAAACGGTGGTGGAAACAGATTCAGTAGTAACTTTCCAAAGGGAATTTGATAAATTCCTGCAGGGAAAATATTTACAGGGCTTTGGAGAAAGATCAGGGTGTGCAATTAATTGGATATCTCTACCAAAGAGGCAATACAGTCACAATGGGCCAAATGGCCTCCTCCTGTGCTGTATCATTCTATGATTCTTTAAGATTTTGGTGTTAGTACATGTGTTGCATTGTTATGTGGTAAGATTTATTTGGCATAAAATACCTCTACTAGTCACATCATACCGCTTGAGCAGTGTGTGAAACTGATTTTTCAAATAACTTGTATTTATATAGAACATTTAACGTAGTAAAACCTCCCAAGGCACTTCATAGGAGAGTTGTGAAACAAATTTTCACACCGAACCACATAAGGAGAAATTAGGGTAGATAGACGGAGAGGTTTACGGAGGGAATTCCAGAGCTTGGGGCCTAGGCAGCTGAAGGCACACCACCAATGGTTGAACGATTAAAATAATGGATGCTCAAATAATGTATTGCATAAACTTAAACTGCTGAATAAACATAAGACAACAAACCAATAAACTTTCTGAATCCAGTTGTACAGGAGGCAGGCAGAATAGTGTGAAGATTCTGCTTGACATATGTACGCTGATACTAGTAGCTTTCCTTATTTGGACATCAGCAATGATCTTACAACTTGTACAGTGGTGGGTTGTATTCATTTTAAATGGAAACCCCTCTGTCTTGTGACACCGATTTATCTGTTTTGTTCTCTAGTTTGTGATACGAGACACACAGAAATTACAATATGGACACAGGCCATTCGACCCAATCAGTCTGTTCATGTTTATCTTCCCCCATGAGCAGTAGTCCTAATCCTATGTGCCCACTCTGTTCCTATATCCCTTTATTCCTGTTGCCATCAACCTCCTATCTACCCTATTCTCAAATGTTGATATGGTTTCTACTTCAATCACTGAGTCAGTGCATTCCACAGCCTTACATGATTCCACTTGCCTTGTTTTTTTTAATCTTGAAATTGACAAACATTTAATAATCAGGTGTTATAGCAGCAAAACCCTCCCTCCCTATTGGGAACAACAAAATCTTGTAAACTGTGGAGGCTTGCCCAATAGCTGTTATCAATCCAAGAGACTGATATAAGACTGACTTCATTCTTCAAACACAAAATGTGTCTTTGGCTGCTTAACTTGGAGTATGTATACAGTGTTGAAATAATATCTGTTCAGAAGATTTGCAAATTATTGAAAGCTTTCTTTGCCTTTTATGTTCATTAATTTCATGAGACCATGTGCTGTACTGATGGGACCATAATAGGATGACTTGTGCATTTTGACATTGCTTACTTTAACATTAAGGACCATAATATAAAATTGGGCAAATGCAATTTTAAGATTGCTTCAAAAGCAGAAAATTCTAAAACGACACAGCAGGCAATTAGCAGGTCAATGTTGTGAGTATAGTTCTTCATCAGAACTGATAGACAAACAAGTCTCCCAGTTGGGAGTGTGGGATGGAGGGGAGAAATGACCAATATTGCAATCACAGGAACAAAGTTAATGGGTTGAATAACCTGCAAACTGCTTAAAATAAAGGCGGGAAACATGATTTAAATGAGCATCTCCATGAAGCAATTGAAAGACTTAAAAAAAAAAAAACATGAAAATTGCGAACCGAAAAGCCTTGGGAGACAGGACCACACACAAAAATGACCAGCAAATAGGAGAAATTGGAGGGAGAAAAAATATCTGAAGATATATCGGAAGTAAGACATGAAAATGGAAAATTATGGAAATGTACTGTAGACCCTGACAAGAGACCAACTTCCAAATTCAAAGGCCCCAAGTTTCGACATGATTTGCTCCTGATTTTTACGAGCAACTGGTGTAGAACGGAGTATCTTAGAAATTGGAATTCTCGTCATTTAGTTTGCTCCAGTTCTAGTCAGTTAGAACAGTTTCACTTTGGAACAGAATTTTTTTTTCAAAAGGGGGCGTGTCCGGCCACTTGCGCCTGTTTTCAAAGTTTCGTCAGTGAAAACTTACTCCAAACTAACTTAGAATGGAGTAAGTGAAGATTTTTGCACACTCGAAAAAAACCTTGTCTACACTTTAGAAAATCAGACGTAGGTTACAAATCAGGCGTAGGGAATGGGTGGGGGGGGGGGGGGGTTTAAAGGGAAGTTTACAAACATTAAACACTTCAGTTTTACAAATAAAGAGATATCATCAATAATAAATGATAAATACATCAATAAATCAAAAAAAAATTAATAGTTAAAAAAAAAAATCAATAAATAAAACATTTTCTACTTACCGACTGCAGCACCGGGAGCCCTCCAACAGCGTGCTGGGATGCCCCTCCCCCCGAGTGTGTCTCTATTTCTCTGTCTGTCTGTGTGTGTCTCTCATTCTCTGTCTGCCAGTGTCTGTGTTTCTGACAGCGAGGTGGGGGGGAGGAGAAGGGGAAGGGATAGGGGAGGGGATGGGATGGGGAGGGGGGAGGGGAAAGGAGATGGGGGGAGGGGAGAGGGGGTGGAGGGAGGCTGAACGGGCCGGGCCCGAGACTTCGGGCAGGGCCCATCCCCAACACCAGATTTACAGGTAGATGGCATTGGGTCGGGTCGGGGGGGGGTGGTGGGAGGTCAGTTCGGGTCGGGAGAGGGAGGTCAGGTCGGGGGGAGGGAGGTCAGGTCGGATCCAGTCCGGGTCCGGAGGCGGGGGGGGGAGCGGGAGTCGGGTCCGGCCCAGGGGCGGTGGGGTGGAAGAGGGTGTCGTGTCCGGTCCGGAGGCGGGAAGCGGGAGTCGAGTCTGGTCGGGAGGAAGCAGGAGCTGAGCGTGGGAGGAGCCTTACTCACGCAGCCCCAGTGAGGCCATTCGGCCAGGGCTAGGGGCTGCGTGCTTTGGGTCCCTCCCACACAGTTTTGGGTGCCTGGAGCTACTGCACATGCGCGCCCACTGTAGCGCGCATGTGCAGAGGTCCCGGCACTGTTTTCAGCGCAGGGACCTGGCTCCGCCCCCTACTGCTCGTGCTACATTGCGCCGAGCGGCAAACGACCTGTAGGGAGCTGGAGAATCTGGAGGGTTTTTTTAGGCGCACTTTGTGGCGCGAAAAATGGTCGTCCAGGTCGGGACTGCGCCGTTCTAGGCGCGGCTCAAAACTTGGGCCCAAAATAGCTCCACTCTGAATATGCTCCAGTAGTTTTAAAAGTGTCCTTCAATGTGCTAAATGATGCCAAAATGTAGTAATCAAAACTCTTTGAAACTCCTCTTCAAATGGACTTTCAACCTGATTAATAACAATTCACTATAAACTAGTAGATCTCCTGGGGCATTGCTACCATCAGTATTCCAGGGCCTGAAGCATGGTTTCTGCTGTTTTGAGATCTGTCTTTAACCATTATGACCACCATAGACAATCCCTTGAAATCGAGGGAAGATTTGCTTCCACTCTAAAAGTGAGTTCTCGGGTAACTGTACAGTCCAATACAGGAATTAGTCTCTGTCACAGATGGGACAGACAGTGGTTGAAGGAAAGGGTGGGTTGGGAGTCTGGTTTGCCGCATGCTCCTTCCGCTGTCAACTCTTGATTTCTGCATGCTCTCGGCGATGAGACTCAAGGTGCTCAACACCCTCCCGGATGCTCTTCCTCCACTTAGGGCGGTCTTGAGTCAGGGATTCCCAGGTGCCAGTGGGGATGTTGCACTTTATCAAGGAGGTTTTGAGGGTGCCCTTGGATCGTTTCCTCTGCCCACCTGGGGCTCGCTTGCTGTGTCGGAGTTCAGAGTAGAGTGCTTGCTTTAGGAGTCTCGTGTCGGGCATGCGAACAATGTGGCCCGCCCAATGGAATTACTTGAATTAAATAAGTTATTACAGTCACATACTTGTTATTAGTTCCTTTTTATTATTGGCATGCTCAACATATTCCCAAAAACTTTCACACGAAATCTTCAGTTTAGTCCTGTTTGGAAATGCTTATCCTCCTATACTGGATCCAGGGAGTGGAGCGTGGGGCACAGAATTAGGAAGAGTTGCAGTGGGGCTGAGGAAATTAAAATACATTGTCACTTCTTCGAAAGTCAGATCTACATAGCTGCGGGAATGGATGAGACCTAAATTTAGGCAGAAAAGTCCTAAAGTGCTACGATCATGTACGGGGAAAAATGAATAAAATTGGTTATACCTATATCAGGAAATGGGTTGTTAGTGATGGCTTCTGATCTGGAGAAGCTATATGCATCTAAGTGAAGGAAATAGTTGGCTGATTACCAGTGACCAATTAGCTTGGTTGGGGGAGGAAAGGGACATCATACCATGCTGGAGAGGAGGACAGGGGCACCAAACTCTTTTATTTTTTTTCCAATATTTTAGTCGACTATCTCTAGTGTTAGTGAAAGATGTTTCTATTGAATCTCCAGAAGAGTTTATTGGTACTGAAAACAGAACAGTGCAAACTAATAGGCTCTTTAAAAATCGCTATAGTAAATCTTTTAAGAAATTGCTATTTTTTTTTTCTCTCCCTCTTTCCCCCCCCCCCCCCCCCCCCCCCTCCCAGGTAAATCAGTAATGTTGTATGTAGCAGAAATGATTCCAAAACTGAAAACCAGGACCCAAAAGGCTGGAGGAGGTGATCAGAATGCACAACCAGGTGAGGGTGGCAAGAAGAGCAAGAAGAAGAAGAAGAAGTGATTCTATTGCTAATGCTGACTTTAGTTATATTTATTTTGAAATCATTCCTGTATAATAAACCCATTGAGCATTCTGGGTTTTTTTTGGTCTGTAATGTAGGACAAAATTGGCACCATCTTTTCTTTAAATTTAGTAATCTAAGTAGCGGGAGGAAAGAAATTCAAAACATTGCAATTTCTTTAGATTAAATTAGGAACATTTTCAGGTTTTCAAAATCGTGCCCTGCTGCAGTCATTATATTGTCGCACTGCATGTCTGGATGGAAGTTGGTATCTCTTAATAAAATGAGTATAACTCATATATTCTATATCTTTTGGACAGAATTAATGGTTATGCTATATATGTCTCTAAAACTGCTAATCCATTTTTGAATGTAAGTGCTTTCCATATTTTTGAGTGTTCAACAGAATGGAGCTTTAAAAAGTGGAAACTGAACAGTTGAAGTCTAAATTTAACAGCCCTACTTTTAGGGGGAGATCAATATCAGTTTAAAAAGACAGAAGTGTGGCATTTAAAGTAAGAATTTATCAAAACATGAAACTGCAAAGGATGTCATTCACTAGCTGTAAAGCATGCTAAAGCTGCCTGACCGGTTTCTCGCTTAAAAATAAATTTATGTTCTTTGTTTACCTGAATGTAATGAAAATAAATAGTTCTGTTTTCAATTGCAATTTTTTCTTAGTTGCCGAAACCTCACTGATATTTAAGTGCAAGATTGAAAATGCACTTGGGAACATGGGAAAGTACAGGATCGGAAAGGACCACATGTCTGTTGGGCCAGTCCCAAAAAACGATGACTTTCATTTGCCCATTCCCTCAGTCATCCAGTTCAGCCCCAAATATTTCCACACTATCTGCTTCTACATATTCATTGGCCTTTTTGTAAATTGTCTGTGAACCTTCTTGCTTCTATGCGTGAGTTAACATCCCTAATTCTAAAGTTTGTGGTAAGCTGGAACATAATACTGTGGTTCAATTTATTTATGCCCTGAAGAATATTGAAAATCTATTTCCCCTAGCCTTCTACCTCTCAAACTATCCCAGGTTTTTCAACCCCTCCTCATAGCTCAGATCCTCCTTCTTAGGCAGTCCCGCAGAGTCGAGGATGACTTGCTCCCACACTAATATTGAGTTCTACGGTGACTAATAAATCCTATGCGAGATCGGGAAATGGTGTTAGGGAGATTGAAGACCGATAAATCCCTGGGGCCTGGTGGTCTGCATCCCAGAGTACTTAAGCTAAGTAGCCCTAGAAATAGTGGATGCATTGGTGGTCATTTTCCAACAGTCTATTGACTCTGGATCGGTTCCTATGGACTGGAGGGTAGCTAATGTAACACCACTTTTAAGACAGGAAGGAGAGAGAAAGCCTGACATCAGTAGTGGGGAAAATGTTAGAATCAATTATTAAAGATGAAATAGCAGCACATTTGGAAAACAGTGACAGGATTGGTCCCAGTCAGCATGGATTTATGAAGGGAAATCCTGCTTGACAAATCTTCTAGAATTTTTTGAGGATGTAACTGGTAGAGTGGACAAGGGAGAACCAGTGGATGTGGTGTATTTGGACTTTCAAAAGACTTTTGACAAGATCCTACACGAGATTGGTGTGCAAAATTAAAGCACATAGTATTGGGGGTAATGTACTGACGTGGATAGAGAACTGGTTGGCAGACAGGAAGCAGAGAGTCGGGATAAACAGATCCTTTTCAGAATGGCAGGCAGTGACTAGTGGGGTACCGCAGGGTTCAGTGCTGGGACCCCAGCTATTTACAATATACATTTAATGATTTGGATGAGGGAATTGAGTGTAATATTTCCAAGTTTGCAGATGACACTAAACTGGGTGGCAGTGTGAGCTGTGAGGAGGACGCTAAAAGGCTGCAGGATGACTTGGACAGGTTAGGTGAGTGGGCAAACGCATGGCAGATGCAGTATAATGTAGATAAATATGAAGTTATCCACTTTGGTGGCAAAAACACGAAGGCAGAATATTATCTGAATTGCGGCAGATTAGGAAAAGGGGAGGTGCAGCGAGACCTGGGTGTCATGGTACATCAGTCATTGAAAGTTGGCATGCAGGTTCAGCAGGCGGTGAAAAAGGAAAATGGTATGTTGGCCTTCATAGCTAGGGGATTTGAATATAGGAGCAGGGAGGTCTTACTGCAGTTGTGCAGGGCCTTGGTGAGGCCTCACTTGGAATATTGTGTTCAGTTTTCGTCTCCTAATCTGAGGAAGAACGTTCTTGCTATTGAGGGAGTGCAGCGAAGGTTCACCAGACTGATTCCCGCGATGGCAGGACTGACATATGAGGAGAGACTGGATCAACTGGGCCTATATTCGCTGGAGTTTAGAAGGATGAGAGGGGATCTCATAGAAACATATAAAATTCTGACTGGACAGGTTAGATGCAGGAAGAATGTTCCCGATGTTGGGGAAGTCCAGAACCAGGGGACATAGTCTAAGCATAAGGGGTAAGCCATTTAGGACTGAGATGAGGAGAAACTTCTTCACCCAGAGAGTTGTTAACCTGTGGAATTCCCTACCGCAGAGAGTTGTTGATGCCAGTTCATTGGATATATTTAAGGGGGAGTTAGATGTGGCCCTTATGGCTAAAATGGATCAAGGGGTATGGAGAGAAAGCAGGAAAGGGGTACTGAGGTGAATGATCAGCTATGATCTTATTGAATGGTGGTGCAGGCTCGAAGGGCCGAATAGCCTACTCCTGCACTTATTTTCTATGTTTCTATTTTCTATGTTACAGACTCTGCCACAGGTGGGGCAGATGGTGGTTGAAGGGACGGATGGGTGGGGTGCTTGGTTTGTCGTACGCTCCTTCCACTGTTTGTACTTGACTTCCGTGTGCTCCCGATGAAGAAACTCTAAGTGTTTGACCCTTCTCGAATGCTTCTCCTTCATTTTGAGTGGTCTTGGGCTAGGGATTCCTAAGAATCAATGGGGATGTTACATTTTTTTTCAAGGAGGCTTTGAGGACGTCCTTGAAGCGTTTTCTCTGCCTCCTGGAACTCGCTTATCGTGACAGAGCTCGGAGTAGAGTTCTTGTTTCAGGAGTCTTGTATTAGGCATGTGGACAATGTGGTCCGTCCATCGGAGCTGGTTGAGCATAATCAATGCCTCGATGTTGGCCTGAGAGAGAACACGGACGTTGGTACCCCTATCCTGCCAATGGATTTGCAGGATTTTGTGGAGGCAGCGTTGGTGGTACTTCTCCAGTGCTTTGTGCCTACTGTACGTTGTCCATGTCTCTGAGGCATACAGGAGGGTGGGCATTACTGCTGCTCTGCAGACCATGAGCTTGGTGCTGGGTTTGAGGTCTTGGTCTTCAAACACTCTTTTCCTCCGGCGGCCAAAGGCTGCACTGGCTCACTGAAGCCAGGGTGTTGGATTTCGTCATCGATATCTGTCCTCGCTGACCGAAGGCTCTCAAAGTATGTGAAGTGGTCTACGCTGTCCAAGGTCTCGTCATGGATCTTGATAATCGGGGGGGGGGGCAGTACAGTGTGATGGGGGCAGGTTGGTCGAGAACTTTTGCCTTATGGATGCTTAATGTAAGGCCCAGTTTCTTGTACGCTTCAGTGAAGGAATCAACGATGGTTTGGAGTTCGGCCTCCAAGTGTGCACAAACGCACATGTTGTCTACATACTGTAATTCAATGACAGATTGGAACAACCTTGGATCTGGACTGGAGGCAACAGAAATTGAACAATTTCCTGTTGATCCTGAAGATTAGTTCCACTCCGGCAGGGAGCTTGTTAAAGGTGAGGTGAACTATTGCAACGAGAAAGTTTGAGAAGAGCTCATACATTAAGCTAGATATCTGTTTTGGGGCCCTTTTCTGCACGATCTGGATATCCTTGATGTAGTAGTGACTGGAATTATTGTACACAGTACTCCAGGTGTGGCCATACCAGTGCCTTGCAGAAACTCGTCATCTGCTGGAATTTGTACTCCATAACTCTGACAAAATATCCCCAGCTTTCGAACATATGAAAAATGATGGACAGGTAAAGACCATCTGGTCCATCAAGCCTGTCCCACACAATTGCGATACCTTGTGTATCACAACATATACACTCCACCCGAAACCATGTGATGATCTGGGAGAGGCAAAAAAAACATTAAAAACCCAGGCCAATTTGGGGGAAAATATCTGGGAAATTCCTCTCCGACCCATCTCGGTGAGCAAAATTAGTCCAGGATATCACTGGCCATTAAATTCCCTGCAGTACCTACCTTCTATAAGAGGTAATCTCTGCCACAGCCAGAAACAAATCCAGCTTTTGCTTTAAGGAATTCAGTGAATCTGCATCCACCACATGAAATGCCAGCTTGTTCCAGAGGTCGACTATTCTCTGGAAAAGAACCACCTCCTGACATCTAACCTTGATCTAGCCTTATACAACTTATATTTGTGCTCCCTAGTCCTGCCCAACCTATTTAATTGAAATAAACTGCAGCTGGAACACTGTCTATTTCCTTCATTATCTTATAAACCTCAAATCATATTCCCCCTAACTCTAAGATATAAAGTCCCAACTCTTTTAGCCTATCTTGATAACTAGAATGCGTTAGACTTGGAATTAGTCTAGTGGCCCTTTTCTGCACCTTTTCCAGAGCCTCAATATCACCCATCATGCCTGGACACCGTATTCCAAGTGTGGCCTGACTAAGGTCTTGTACAAGGACAAAACAGTATGCCTCGTCTTATACTCAATTGTCCTATGGATGCACCCCCAACACCCTATTTGCTCTAGCTATCGCTGCATAGCATTGCTTGTGTACCTTTAAGGATGTATGCACTAGAATGCCCAAATCTCTTTCTATCTCCACCATCTTTAATGCCTTTCCCTGGAGGGTGTATGAATGTTGAGCATTTGCCCTGCCCACATGCATAATACTGCACTTATCTAAGTTATACATCATTTTCCAGACTTGAGCCCAGTCTCCAAACACATTAAGATCTGCCTGAATCAGACGAGCCTCTTCTACAGTTCTAGCACTCGCACAGATCTTGGTATCATCTGCAAATTTGCAAATTGTGCCACCAATCCCTGAATCTAGATCATTAATGAAAATCATAAAAAGCAACGGTCCCAACACTGATCCCTGCGGGACACGACTGGTGACTGGTCTCCAAATGGATCTAAATCCATCTATAACTACTCTTTGCCTGCGTCCTGCCGGCCAGTTCTGTATCCAGCTCAATATATTTCCACTAATACCAGAGGCTCTGATCTTATAGAGAATCCTCTTATCCTGTATCTTGTCAAAAGCTTTTTGGAAGTCTAAGTAGGCAATCTCTACTGGACTTCCCTCATTCACCAACTTTCTAACTTTTTCAACAAATACAATTAGATTTGTGAGACATGATCTCTTTTTTATGAAGCCATGCTGGGTATCCCTAATATGTCCTTCCCTATTCATATATTGCATTCCTTATGATTCTTTCAACCATCTTACCTATTACTGATAAACTGATGGGCCTATAAGTTACCCGGCTCTGCCTTGTCTCCTTTTTTAAAAATGGGGACTACATTAGCCTCCATCCAGTCGAAGAACCATTCCAGAGTGCGGTGAGCTATTAAAAATACAGGCCAGGTGCTCGCACGGTACATGTCCAATCTCCTGGAGGACCCTCGGGTGGATATCATCTGGCCCTGCTGCTCCATTTTTAAGTTCTTAATTCTTTCTAACACAATATGCTTATCTATGTTAGTGTTACTTATAAAACTACTATTAAATTCTAATATTCGAGCACCATCTTCAAGGGTGAATACTAATGCAAAGTACTCATTTAATATTCTCGCCATACTCAGTAAGCTATTTGTAACCTGTTCTTGAACACCCTTCAGTGGCCCAAACAGTCTTTCATAGTTCTGACTCTTTACATAATTAAAAAAGCTTGTCCCATTACTGCCCCAGTTGTCTACAATCCTTTTTTCCATTAGGCTTTTTGCTGATCTAATAGCAGCCTTTGTTTTCTTTAGTTCTTTGTATTCAGCCATATTTATTTGATTGTTAAAGTTCTTTAATTTATAGAAACATTTCTGTTTACATCTTATTTGTCTTTGTACATAGCCAGTCAGCCACCTTGGCTTTTTCTTACATTTCCTTCTTTTGATTTTGGGTAGAAACATAGAAACATAGAAAATAGGTGCAGGAGCAGGCCATTCAGCCCTTCTAGTCTGCACCGCCATTCAATGAGTTCATGGCTGAACATGCAACTTCAGTACCCCCTTCCTGCTTTCACGCCATACCCCTTGATCCCCCGAGTTGTAAGGACTTCATCTAACTCCCTTTTGAATATATTTAGTGAATTGGCCTCAACTACTTTCTGTGGTAGAGAATTCCACAGGTTCACCACTCTCTGGGTGAAGAAGTTTCTCCTTATCTCGGTCCTAAATGGCTTACCCCTTATCCTTAGACTGTGACCTCTGGTTCTGGACTTCCCCAACATTGGGAACATTCTTCCTGCATCCAACCTGTCCAAACCCGTCAGAATTTTAAACGTTTCTATGAGGTCCCCTCTCACTCTTCTGAACTCCAGTGAATACAAGCCCAGTTGATCCAGTGTTTCTTGATAGGTCAGTCCCACCATCCCGGGAATCAGTCTGGTGAATCTTCGCTGCACTCCCTCAATAGCAAGAATGTCCTTCCTCAGGTTAGGAGACCAAAACTGTACACAATACTCCAGGTGTGGCCTCACCAAGGCCCTGTACAACTGCAGCAACACCTCCCTGCCCCTGTACTCAAATCCCCTCGCTATGAAGGCCAACATGCCATTTGCTTTCTTAACCGCCTGCTATACCTGCATGCCAACCTTCAATGACTGATGTACCATGACACCCAGGTCTCGTTGCACCTTCCCTTTTCCTAATCTGTCACCATTCAGATAATAGTCTGTCTCTCTGTTTTTACCACCAAAGTGGATAACCTCACATTTATCCACATTATACTTCATCTGCCACGCATTTGCCCACTCACCTAACCTATCCAAGTCACTCTGTAGCCTCATAGCATCCTCCTCGCAGCTCACACTGCCACCCAACTTAGTGTCATCCGCAAATTTGGAGATACTACATTTAATCCCCTTGTCTAAATCATTAATGTACAATGTAAACAACTGGGGCCCCAGCACAGAACCCTGCGGTACCCCACTAGTCACTGCCTGCCATTCCGAAAAGTACCCATTTACTCCTACTCTTTGCTTCCTGTCTGACAACCAGTTCTCAATCCACGTCAGCACACTACCCCCAATCCCATGTACTTTAACTTTGCACATTAATCTCCTGTGTGGGACCTTGTCGAAAGCCTTCTGAAAGTCCAAATATACCACATCAACTGGTACTCCTTTGTCCACTTTATTGGAAACATCCTCAAAAAATTCCAGAAGATTTGTCAAGCATGATCTCCCTTTTACAAATCCATGCTGACTTGGACCTATCATGTCACCATTTTCCAAATGCGCTGCTATGACATCCTTAATAATTGATTCCATCATTTTACCCACTACTGAGGTCAGGCTGACCGGTCTATAATTCCCTGCTTTCTCTCTCCCTCCTTTTTTAAAAAGTGGGGTTACATTGGCTACCCTCCACTCGATAGGAACTGATCCAGAGTCAATGGAATGTTGGAAAATGACTGTCAATGCATCCGCTATTTCCAAGGCCACCTCCTTAAGTACTCTGGGATGCAGTCCATCAGGCCCTGGGGATTTATCGGCCTTCAATCCCATCAATTTCCCCAACACAATTTCCCGACTAATAAAGATTTCCCTCAGTTCCTCCTCCTTACTAGACCCTCTGACCACTTTTATATCCGGAAGGTTGTTTGTGTCCTCCTTAGTGAATACTGAACCAAAATACTTGTTCAATTGGTCTGCCATTTCTTTGTTCCCCGTTATGACTTCCCCTGATTCTGACTGCAGGGGACCTACGTTTGTCTTTACTAACCTTTTTCTCTTTACATACCTATAGAAACTTTTGCAATCCGCTTTAATGTTCCCTGCAAGCTTCTTCTCGTACTCTATTTTCCCTGCCCTAATCAAACCCTTTGTCCTCCTCTGCTGAGTTCTAAATTTCTCCCAGTCCCCAGGTTCGCTGCTATTTCTGGCCAATTTGTATGCCATTTCCTTGGCTTTAATACTATCCCTGATTTCCCTTGATAGCCACGGTTGAGCCACCTTCCCTTTTTTATTTTTACGCCAGACAGGAATGTACAATTGTTGTAATTCATCCATGCGGTCTCTAAATGTCTGCCATTGCCCATCCACAGTCAACCCCTTAAGTATCATTAGCCAATCTATCTTAGCCAATTCATGCCTCATACCTTCAAAGTTACCCTTCTTTAAGTTCTGGACCATGGTCTCTGAATTAACTGTTTCATTCTCCATCCTAATGCAGAATTCCACCATATTATGGTCACTCTTCCCCAAGGGGCCTCGCACAATGAGATTGCTAATTAATCCTCTCTCATTACATAACACCCAGTCTAAGATGGCCTCCCCCCTAGTTGGTTCCTCGACATATTGGTCTAGAAAACCATCCCTTATGCACTCCAGGAAATCCTCCTCCATCGTATTGCTTCCAGTTTGGCTTGCCCAATCTATGTGCATATTAAAGTCACCCATTATAACTGCTGCACCTTTATTGCATGCACTCCTAATTTCCTGTTTGATGCCCTCCCCAACATCACTACTACTGTTTGGAGGTCTGTACACAACTCCCACTAACGATTTTTGCCGTTTAGTGTTCTGCAGCTCTACCCATATAGATTCCACATCATCCAAGCTAATGTCTTTCCTAACTATTGCATTAATCTCCTCTTTAACCAGCAATGCTACCCCACCTCCTTTTCCTTTTATTCTATCCTTCCTGAATGTTGAATACCCCTGGATGTTGAGTTCCCAGCCCTGATCATCCTGGAGCCACGTCTCCGTTTGTTTTCCACATTTTTAATCTTATTCTTAAAAACTTTCCATTTATGTTCAACATCGGTCGCATTATTACTGAGGAGGGTTAGCCAAGTTACCGTTCCAAATCATCTGCCATTTTGGAGAAGTTTACTGTTCTGAAATTCGATATATGAGTTGCAGGTTTTCAGTATCTTTAGTTCTACTAGCCAATTGGAACTGTATAATGTTGTGATCACTGTTGCCCAGATGTTCCCCCACTTGGAGGCCTGATACGAGGTCAGGCACATTACTAAACACCAAATCCAATGTATGATTTTCCCCAGTTACTTCATTTTTCAGCTGCACTTCCCACCACAACAGCAGGTAAACCATCGTACCACTGAATGCCAGGAAAATTAAAATCACCCACCAAACAAAGGTGGCATTTTATATTAAAAGCATCAGTGATCTGTTTCCATAATAACTCATCACGTTCAAGTGTCTGACCCGGAGGCCTATAACAATTACCAATAATTAATCCCTGCCCATGAGCTTAAGAACATAAGAAATAGGAGCAGGAGTAGGTCACTTGGCCCCTCGAGTCTACTCCGCCATTCAATAAGATCATGGCTGATCTGATCATGGACTCGGCTCCACTTCCCTGCCCACTCCCCATAACCCTTTACTCCATTATCGCTCAAAAATCTGTCTATCTCCGCATTAAATATATTCAAAGACCCAGCCTCCACAGCTCTCTGGGACAGAGAATTCCATAGATATATAAACCTCAGAGAAGAAATTCTTCCTCATCTCAGTTTTAAATGGGCGGCTCCTAATTCTATGTCCCGTAGTTTTAGTTTCCCCTATGAGTGGAAATATCCTCTCTGTATTCACCTTGTCGAACCCCCTCATTATTTAATGTTTCAGTAAGATCACCTCTCATTCTTCTCAACTCCAATGTGTATAGGCCCAACCTACCTTCATAAGTCAACCCCCTCATCTCTGGAATCAACCTAATGAACCTTCTCTGAACAGCCTCCAATGCAAGTATATCCTTCCTTAAACACGGAGACCAAAACTGTACGTAATACTCCAGGTGTGGCCTTACCAATACCCTGTACAGTTGTAACAAGACTTCTCTGTTTTTATACTCCATCCCCCTACAATAAAGGCCAACATTCCATTTGCCTTCCTGATTACTTGCTGTACTTGTATACTAACTTTTTGTGTTTCATGCACAAGGACCCCCAGGTCCCTCTGTACTGCAGCACTTTGCAATTTGTCTCCATTCAAATTATAATTTGCTTTTCTATTATTTCTGCCAAAGTGGATAACTTCACATTTTCCCACATTATACTCCATCTGCCAAATGGAGCTTGATCCACTTGAACTTAGAAGGCTTCAGCTGAGCCTGATGAGGCAATATCAAGTCTCTAGCTGTT
This sequence comes from Pristiophorus japonicus, assembly GCF_044704955.1. Taxonomy (NCBI): domain Eukaryota; kingdom Metazoa; phylum Chordata; class Chondrichthyes; family Pristiophoridae; genus Pristiophorus; species Pristiophorus japonicus. The sequence goes on along the minus strand of NC_091977.1, from coordinate 149,638,016 downwards.
AGATTCCCCCTGATAAAAATAGCAACCCTACCTCCCCTTTGACCTACCCTGTCCTTTCTGAAACCCCTGTAGCTCTTTAGGTGAATTTCTGTGCTATCATTGTTGTTATACTCATAATAAATGGTCAGACCGAGTACTGTGAGCAATGAGCAAGTGTGACCTTAGCTCCTTTATTGTAGTTCCAGAGTGCATGTACCTCGTGGGTGGCCTTCTTATATACTGTACTCCCAAGGGAGTCAACAATACACTTATTTACAAGGTGAGACGATCTGAGGCTTTGCGCTCCCTTGTCGATCGTGTCGGTCCAAATGTTGGTGTGGTTGGGTTGATCAGTTCTTCATTGGGCTGTTGGGCAGCCGGCCTTGCCTGGCTGCTGGGGATGATGAGTTCTGTTTTGTGGTCAACTGTGATGTCAGTTTCCACTTGTGTGTGTGTTGGAAGGTCAAAGTTGGTGGTGTCCTCTTCAGGTTGTACGTAGCTGTTGGTGAACCACAGTTTAATTTGGTCCAAGTGTTTTCTGTGTGTTTGTCCTTTGGTCAGTTTGACCTGAAGCACCCTACTCCCCTCTTTGGCTGTGACCATGCCAGCGAGCCATTTGGGACCATGTCCATAATTGAGCACAAACACAGGATCATTGATCTCAATATTGCGTGACAAGTTTGCACGGTCATGGTACACACTCTGTTGATGCTGTTTGTCCTCCACGTGATCATGTAGATCAGGGAAGACCAAAGAGAGCCTTGTTTTAAGAGCCCTCTTCATGAACAGCTCGGCTGGGGGAATCCCTGTGAGTGAGTGGGGTCTGGTGCGGTAGCTGAGCAGTACTCGGGACAATGATGTCTGCAGGGAGCCTTCCGACACATGTTTCAAGCTTTGCTTGATGGTCTGGACTGCCTGGCCATTGGATGCTGGCTTGAACGGCGCAGATGTGACATGTTTGATCCCGTTGCGGGTCATGAACTCTTTGAATTCGGCACTTGTGAAGCGTGGCCCATTGTCGCTGACTAGGACATTGGGCAGACCGTGCGTGGCAAACATAGCTCTTAGACTTTCAATGGTGGCCGTGGATGTGTTTCCAGACATTATTGCACATTCAATCCACTTTGAGTAAGCATCCACGACAACTAAAAACATTTTGTCTAGGAATCGGCCTGCATAGTCTACATGGATCCTCGACCATGGTTTGGATGGCCAAGACCATAAACTTAGCGATGCCTCTCTGGGTGCATTGCTCAACTGAGAGCAAGCACAGACTCTAAATCTGAGTCGATGCCTGGCCACCACACATGGGATCTAGCTATGGCTTTCATCATCACGATGCATGGGTGGGAGCTGTGTAGTTCCCCAATAAATGTGTCTCTGCCTTTCTTGGGCAAGTCCACACGATTGTCCCACAAGAGACAGGCAAGGACAGCTCACCTTTGTGTCTGTGGAATGGCTTAATTGCTTCCTGCGTCTCCACTGGGACACTGAACCAACTCCCATGGAGGACACAATTTTTTTTAACCAGGGACAGTAAAGGATCCTGGCTGGTCCAGGTTCTGATCTGGCGGGCTGTAACGGGGGATTTCTCGTTCTCAAATGCCTCCATGACCATAAGCAAGTCCGCTGGCTGCGCCATTTCCACCCCGATGGTGGGCAATAGTAGCCGACTGAGAGCATCTGCGCAGTTCTCTGTGCCCGGTCTGTGGCTAATTACATAATTGTGTGCCAACAGCGTGAGCGCCCATCTTTGGATGCGGCAGAGGCATTGGTATTGATCCCTTTGCTCTCCGAGAATAGCGATATGATTGGCTAGTGGTCTGTTTCAAGCTCGAACTTGAGGCCAAACAAATACTGGTGCATTTTTTTTTACCCATAAAGGCATGGCAGAGCTTCTTTTTCAAGCATGCTGTAGGCCCTTTCGGACTTGGACAAACTCCTGGATGCATATGCAACTGGTTGCAAAATTCCCGATTCATTAACCTGCTGTAACACACACCCAACCCGGTATGATGACGCATCGCAAGCTAACACTAGTCGTTTACATGGGTTATATAGGACAAGCAGTTTGTTAGAACACAGTAAATTTCTGGCTTTCTTAAAGGCAGCCTCTTGTGAATTCCCCCATACCCAGTCGTCTCCCTTGCGCAGTAGCGCATGCAGGGGTTCTAGCAGGGTGCTTAACCCAGGTAAGAAATTACCAAAGTAGTTAAGGAGTCCCAGAAACAACCGCAGCTCCGTCACGTTCCATGGTCGTGGCGCGTTCTTGATGACCTCCATCTTGGCGTCGGTGGGTCTGATGCCATCTGCTGCGATCCTCCTTTCTAAGAATTCAACATCCTGTGCCAGGAAAACACACTTCGAGCGTTTCAACCTGAGCCCCATGCGCTCCAACCGACTAAGAACCTCCTCCAGGTTCTTCAAGTGCTCCATGGTGTCCCGACCTGTAACCAATATGTCATCCTGGAAGACCACTGTACAAGGAACAGACTTTAGCAGGCTTTCCATGTTCCGCTGGAATCTCTGCAGCCGACCAAATCCCGAAGGGGCACCGGTTGTAAATAAATAGACCCTTGTGCGTGTTGATGCAGGTGAGGCCTTTCGAAGACTCCTCCAGCTCCTGCATCATGTAGGTCGAGGCCATGTCCAGCTTGGTGAATGTCTTCCCTCCAGCCAGGGTCGCAAATAGGTCATCTGCCTTGGGTAGCGGGTACTGGTCCTGCAGCGAAAAACGGTTAATTGTTACTTTATAGTCACCGCAAATTTTAACTGTACCGTCCTCCTTGAGTACCGGGAAAATCGGACTGGCCCAGTCGTTGAACTCCATCGGCGCGATGATGCCTTCACATTGCAGCCTGTCTAGCTCAATTTCCACTTTTTCATGCATCATTTACGGTACTGCCCGAGCCGTGTGATGGATGGGTCGCGTACTGGGAACCAAATGGATTTGCACCTTCGCCCCCGAGAAGCTTGCAATGCCTGGCTCGAATAACGATGGGAACTTGCTTAGAACCTGGGTACATGCGGTGTCGTCCACTGACGAAAGCACTCAGATGTTGTCCCAGTTCCAGCGGATTTTCCCCAGCCAGCTTCTGCCAAAAAACGTGGGGCCATCCCCAGGCACGATCCACAGTGGGAGTTTGTGTCCTGCTCCATCATAGGAGACTTTGACTTCAGCACTGCCAATTACCGGGATTAGTTCCTTTGTATGAGTCCTTAGCTTCGTGTGAATGGGACTGAGCTTGGGCCTGGGTGCCTTCTTCTCCCACAGCCTGTCGAAGGCCATTTTACTCATTATGGACTGACTTGCCCCCCTGTCCAGCTCTATACACACTGGAATACCGTTCAGTTCAACTTTCAACATTATTGGTGGGCATTTCGTCGTGAACATGTGTACCCCGTATACCTCTGCCTCCTCCGTATGAGTTTCCAATTCCGTCTGATGCAACGTGGTGGTTTGCAGTGTTTGCTGCTCGCGTGCACATTCGTTGGAGATGTCCCACTGTTCTGCAATCATTGCACGCTTAGTGCTTAAGTGGCATTGATGGGGCTGATGATCACCCCCGCAGCGCCAACAGGGTGTTAACTGCCTTGCATTAACAGATGATGGCGGACTCTGGGTCAATTGAAGTCGGGCCACAGCAGCCGGCGTGTACATTCTGCCATGTACATTTCTGCTCAAAACCGACGTTACTTTATGCACAGTACTGGCCCAAACTTCTTTGTTCTGCGAAATCTGTTTGGTGTTGTCGCTGGTGGACATAAATGCCTGGGCTATCGTTATGGCTTTACTCAGATTCGGAATTTCTACAGTCAACAGTTTGCGAAGGATTGTCACATGTCCGATGCCCAGTACAAAAAAGTCTCTGAGCATTTGTTCTAGGAATCCCTCAAACTCACAATGTCCTTCAAGGCACCTTAGTTCGACAACATAGCTCGCCACTTCCTGGCCCTCCAATCGTTGACACGTGTAGAACCGATATCCGACATCTCTGTACTATCACCTGACATCTGCTACTGAAACCCTCATCCGTGCCTTTGTTACCTCTAGACTTGACTATTCCAATACTCTCCTGGCCTGCCTCCCATCTTCCACCGTATATAAACTAGTGCTCGTCCAAAGATTTGCTGCCCGTATCGTTACTCGCACCAATTCTCGTTCACCCATCACAAATGTTCCCGTTCATTTCTTTTGGCTGTGCAGCCCATTCAAAATACCTTGCATGTGCCGTTTTTCGCATGGAAGGCCAGAGAACCACGCAGCTTAAAGGGAATATTAACCATCACCCCTCTGTTTACTGACCTACATTGGCTCCTAGTCTGACAACGTCTCAATTTTAGAATCCTCATCCTGGTTTTCAAATCCCTCCATGGCCTCACCTCTTTGCTAATATTTCCTCGTGGTTCAGCATCTTTTTTTCTTTTGCCCCGTACAGCTACTTGGCACATTGCTATATTAAAGGCACAACATAAATGCATACTGCTATTGTACCAGAGACTCTGCCAAATCTATCTTTGAAGGAAAATGTTGTTTTTGCTGAAAACAGAAGAAACTGAAATTGGTTGAAAAACTTAAAAAGCACAAAACCATGTTATGGCTTACTGTAAGTAATACAATTCCTATAAATATTTGAATGTATTAATCTCAGTTTTCAATCAGCTTTCTTATGAACATATGAAAAATGACAGAAAAGACTTCCTGGTCCCTGTCCCATTGTAATTGTGAAATCATTTGCATCACAAGGGAAGGAGCTGATTGGTGAGTATTTTTTGTTAAGTTTTAAGTTTATTTCTGTTGGGTTAGTTCTTAGTCTATTAAATAGAGGCATGACAGGGCAGCTCAGTCCTGTGGAGCGCATATCCTGTGCCATAAGGGAAGTCCTAGACGCTTTGCATAGCCTGAACGCCCACATGTACAGGAAGTGTTATCAGCTATCAGTTACAGCAACTCGAGCTCCGTGTTTTGTGCTCGAGCAGCGGCTGGACTCACTGATGCATCCGCGAGACTGAGAATTTCGTGGATAGCACATTTCTAGCGGTGGTCACCATGCAGCTTAAAAGTGTGCAGGCAGAGAGGGAATGGGTGACCACGAGACAGAAGAGGATGACAAGACAGGTAGTGCAGGAGTCCCCCAAGTCCATCTCGCTCTCCAACTAGTATTCTGTTGAGTGCTGGTGAGGGCGATGATGCCTCTGGGGAATGCAGCCAGAGCCAAGTCCATGGCACCACAGCTGCACAGGGGTAGAAAGAATAATGGAAGAGCAATAGTGGTAGGGGATTTGATCGTCAGAGGAGCAGACACACGTTTCTGCGGCCGCAGACATGACTCCAGGGTCAAGGATCTCAACCGAGCGGCTGCAAGACATTCTGGGGTTGGGGGGGGGGGGGTGGGGGGAGGAGAGAGTGAACAGCCAGAGGTTATGGTCCATATCGGTAACAATGACATAGGCAGAAAGAGGGATGAGGACTTGCAGGCAGAGTTTAGGGAGTTACGATAGAGATTAAAAAGCAGGATCTTAAAAAGGTAGTAATCGCCGGGTTACTGCCGGTGCCATGTGCTAGTGAGTACAGAAATAGGATAGAGAAGATGAATGCATGACTGGAAAGATGGTGCAGGCAGGAGGGCTTTAGATTCCTGAGGCATTGGGACCATTTCTGGGAGAGTTGGGACCTATACAAGCCAGACGGGTTACACCTCAAAAGAGCCGGGACCAGTATCCTCGCGGGAGGGTTTGCTCGGGCTGTTGGGGAGGGTTTAAACTTGCTTGGCAGGGGGTTGAGAACCAGAAAATAGATTCAGTGGGGAGAGAAGCAAAGCTGGAATTGGGCAGCAGTAGTAATGTAGAAAGTAAATTTGGAAGACAGAGAAAACAAGGGCTGGAAAATAGACAAAAAGGGAGTTTAGCACCACTAAATGGTATATACTTCAATGTAAGGAGTATAGGGAATAAGGCAGATGAGCTCAGAGCACAGGTAGGCACGTGGGTGTACGATATTATAGCTAGAGATGGCTTAAAGGGCAGGTATGGCAGCTCAACATTCCTGGTTACAAGGTTTTCAGACGGGATAGAGAGGGGGGTAAAAAAGGCAAGGGGGGGGGCACAGTATTAATTAAGGAAACAATTACAGCTGTGAGAAGGGATATGTTTGAAGGATCATATAGCAAGTCTCTATGGGTTGAATTGAACAAAAAAGGGGCAATCATACTACTAGGAGTGTACTATAGACTCCCAGTCAGAGGGAAATACAACAAATATGTGGGCAAATTGCTGCGAAGTGCAAAAACTATAGAGCTGTAGTAGTGGGGGATTTCAACTACCCCAATATTAACTGGGGAAAAAGCAGAGGGTGCAGAATTCCTAAAATGCATTCAGGAGAACTTCTTTAGCCAGTATGCAAGCCCAACAAGGGAGGGGGCGGTTCTGGCCTTGGTTTTGGGGAATGAAGAGGGGCAGGTGGAGGGGATATCAGTGAGAGAACATGGTGCTAGTGATCATAATTCAGTAAGATTGAGGGTAGTTATGGAAAAGAACAAAGGTGGACCAGGAAAAATAGTTCTCAATTGGGGTAAAGCCAATTTTGCTGAGCGGAGATAGGATTTGGCCAAAGTGGACTTGAAATGGCTACTTAATGGTAAATCTGTGTCAGCAGTGGGAGGCATTCAAGGAGGAGATCCTGAGGGTATAGAGCAAGTATGTTCCCTTAAAGAAAAAGGGTGGGGCCAACAAATCTACCGCCCCCTGGATGTCAAAGGCCATTCAAGGCAAGATAAAGAAAAAAAAGGGAAGCTTATGACAACTACCGAGAACTCAATACTGCAGAAACTCTAGGAGTATAAGAAGCGCAGGGGTGCAATTAAAAAGATATCAGGAAAGCAAAGAGAGCATGAAAGAATGTTGGCAAGTAAAATCAGGAAAAACCCTGTATTATAAATACATTAAGAGCAAGAGGATAACTAGAGAAAGAGTGGAGCCTATTAGAAACCATAAAGAAAATGTGTGTGTGGAGGCAGAAGACGTGGGGAGGATTCTTAATGAATACTTTGCATCTGTTATCACAAAAGAGAGGGGTGATGCAGACTTTGCAATGAGGGAAGAGGAGTGTGAAATATTAGATGAGATAAATATAGTGAGAGAGGAAGTATTAAGGGGCTTAGCAGCTTTGAAAGTAGATAAATCCCCAGACCCAGATAAAATGTATCCCAGGCTGTTGAGAAGCAAAAGAGGAAATAGCAGAGTTCTTGACCATCATTTTTCAGTCCTCTCTGGCTACAGACATGGTGCCAGAGGAGTGGAGATCTGCTAATGTTGTATCTTTGTTTAAAAAGGGAGAAAGGGATAGATCAAGTAATTATAGGCCAGTCAGCCTAACCTCAGTGGTGGGAAAATTATTGCAAAAAATCCTGAGGGGCAGGATAAATCTTCTGTTGGAAAGACCTGGATTAATCAAGGACAGTCAGCATGGATTTGTTAAGGGAAGGTTGTGTCTGACTAACTTGATTGAAATTTTCAAGGGTAACCAGGAGGGTCGATGAGGGCAGTACATATGATGTAGTGTATATGGATTTTAGCAAAGCTTCTGATAAGGTCCCACATGGCAGACTGGTCACGAAGGTAAAAGCCCATGGGATCCAGGGCAAAGTGGCAAGTTGGATCCAAAACTGGCTCAGAGGCAGGAAGCAAAGGGTAATGGTTGATTGAGGTTTCGGAGGGCTCAGTGCTGGATCCCTTGCTTTTTGTGGTATATATCAATGATTTAGACTTGAATGTAGGGGGTATGATTAAGAAGTTTGCATTTGATACAAAAGTAAGCTGTGTGGTTGATAATGAAGAAGAAAGCTGCGAACTGCAGGAAGATATTAATGAACTGGTCAGGTGGGCAGAACAGTGGCAAATGGAATTCAATCCGGATAAGTGTGAGGTATTGCATCTGGGGAGGTCTAACAAGGCAAGGGAATACACATTAAATGGTATGACACTGAAAAGTGTAGAGAAACAAAGGGACCTTGGAGTGCAGGTCCACAGATCCCTGAAGGTAGCAGGACAGGCAGATAAGGTGGTTAAGAAGGCATATGGAATACTTTTATTCTATGCCTCGACTTATAAAGGCAAGAGCAAGGACTTTATGCTTGAACTGTATAAAACACTGGTCAGGCCGCAGCTGACATACTGTGTGCAGTTCTGGTCAGCACATTACAGGAAAGATGCGATTGCACTGGAAAGGGTGTAGAGGAGATTTACAAGAATGTTGACTCGACTGGAGAATTTTGGCTATGAGGAAACATTGGAGATTCTGGGTTTGTTTTCTTTGGAACACATGAGGGAGGCTAAGGGGAGATCTGATTGAGGTGTATAACATTATGACGGGCCTGGATAGAGTCGATAGGAAGGACCTATTTCCCTTGGCAGAGGGGTCAACAACCAGGGGGCATAGATTTAAAGTAATTGAGGGAGATAGAGAGGAGATATGAGGGGAAATGTCTTTACCCAGAGCGGGGTGGGGGTCTGGAACTCACTGCCTGAAAAGGTGGGAGAGGCAGAAACCCTCACCACATTTAAAAAATACTTAGATGTGCACTTAAAGTGCCATAACCTACATGGCTATGGACCAAGAGCTGCAAAGTGAGATTAAGCTGGATAGCTCTTGGTCAGCCGGTGTGGACACGATGGGCTGAAGTGGCCTCCTTCCGTGCTGTAAATGTCTATGATTCTAAGATAATAGGCAATGTTGGCCTGGCCTTGATAAAACCACCTATAAATCGTTGAGAAAAGCAATTGTTTTAACCACACCTGTAGCTGAGAAACAGCCTAATTTATGACCTTTTAAAAAAAGGTTACTGATGCAAGAGTGTGGAAGGCCAAGTACCTGGTTCCATAAGAAAATGAGGTGTTTTTGTCGCGATGCATGAGCAGCCTCTCTCCCTGTGCAAATCTGATCTCAGTATCAAGCAACATTTGGGTCCTGCAGCTCACAGTACCAGCTCATGTTATTAACATAAATAAATATTTAATAAATAAATTTGTATGTGAGCAATGCTACAGAAACTGCATCTTCTCAATGATATTCTAGTCTACGAATGTAATAAGTAACACTCATCCAAGATATTGGAATCAACCGTTCAAAAATAAAAGTGACAAGAGTTAACTTTAGAAGTTTATTGGACACTTACCAGACGATAAAAGGACAAGACATACCAGAAAAATGCCACTCTCAGAAATGAACCTGCATCATTGGCAATAATCCATGAAATGTTTGCAACAAGGAATTAAACACTGATTGTAATATTACATGACATTTGAATATCATATTTTTTCCACTTGATTTTGGTAAAATTGAGTATATAGATTATAAGAAACACATTTAAAGTGTGCATTAAAAAACTTTCCAAAGGCAACATCTTAACACTCTGGTTCCCACGGAGCAGAGGATAAAAGCAAGCTTTCTCAGGCATTATTTAAGTGCTCTTCTTCTCTTCAAAGATTATGTTTGCTGTTGCTTTCTTGGCTGGAAAGACACAAATATACATAAACATGGACTGTATTTTCAAATATTCCTTTTTATTCCACTAAACCAGACCAAACACTTTAAAAATCCTTATGCCACAGATCAATGCTTCCAATAACACCAGTTTGCTAATTAAAATGTTTATACATTGTTTTTGTTAATGTTCTTCCCTCGCACCTTCTGAGGCATTGGTTCTATGTGGGGACACCAGGAAGCCCCAATATCTTCCAAGTGGGAGCCTAAAGAGTAAATGTTGACAGGCTATTCCAGCATTCTGGCACGACACTAGAGTCCGATCTCATCCTGACCCAACATGCACTTTCCAGCATGCATCACTGAATAATAATCAGAAGCTGATTAACGCAGCATCAACTAAGGATCAAATTAGTCACTTCCTAGCTCAGCTGCTCAGTGCCTTAACTAGCTATCTTTGAAAATTAACTTTTTAAGCAGAGATACAGCACAGTGTGTTGGAACTCCAGTATAAATTGTCATGTAACCATGTGCCCACTATTCAATATTCCAAGCTCAGCCTCCTTGGGGCGGCATCACACACAGTTATGGAAATTACCCACACACAGGGAGAGAGTTAACTCTAGATGACTCCTGCAATTCCTTGGAGTCAAACCAGAATACAACAAAACAAGAATCCAATGTGGCATATCTGGACCAAAAGACTAAAAAAAATAGAAAGAACTTGGGGCTAGAATTTGCACTGTTTCACCGCCTGATTTCTCGGCGATGTTGGCTGTTCTGGGCGAGAACCAGGTCGGTGAAAAATTCCCTGGCTGAGGCATAGCGGCAATTTTGAAATACCACTGGGGAGCAGACCGCTGGCGTGCAATGTCCACAGATTGCCCTGGCTCGATCTTTGGCTGAGTGGGGACCCATAGGTAAGTATATAAAAAAAAAACATTTTTAAACGCCCATGAGGATCAGCGGAGCTGGGCGGTAGGTCTGCAACAAAAAAGGTAAGTGATTTGTTTTTAAAAAAAAAACATTTATTTTAAAAATCTGTTGGGGTGATTTAATTTAAAAAAGTGTCTTGGGAATGTCTTTCGGGATTTTTTAGTTAGGTTTTTTGAAAAATTATTTTTATTCTTATTTTGGTGTTGGGCCCAACCTGCAGCCACGGGCTAAATTTTTATAGATTTTTAAAATATTTTTGGCCATTTTCTTTAGGCACCGCCCAATCTAGCCGAAATTGTACTTTTCTACCCAGATTGAGGGTACAAGGCCCATATTTTTCGCTGGGCAGATTTTAAAAAAATTTTCGGGACGTTTTCGCCGGCGATAATCTTCCCAGCCGTAGCGGTTTTTTGGGCGGCAACTGGGCTCTGGCAGGCTTTGGGGAAATTCTAGCCCACTGATTTATATATGACCAGATAATCTGTTTTAGTGATATTGGCCAGGACACCAGGAGAACTTCCCTTCTTTTCTTCAAATAATGCCACATGTACTTTTACATCCACCTGAAGACAGTAGACAAGGCCTCAGTTTAACATCTCATCCAAAAGACAGATCTCCGCCAGTGCTGCATGCTATCATTGCTACATTGAACTGCCAGCCTACATTGTGTGTACAAGTTTCTGGAGTGGGGCTTGAAAGGGAAAGATGGGCCGGGGGGGGGGGGGGGGGGGGGGGGGGAAGGGGTGTAAATAGGCTCAATTCTTCTTTGTTAAATCTTTCTCTTTGGGTCACCTTGGGCCTTACAACTATTCCCTAGCTAAATTATTGTTTCCCACCAGCCCCCTTCCCCACCAATTACAAAAGCAAGAGTAACTGGTTTGTAACCTCAGCCAACCTGCTCCTAAGCCATTGCTAATGTTGCTCTTGATCCAGCCCACTCAGGATGAGACAGAGCACTACTGAGAGGCTCTCCCAGCAATTTTTCCTCCTTGCTTTCGAGCATGGCTGAGTTAGGGTACTCACTCTGCAAGAACTACAAACACAAAATTGTACCCCATCACTCAGACAACATATTTGAAAGTTTTGTAGATCAACAGATCTGCTTGACAGGCCCCAACACGCAATTTATATTGTGAATCTACTACACATAAATAATGCAATGCGTGATTTAACTTACCATTTTCTCTAAGGCTATCTGCAGCTTCTGAGGCCCGGTCACCAAGATTCTTCATAACCTCATCCATTTTAGCCTCATGCTTCAGAAAGAAAGGGCGGATGAAACGCTTGTAGATCAGTTGAGAACCATTCGAAGAGATGGGAGCCATGCACCAAACCAGAAATGCACACTAAAAATTTTCAGATAAAGAGACGTATTAAAATAACTGAGATCCTCCATTTGTCTACAATGGTACTGCTACTGCATTAGATTTGGTTGTATATCAATTGTTGCTTCAAATGTCATCATGTAGGACATTGATAGTTTTTATTTACTATGTAACAATAACAGCAAAGTTCTGAATATTTGTTGATGGTAAACATGTAGAAAGTTTTTCATCACTGGCCTCTCCAACTGATTATCCCATCATATCATGTGAAAAAATAATTGTAGTCTACATCTGTCTTAAAGCAGGAAATGGTACTGTAGATCAGGTAGTCAGAAGCACGACGTGAAAACAGATTTTTATACATTTTATTTTAAAATCAAAGGATACATTGTAGCTAGCCTTTAATGGGTTTGAAAAGAGGGAGATAAATTGGGGGTGAAGGGGATGGAGAAACAGTTAGAGGAAAAAGAGGGAAATGAAGAGCGAGCAGAAAAAGCATGAAAATTATCTCAGCAGGGATCTGCAATTTTCATCTCAGCAAGAGAGGGAGTGTGGTGGTGGAGCCTCCCTTCTAGCCACAGACATTATCATTTGGGTCAGGCGTGCAAGCTGAGGCAAGATAAACATTCCCTCTCCACCAGGACCTGAACTACTACTCACTATGGGCTTTGCTTCTTCAAAATATGCTGGTTTTCACTTCTGCAAATTATTTATTCTCCTTCGTATATCCCGACTTCCTGTCAGAGCACAACACTATTCTAAATTGATAAATTTACCCCAAAGTTTCTGCTTAGGGTTTTGGACAGAGGGCTCTTTCAGCATTGTGGGAAGGCAACACTTTGCCGTCTGAAGTTAGACATTGTTATTCTGCTTCTCTGTCATGAGTTTATGGTGCCAACAGGCTGTTGCCGAGCCTAGGTGACCACAATGTGTATGTTCAGGATGATCTGCTTGCCAGATCAACTCCTGCTGTTCCACCTGATTACTGGTTTACAATGAAATTCGTCATTATCTACATCTACAAGAGTAATTGGCACTGCAGGTACATGTCGTCACTTTTAGAATAGCTTTTTCTATTAACAGTGCCTGACATCAGAAATTTTCAAAACATTTTGAAATGGAATATTGCAACCTTTTAGCAATTTTTATAGTAGCCCATGTCCCTCTCGTTCCTGCTGAATTTTTATGTATTAGTTCACAGGATGTGGGCGTCGCTGGCAAAGCCAGCATTGATTGCCCATCCTTAATTGCCCTTGAGGTGGTGGTCCATGTGGTGAAGGTACCCCACAGTGCTGACTTTGTTGTAGCGGTTCAGTACAACTGAGTGGTTTGCTAGGCCATTGCAGAGGGTAGTTAAGAGTCAACCACATTGCTGTGAGTCTGGAGTCACATATAGGCCAGCCCAGGTATGGACCGCAGAGTTCCTTCCCCAAGTGAACCAGTTAGGTTTTTCTGACAATCCAGTAATTTCATGGTCAACCTTACTGATACAAGCGTTTTATTCCAGACTTAGTTAACTGAATTTAAATTCCACAGCTGTCGTAGTAGGATTTGAGCTTGCGTCTCCAGACTACTAGTCCAGTAACATAACTACTATGCTACTGTACCCCAATCAGCACAAGAGACTTTTGCCAAGAATAATCTGTTAGCTGGAAGATAGACATAGGAAAACTGAATTTTGTGGAGATGTTTACCTATTTTTCCTCCCCCAAAATATTCCTGACTTACACTAAACTCAAATTACTATCTTAACAGTAGGAATGCAGCCTGAAGATAATTATCATAGAACTATAGAATCTTACATTTCCCACACCAAACTTTAATATTTGTTCTCAGTCCATGATCAACGTTAATAAGAATGCATTTATTACAATTACTCAAAGCAGTGGTCAGCTTCCCAGCAATTGTTTTACACTGAATGGCTTGCTAAGCTACATTAGAGGACGTGGAGTGGAGAATCTTAGCTATGAGGACAAATTGCATAGGCTGGTTTGTATTCCTTGGAACAGAGGAGGCTGAGGGGAGACCTCATTGAAGTGTATAAAATTATGAGGGGCCTAGATATTGTGGATAGAAAGGGCCTGCTTCCCTTAGCAGAGGGGTCCACAACTTGGGGGCATAAATTTAAAGTAATTGGTAGAAGGCTTAGAGGGGATTTGAGGGGAATTTTTTTCACCCAGAGGGTTGTGGGGGTCTGGAACTCATTGCCTGAAAGGGAGGTAGAGACAGAAACCCTCACCATGTTTAAAAAGTACTTGGATGTGCACTTGAAGTGTTGTAACCTGCAGGGCTACGGACCTAGAGCTGGAAAGTGGGATTGGGCTAGAGTTTCTTGTTGGCCGGCATGGACACAATGGGCCGAAATGGCCTCCTTCCGTGCTGTAAATTTCTATGATTCTATGATCAAGAGTTAGAAACATAGAAAATAGGTGCAGGAGTGGGCCATTCGGCCCATCGAGCCTGCACCACCATTCGATAAGATCATGGTTCACCTCAGTACCCCTTTCTGCTTTCTCTCCATACCCCTTGATCCCTTTAGCCGTAAGGGCCATATCTAACTCCCTCTTGAATATATCCAATGAACTGGCATCAACAACACTCTGCAGCAGGGAATTCCACAGGTTAACAACTCAGTGAAGAAGTTTCTCCTCATCTCAGTCCTAAGTGGCTTACCTCTTATCCTTAGACTGTGTCTCCTGGTTCTGGACTTCCCCAACATCGGGAGCATTCTTCCTGCATCTAACCTGTCCAGTCCCGTCAAAATTTTATATGTTTCTATGAGATCCCCTCTCATCCTTCTAAACTCCAGTGAATAAAGGCGCAGTCGATCCAGTCTCTCCTCATATATCAGTCCAGCCATCCCGGGAATCAGTCTGGTGAACCTTCGTTGCACACCCTCAATAGCAAGAACATCCTTCCTCAGATTAGGAGACCAAAACTGAACACACTATTCCAGGTGAGGCCTCACTAAGGCCCTGAACAACTGCAGTAAGACCTCCCTGCTCCTATACACAAATCCCCTAGCTATGAAGGCCAACATGCCATTTGCCTTCTTCACTGCCTGCTGTACCTGCATGCCAACTTTCAATGACTGATGTACCATGACACCCAGGTCTCGTTGCACCTCCGCTTTTCCTAATCTGCCGCTATTCAGATAATATTCTGCCTTCGTGTTTTTGCCACCAAAGTGGATAACACCTCACATTTATCCACATTATGCTGCATCTGCCATGCATTTGCCCACTCAACTAACCTGTCCAAGTCACCCTGCAGCCTCTTAGCGTCCTCCTCACAGCTCACACCGCCACCCAGTTTAGTGTCATCTGCAAACTTGGAGATATTACACTCAATTCCCTCATCCAAATCATTAATGTGTATTTGTAAATAGCTGGGATCCCAGCACTGAGCCCTGCAGCACCCCACTAGTCACTGCCTGCCATTCTGAAAAGGACCCATTTATCCCGACTCTCTGCTTCCTGTCTGCCAACCAGTTCTCTATCCACGTCAATACATTACCCAATACCATGTGCTTTAATTTTGCACACCAATCTCTTGTGTGGGACCTTGTCAAAAGCCTTTTGAAATCCAAATACACCACATCCACTCTTCTCCCTTGTCCACTCTACTAGTTACATCCTCAAAAAATTCCAGAAGATTTGTCAAGCATGATTTCTCTTTCATAAATCCATGCTGATTTGAACCGATCTGGTCATTGCTTTCTAAATGCGCTGTTATTTCATCCTTAATAATTGATTCCAACATTTCCCCACTACTGATGTCAGGCTAACCGGTCTATAATTACCCGTGTTCTCTCCCTCCTTTTTTAAAAAGTGGTGTTACATTAGCTACCCTCCAGTCCTTGGGAACTGATCCAGAGTCGATAGACTGTTGGAAAATGATCACCAATGCATCCACTGTTTCTAGGGCCACTTCCTTAAGTACTCTGGGATGCAGACTATCAGACCCCGGGGATATATTGGCCTTCAATCCCATCAATTTCCCGCCTAATAAGGATATCCTTCAGTTCCTCCTTCTCACGAGACCCTTGGTCCCCTAGTACTTCCGGAAGGTTATTTGTGTTTTCCTTCGCGAAGACAGAATACTTTGTTCAACTGGTCTGCCATTTCTTTGTTCCCCATTATAAATTTACCTGATTCTGTCTGCAAAGGACCTACGTTGGTCTTCACTAATCTTTTTCTCTTCACATATCTATAGAAGCATTTGCAGTCAGTTTTGATGTTCCCGGCAAGCTTCCTCTTATACTCTTTTTCTCCCCTCCTAATTAAACCCTTTGTCCTCCTCTGCTGAATTCTAAATTTCTCCCAGTCCTCAGGTTTGCTGCTTTTTAACTGGCCTTGCTTAAATCACACATCCTAAGTGACCATAGGACAGCATGAACTAAGGTTTTTCAGTAATCTATGGCTTAATGATCCTAGTTCCCTGACTAAAACAGGATGTGTGCTCGCAATTACTCTGCAGAACTGTGAGGAAGAGAAGTGTGCTGATTATCTAATCTTGCAGCTGAAAAGAACATGTCGACACAAGATGTCTTCATTTGGGGAAGTGGAGTGAACATGCAAGTGCAAAATCTAATTACAAAACTATACAATTTCTCTTCCATTAACTAGATTTTAATCATTTTAAATGTATAACCTTTCTGGTCATTATAAAGTAAATCTAGAATATCTTCTACATATAAAATTTATAGATTCATTACTGCAGGCCATACAACCAGTGCATATTTGATATTTTACACCTAAATAGATCAGCTTCAGGCTTGTGGACAATAGAATCTGGTTCCCTATTACTTTTAGACTGATAGCTGTATTAGTAATTAATGGCAAGAAAAATCAGTGGTGCTTAAAATTAGAACCAACATATGTTCTCCAACTTTAGTGTACATCACAACACTAATCCATTACAACTCCATTTCTACTTACCTTCAATATATAATAGAAGGGAAACCAGGAAAAGAAGATGTCAGAAAAGAATTCAGCTACACTGAACAGACCATATACCACCCAGTACATCAGCCATATTGTGTCGTCGTCTTTATCAGGGGTTTCAATGGCCTTGATTCTGCAAGAAAAATCAAATTACCAAATATTTAAAGAATACAAAAGCAAACCTATATTTGATTCAATATATTCTGAACATGTAGAGCACAGAAAAAAAACAAATGCAGAGAAGTATCAAGACAGTGGTTTTCAAGATAGTTAGGGTATAAATGGGGCCTTTACATGTTGCTTGGATTGCCCAAGCAAATAAAAGCAAAATCTCATGATAAATGTACTAAATTAGTTTTGAGTAAGTACGTTTAACCCATGTTGCTGGTAAAACAGAAACATAAAACTACTACCAGGGATCAAAAAGGAGTTATATAAAAAGTGTGTTTGAAATGTTTTTTGCATCGCCTGAAGATGCTCTTTCTTGCTGGGTTATAGTTCCTCTACGCTAATAATCTTCCATTACTTCACCCAAATGTCCATTCTTTATGCCTGCTCCTGAGCTTCAACTGAGCACTTGACCACAGAGTTGACCCCAATGCCATAGTGACTCCATCCTGATCCCATTACATGCATACTATGCAATCAGGAGTGGGAGTCCCACCGTATTTTTCTCCCCCTTAGCCTAGGGGCAACTAAGGCAAATTGTTGTGCTACCCCAGCTAAGATTAGCTCAAAACAGCACAAACCAAGAGTTGAACAGGTAACTTTCAAGTCCACTACACCACATGGTGTCTTTAAGTTTTAACTGCAGTCAGTGCGAGGTTCAACAATAAACTCAGGAAAGCGTTAGACGCAGTATGCAATGCTTATACATCATTGTGTGTTAGTTTTGGGCAATGCAAGGCACAGAAACCCTTGAGTGGGTGGTTGCATTCCCCCCATTACACAGGACAGCCTTTAGAGAAAGGAAGTATTAAATAACATTTTTCACTTAGGCAACACTAGTTAGAAAACATGACTGATAGCTCTCCCTGGATTACTACTTTAATAGCTAAATTTCAGGCCTATTTGTCAGTAGAAACATAGAAAATAGGTGCAGGAGTAGGCCATTCGGCCCTTCTAGCCTGCACCGCCATTCAATGAGTTCATGGCTGAACATGCAACTTCAGTACCCCATTCCTGCTTTCTCACCATACCCCTTGATTATTCAAATGATCCAGTAATTCAAAATAATGGTAGACTGTATGTCACAATCTGCAAATTCTGATGATGAATGCTCACCATTTCTCTTTTTGGCCATGAGATACTTTATGCAAACAAACATGGAAGATTAGATTTACTGACAAGTTATTGAACAGATGTCCTTTATATTATTTCAGTTAATATCACGTTATTGAGAGGAATTTTATGTACTACAGTATTTTCATTTTACGGTGAAGAGCATGAGTGGACAAAAATTTGGAAGATGGAGTATAATGTTGGAAAGTGTGAGGTCATGTACTTTGGCAGAAAAAAAATAAAGAGCAAGTTATTATTTAAATGGAGAAAAATTGCAAAGTGCTGCAGTACAGCAGGACTTGGGGGTACTTGTGCATGAAACACAAAAGGATAGTATGCAGGTACAGCAAGTGATCAGGAAGGCCAATGGAATCTTGGCCTTTATTGCAAAGGGGATGGAGTATAAAAGCAAGGAAGTCTTGCTACAGCTATACAGGGTATTGATGTGGCCACACCTGGAATATTGCGTGCAGTTTTGGTTTCCATATTTACGAAAGGATATACTTGCTTTAGAGGCAGTTCAGAGAAGGTTCACTAGGTTGATTCCGGAGATGAGGGGGTTGACTTATGAGGAAAGGTTGAGTAGGTTGGGCTCTACTCACTGGAATTCAGAAAAATGAGAGATGATCTTATCGAAACATATAAGATTATGAGCGGACTTGACAAGGTGGATGCAGAGAGGATGTTTCCACTGATGGGGGGAGACTAGAACTAGAGGGCATAATCTTAGAATAAGGGACCTCCCATTTAAAACAGATGAGGAGGAATTTCTTCTCAGAGGGTTGTAAATCTGTGGAATTTGCTGCCTGAGAGAGCTGTGGAAGTTGGGACATTGAATAAATTTGAGACAGAGACAGACAGCTTCTTAACTGATAAGCGATTAAGGGGTTATGGGGAACAGGCAGGGAAGTGTACCAGAGTCCATGATCGTATTAGATGGCGGAGCAGGCTCGAGGGGCCGTATGGCCTACTCCTGCTCCTATTTCTTATGTTCTTATCATGTTGGCTGCTTAGAAATATCAGCATCACTTGTAGCCACACAAAAACGCTCACATCCGGTTGTTCATTTAATGTGCATCACTTGATGATGTACTTGTTAATCGATGGATGTATAGTACATTTTTGAGGGACAACAAAATAAACAGAACCAAATAGTGTATGCAAACACTGTGACATAGTTCACTTAGGGAAACGTATGGCGTTATGACAATAGCCCAGCTGTCAACTGAATTCAATTTCAGCATATTTAATGGGCACACCACTGGTAAACAGACGACTCTACACAGTTTGATTGCACTGTGCATATTGGCATGGTTAGTACTGTTCAATTACATGCCTACTACAGATTTATTCCAAAGCATTAATTGTGTGCGCAAATTGTATTATCTTTTCTCTCCACCAAAGTCTATCCTCAATGGTCTTACACCAGGACTTGAGCACATAATCTAGGCTGACACTTCATTGCAGGGCTGAAGGACTGCTGCATTGCCAGAAGTGTTGAATTTTGGATGAGATAATAATCCAAGATCCTGTTTACCTGTTCAGGTGAACATAAAAGATCCAACATTTTTTTTGACGAGCAGGGAGTTCTCCCGGAGCACTCGCCAACATTCTTCCCTTAACCAATGCCACCAAAACATTAACCAGTCCTTCATCTCACTGGTTTGTGGTTTCTTGCTGTACACAAATCTGGCTCCTACATTTGCCTAGAGAAATTAGTGACTAAATTTCAAAAAGTATTTGACGAGCCATGAAGCACCTTGGGATGTCCTGAGGATGTCAAAAGTGCTATATAAATGAAAGTCTTTCTTTTTCTTATGCCATGAATGAGCCTCAGCCAATGTCAATCTATAATTGGTCACTGGGGGCGACTCCTTCTGCTTCTCCCTATAGGATAGTCAGTTCTGCCAATCCCTAGCATACAAAAATGAAACAAAAAAAATGATTAGTATTAAAACTTATTTCAGGGTTGCCAACTATCTCCATAACCCTTTTGTATATTATTTTCATATTTCTTTAATACTACAATGTAACAATTTGTAAAAACATAACTGTGATTTAAATTTTAAATAGTTCCTATATTTGTGTGTCAAGTAGAAAATCTGTGCCCTGGGTTGCGTGGACTCGAGCGTTTCTTCCACCCGCCCCCCAATAATCAAATAAAAACCCCTATAAAAGAGATTTAAAAAAGGCTATTTTTAGTGTGAAAGTAGTGACTAGTTCTTAAAACATTTTTGGGTTGGGAAACTAAAATCCAAAAAAGGATTGCTCTAGTTTTTGTACTACTACTCATGTGCTGCACAAGAGAGAGAAGAGGGTGTTCCTTCAAAACAGAAATCTCAATTTCAAAACTGTGAAACTTTGAACTAATATCAAGAGTAGTCAATAAAAAATTTCCAACGTCATGATTCTCGATACACGTTGGCAATTCCATTGGCAACCTGACCTTCACTTTTCACAATGGAACAGCAAAACCTCAAGACATGGAAAATCAGAGATGCAAACACATGTTCAAAGTTTATGCTACTGTGATGTGCTACTTCTCAAATTACTAAAAAAAGTATTAAAACAGACACATACATACATAAAATCAGCCATTAAAACTATTAAGTGCTAACGGAATCCAAAGTCCTCCCACTGAGTTCGATAGTTGTTGGTTTACAATCCACTTCAAGACTTGAGCACATAACCTAGGTTACACTCTAATGTAGCACTGAGGTAGTGCTGCATCATCAGTATTCTTTAAATGAGCTGTTAAATTGAGGCCCTGTCTACTGTTCCAATGGTTCAGATGGACATTAAATCCAAATGGCACTAATGGTAGAGTGACAACATTTTCTAAACCGAGTCTGGGGACACACAGGGTGGGAGCGCAGCAAAGTAGCCAGGATGGAAACGGTAGGTTGTGCAGCATAACGATGCATCATTTTTTTAGTAGCCTATATTTTAACACGTGCAAAAAAATGTGCATATAGTTACCGTGGATGTGACATTATTGAAACACATTCAGATATCGAACACCATCCTCCCCACCCCCCAGTGACTGAAGTCACACCTGAGCCGACCCCTACCCGTGACTGAAGTTACCCCTGACCACCCACCCCTCCGTGTCTAGGATTAGCCCCCCACCCCTTGCTCTGGTGATTGTGACCGGGCCCTCCCGCACCCGCTCTGGTTGCTGTGCACCGACAATCCAACAGCACGAGTCCAGCTGGAAACTCAAACAACAACTAGCACATGTGCAGAAAGACCGCCCAGTCGTGAATGCATAATGAGTCACTCTGGCCATTGTACATATTGTTGTTTAATTTAACCTTAGAGCCACAAACTGACAGCTCTCCGGGTCACGGGGGGGGGGGGGGGGGCGGGCGGGAGGTTGGGTGGGTGGCACACTCACTGCCCAGGTGTACACTTCAGGATGAGTTTTGTGAACCAGGGACATTATTTGCCTGGGGACCCACTACCTCATCTAGGGATCTAGGGACTGTCTCTATATGGTCACCCTAACTCATGGAAGAGCAGTAAGTTCCCCAGGTGTTGTGATCAACATTCCTCTTCAATCACAGTCACCAAGCAGAGAACTAACTTCATTGCTGTTTGTGGGATTCCGGTGCACAAAATATATAACTATATCTTTTTAAAATCTTATATCTGCACGCACTTCCTAACTGCATCATTTGACTTCCTCTCGTGTATAAATTCCCCTGCCAACATATATTGTGTTTCACCAGTGGAAACTTGCAAGGCTGCAATTACACAATCTAGCTGCTTGGTGGTCAAGTCAAATTTTTGTCTCCCTTCCAGCTCAGATACCATTTTGCTTTTCATTTATACTCAAGAGATTGAAGACAATTACATCTCCCCCACACACCTCAAAAAAATTCAAACAAAAATTCTATTTCAACATTGGTAGACAGTTCAACCCTATTCTTGCCAAGTCCACAGCCTCCTCACCTTTGAAATATAGAAAATAAGTGCAGGATTAGGCCATTCAGCTCATCGTGCCTGCACCACCATTCAATATGATCATGGTTGAGCATGCAACTTCAGTACCCCATTCCCGCTTTCTCTCCATACCCCTTGATCCCTTTAGCCATAAGGGCCACATCTAACTCTCTTTTGAATATATCGAACGAACTGGCCTCAACAACTTTCTGTGGTAGAGAATTCCACAGGTTCACAATTCTCTGAGTGAAGAAGTATTTCCTCATCTAAATGGCTTAGCACTTATCCTTAGACTGTGACCCCTAGTTCTGGACTTCCCCCAACATCGGGAATATTCTTCCTGCATCTAACCTGTCCAATCCCATCAGAATTTTACATGTTTTTATGAGATTCCCTCTCATCTTTCTAAACTCCAGTGAATACAGGCCCAGTCGATCAAGTCTTTCTTCACATGTCAGTCCTGCCTTCCCGGGAATCAGTCTGATGAACCTTTGCTGCACTCGCTCAATAGCAAGAATGTCCTTCCTCAGATTAGGAGACCAAAATATTGTGTACAGTTTAAGGTTTGGCCTCACCAAGGCCCTTAAAACTGCAGCAAGACCTCCCTGCTCCAATACTCAAATCCTCTCGCTATAAAAGGCTCAGCAGTCCGGGGAGCATCGAGAGAGGCGGGAGTCGAGAGAGGCAGCGGCCTATAAAAGGCTCAGCAGTCTGGGGAGAGTCGAGAGAGGCGGGAGTTGAGAGAGGCAGCGGCCTATAAAAGGCTCAGCAGTCCGGGGAGCGTCGAGAGAGGCGGGAGTCGAGAGAGGCAGCAGCCTATAAAAGGCTCAGCAGTCCGGGGAGCGTCGAGAGAGGCGGGAGTCGAGAGAGGCGTACCGGTGCAGCTCCAGCTGGGAGAGAAGGCAAAAAAGAAGTAGAAAGAAATCAAAAGGTGACGTCACAGCCAACGTGGTAAGTGATTGGCTGCTGATTGGTGAGTAGTTTTTCTTTTTCTTTATTAGTCAGTAACTTTTAACATTGTTGTCGCCAATTTAAGTGTATCTAAGGGTTAAGTCATGGCAGGACAGCTCGGTCACGTGATCTGCTCCTCCTGTACCATGTGGGAACTCGGGGACAACACCAGTGTCCCTGACGACTACATGTGCGGGAAGTGTATCCACCTCCGGCTCCTGACGGTCCGCGTTGCGGAGTTGGAGCTGAGGGTGGATTCACTCTGGAGCATCCACGATGCTGAGAATGACGTGAGTAGCACGTGGAGCGAGTTGGTCTTACCGCAGGAGAAGGGTCCACAGCCAGCGAGGGAATGGAAGACCAGCAGGAAGAGTAGTGCAAGGAAGGTAGTGCAGGGGTCAATCCCACTGCAAAACAGATGCACTGCTTTGAGTACTGTTGAGGGGGATAACTC
This sequence comes from Pristiophorus japonicus, assembly GCF_044704955.1. Lineage (NCBI taxonomy): Eukaryota > Metazoa > Chordata > Chondrichthyes > Pristiophoridae > Pristiophorus > Pristiophorus japonicus. Next base: position 149,614,718 of record NC_091977.1, on the reverse strand, counting down.
ATCAGGAGAGGGCAGCAGCAGCCAAGTTCATGGCACCGTGGCTGGCTCTGTTGCACAGGAGGGCAGGACAAAGAGTGGGGGAGCGATAGTGATAGGGGATTCAATTGTAAGGGGAATAGATAGGCGTTTCTGCGGCCGCAACCGAGACTCCAGGATGGTATGTTGCCTCCCTGGTGCAAGGGTCAAGGATGTCTCGGAGCGGGTCCAGGACATTATAAAAAGGGAGGGAGAACAGCCAGTTGTCGTGGTGCACGTTGGTACCAACGACATAGGTAAAAAAAGGGATGAGGTCCTACGAAATGAATTTAAGGAGCTAGGAGCTAAATTAAAAAGTAGGACCTCAAAAGTAGTAATCTCGGGATTGCTACCAGTGCCACGTGCTAGTCAGAGTAGGAATCGCAGGATAGCTCAGATGAATACGTGGCTTGAGCAATGGTGCAGCAGGGAGGGATTCAAATTCCTGGGGCATTGGAACCGGTTCTGGGGAAGGTGGGACCAGTACAATCCGGACGGTCTGCACCTGGGCAGAATCGGAACCAATGTCCTCGGGGGAGTGTTTGCTAGTGCTGTTGGGGAGGAGTTAAACTAATATGGCAGGGGGATGGGAACCAATGCAGGGAGATAGAGGGAAACATAAAGGAGGCAAAAGCAAAAGACAGAAAGGAGATGAGGAAAAGTGGAGGGCAGAGAAACCCAAGGCAAAGAACAAAAAGGACCATTGTACAGCAAAATTCTAAAAGGACAAAGGGTGTTAAAAAAACAAGCCTAAAGGCTTTGTGTCTTAATGCAAGGAGTATCCGCAATAAGGTGGATGAATTAACTGTGCAAATAGATGTTAACAAATAAGATGTGATTGGGATTACGGAGACGTGGCTCCAGGATGATCAGGGCTGGGAACTCAACATCCAGGGGTATTCAACATTCAGGAAGGATAGAATAAAAGGAAAAGGAGGTGGGGTAGCATTGCTGGTTAAGGAGGAGATTAAGGCAATAGTTAGGAAGGACATTAGCTTGGATGATGTGGAATCTATATGGGTAGAGCTACAGAACACCAAAGGGCAAAAAACGTTAGTGGGAGTTGTGTACAGACCTCCAAACAGCAGTAGTGATGTTCGGGAGGGCATCAAACAGGAAATTAGGGGTGCATGCAATAAAGGTGCAGCAGTTATAATGGGTGACTTTAATATGCACATAGATTGGGCTAACCAAACTGGAAGCAATACGGTGGAGGAGGATTTCCTGGCGTGCATAAGGGATGGTTTTTTAGACCAATATGTCGAGGAACCAACTAGGGGGGAGGCCATCTTAGACTGGGTGTTATGTAATGAGAGAGGATTAATTAGCAATCTCATTGTGCGAGGCCCCTTGGGGAAGAGTGACCATAATATGGTGGAATTCTGCATTAGGATGGAGAATGAAACAGTTAATTCAGAGACCATGGTCCAGAACTTAAAGAAGGCTAACTTTGAAGGTATGAGGCGTGAATTGGCTGGGATGGATTGGCGAATAATAATTAAGGGGTTGACTGTGGATGGGCAATGGCAGACATTTAGAGACCGCATGGATGAACTACAACAATTGTACATTCCTGTCTGGCATAAAAATAAAAAAGGGAAGGTGGCTCAACCGTGGCTATCAAGGGAAATCAGGGATAGTATTAAAGCCAAGGAAGTGGCATACAAATTGGCCAGAAATAGCAGCGAACCCAGGGACTGGGAGAAATTTAGAACTCAGCAGAGGAGGACAAAGGGTTTGATTAGGGCAGGGAAAATGGAGTATGAGAAGAAGCTTGCAGGGAACATTAAGACGGATTGCAAAACTTTCTATAGATATGTAAAGAGAAAAAGGTTAGTAAAGACAAACGTAGGTCCCCTGCAGTCAGAATCAGGGGAAGTCATAACGGGGAACAAAGAAATGGCGGACCAATTGAACAAGTACTTTGGTTCGGTATTCACGAAGGAGGACACAAACAACCTTCCGGTTATAAAAGGGGTCGGGGGGTCTAGTAAGGAGGAGGAACTGAGGGAAATCCTTATTAGCCGGGAAATTGTGTTGGGGAAACTGATGAGATTGAAGGCCGATAAATCCCCAGGGCCTGATGGACTGCATCCCAGAGTACTTAAGGAGGTGGCCTTGGAAATAGTGGATGCATTGACAGTCATTTTCCAACATTCCATTGACTCTGGATCAGTTCCTATGGAGTGGAGGGTAGCCAATGTAACCCCACTTTTAAAAAAGGAGGGAGAGAGAAAACAGGGAATTATAGACCGGTCAGCCGGACATCGGTAGTGGGTAAAATGATGGAATCAATTATTAAGGATGTCATAGCAGTGCATTTGGAAAGAGGTGACATGATAGGTCCAAGTCAGCATGGATTTGTGAAAGGGAAATCATGCTTGACAAATCTTCTGGAATTTTTTGAGGATGTTTCCAGTAGAGTGGACAAGGGAGAACCAGTTGATGTGGTATATTTGGACTTTTCAGAAGGCGTTCAACAAGGTCCCACACAAGAGATTGATGTGCAAAGTTAAAGCACATGGGATTGGGGGTAGTGTACTGACATGGATTGAGAACTGGTTGTCAGACAGGAAGCAAAGAGTAGGAGTAAATGGGTACTTTTCAGAATGGCAGGCAGTGACTAGTGGGGTACCGCAAGGTTCTGTGCTGGGGCCCCAGCTGTATACACTGTACATTAATGATTTAGATGAGGGGATTAAATGTAGTATCTCCAAATTTGCGGATGACACTAAGTTGGGTGGCAGTGTGAGCTGCGAGGAGGATGCTGTGAGGCTGCAGAGCGACTTGGATAGGTTAGGTGAGTGGGCAAATGCATGGCAGATGAAGTATAATGTGGATAAATGTGAGGTTATCCACTTTGGTGGTAAAAACAGAGAGACAGACTATTATCTGAATGGTGACAGATTAGGAAAAGGGGAGGTGCAAAGAGACCTGGGTGTCATGGTACATCAGTCATTGAAGGTTGGCATTCCGGTGCAGCAGGCGGTTAAGAAAGCAAATGGCATGTTGGCCTTCATAGCAAGGGGATTTGAGTACAGGGGCAGGGAGGTGTTGCTACAGTTGTACAGGGCATTGGTGAGGCCACACCTGGAGTATTGTGTACAGTTTTGGTCTCCTAACCTGAGGAAGGACATTCTTGCTATTGAGGGAGTGCAGCGAAGGTTCACCAGACTGATTCCCGGGATGGCGGGACTGACCTATCAAGAAAGACTGGATCAACTGGGCTTGTATTCACTGGAGTTCAGAAGAATGAGAGGGGACCTCATAGAAACATTTAAAATTCTGACGGGGTTAGACAGGTTGGATGCAGGAAGAATGTTCCCAATGTTGGTCACAGTCTAAGGGGTAAGCCATTTAGGACCGAGATGCGGAGGAACTTCTTCACCCAGAGAGTGGTGAACCTGTGGAATTCTCTACCACAGAAAGTTGTTGAGGCCAATTCACTAAATATATTCAAAAAGGAGTTAGATGAGGTCCTTACTACTAGGGGGATCAAGGGGTATGGCGAGAAAGCAGGAATGGGGTACTGAAGTTGAATGTTCAGCCATGAACTCATTGAATGGCGGTGCAGGCTAGAAGGGCCGAATGGCCTACTCCTGCACCTATTGTCTATGTTTCTATGAAGGTCAACATGCCATTTGCCTTCTTCACCGCCTGCTGTACCTGCATGCCAACTTTCAATGACTGATGTACCATGACACCCAGGTCTCGTTGCACCTCCCCTTTTCCTAATCTGTCACAACTCAGATATTATTCTGCCTTCCTGTTTTTGCCACCAAAGTGGATAATTTCACATTTATCCACATTATACCGCATCTGCCATGCATTTGCCCACTCACCTAACCAGCCCAAGTCACCCTGCAACCTCTTAGCATCCTCCTCACAGCTCACACCGCCACCCAGCTTAGTGTCATCTGCAAACTTGTAGGCATTACATTCAATTCCTTCATCTAAATCATTAATGTATATTGTAAATAGCTGGGGCCTCAGCACTGAACCTTGCGGTACCCCACTAGTCACTGCCTGCCATTCTGAAAATGACCCGTTTATTCCTACTCTTTGCTTCCTATCTGCCAACCAGTACTCTATCCACATCAATACATTACCCCAAATACCATGTGCTTTAATTTTGCACACTAATCTCTTGTGTGGGACCGTGTCCAAAGCCTTTTGAAAGTGTAAATACACCACATCCACTGTTTCTCCCTTGTCCACTCTACTAGTTACATCCTCAAAAAATTCTAGAAGATTTGTCAAGCATGATTTCCCTTTCATAAATCCACGCTGACTTGGACCGATCCTGTCACTGCTTTCCAAATGCGCTGCTATTACATCTTTAATAATTGATTCCAACATTTTCCCCACTACCGATGTCAGGCTAACCAGTCTACAATTCCCTGTTTTCTCTCTCCCTCCTTTTTTTTTTTAAAAAGTAGGGTTACATTAGCTACCCTCCAATCCATAGGAACTGATCCACAGTCTATAGAATGTTGGAAAATGTCCACCAATGCATCCACTATTTCTAGGGCCACTTCCTTAAGTACTCTGATGCAGACCATCAGGCCCTGGGGATTTATCGGCCTTCAATCCCATCAATTTCCCTAACACAATTTCCTGATTAATAAGGATTTCCTTCAGTTCCTCCTTCTTGCTAGACCCTCGGTCCCCTAGTATTTCTGGAAGGTTATTTTTGTGTCTTCCTTAGTGAAGACAGAACCAAAGTATTTGCTCAATTGGTCTGCCATCTCTTTGTTCCCCTTTATAAATTCACCTGATTCTGACTGCAAGGGACCTACATTAGTCTTCACTAATCTTTTTCTCTTCACATATCTATAGAGGCTTTTGCAGTCAGTTTTTATGTTCCCTGCAAACTTACTCTTGTACTCTTATTTTCCCCCTCCTAGTTAAATCCTTTGTCCTCCTCTACTGAATTCTAAATTTCTCCCAGTCCTCAGGTTTGCTGCTTTTTCCGGCCAATTTATATGCCTCTTCCTTGGATTTAATATTATCCGTAATTTCCCTTGTTAGGCACGGTTGAGCCACCTTCCCCGTTTTATTTTTACGCCAGACAGGGATGTACAATTGTTGCTCTGGTTGCTTCTCAGGGTGGCAACAGGCTTCTCTCTTGTCTTTTGCTGCTTTCCCAGTCTTCCCTCCACAGTTCACTCTCCGATCCTACTGCCGATTCTCCAGCCCATTGTCAAATATTTTACATTTTTTTAATATGCCTAGCACATGTGTACCATGTCTCTGGAACTTAACCAAATTCAATTAAACATACTTTATTAGTTTATGTAAATAAATAAATTAGAACGTTGAATTAAAGGTTTCGTGTCCTGGGTATAATGGGGGAGGGAGCTTATTGAAGTATTTGATGGACAGCATTTACCAGTGTTGATTATTAATGACCTAGGCTTGATGTCCTGCAGTAATGAAAGAAGATCAATGATTATATTCAGTGATAATGAGTCAGAACCGTAATGGTCCTAAAGTGGCTGATTTTCACAAATAATACTGGAGAGATCCATGACAATATATTTTTTAATGTAATATTCACTTCTCAATATCTATTGAGCCAAGCAGTCTAGGTTTTTAAAATGGCTTTGCCCTGAGCAGACACCTCCAGGCTGGATGGCCATTTTATTCCCCACACGCTGGCAGAATCACAGGAAATTAAACAAACCCTTCCTATTCGGTAGCAGTTCTGTAACCTTATTTAAGGTGAGGCAGATGGATGTTCCATTTTCATGACCCACTATAGTAGGCTTAATGTCAAGTAACTGTATCTAATGGCAAACTGGGTGGTGACTATTAATAACAGGCAGGCAAGATAGGAGACAGGAGCAGCTGTGTAGTTTAGCACCCAACAGTTCAACCTCCAATCAATCCTCTACGATAAGGTGCAAGGTAATGAAATGAAAAACAAGGAATAAAATGGACACCACTACTACATTCCCTTTTCCCCTCCCCCCCATGTTTTTGTGACACTTCTTGGTTTAAAAATGTAATAAGATCGTTGCCATAGAAACATAGAAAATAGGTGCAGGAGTAGGCCATTCGCCCCTTCGAGACTGCACCGCCATTCAATATCATGGCTGATCATGCATTTCAGTACCCCATTCCTGCTTTCTCTCCATACCCCTTGATCCCTTTAGCCGTGAGGGCGACATCTAACTCTCTTTTGAATATATCCAACAAACTGGCCCCAATAACTTTGTGTGTGAGAGAATTCAACATGTCCACAACTCTGAAGAAGTTTCTCCTCATCTCGGTCCTAAATGGCTTAGCCCTTATCCTTAGACTGTGACCTCTGGTTCTGGACTTCCCCCAACATCGGGAACATTCTTCCTGCATCTAACCTGTCCAATCCTGTCAGAATTTTATATGTTTCTATGCGATCCCCTCTCATTCTTCTAAACTCCAGTGAATATAAGCCTAGTCGATCCAGTCTTTCTTCATAGGTCAGTCCTGTCATCCCAGGAATCAGTCTGGTGAACCTTTGCTGCACTCCCTCAATAGCAAGAATGTCCTCCCTCAGATTAGGAGACCAAAACTGTACACAATATTCAAGGTGTGGCCTTACCAAGGCCTTGTACAACTGTAGTAAGACCTCCCTGCTCCTATACTGAAATCCTCTCGCTATGAAGGCCAACATGCCATTTGCCTTCTTCACCGCCTGCGGCACCTGTAGCCCAACCTTCAATGACTGATGTACCATGACACCCAGGTCTCGTTGCACCTTCCCCCCTACCAATTTGTCACCATTCAGATAATAATCCCCTCCTGTTTTTACCACCAAAGTAGATAACCTCACATTTATCCACCTTCTACTGCATCTGCCATGTATTTGCCCACTCACCTAACCTGTCCAAGTCACCCTGCAACCTCTTAGCATCCTCCTCACAGCTCACACTGCCACCCAGCTTAGTGTCATCTGCAAACCTGGAGATATTACATTCAATTCCTTTGTCTAAATCATTATTGCATATTGTAAATAGCTGGGGTCCCAGCACTGAACCTTGCGGTACCCAAATGGTCACTGCCTGCCATTCTGAAAAAGAACCGTTTATTCCTACTCTCTGCTTCCTGTCTGCCAACCATTTCTCTATCCACGTGAGTACATTACCCCTGCCCAGAGCGGAGGTCTTATTTGCCACATTGGCTGGAGGTAAACTTTTCTCGAAATTAGACCTCACATCTGCATATATGACGCAAGAATTGACCGAGGAATCCAAGCTACTCACCACCATCAACACATATCGAGGCCTTTTCATGTACAATCGATGCCCATTCAGCATCAGGTCGGCAGCTGCAACATGGAGAGTCTGCTCAAGTCCATCCCGGGGATGGTTGTATTTCAAGACGACATACTTATCACGGGCAGGTACACCGACTTCCATCTCTGTAATTTGGAGGAAGTACTAAAGCGGTTGGATCGGGTAGGCCTACGAGTCAAGAAATCCAAGTGCCTGTTTCTCGCACCCGAGGTTGAATTTTTGGGCAGAAGGATTTCCGCTGATGGAATCCGCCCAACAGAGTCCAAAACAGAAGCAATTCGCCTGACATCCAGGCCCCGGAATGTCTCAGAACTGCGTGCCTTTCTCAGGCGACTCAATTACTTTGGGAACTTTATGCAGAACTTAAGCACGCTGCTGGAGCCTCTCCACGTGCTACTCAGGAAGAGGTGCGATTGGTTTTGGGGGGACGCCCAGGAAGGCGCCTTCAATAAGGCACGCAACCTTCTGTGTTCCAACAGTGTTTTGACTTTCTTTGACCCAGGTAAAAAGCTAGTTCTCACATGCAATGTGTCAGCGTATGGGGTCGGGTGCATTTTGCAATATGTCAATAGTGCGGGCAAATTACAACCCATAGCTTATGCCTCCAGGTCACTTTCGCGGGCGGAGCGCAGGTACGGAATGGTAGAGAAGGAGGCGCTCGCGTACGTGTACGGTGTCAAAAAGATGCACCAATACCTTTTCGGGGCCAAGTTCGCATTAGAAACCGACCACAAGCCCCTCACGTCCCTCCTATCCGAGAGCAAGGCAATAAACGCCAACGCCTCGGCGCGAATTCAACGGTGGGCACTCATGCTGGCGTCCTACGACTATACCATGAGGCACAGACAACTGTGCCGACGCGCTCAGCAGGCTACCCCTGGCGACCACGGAAGGGTCTGACGAACAGGACTGTGAGATAGTCATGGCAATCAATGCCTTCGAGTCCATAGGTTCGCCCATGATGGCTCGCCAAATCAGAGCCTGGATGGCCAGCGACACCACGTTATCCTTCGTAAAAAGATGTGTCCTAACCGGTGACTGGGCAGAGGCTCGCGATGCCTGCCCCGAGGAATTAAAACCCTTTCACAGGCGCATGCATGAGCTATCACTACAAGCAGACTGCCTGATGTGGGGCAGCCGAGTAGTCATGCGTCTGCGAGGCAGAGAGGCATTTGTCCGGGAGCTCCACCGCGAGCATCCGGGGATCGTTCTCATGAAGGCCATAGCCAGATCCCATGTCTGATGGCCTGGTATTGACGCGGACTTGTAGCTCTGCGTCCGAAGGTGCACCATTTGTGCTCAACTCAGCAATGCCCCCAGGGAGGCTCCACTGAGCCCCTGGCCTACCAAACCGTGATCGCGGGTGCACGTAGACTATGCGGGCCATTCATGGGCAAAATGTTCCTCGTATTTGTAGATGCATTTTCAAAGTGGATCGAATGCACTATTTTAAACTCGAGCACAACCTCCACCACTGTGGAGAGCCTCGCAACAATGTTTGCAACGCACGGAATCCCTGACATATTAGTCAGTGACAATGGTCCGTGCTTCACCAGCGCAGAATTCCAAGACTTTATAATTGACCACGGCATAAATCACATCAAGACGGCACCGTTCAAGCTGGCCTCCAACGGCCAGGCGGAGAGAGCAGTGCAAATCATTAAACAAGGCATGCTTAAAATCCAAGGTCCCACGCCTGTCGCGACTGCTGTTGGCATACAGATCTTGTCCGCACTCACTGACTGGGATCCCCCCCGCGCAACTGTTGATAAAAACAAGGCTCTCATTAATCCTCCCAGACATGCACGAAATCGTTGAGGCAAAGCGCAGTAAGCTGACTGAGTACCATGACAGAAAATCGAGGGGGAGATGGAATGAGATAGGGAACAAAGTGTTTGTACTAAACTATGGCAGGGGTCCCAAATGGCTTGCAGGGACCGTAATGGGCAAGGAAGGAAACAGGCTACAGGTAGTACAAATGGACAATGGCAAAATCTGCCGGAGACATGTAGACCAAGTCAAAAGCAGATTTACCAACAACACTGCGGAACCAGAGGCAGACCACAATGTGGAACTCACACCACACCTGGTGGACAGACAGAGGAAACAACCTGAGGAAAGGGCAATCCCAACAGACAGCCCAGGCGCGTCAACAACAATCACACCAATCGAAACAGACAGCCCAGGCGAGATACCAGCAACCACACCCAAAGAAAAACAGACACCAAGGCAAACAACTGAACCACAACTCAGACGCTCCACGCGAGAGCGTAGACCACCTGAGAGACTGAACTTATAAAGACAATAAGACCTTGGGGGAGGGGGATGTCATGTATCTTATAGTATTATATATAACTGTATCCCAACATGCTATACATGACTGTAATAAGATATGACCTGCAACCACCAGCATACCTTACCACTAGGGGTGCACTTGCGAGAGACAGGTATATAAGCACAGGTCTCAGGCAAGTGCAGCATTCCAGAGCTGTGAAATAAAAAGGTGCAGGTCCAGAGTGACCTTGACTTCACTACATGCCTCGTGTGAATCTGTACTGAGGGGACAGGACTTTACACTTTGCTTTTTCCAAAAGACTTTCAAACAAACTGGCAAATGAATTATTTTAGGCAGATCTCATTTAAAATATCAACAGTTTTTCTATTATGAAGTTTTCAGTCAGACAAGACAGGTGATTAACACACCTATGATTAGCAGTAGCTGTACTTTCTTTTGTTTTCCTTTCGATCAAAAATTGTTCAGAGAATCCCTCAATGAAAAGGTTCAAAATTCAGTTAATAAACTTTTATCTTCTGAACTATTTTTGGAAGGAGTTTAAGGAAATTCTTAAAAATGGGCAAAATTCAGAAACAATTAACTTTTTAATATTTAATATGGTGATTTTGGTTTGTTTATGGAAATGTGTGGACTATATCCATTGGCAAACTCACAAAAGACACTATAGGATAGACTTGCCACTCCTACTTTCATTATGCACAACATGAGATTATTTCAGGAAATTGTTCACCCCTGTGATTTCCTACTCATTAATTTAGCTATTGAAATGCCCCTATATCCTCTAAGACAGGAACAAAGACAAAAATTGCTGAGTGTGACTGTGTTGAGGGGGAATCCAGAAACACAAAGAGGGGCGGTGAGCATTGTGGGGAGGAAGTTGATAAGTAAGACCACGCTAGTAGGGTGGTATCCGATAGTCCTAAATTGGCCAAATCTAGTTTGACATCATTCTCTTACCCCTCTCCCCCTCCCCATAAGGCTGCTAATTCTTGCATCCATCCCCCAATATCGTTGGATCCAACAACTCTCCAAAACTGCCAGACTTTACTCCCCCAAATGTTACCAACACCCATCTCGCTGAACCCAGGGGTACTGTCTCTCAGACTTCCATTCCCCACTCGCAGACTCCCTCCCCACCACCCCACCCCTCTTATGCTAGACCTCATTACCAGTGCTCCCTGATCTCAGGACCACCCCTTCTCAGACCCCGAGACTTCCCTCTCTTGTTCTCCAAGATTGCAGGAACCTGATCCCTGTGATTCCAGAACCACCTTTTTTCAGTGTTCCTGCTGCCCAGTGCAATGCTCCTGCCCGAGACTCCTCAAAGTATCACTAAACAAAGAGACCCCACCCCAATACTGCCAGACCTCATGCAAGTGGCATAAAATATCGCATTTGGAGCATACTTCCTGTGTCACGATATCAGTCACACTTTTTGATGTCAATATTTAAGATTGAAAATCGGTACATATAATGGCAAATTTCACACCAGTTTGTTAATGAAACAATTAATATGACAGCTACAGTGCTGACATATAGGCAACAGTCAGATGTCATATCTTAGAAATGCTACCATGAAATACTAAACAAATGAGTGTCAGAAATTGTGATACATGTTTATGGGAAATGTTCCCTATGTGAAGGACTTTAAATATTTGAGCAAAACTCCAACATTAATGCTGACACTGGATGCTCAAAATGGAAAAGAGTTCCATTTCTCTGTTAAAATCCTTCATTTTGAGAGGCACAAAATTCACCAAAAAAAAAACTCAAGTCCTATTAAATCCTGAAAATATTTTCAATACGTTACTTTGAAAAATAGGTCCCTACCAAAATCTCAACTTCCTTATACAGCACCTGAAGAGTAGGAGCAAGTAATGCAATGTTGCATTTTAGAGACAGACAGACACACACACACACAGACTGTGTTGGGGAGGACAGGCTATAAACCTGATATAAGCTTGATATTAAGTCAGAATTTTTAGACAGGTGTGCCTTGAATATTTTTTTTTTAAAAAGCAAAGTCTCAGGAATACACTCTCCTGAGAATAGCGTGTACCTAGTTCTACACGATTGATGCATTATTGAGGGAAATGGCCACTCCCTTAAACAGGGTATATTTAAAATAAAGGACACTAAAATTAATTTCAAATTGCAGGCCACATTACACAATTGCAACTAACTTATTTTCAGTCATTTTAACATGGAGTGATGGGAAACTGACAGTATGCACTTTTAAAAATTCTATGTTAAAGTATAATGTTGCAGGCAACAAATAAATTCAGCCCAATTGGATTTTAATCAGATTTTGAAAGTAAACCTGCTCATTAAAAAAAACCTCAAGGTGGTTGGATAAAGGGGAACCAGTGGATGTGGTTATTTGGACTTCCAGAAGGCATTTGACAAGGTGCAACATAAAAGGTTACTGCACAAGATAAAAGTTCACGGGGTTGGGGGTAATATATTAGCATGGATAGAGGATTGGCTAACTAACAGAAAAGAGAGTCGGGATAAATGGTTCATTCTCTGGTTGGCAATCAGTAACTAGTGGGGTGCCGCAGGAATCAGTGCTGGGACCCCAACTATTTACAATCTATATTAACGACTTGGAAGAAGGGACTGAGTGTAACGTAGCCAAGTTTGCTGACAATACAAAGACGGGAGGAAAAGCAGTGTGTGAGGAGGACACAAAAAATCTGCAAAGGGACATAGACAGGCTAAGTGAGTGGGCAAAAATTTGGCAGATGGATTATAATGTTGGAAAGTGTGAGGTCATGCACTTTGGCAGAGAAAAAAAAATCAAAGAGCAAGTTATTATTTAAATGGAGAAAGATTGCAAAGTGCTGCAGTACAGCAGGACCTGGGGGTACTTGTGCATGAAACACAAAAGGATAGTATGCAGGTACAGCAAGTGATCAGGAAGGCCAATGGAATCTTGGCCTTTATTGCAAAGGGGATGGAGTATAAAAGCAGGGAAGTCTTGCTACAGCTATACAGGGTATTGGTGAGGCCACACCTGGAATACTGCGTGCAGTTTTGGTTTCCATATTTACAAAAGGCTATACTTGCTTTGGAGGCAGTTCAGAGAAGGTGCACTAGGTTGATTCCGGAGATGAGGGGGTTGACTTATGAGGAAAGGTTGAGTCGGTTGGGCCTCTACTCATTGGAATTCAGAAGAATGAGAGGTGATCTTATCGAAACGTATAAGATTATGAGGGGGCTTGACAAGGTGGATGCAAAGAGGATTTTCCACTGATGGGGGGAGACTAGAACTAGAGGGCATAATCTTAGAATAAGGGGCCGCCCATTTAAAACTGAGATGAGGAGAAATTTCTTCTCTGAGGGTTGTAAGTCTGTGGAATTCGCTACCTCAGAATTGTGGAAGCTGGGACATTGAATAAATTTAAGACAGAAATAGACAGTTTCTTAAACGATAAGGGGATAAGGGGTTATGGGGAGTGGGCAGGGAAGTGGAGCCGAGTCCATGATCGGATCAGCCATGATCGTATTAAATGCGGAGCAGGCTCGAGGGGCCATATGGCCTACTCCTGTTCCTATTTCTTATGTTCTTATAAAATATCAGCCTACCAGATATAAATACCAGGTAACATTTCAGTTTAGTTCAATGCTCTGGCCAAGTCAAAATGAATTAACAGTGCACTCATGTAGGCTATTTCAATTGTTGCCAATGTAGTAGTCATGAAATGATTTACATCAAGAATGCTAGAACCCTTTTTCTGCAAACCAATGCAAACAGAATTCCACTAAAAAAAGAAACTTAAACATCCGAAATGTTCAGAGAAATAAACGAGTTAACTGAGAATAAAGAACAATGAGATTGAAGAGAATTAAAAAAAAAAAGAAATTCTAAACAGTAGTTTCTGAAGATTACTGTATGTACATCTTCAAGGAAAACAAATTAACTATTGATTTAAAAAAAAGATTCCATTATGCGATACAGAGGCAAGATGGCAGGATTTTAGTGTCATAATATATTTTATTGCACACTCTGATAGATGCAGGTGGTCCTCCACTGTAAAGAATAGGAGGGGCTCTTTTGCCTTGTTGCAGCCCACCTAAGGGAAGGTATTCCAAAGATTAAAAAGCATGAGGAAAGCAATAAGAATCCACCTCAGCTCCTCTTCCCCAGTAATTGGCTCAAGAGTCTCATATGAGACCCGAGTTAGAACCTACTCTCGGGCAGAACACAGCAGATGAACAGACTACACGTTAAAGGTAATATTAAGCTAGTATCAGTTTCCTCCTTCCTTTTCCCTGCCACTTGTTTCAACATTCATTTATATTTTACAGTATTTAAGGCTGGGCTATAATTATTCTTATCCAAAGTCAACTTGCCAAATACAATAAAAACACAGGTATTCAAAATCAAAAGTTAGAAGAGTTCCCCCTTTACAAAATGCATTTATATTTTCATAAGCCATGGGATGGGAATAATGTTAGTACTTTGTTTCTGCTACAGGGTATTACAAAAATGCAGCAAGATCAGAAGTTCTCACTATCTTCATTTAACAAAGCTCAAACAATGCCTGCGAGGGTGTAAATCCAGTACCTCTTTGAATGACACCATAAACTACAAGGGTGAAGCAAGAGCTGCTACAATCTAACCAGAGTGTTACAGCTGTGAACACTCGACACTACAAAATTATACCAATTTTCATTTTACGGTTTTGTATTTTATATTTGTATTGTATTACAATTAATTTTAAATATGTGAAGTGTTTTTCTTGTGTGTGTGTTTTTGGGGGCATCTCCATTCATAGAAATGGTGATCTCCGTACAGAACTCACCATTACTGTGAATGGGGATACGCCATTTTCACTGGGTTAGTGTTTGCTCCTCCGGGACTACCAGGTACATTCGTAAATATTTTTGTGGTTGGAGGCGTCCACCCGCGGGAAGCCTCCGACTGCAACTTTTGGCACATTATCAGTCTAGATCAGGGTCAACTAGCAGTAATGGTCTAGTGTAGCAAGGACATTAATATGAACAAGGCTTTCACTCATGCCAGCAAGGTTAGATTTAACCCGAAACTAGTGTAAACTTGCTGCCATATTCAGGAGCACATGGGTGTTTAACTGAAGTAAAATATCCATGATATAAAGTGAAAATGCTCTTGAATATATGACAATTAAGATGGAATCTTTGACAGACATGTGCTTCAAAGTATATTGCAAAGAATGTTATATATTCATTCACTGCTGAAAAATCAACATCTATTTTGAATCATAAAGAAATACAAATATGAATTCTCCTAATGGCTCAGTGGATAAAATGTACCATGTGGCAATGCACAGAGGCATTCAGACCAATAAGGCCCTAAGTTTGATTCTGGCTTGTGCTGATATAGCTGAGGCTGCAGTGGATGTGCTATAAATAGATTCAGCACCCTAGAGCTAGGGAGGAGAAAATGTTGGTCCTAACTGCTATCCAGAGGCCTCTGCTGAAAAAAAAAGCATATATTTAATTGTCAGGTGAGCAAAGGAATCAGGGTGGATATACTCCACAGTCAAATAGTCTGCCAATATTCACTGCCAAGATTTCAAAACACAAAAGTGGTTACCTGAGGAAGGTATTACAGTAATACCCATACCCTAACATGAGTCACTGCCATCAGGAGAAAAAAAAAAAGTGTTCAAGAGATCAGCCTGGCACAATAGAAATGACAGGAGTTCTTCATTGGTCTCAGTTTTGGATGTGTTGTTCTAAATTGTAATAAACTTTTGGTCAGACAGCTTTGTGGTAGCTAAACAACTAGATACTGAAAGTATGAATAAGCAAGCCTTTAGTCTCCCTGCTGGATCACAAAGTGACCTTGATGAAATTCATGTGGAAGCTGAGCTACCACACCCTCCCAGCTGAAGGAGGCAGCATTGTAGGTGTATGGACAATGAAGGGGGCAAACAAAAGAGAAAATATTTATGGAAAAGGGTAAATAAAACTGGTAGCAACAACACACACAAACACCCTCATTTATTTTGTTCAAACGGCAAATTTGCTGCTGATTTTTGGATTTTTAAATATGGCCAAACCAGCTACCAAACAAAAGTACCTCATCTCACCAAGAGCTCAGCTGTCAGATTTGGCAAAAATCAAAACACTATTCTGTGATATATATATGTAACAAAGAAAGCTTAAAGGTTAAAAAAAAGTCCCATAATTTTGAATCTGTACAAGGGATAGAAATAATGCAGAAGCATATTTGGCAAAGGTTTTCAAAAGGCCTAAAACTAGTCTGAAATGGGTATCATCTAATACAACAAGCTTAATGGAATCAACACTAGATCTTTCTCAGAGATATGAACACCACCCCATCCACCTGAGCCTAGACAACCCCTATTGAAGGAAGGGGCACCATCCTTATGAATCAAACACATCACATGACATTACATAACATAACAGAAATGGTATTGAAATGCAGCACTGCATCACAAAAAATGATGCATCACTCTTCTACCCCACCCTTCTATAAATACACTATCCTTTGAGGCTACAATTTTTTCGGGCTGCTACATCTACCATTTCACTCCAAAAATAATATCTGACCCAAGCCCCCATCCTCATAACTACACACCATGTCCTACCAGGCTGCTGCAGAAATTATTATGGCAGTATTTTATGAGTTCTGCGTGCCCTGTAGATTTTTTAAAAATGCATCCAGCTCTCCCAATAGCTCCGTGCTAAATGCAATTCATTGTGGAACTGAGCCATTAAACTAGGAAGATCCCAAGTTCAGTTGCCAGTCTGTGTTGAGTTCAACATGGGGCAGTGGGGTACTAGAATTAACCTCAGTGACCAAGGGCAGGGGAAGAGGGGAGGGGTCACTCTTGATCACTATCGAGTGACTCTCTGGAAACTGCAGGCATGTGAACATCAAGCAAGTGCGAAATTGGGATCAGTGCAGCGTTTGGCATGATGTAATAGCCAGCTAGACCACATGAGTAAAGTACTGATGGGTAGCGAACACTTGTGGAAAGGTACACCAGCATAATTCAATGCTTTTGTTAAAGACAAAATAAAAAACAGGGGTAGTGAAATAAATATATATATTTTTTAAATCATCTGCTTTGGTCTGCATTCTAAAATATTTCCACTATTAAAGATAACAGTATAGATTAACAGCATCACCCATAACTTGAAAACTAATAAATATAAAAAACTGATTAATGTAACATTTAACATCCTGCCAAATGATCTCCCAGTGCAGACACCTTTTCTTGGTAATATATAAATCATTCCCATTCCGATTAGAACGATTAAAATAAGAATGTGGTATCTGTTCTCCGTTTATAAAAAGATTAGATCTCCATCGTTAATACCACGCGTTTAAAAGGATTCCAAGCACGCAGATTAAAATAAAGCGGATGTCACTTACGAGACATAAGCAGGGTAAACGAATCCGATCAAGTTGCAAAGTAAAGATGCTGCATAGCCGACCACAAGGTAAACGGAAATGATTCCAATGAAAACTGTTTAAAAAAAAACATATACTATAATACAAGGCACATTAACAGCTGTTTTTCCGCATAATATCCAAGTGAAGCAATTCAGCAAAAGGGCGAAGGCAGAATACTCTAGGCCCGTCATATCCCGTGCTTTTTGGTAGATGTTATTCAACTATACGGAAGTAATCACCTTAGCAAATATCTTCAGTACCTTTATATTCCGATTCTCTCTAATTCATTGTGCAAGAGCCAATTTTTGCCATCAGCAATATTGTACTTTGGCAAGAAAGGGGAATGTTGGCATCTATTGACATAAAGTATTCATTTGAAATGGCCACCTCACCGTGTCAGACTACACCAAAAATCGGCACGCAAGAGGTCTCGTTTATAAATATATTCATTCTGTCCCCATGCAGATTGCTGTAAATTTAGTTACATTTCTGACAGATATTGTATTGTATCAGGTTACAATATCAACATACACAGAGCTCAACTGGAACCGAACATCAATTCTACAGCTGCGACGATGCTTTTTAGTTTAAACGACCTACTCGAACTTCAGTTGACACTGTGACATTTCACTCAATTAGCAGTAAAGACAGATATCTGCAATTTGCCATTGGCGAGGTTGGTGCTGGCAGTGATCGCGTACCCCGGGTTGTCCCCACCCTGCGCTGACTCACCGAGCGCGATGTAACGTCTACTCACTCCCGTCTTGCTCTCGATTTTCTCTAAAAGATCCGTCAATACGTTCTTCTCTTGCAGGAACTTGTCCATACGCTGCATAAGCGACGCCGCCATGACTTGTATGAGCAACAATAATCTATCAAGTGCGCTGGCTCTTTGCTCTGAGGTTGCACGGTGACTCGCTCGCTCTCTCCCTCTCGCAGAATGTCTGCAGCAGCCCGAATACGGCCAGGGCGGGGCACGCGGCGCCGCTGCTCTTCGGCTCCGAGCCGTCTGTATCCGCACGTCACAGCGCCGACGTCACAATGCCCAGTGCCGCCTTCCAACTCACACCCTGAGACCAGTCAGTGTACAGAAGGCGTATCTACAGCGTATTACAAGTCATAACAACTGCACCATTTCATGTCTGTGCCGCTTGCCCTGTTCTCACGTTTTTAAGTTAACGTTTCCCCATTATAAATTTCCTGTGGCCTTAGTTCAAATTTTGCTGGTGCAAACTTGGTATAATGCCTCGTTTGTGACGATCTTCACATAGCCTCTGAAAAATGTTAGCACTTACATCCACCATCTTGTTTCACTCGTAGGTAAGTTTGGGTTGCAAGTTTTAGGTTTATCTTGGCAGTTGTAAAGTCCTGTCCCTTCAGTACAGATTCACACAAGGCATGTCATGAAGTCAAGGTCACTCTGGACCTGCACCTTTTATTTCACAGCTCTGGAATGCTGCACTTGCCTGAGACCTGTGCTGAGATACCTGTCTCTTGCAAGTGCACCCCCCCGCCCGGTGGTAAGGTATGCTGGTGGTTACAGGTCATATCTTATTACAGTCATGTATAGCATGTTGGGATACAGTTATATATAATAATGTAAGATACATGACATCACCCTCCCCCAAGGTCTTATTATCTTTATAAGTTCAGTCTCTCAGTTGGTCTACGCTCTCGTGTGGAGCGTCTGAGTTGTGGTTCAGTTGTTTGCCTTAGTGTCTGTTTTTCTTTGGGTGTGGTTGCTGGTATCTCGCCTGGGCTGTCTGTTTCGATTGGTGTGATTGTTGTTGACTCGCCTGGGCTGGCTGTTGGGATTTCCCTTTCCTCAGGTTGTTCCCTCTGTCCACCAGGTGTGGTGCGAGTTCCACATTGTAGCCTGCCTCTGGTTCCGCAGTGCTGTTGGTAAATCTGCTTTTGACTTGGTCTACATGCCTCCGGCAGGTTTTGCCATTGTCTATTTGTACTACCAGTAGCCTGTTTCCTTCCTTGCCCGTTACTGTCCCTGCAAGCCATTTGGGATCCCTGCCATAGTTTAGTACAAACACTTTGTCCCCTATCTCATTCCATCTCCCCTTCGAATTTCTGTCATGGTACTCAGTCAGCTTACGGCGCTTTGCCTCAACAATTTCGTGCATGTCTGGGAGGATTAATGAGAGCATTGTTTTTAAAGTCCTTTTCATCAACAGTTGCGCGGGGGGGATCCCAGTCAGTGAGTGTGGACGAGATCTGTTTGCCAACAGCAGTCGCGACAGGCGACCCCTGCAGCGTGGGACCTTGGATTTTAAGCATGCCTTGTTTAATAATTTGCACTGCTTTCTCCGCCTGGCCATTGGAGGCCGGCTTGAACGGTGCCGTCTTGACGTGATTTATGCCGTGGTCAATTATAAAGTCTTGTAATTCTGCGCTGGTGAAGCACGGACCACTGTCACTGACTAATATGTCAGGGATTCCGTGCGTTGCAAACATGGTTGCGAGGCTCTCCACAGTGGTGGAGGTTGTGCTCGAGTTTAAAATGGTGCGTTCGATCCACTTTGAAAATGCATCTACAACTACGAGAAACATTTTGCCCATGAATGGGCCTGCATAGTCTATGTGCACCCGCGACCACGGTTTGGTAGGCCAGGACCAGGGGCTCAGTGGAGCCTCCCTGGGGGCATTGCTGAGTTGGGCACAAATGGTGCACCTTCGGACGCAGAGCTCCAAGTCCGCGTCAATACCAGACCACCAGACGTGGGATCTGGCTATGGCCTTCATGAGAATGATACCCGGGTGCTCGCGGTGGAGCTCCCAGACAAATGCCTCTCTGCCTCGCAGAGGCATGACTACTCGGCTGCCCCATATCAGGCAGTCTGCTTGTAGTGATAGCTCATGCATGCGCCTGTGAAAGGGTTTTAATTCCTCGGGGCAGGCATCGCGAGCCTCTGACCAGTCACCGGTTAGGACACATCTTTTTACTAAGGATAACGTGGGGTCACTGGCCATCCAGGCTCTGATTTGGCGAGTCGTCATGGGCGAACCTGTGGACTCAAAGGCATTGATTGCCATGACTATCTCACAGTCCTGTTCGTCAGACCCTTCCGTGGTCGCCAGGGGTAGCCTGCTGAGCGCGTCGGCACAGTTGTCTGTGCCTGGTCTGTGCCTTATGGTATAGTCGTAGGACGCCAGCATGAGTGCCCACCGTTGAATTCGCGCCGAGGCGTTGGCGTTTATTACCTTGCTCTCGGATAGGAGGGATGTGAGGGGCTTGTGGTCGGTTTCTAACGCGAACTTGGCCCCAAAAAGGTATTGGTGCATCTTTTTGACACCGTACACGCACGCGAGCGCTTCCTTCTCTACCATTCCGTACCCGCGCTCTGCTCGCGAAAGTGACCTGGAGGCATAAGCTATGGGTTGTAATTTGCCCGCGCTATTAACATGTTGCAAAACGCACCCGACCCCATACGCTGACGCATCACATGTGAGAACTAGCTTTTTAGGCGCGTTCCTGGGCGTTCCCCCAAAACCAATCGCACCCCTTCCTGAATAGCACATGTAGAGGCTGCAGCAGCGTGCTTAAGTTCTGCATAAAGTTCCCAATGTAATTGAGTAGCCCGAGAAAGTTCTGAGACATTCCGGGGCCTGGGTGCCAGGCGAATTGCTTCTGTTTTGGACTCTGTTGGGCAGATTCCATCAACGGCAATCCTTCTGCCCAAAAATTCAACCTCGGGTGCGAGAAACAGGCACTTGGATTTCTTGACTCGTAGGCCTACTCGATCCAACCGCTTTAGTACTTCCTCCAAATTACGGAGATGGGAGTCGGTGTCCCTGCCTGTGATAAGTATGTCGTCTTGAAATACAACCATCCCCGGGGTGGACTTGAGCAGACTCTCCATGTTGCGCTGGAATATGGCAGCTGCCGACCTGATGCCGAATGGGCATCGATTGTCCATGAAAAGACCTCGATGTGTGTTGATGGTGGTGAGTAGCTTGGATTCCTCGGTCAATTCTTGCGTCATATATGCAGATGTGAGGTCTAATTTCGAGAAAAGTTTACCTCCAGCCAATGTGGCAAATAAGTCCTCCGCTCTGGGCAGCGGGTACTGGTCCTGTAGTGAGACTCTGTTTATGGTAGATTTGTAGTCCCCACAGATTCGTATGGATCCATCAGGCTTCATGACTGGGACGATGGGACTTGCCCAGTCGCTAAATTCCACAGGTGATATAATGCCTTCCCGCAGAAGACTGTCTAGTTCGTGTTCAATCTTTTCCCTCATCACATAGGGTACAGCTCTGGCCTTGTGATGGACCGGTCTAGCATCCTGTGTGATGTAGATTTTGACTTTGGCCCCTTTGAAAGTGCCCACACCTGGCTGAAAGAGATGTTCAAATCACTTTATAACTGTTGAGCAGGAGGTCCGTTCCTCTAATGACATGGCATAGACATCATCCCATTTCCAGTTTAGTTTTGCCAGCCAGCTTCTCCCAGCAGTGCTGGGGGGTCTCCGGGGACAATCCACAGGGGAAGACGGTTCACTGTCCCTTTGTGTGTAACAGAGAGCATGACGCTGCCGAGGACTGGTACGATTTCTTTGGTATAGGTCCTTAGTTTGGTGTCGACCCTTGTGAGTTTTGGTCTGTCTCTTTTATGCGGCCACAGTTGTTCAAATTGTTGAGCGCCCATGAGAGATTGACTCGCTCCTGTATCCAGCTCCATGTTGACAGATATCCCGTTGAGTAGGACCCTCATCATTATAGGAGGCATCCTGTCGTAGGAGCAGCGGCCATTGATCGTGTTGACCCGCTGTACATCGGTGACCCGGGTACTGTCTCCACCGTCTTCTGGTCCACTTTCCGACCCATCCGATTCGTATACCTTCCGAGCTGCCGTTTTTTTGCACATGCGGGCCAAATGCCCTGTATATTCACAGTTCCTGCAAACAGCCTGCTGAAATCGACATTTCCTTGACGAGTGCCCACCCCCACACCTCCAGCACAGACTACTTGCAAAGAATGAGCTGCGCCTGGCTGATCTCTCTTGAGCTTCTCTCAGTTTGTAGTTGATTGCTCGCATTGTGGGTTGATGAGGTGTGAACGGCCGTTCCTGTGGCCCTTGATGGCTTCTGTTGCCACTGCTTGCTGTCAAAAGCCTGTTCTGCCGGTTTTGTCTGTGTGTGGGGGTAGCAGCTTTTTTAATGCTGTGAACTCCTTGTTCCATTATTTCGTTAGTTGTCGTACCTGCATTGTAAATCAACCTCGTTTCTTTTTTCCCTACCAAGAATGTCTGTGCAACCAGTGCTGCTGCCTCTAAGGTCAGGTTCTTGGTCTTTATGAGCTTTCGGAATATGCCTGCTATTCCTTCAATGAAAAAGTCTCTCAGCATTTCTCTCTTCAGTTCATCGGAGAACTCACATAAACTAGCCAACCTCCGAAGTTCTGCCACAAAGTCGGGTATGCTCTGGTCCACACAGCGTCTGTAGTTGTAGAACCTGTGTCTGGCCATGTGTAGGCTGCTCGCTGGCTTCAGGTGGTCTCTTGCCAGTGTGCTCAATTCTTCAAACGACTTGCTTGCTGGTTTCTCAGGTGCCAACAGATCCTTCATTAAAGCGGATGTTTTCGAGCCACAGCTGGTCAAGAGATGGGCTCTTCTCTTGTCTGCCATATCGTCACCTAACTAGTCTTTGGTTACAAAGCTTTCCTGGAGCCTTTCGAGAAAATCCTCCCAATTGTCTCCCGCATTGTACTTTTCATCTGATCCGTTGTTCGCCATTCTGTGGATTCTGTAATCCTGTAACCCGTCGCCACTGTAAAGTCCTGTCCCCTCAGTACAGATTCACACGAGGCATGTAGTGAAGTCAAGGTCACTCTGGACCTGCACCTTTATTTCACAGCTCTGGAATGCTGCACTTGCCTGAGACCTGTGCTTATATACCTGTCTCTTGCAAGTGCACCCCTGGTGGTAAGGTATGCTGGTGGTTACAGGTCATATCTTATTACAGTCATGTATAGCATGTTAGGATACAGTTATATATAATAATGTAAGATACATGACAGAATTAGTCAGCATTTGTGGAGACAACAGTCGAGTTAGATTTAGTTCAGAACAAGAATCAATGTTTCCTTTAACTCCACTCATTGCCTGCAGATAAAAGATATTACTATGGGAATCCACATGTGTCCTATATCTGCCTGTCTTTTTGTAATGTATATTGAACACTCTTTGCTTTAGTCCTACTCAAGTACCCTGCCTGACCTATTTTTCAGTTACATTGTGGTGGTGCTACTTCCAACTCTTGCCTTGATCTAAACAGAGAAGGCCACTGTCTCTCAATTACCTGGATTACTTCCCACCACACTTTTACATAGAAACAAAGAAACATAGAAAATAGGTGCAGGAGTAGGCCATTCGGCCCTTCGAGCCTGCACCACCATTCAATAAGATCATGGCTGATCATTCACCTCAGTACCCCTTTCCTGCTTTCTCGCCTTACCCCATGATCCCTTTAGCTGTAAGGGCCACATCTAATTCCCTCTTGAATATATCCAACAAACTGACATCAACAACTCTCTGCGGTAGGGAATTCCACAGGTTAACAACTCTGTGAAGAAGTTTCTCCTCATCTCAGTCCTAAATGGCTTACCCCTTATCCTTAGACTGTGTCCCCTGGTTCTGGACTTCCCCAACATCGGGAACATTCTTCCTGTATCTAACCTGTCCATTCCCATCAGAATTTTATATGTTTCTGTGAGTTCCTCTCTCATCCTTCTAAACTCCAGTGAATAAAGGCCCAGTCGATCCAATCTCTCCTCATATGTCAGTCCAGCCATCCCTGGAATCAGTCTGGTGAACCTTCGTTGCACTCCCTCAATAGCAAGAACGTCCTTCCTCAGATTAGAAGACCAAAACTGAACAATACTCCAGGTGAGGCCTCAGCAAGGCCCTGTACAACTGTAGTATGATCTCCCCCTGCTCCTATACTCAGAATTAGGATTTTTCATTTTCAGGTACTGTAATATATGCGCCTGCGAGTCGGCTCACAGATTGATGGAGCTGTTGAGTTGGGAGCGGCTTAGCCAGTCACGTGATTGTCACAAGACTCAATAAAACCCCAGCCAGTTGGGTTCAGGGGATCCACGATGAGGCAGGTGGTTGTGAGCCTGGTGGGTGAACTGGTAATGTGTAGAGTGATTGTTAAACCTTTTGCAAATAAACCAACTAGTTCTTAATAGCAATGTGTTGCTGTGAATTCTTAAGCAAAGAACCCATGAAGCAAATACAGTACAGGGACAATCACCAGTCTGGGCCGAGTTACCAACTCTTAGCTGGGATGCTGCAACTGGCCTCAGCAGTTATGAGCAAGGGGATCGGGGAAGGGAGGAAATCAGCTCGTGACCTCCCTGATGACCCCTGCTGGGAAATGTCTGGTGAGACCAGGATGGAGTTCAGCTGCAATACACACGATGGTCAGAAAGCCTGCTGACTTCAGGAGCAAGAGAGCTGCAATCAATTGTCAAAAGTAAAAATTAGTACAAAAAACACTCGGCACTAACTTTAGAATTCCGGCAATTGTTCCAGTGAAGCATTAGAAACCAAAGACAAAGTACTTTGCTCACGAGAAGCTTGGTCAGAGCCAAGCTGCACGGCTGCCCTCCTAGCTAGCACCGAGCATGTGACATCAGAGGATGGGAAGAAAGCTGTGATTTTTGGTTAAGGTCGGAGAATCTAACGATTAAAAAGAAGATTAAGAGAAATGTAATGCCAATCGCTACAATCAAAATCTGGAATAGCTCTAAACAGCAATGCAATATTTCAGCTTGTGTTGCTGTCAATTGAACAGTTCAAGTGTTTAACTGCTACCTAAGAGAATGCAGATCTCAAAACAGGAGACTGAATCGCCCACTACAGCATTACTGCTTCAACGCTGCCATGCGCCAATCCTTTCCTCGCCCATCCCCATTGGTGCCTTGTGTTAACTGCATAGATTTTGCAATGATATAATCTACTCCAAATGGCAGCACTAAAAGATTTTTTTTTGAACGATGTCTGCCATAAACAGTGGAAAAAGAACGTGATATGCAGGAACAAAAGACGAGATCACAATTTCAGTGTGAATGACCTCCAAATCTTCCTTGACGTGCCATGTGGAGGGAAATGGGACTGGCCATAGAACTGCAAGCCAATGCTGCAAGACATTCAATGATCTAACCAGGGACACAAGATAATGCATTAGCACCTGTTCCCTTTTAGGTGCCAATGAGAGACCAGATCAATGAAGCGACATCAAGGTGAAGAAATTCTTGTTAAGATTTATTGTCAGGTGATATATTAATACAGGTAATAGTAAACGTGTGGGTACTATTAATTTGCCAGTTTTCATAAGTCCAGAAACCTTCTTGGAGACTTCATAACCTACAAGTACTGCATTGACTTGCTCTTTCACCTTCGCCCAAGCAAAGGAACTGGAGTCTGCCATTTAAACCTGTTCTGCCATTCAATGAGATGATGGCTCATCTGCGACCTAACTCCATATACCCACCTTTGCCCCATATCCCTTCATAACTTTGATTAACAAAAATCTATCGATCTCAGATTTAAATTTAACATTAATTGCCATTTACAGAAGAGAGTTCCAAACTTCTACCACCCTTTCTGTGTAGAAGTGTTTCCTAATTTCACTCCTGAAAGATCTGGCTCTAATTTTTAGATTATGCCCTCTAGTCCTAGACTCGTTTCTATCTACCCTATCTGTTCTCCTTAACATTGAAAACTTTGATCAAATCACCCCTTAACCTTCTAAATTCCAGGGAATACAAGCCGAATTTGTGTAATCTCTCCTTGTAATTTAACCCCTGGCGTCCGGGTATCATTCTGGTAAACCTACGCTGCACTCCCTCCAAGGCCAATATATCCTTCCTAAGGTGTGGTGCCCAGAACTGCTCACAGTGCTCCATTTCAAACCTGGCTCCTGACCAAAGGGTATTCCTCAGCTCCAAAGAGGACAACTCACCTTTGTAACACTGCCTGGAGTACCGCCTCCAGAACTGCATCCTCAAAACTAGCAGTCTTCCTCGTCCTCCTAGTGTCATTGGGAAAATGCTGCAATCTTTAAGGAAGTAGTAGCAGGATATCTAGAAAATCATAATGCTGTCAAGCAGAGTCAGCAAGGTTTTATGAAAGGGAAATCATATTGAACAAATTTGCTCGATTTTTTTGAGGATGTAACGAGCAGGGTGGATAGAGGGAAACCAATAGATGGTGTGTATTTGGATTTCCAGAAAGCATTCGATAAAGTGCCACGTAAAAGGTTACTGCACAAGGTAAGAGCTCACGGGGTCGGGGATAAAATATTAGCATGGGTAGAGGATTGGCTAACTAACAGAAAGCAAAGAGTTGGGATAAATGGGTCATTTTCAGGTTGGCAAACTGCAACTTTTGGGGTACCACAGTGATCAGTGCTGGGGTCTCAACTATTTACAATTTATATTAATGACATGGATGAAGGGACTGAGTGTAATGTAGCTAAATTTGCTGATGATACAAAGATAGGTGAGAAAGCAAGTAGTGAGGAGGATGCAAAGAATCTACAAAAGGATATCGGCCCCAATTTTCCCCAATCAAAAATTATGGCGATTACTTACCTATACGCACGTTTCTTTTCAACACCATCAGCAGCAAAAAAAAATGCTAGTTTCCGGTAAATGAAACCTGAATGTGGCGCCGGCGCTACCCGAATCCATCTCGGGGGGGGGGGGGGGGAGCTAACAGTGTGCGCCTAAAAT
The DNA here is from genome assembly GCF_044704955.1 of Pristiophorus japonicus. NCBI lineage: Eukaryota > Metazoa > Chordata > Chondrichthyes > Pristiophoridae > Pristiophorus > Pristiophorus japonicus. Next base: position 149,587,957 of record NC_091977.1, on the reverse strand, counting down.
GCACTGCGCATGCGCTTAAAAAAAAACCAGAAAAAAAAAAATCAGCCATGTAGGGTCTGTCTGGATCACCAGTGAGAATCCATTGGTGGCAGAGGTGGATTTGCAGGTAGGAAATACAGCTTAAATCAAGAGATGGATGCAAGGGAAGGGCGCAATGAAGGCGAAAGGGGAAGAGATGGAGAAGCGGAAGCTGTAAAGGCCAAGAGATCTCTCTCAGAAGAAATTGAGCCCCTGGTAGACTTAATTGAGAGTAGATGGGAAGTTCTTGAAAACAAGGGGAGCTTTGGTAAAAATAAACTTAAACTCTCTGTACTCGCATAAGTTTGGGACCACGTCGCAGTTGAGTTTAATGCAATGTCCATTACCCCGAGAACTGGTGCACAGCTCAAAAAGAAGTGGCAGGACCTCAGACAAGCAGTGACTGTAAGTAATAATTTTAATTCATTTACATTTTTAATTATATTTATGTTTATGCACTGCAATAACATCTGTAAATGTGATTTGTGTGTGTTCAGGATGATACTCTCTTTAAAAAGTTCAATTTTCAACTTTGCAGAAGATGGTGTCACAGATCAACCGAGAACGGTCACAAACTGGAGGAGGTCCGGCAAGTAGGCTGCAACTAACAGCCATGGAGCAGAGGATAGCGTATATGATTAAATCTTACAGGAGTAGACCAACCATCAACGCGGAAGCTAGACTCAGTTTTCCAAGAAAGGATAAGCCTTGCAAATTGCACAGTCTGGGTTGGCTAAATGTTAAGTACTGCAGGTGCTGCCTATGCTTCTCCTTCCTCAATGCTGTTAACCAAGCATTTCTGTCATGTTTTGCAGATGTTGCGCATCAGGAGGAAACAGAAGGTGCACCTGAAGTAGAAGAAGAGCATGTTCAGGTGTAATCTATGTATGCCTGGGTTTACCTGCCACCAGGGGGAGCGACCGTTGGAGATCATTGGGCACACACATGCAGCCCTTGTATATAAAGAAAGCCCCCATGTTTAATCCTGACTTTGAGAGGTAATAAAGTAGAGTCAGGTCACACCTGATTGAGTTCACGGTACTAAGCATATGCAACATTTGGCGACGAGGCACAATACGGACTTTTACACACAAGAAAAAAAATGAGCACCTTTGGAATCCTAGAGCGATTTGTGGAAGGAGAAGACTGGGAGGATTTTACAGATCGCTTCGACCAGTACTTCGTGGCCAACAAGATGGCAGTTATGCGCAGGTCGGTTTTCCTTGCGGTTATTAAAGATGAAATAGCAGCGCATTTGGAAAGCAGTGACAGAATCGGTCCAAGTCAGCATGGATTTATGAAAGGGAAATCATGCTTGACAAATCTTCTAGAATTTTTTGAGGATGTAACTAGTAGAGTGGACAAGGGAGAACCAGTGGATGTGGTGTATTTGGACTTTCAAAAGGCTTTTGACAAGGACACACACAACAGATTGGTGTGCAAAATTAAAGCACATGGTATTGGGGGTAACGTACTGACATGGATAGAGAACTCATTGGCAGACAGGAAGCAGAGAGTTGGGATAAACGTGTCCTTTTCAGAATGGCAGGCAGTGACTAGTGGGGTGCCTCAGGGCTCAGTGCTAGGACCCTAGCTCTTTACAATATACATTAATGATTTAGATGAAGGAATTGAGTGTAATATCTCCAATTTTGCAGATGACACTAAGCTGGGTGGCGGTGTGAGCTGTGAGGAGGACGCTAAGAGACTGCAGGGTAACTTGGACAGGTTAGGTGAGTTGGCAAATGCATGGCAGATGCAGCATAATGTGGATAAATGTGAGGTTATCCACTTTGGTGGCAAAAACACGGAGGCAGAATATTATCTGAATGGCGGCAGATTAAGAAAAGGAGAGATGCAACGAGACCTGGGTGTCATGGTACATCAGTCATTGAAAGTTGGCATGCAGGCACAGCAGGCAGTGAAGAAGGCAAATGGTATGCTGGCCTTCATAGCTAGGGGATTTGAGTATAGGAGCAGGGAGGTCTTACTGCAGTTGTACAGGGCCTTGGTGAGGCCTCACCTGGAATATTGTGTTCAGTTTTGGTCTCCTAATATGAGGAAGGACGTTCTTGCTATTGAGAAAGTGCAGCCAAGGTTCACCAGACTGATTCCCGGGATGGCAGGACTGACATATGAGGAGAGACTGGATTGATTGGGCCTGTATTCACTGGAGTTTAGAAGGATGAGAGGGGATCTCATAGAAACATATAAAATTCTGATGGGACTGGACAGGTTAGATGCAGGAAGAATGTTCCCGATGTTGGGGAAGTCCAGAACTAGGGGACACAGTCTAAGGATAAGGGGTAAGCCATTTAGGACTAAGATGAGGAGAAACTTTTTCACTCAGAGTTGTTAACCTGCGGAATTCTCTACCGTAGAGAGTTGTTGATGCCAGTTCATTGGATATATTCAAGAGGGAGTTAGATATGGCCCTTGGGGCTAAAGGGATCAAGGGGTATGGAGAGAAAGCAGGAAAGGGGTATTGAGGTGAATGATCAGCCATGATCTTATTGAATGGTGGTGCCGGCTCGAAGGGCCGAATGGCCTACTCCAGCACCTATTTTCTATGTTTCTATGTTTGTGGTCCAAAAATCTATGGCCTCATAAAGAATCTGCTCTCACCTGCACATCCAAAGGAAAAGACCTATGAGGAATTGTGTGCTCTGATTCAGGACCATCTCAAACCTAAACAAGGCATCATTATCTCGAGATAGCGCTTTTACAAGCATGTTCGTTCTGAGGGCCAGGACCTGGCGGAATTTGTTGCCACCCCGAGACATCTCGCTGGGCCGTGTATGTTAGAACCGCGTTGGGAAGACATGCTGTGCGATGTCTTTGTAATAGGCATAAACCACGAGGTGATCCTGTGGAAGCTGCTGGCTGTGGAGACGCTAGATCTGAGCAGGGCCATCACGATCGCCCAAGCTTGCCTGACCACGGTCGATAGTACAAAGCAGATACCCTTGCAGAGTCGTAACTCCACGGCAAGTACTGTGCACCAGATTGTGTCGTTGGTTGGCAGAGCTGCACCTGGCAGGGCCTACCCGACTGTGTTTGCGAAACCCGTAGCTGCTCGAAGTCCGCCATTGGGCCGAATCCGATTTCACCCTGTTGTCGTTGTGGGGGCAATCATCGGCCTCATCAGTGCCGTTTCAGACAGTATATTTGTAGAGGCTGTGCGAAAATGGGGCACCTTCAGCAAGCGTGCTGTGACACACCACGTGGATGATGATGACCGATCCGGCAATGCAATCCGAGATACCCGCGGAGGAAGTGTATAGTGTACATTCGTTCCTGACAAAGAGCCAACCGATAATGATTGAAGTAAAATTAAATGGCATGCTGGTATCTATGGAATTAGACACAGGTGAGAGTCAGTCAATTATGAGCCAGAGGACTTTCGAAAAGTTGTGGGACACCAAGGCCATGAAACCCAAGCTGAGTCCAGTAAATGCAAAATTGCGTACCTACACCAAAGAGCTCATACCAGTGATTGGCAGTGCAGCAGTCAAGGTGTCGTACGATGGGGCAGTTCATGATCTATCACTGTGAATCGTTCCAGGCAATGGTCCAACGCTGTTCAGCAAGAGTTGGCTCAAAAAATAAAGTGGAACTGGAATGATATTAAAGCTTTGTCATTGGTGGATGACGCTTCATCTGCTCCACCGATGACAAATTTCCCTCGCTGTTTGAACTGGGCATCAGCAACTTCACGGGAGTCAAGGTGCTGATCCACCTGGACTTGGATGCAAGACCCGTCCATCACAAAGCCCGGACGGTCCTGTACATGATGAGGGAGAAGTTTGAAATCGAACTGGACAGACTTCAACGTGAAGGGGTCATCTCACTGGTCGAATTTAACGAATGGGCTAGTCCCATTGTTCTTCTGCTGAAGAATGATGGCACTGTCAGGATTTGTGGAGACTACAAGGTTACGATCAACCGAGTTTCGAAACAGGATCAGTACCCATTACCAAAGGCTGATGACCTTAGCCGGGGGAAAGTCGTTCACCAAATTGGATCTGAAGTCGGCCTATATGACACAGGAGCCTGTCGAATTGTCGAAGAAACTTACGTGCATCAATATGCATAAAGGGCTGTTCATTTACAACAGGTGTCCTTTCAGAATTCGCTCGGCTGCAGCCATATTTCAGAGAAACATGGAGAGTTTACTGAAGTCCGTCCCTCGGACCGTCATGTTTCAAGACGACATTCTGGTCACAGGTCGTGATACTGCCGAACAACCTGGAAGAGGCTCTACATCATCTGGACAAAGTGAGGCTCAGTCTGAAACGTTCAAAGTATGTCTTTATGACACTGGGTCGAATTCCTGAGATGGAAGATTGCTGCAGATGGCATCAGGCCTACGGACTCGAAAACAGATGCCATCAAAAATATACCCAGACCCCAGAATGTGACGGAGCTGCGTTCGTTCCTTGGTCTTCTCAACTACTTCGGTAATCTCTTGCCTAAATTGAGCACATTATTAGAGCCACTGCATATGCTGCTCAGAAAAGGCGACAACTGGGTTTGGGGTGTATCTCAAGACAGGGCCTTTGAGAAGACTAGAAATCTGCTTTGTTCCAACAAATTGCTGGCACATTATGACCCGTGCAAGCGTTTATTATTGGCCTGCGATTCCTCATCACATGGGGTTGGTTGCATGCTCCAACAATCCAATGAGTTGGGCAAACTACAACCCGTTGCGTACGCGTCGAGAAGCATGGGTAAAGCGGAAAGAGCCTACGGCATGGTAGAGAAAGAAGCTTTAGTCTGCATATATGGGGTTAAAAAGATGCACCAGTGTCTGGGCTTCATTTCGAGCTTGAAACCGATCACAAGCCGCTCATATCTTTGTTTTCAGAGCATAGAGGTATCAATACCAACGCGTCGTCCCGCATTCAGAGGTGGGCGCTGACATTATCTGCCTATGATTATGTCATTCGTCATAGACCTGGCACTGAGAATTGTGCCGATGCATTGAGCCATTTACCGTTGCCCATGCCGGAGATGGAAACGCCACAGCCCACAGACCTACTGTTGGTCATGGATGCCTTTGAGAGTGACAGGTCGCCTGTCACTGCTCAACAAGTTAGGGCCTGGACCAGCCAGGATCTGATCTTATTGATTGTAAAACGGTATGTCCATAGTGGTGATTGGTCGGCCATTCTCAGGGAAGTTTGTGATGAGACCAAACCTTACAACCGTCACAAAGACGAACTATCCATTCAATCTGATTGTTTGCTATGGGGTCATCGTGCTGTTATGCCAAGAAAGGCAGGGAGAGATTTGTATGGGATTTACACAGTACCCATTCCGGTATTGATATGATGAAGGTCATTGCCAGGTCTCACGTTTGATGGCCTGGCATTGACTCTGATTTGGAGTCATGTGTGCATCAGTGCAACATTTGTATGCAGTTAAGCAATGCACCAGTGGAATCTCCGCTAAGTTCTTGGTCGTGGCCATCCAAATCATGGTTGATTATGCGGGTCCTTTCCTGGGCAAAATGTTTTTGGTGTTGGTGGATGCATATTCCAAATGGATAGAATGTGTAATCATGTCATCCAGCACATCCACAGCTACTATTGAGAGCCTTCGTGCCATGTTCGCCACTCATGGTCTGCCTGACATCGTTGTGAGCAAAAACGGATTGTGCTTCACGAGTTTGGAGTTTCAAAAGTTTATGAGACGCACTGGTATCAAGCACGTAAGGTCAGCACCATTCAAACTCGTGTCCAATGGTCAAGCGGGGCGGGCCGTCCAAACCATCAAGCAGAGCCTGAAATGTGTAACTCACAGTTCTTTGCAGACTCGCTTGTCACGCATACTGCTTAGTTACAGGACGAGACCCCATATGCTTACCGGGGTCCCCCTGCTGAACTGTTGATGAAGAGAGGTCTCAAGACCAGGCGCTCGCTTGTCCACCCTGATCTTAACAGACACATCGAAAATAGACGTCAACATCAGCAGTGGTATCATGATCGCACTGCCGTATCACGTGACATCTCTATTAATGATCCTGTGTATGTGCTAAATTATGGTCAAGACCCCAAGTGGGTCACTGGCACTGTTATGGCCAAGGAGGGTAACAGGGTGCTTATTGTCAGGCTCACTAATGGGCAAACATTCAGGGGGCACATTGATCAGACAAAATTGCGGCATACAGGCGAACCGGAACAGCTTTAAAAAGGCACCATCAATGACCAACCGATTCATATTCAGCCATCAGAAGACCCTGTTGTTGTCAATGAATCTGAACCTTCAATCCCCAACATGGACACTGCCACTCCCATTAGATCGGCTACCCAGCCTCAAGTCATGAATGACTCGAAGAGCTCACCCAGATCTGGAATTGAACTGAGACGATCAACTAGGGAGCGGAAAGCCCCAGACCGTCTCAGTTTGGGGGGGGGGGGGGAAAGAGAGAAAGAGAGAATGCCTGCCACCAGGGGGAAGAGACTGTCAGAGGTCATTGGGCTACAGACACATACGTGCAGCCCTTGCATATAAAGAAATCCCCATGTTTAATCCTGACTTTGAGAGCTAATAAAGTAGAGTCAGGTCGCACCTGATTGAGTTCACTGTACTAAGCCTATTGAGTTATTGCATACGCAACATCAGGAAACCACCATTCCAGATATTCTACATCAGGAGAATGAAGGGCAGCATGAAGACTTCGACAACAAGATAGTTACACTGGATTATGTAAAGTCCTGTCCCTGCAGTACACATTCACACGAGGCACATACTGAAGTCAAGGTCACTCATGACCTGCACCTTTATTACACAGCTCTCGAATGCCACACTTGCCTGAGACCTGTCCTTATATATCTGTCTGGGACAGGTATCCAGTGTCTCCTGCAAGTGCACCCCTGGTGGTAAAGTAAGCTTGTGGTTACAGTTCCTCTCTAGTTACAGTCATGTATAGCATGGTAAGATACAGTTATGTACAGTAGTGTGAGATACATGTCATCACCCTCCCCCAAGGTCTTATTGTCTTCGTTATAGGTTCAGTCTCTCAGGTGGTCTACGCTCTCACGTGGAGCGTTTTAGTTGTGGTTCAGTTGTTTGCCTTGGTGCCTGTTTTTCTTTCGGTGTAATTGCTGGTATCTCGCCTGGGCTGTCTGTTTCATTCAGTATTATTGTTGGTGTCTCGCCTGGACTGTCTTGGGATTGCCCTTTCCTCAGGTTGTTCCCTCTGTCTGTCCACCAGGTGTGGTGTGAATTCCACATTGTAGTCTGCCTCTGGTTCAGCAGTGTTGTTGGTAAATCTACTTTTGACTTGGTCTACATGCCCCCGGCAGGTTTGGCCATTGTCCATTTGTACCACCAGTAGCCTGTTTCCTTCCTTGCCTGTTACTGTCCCTGTAAGCCATTTGGGACCCCTGCCATAGTTTAGCACAAACACTTTGTCCCCTATCTCATTCCACCTCCCCCTCGAATTTCGGTCATGGTACTCGGTTAGCTTATGGCGCTTTGCCTCAACGATTTCATCCTTCATGTTGGGAGGATTAATGAGAGCCTTGTCTTTAAGGTCCGTTTCATTAATAGTTGCGTGGGGGGAACTCCAGTCAATGAATGCGGACGAGATCTGTATGCCAGCAGCAGTCGGGACAGGCGGCTCTGCAGCGTGGGACCTTGGATTTTGTGCATGCCTTGTTTAATGATCTGCACTGCTCACTCCGCCTGGCCATTGGAGGCCGGCTTGAACGGTGCCGTCTTAACGTAATTTATGCTGTGGTCACTTAAAAAATCTTGGTATTCTGCGCTGGTGAAGCACGGACCATTATCACTGACCAATATGTCAGGAATGCCGTGCGTTGCAAACATGGTTCCAAAGCTCTCCACAGTGGTGGAGGTGGTGCTCGAGTTTAAAATGGTGCCTTCGATCCACTTTGAAAATGCATCTACAACTACGAGGAACATTTTGCCCATGAATGGGCCCGCATAGTCTACGTGCACCCACGACCACTGTTTGGTGGGCCAGGGGCTCAGGGGGGCCTTCCTGGGGGCATTACTGAGTTGGGCACAAATGGTGCAACGTCGGCCGCAGAGCTCCAAGTCCGCGTCAATACCAGGCCACCAGATGTGGGATCTGGCTATGGCCTTCATGAGAACGATCCCCGGATGCTCGCGGTGGAGCTCCCGGACAAATGCCTCTCTGCCTCGCAGAGGCATAACTACTCGGCTGCCCCACATCAGGCAGTCTGCTTGTCGTGATGGCTCATGCATGTGCCTATGGAAAGGTTTAATCTCCTCGGGGCAGGCATTGCGAGCCTCTGCCCAGTCACCAGTTAAGACACATCTATTTACTAGGGATAACGTGGGGTCGCTGGTCGTCCAGGCTCTGATTTGGTGAGCCGTCATGGGCGAACCTGTGGACTCAAAGGCATTGATTGCCATGACTATCTCACAGTCCTGTTCATCAGACCCTTCCGTGGTCGCCAGTGGTAGCCTGTTAAGCGCGTCGGCACAGTAGTGTGTGCCTGATCTGTGCCTTATGGTGTAATCGTAAGACGCCAGCATGAGTGCCCACCGTTGAATGCGCGCCGAGGCGTGGCGTTTATTGCCTTGCTCTCAGATAGTAGGGACGTGAGGGGCTTGTGGTTGGTTTCTAACGCGAACTTGGCCCCGAAAAGGTACTGGTGCATTTTTTTGACACCGTACACACACGCGAGCACCTCCTTCTCCACCATTCCGTACCTGTGCTCCGCCCGCGAAAGTGACCTGGAGGTATAGGCTATGGGTTGTAATTTACCCGCACTATTGACATGTTGCAAAACGCACCCGACCCCATATGCTGACGCATCGCATGTGAGAACTAGCTTTTTACCTGGATCAAAGAAAGTCAAAACACTGTTGGAACACAGAAGGTTGTGTGCCTTATTGAAGGCGCGTTCCTGGGCGTCCCCCCAAAACCAATCGCACCCCTTCCTGAGTAGCATGTGGAGAGGCTCCAGCAGCGTGCTTAAGTTCTGCATAAAGTTCCCAAAGTAATTGAGTCGCCCGAGAAAGGCGTGCAGTTCTGAGACATTCCGGGGCCTGGGTGCCAGGCGAATTGCTTCTGTTTTGGACTCTGTTGGGCGGATTCCATCAGCGGCAATCCTTCTGCCCAAAAATTCAACCTCGGGTGCGAGAAACAGGCACTTGGATTTCTTGACTCGTAGGCCTACCCGATCCAACTGCTTTAGTACTTCCTCCAAATTACGGAGATGGGAGTCGGTGTCCCTGCCCATGATAAGTATGTCGTCTTGAAATACAACCGTCCCCGGGATGGACTTGAGCAGACTCTCCATGTTGCGCTGGAATATGGCAGCTGCCGACCTGATGCCGAATGGGCATCGAATGTTGGCAGGGGTCCCAAATGGCTTGCAGGGACAGTAACGGGCAAGGAAGGAAACAGGCTACTGGTAGTACAAATGGACAATGGCAAAACCTGTCGGAGGCATGTAGACCAAGTCAAGGTCACTCTGGACCTGCACCTTTATTTCACAGCTCTGGAATGCTGCACTTGCCTGAGACCTGTCCTTATATACCTGTCTCTTGCAAGTACACCCCTGGTGGTAAGGTATGATGGTGGTTACAGGTCATATCTTATTACAGTCATGTATAGCATGTTAGGATATAGTTATATATAATAATGTAAGATACATGACAAGAAGGAGCAGAGGCAACAAAAAGATGTGCGCAGAGGGAGGAGGAAGAGGGCCACGAGGGCTCTCAACAGGAGGCTTTACCGCCTGGGGTATTCCGAGAGCATTTCTCTTACATTGCTCCTCACTTAAGTGGAGGTAATAGGATTCCCTGCTTCACCAAGGAGATGGTCACAACTCTGCCACCTCCTGCAACCAAACCTGCAGCCTCAGAGCATGGTGAAAACGGATGTCCCTGTGGCCCTCAAGGTCACTGTGGCCCTCAATTTCTTCACCAGCGGATCCTTCCAATCTGCAGCAGTCGACACAAATAACATCTCCCAGTTTGCCATCCATTGCTGCATCCGGTAGGTCACAGGAGAAGAGACTACATTGTCTTCTCTCTGAACCGAGAGAAGCAGGAGGAGTGCGGAAGCGGCTTTGCCAAGATAGCGGGCTTCCCCATGGTGCAGAGTGCTATTGACTGTACCCACGTGGCTTTGCAATCCTGAGATGTACTGTAATTGCAAAGGCTATCACTCACTTAATGTGCAGTTGTTGTGCGACCATGCCCACGCATACTGATGGTCAATGCCTGCTATTCTGGCAACACTCCTGATGCCTTCATCCTGCACCAGTCCATTATGCCAGCAATCTTCCAGCCACCATATCAAATCTGAGGGTGACTGCGCGGAGACAAGGGTTATTCGCTGTGCACCTTTGCATCCCTACCGCTCCTGCCCAGCACTCATATAATGACAGCCATGCTGCCACCAGGAACATCATTGAGCAGATCATCGGGGTGCTCAAGCAATGGTTCTGCTGCCCTGGCCACTCAGGAGGAGCCCTCTTGTACACGCTGGAATGGGTATACCATTTCATCGTGGTCTGCTATATATTTCAAAACTTTGCCACTTTGTGGGCACAGCCATTGCCACCAGGGATTATGGGGCCACCTCGAGAGGAGGAGGCAGGCTGCAGATCCCCGTTCTGGACGGGCTGTCCGTGAAGACCTCATCAGACTCTGATTCCAGTGAATGAAACCCCAGATCCCCGTTGCTCACCACTTCCCAATCATATGATCCCTTTGTCACGGAATATCACAGCATCCTCTTAAGCAGAAAACTGAAATGAGAGCCACCACAAAACAAACATTCCAAAGAAAGTTAATACATTTATCACTATTCAATTAACACTACAATATGAACTAAATCATCTTTGTGCAATCCCCTAGTGGGTGGAGATAAGGGACAGAAAACAGTGGTGGGAGTAGTATATAGGCTCTCTAACAGTAGCTATAGCATTGGACAGAATATTAATCAAGAAACAATAGGAGCTTGTAACAAAGGTAATGCAATAATCGTGGGGGACTTTAATCTTCATCTCGACCGGACAAATCAAATTGGCAAAAGTAGTCTGGAGGACAAGTTCATGGAATGCATTCGGGACAGTTTCCTAGAACACAATGTCATGGAACCAACCAGGGAACAGGTTTTTTAGATCTTGTATTGTGTAATGAGACAGGGTTAATTAGCAATCTCATAATAAAGGATCCTCTGGGGCAGAGTGATCATAATACGATACAATTTCACATTACGTTTGAGAGTCCGAAACTCGAGTCTTAAACTTAAATAAAGCCAATTAAGGAGCTCTTTCATAGTGCGCAACAAAAATATATTCCAGTGAAAAAGAAGGGCGGCAAGAGAAGGGATAACCAGCCGTGGATAACCAAGGAAATAAAGGAAAGTATCAAATCAAAGACCAATGCGTATAAGGTGGCCAAGGTTAGTGGGAAACTAGAGGATTGGGAAAATTTTAAGCAACAGCAAAGAATGACTAAAAAAGCAATAAAGAAAGGGAAGATAGATTACGAAGGTAAACTTGCGCAAAACATAAAAACAGATAGTAAAAGCTTTTACAGATATATAAAACGGAAAAGAGTGACTAAAGTAAATGTTGGTCCCTTAGAAGATGAAAAGGGGGATTTAATAATGGGAAATGTGGAAATGGCTGAGACCTTAAACAATTATTTTGCTTCCGCTTTCACAGTGGAAGACACAAAAACCATGCCAAAATTTGCATTAAAAGAGATGGCGGAAGTTATAGCAGATGCATTCGTTATAATCTACCAAAATTCTCTGAACTCTGGGGAGGTACCAACGGATTGGAAAGCAGCTAATGTAACGCCTCTGTTTAAAAAAGGGGGCAGGCAAAAGGCAGGTAACTATAGGCCGGTTAGTTTAACATCTGTAGTGGGGAAAATGCTTGAAACTATCATTAAGGAAGAAATAGCGGGACATCTAGATAGGAATATGCAATCAAGCAGACGCAGCATGGATTCATGAAAGGGAAATCATGTTTAACTAACTTACTGGAATTCTTTGAGGATATAACGAGCATGGTGGATAGAGGTGTACCGATGGATGTGGTGTATTTAGATTTCCAAAAGGCATTCGATAAGGTGCCACACAAAAGGTTACTGCAGAAGATAAAGGTACGCGGAGTCAGAGGAAATGTATTAGCATGGATAGAGAATTGGCTGGCGAACAGAAAGCAGAGAGTCGGGATAAATGGGTCCTTTTCCGGTTGGAAATCAGTGGTTAGTGATGTGCCACAGGGATCAGTGCTGGGACCACAACTGTTTACAATATACATAGATGACCTAGAAGAGAGGACAGAGTGTAGTGCAACAAAATTTGCAGATGACACAAAGATTAGTGGGAAAGCGGGTTGTGTAGAGGACTCAGAGAGGCTGCAAGGAGATTTGGATAGGTTAAGCGAATGGGCTAAGGTTTAGCAGATGGAATACAATGTCGGAAAGTGTGAGGTCATCCACCTTGGGAGAAAAAAACAGTAAAAGGGAATATTATTTGAATGGGGAGAAATTACAACATGCTGTGGTGCAGAGGGACCTGGGGGTCCTTGTGCATGAATCCCAAAAGGTTAGTTTGCAGGTGCAGCAGATAATCAGGAAGGCAAATGGAATGTTGGCCTTCATTGCAAGAGGGATGGAGTACAAAAGCAGGGAGGTCTTGCTGCAACTATATAGGGTATTGGTAAGGCCGTACCTGGAGTACTGCGTGCAGTTTTGGTCACCTTATTTAAGGAAGGATATACTAGCTTTGGAAGGGGTACAGAGACGATTCACTAGGCTGATTCCAGAAATGAGGGGGTTACCTTATGATGATAGATTGAGTAGACTGGGTCTTTACTTCTTGGAGTTCAGAAGGATGAGGGGTGATCTTACAGAAACATTTAAAATCATGAAAGGGATAGACAAGATAGAGGCAGAGAGGTTGTTTCCATTGGTAGGGGAGACTAGAACTAGGGGGCACAGCCTCAAAATACGGAGGAGCCAATTTAAAACCGAGTTGAGAAAGAATTTCTTCTCCCAGAGGGTTGTGAATCTGTGGAATTCTCTGCCCAAGGAAGCAGTTGAGGCTAGCTCATTGAATGTTTTCAAGTCAAAGATAGATAGATTTTTAACCAATAAGGGAATTAAGGGTTATGGGGAGAGGGCGGGTAAGTGGAGCTGAGTCCACGACCAGATCAGCCATGATCTTATTAAATGGCGGAACAGGCTCGAGGGGCTAGATGGCCGACTCCTGTTTCTAATTCTTATGTTCTTATGTTCTTATGTATGAAGGGCGATTCATAAAGTAGATTGGAAAAATAAATTACAAGCAGGAAAAGTGACCCATCTGTGGCTAACCAAAGAAGTTAAGGAGAGCATTGGATTGAATGGTGTCAAATTAGGAAAAGGGGAGGTGCAACGAAACCTGGGTGTCATGGTACATCAGTCATTGAAAGTTGGCATGCAGGTACAGCAGGTGGCGAAGAAGGCAAATGGCATGTCGGCCTTCATAGCGAGAGGAATTGAGTATGGGAGCAGGGAGGTCTTACTGCAATTGTACAGGGCCTTGGTGAGGCCACACCTTGAATATTGTGTACAGTTTTGGACTCCTAATCTAAGGAAGGACATTCTTGCTATTGAGTGAGTGCAGCAAAGGTTCACCAGACTGATTCCCGGGATGGCAGGACTGACATATGAAGAAAGACTGGATCGACTAGAAGAATGAGAGGGGATCTCAAAGAAACATATAAAATTCTGATGGGATTGGACAGATTAGATGCAGGAAGAATGTTCCCGATGTTGGGGAAGTCCAGAACCAGGGGTCACAGTCTAAGGATAAAGGGTAAGCCATTTAGGACTGAGATTAGGAAAAACTTTTTCACTCAGAGAATTGTGAACCTGTGGAATTCTCTACCACAGAAAGTTGTTGAGGCCAGTTCATTGGATATATTCAAAAGGGAGTTAGATGTGGCCCTTATGGCTAAAGGGATCAAGGGGTATGGAGAGAAAGCAGAAATCAGCCATGATCATATTGAATGGTGGTGCAGGCTCGAATGGCCTACTCCTGCACCTATTTTCTATGTTTCTATGTCTATGTTTCTATGAAATAAGAAGCTTATAATGTTGTGAAGAATAATAGTAAGCCTGAGGATTGGGAGAGTTTCAGAAACCAGCAAAGGATGACAAAAAAATTGATAAAAAGGGAAAAAATAGACTGAGTGAAAACTAGCAAGAAATATAAAAAATGATTGTAAAAGCTTCTACAAAAAGGAAGAGAGTAGCAATAGTAAACATTGGTCACTTAGAGGCTGAGGCAGGAGAAATTATTATGGGGAATAAGGAAATGACAGAAACGTAAAACAAATATTTTGTATGTGTCTTCACAGTAGAAGATGCAAAAAGTATACCTAAAATGGTGGGGAACCAAGGGTCCAATGAGGGTGAGGAACTTAATGTAATTAATATAAGTAGAGAAAAAGTACTAGAGAAACTAATGGGACTAAAAGTCGACAAATTCCCTGGACCTGACGGCCTATATCCTAAGGTTCTAAAAGAGGTGGCTGCCGAGATAGTGGATGCATTGGTTTTGATCTTTCAACATTCCCTAGATTCTAGAACGGTCCCAATGGATTGGAAGGTAGCAAATGTAACACCGCTATTTAAGAAAGGAGGGAGAGAAAACAGGGGCCTATAGGCCAGCTAGCCTGACTTCAGTCGTCGGGAAAATGCTGGAATCCATTGTTAAGGAAGTGCTCTCAGGGCACTTAGAAAATTATAACATGATTAGGCAGAGTCAACATGGTTTTATGAAAGGGAAGTCGTGTTGGACAAATTTATTAGAGTTTTTTTAAGGATGTAACTAGCAAGGTAGATAAAGGGGAACCAGTGGATGTGGTATATTTGGATTTCCAAAAGGCATTCGATAAGGTGCCACATAAATGGTTATTAAAAGGGATCATGGGATTGGAGGTAATGTTTTAGCATTACCGCCAAACGAATGCCAAAAGGGCAGCTGTTGTAAATAAACAGTCCTTTTTGCGTGTTGATGCATGTAAGTTTCTTTTATGATTCAACTAGTTCCTGTGTCATGTAGGCTGACGTTAGATCCAATTTGGTGAACGATTTTCCCCCGGCTAGTGTTACAAACAGGTCATCAGCTTTCAGTAGCGGGTACTGATCTTGTTTCGAAACTCAGTTGATCGTGACCTTGTAGTCTCCACAAATCCTGACCGCACCGTCGCTCTTTAACACCGGAACAATGGGGCTGGCCCATTCATTAAATTCGACCAGTAAGATGACCCCCTTGCGTTGTAGCCTGTCTAATTCGAGATCGACCTTTTCTCTCATCATGTACGGGACCGCCCAGGCTTTGTGATGGATGGGCCTTGCATCTGGGCCTAGGTGAATCTGCACCTTGGCTCCCTTGAAGCTGCCAATTCCCGTTTCAAACAGTGAGGGAAATTTGCTCAGCACTTGAGCACACAAATCATCATCCGCTGATGACAAAGCTTTGATATCATACCATTTCCATTTTATTTTCTCAAGCCAACTCCTGCCAAATAACGATGGACCGTTGCCTGGGCTAATCCAAAATGGTAGATCATGAATCGCTCCCTCGTACGACACTCTTACTGCTGCACTACCGATCACTGGTATGAGCTCTTTGGTGTAGGTATGCAACTTCGCATTTATCGGACTCAGCTTGGGTCTCTCTGCCTTGGTCTCCCACAGCTTTTCGAAAGTCTTCTGGCTCATTCATTGATTGACTCGTACCTGTGTCTAATTCCATAGATACTGGCATGTCGTTTAATTTTACCTCCATCATTATCGGTTGGCTCTTTGTTAGTAATTTTACCTCCATCATTATCAGTTGGCTCTTTGTTAGGAATGCACGTACACTATACACTTCCTCCTCAGAGCTCTCAAATGCCTCGGGCTGCATCGCCAGATCCACGCTGGATTGATCATCATCCACGTGGTGTGTGGCAGCTCGCTTGCTCCACTGTGGACACGTCCGCTGAAGATGCCCCGTCTTCACACACCCTCTGCATACGTACTGCCTGAAGCGGCACTGATGGGGTCGGTGATTGCCCCCGCAACGCCAACACGTTGAGCTCGGATTTGTGTCCGATGGCGGGCTTTGAGTGGCTCCCATTCTTGCATACGCAGTCGAGTAGGCCTGCGATGGTGAACTTTGAGCGGCTCCCAGTCTTGTGGAAGCAGTCGAGTAGGCCCTGCCATGTGCAGCTCTGCCAGCCGTCGATACAATTGTGTACACAGTACTTGCCGTGGAATTCCTGTTTTGTCGCGATATCTGCTTCGTGCTTTTCTGCATGGACATGCAAGCCTGGGCGATGGTGATGATCTTGCTGAGGTCCGGCGTCTCCGCAGCCAGCAGCTTACTTAAGATCATCTCGTGGTTGACCCCGATCATGAAAAAGTCACGCAGCATGTCTTCCACGCAGGCCCAAATTTTCAAGGCCCTGCAAGACGTCTCAGGTCGGTAACAAATGCCGCTACATCCTGGCCTTCTGGACGAACGTGCGTATAGAAGCGATATCTGGATATGAGGATTCCTTCCGTGTGTTTAAGGTGTTCCCGAACTAGAGCACACAGTTCTTTGTAATCCTTTTCAGTAAGAAGAGTAGGTAAGAGCAGATTCTTGATGAGTGCATAGATCATGGAGCCACAGACGGTGAGAAGAACTGCCCTGCGCTTCTCTGCATCCTTGTGTTTGTTTAGGTCGTTTGCCACGAAATACTGGTTAAGAGGATCCGTGAAATCTCCCCAATCCTCTCCCTCATTGAATCTCTTGAGAATTCCAACAGTACTCAATCGTGCTGTGCTCACAATACTTTTGCATTGGTTCGTATTTGCCTCGTTGCCAGTTGTGGTGTATGAAATGATACAATGAACTCCGTACTGTGAGCCAGTGACCAGGTGTATCCTGGTCAGTCTTTAATGGCTTCCAGAAGTGAAGATACAAAGGTGAAGTTCAGGTTATATATCGGGCCCAGCATGAGTGTACCTATGATGAATGCCTCATGACTCTTCGACTCACCCTATCCCGGAACCAGTGCGCCACAGTTATCAGTGCGTACGTCCCGACACTCTATGCAACTGATGAGGCCAAAGAGGGTTTTTACACCAACCTCGAAAAATCCCTGTCCCGCATCCCCGCGGGTGACAAACTGATCCTCCTCGGTGACTTCAACGCCAGGGTTGGCAAGGACACAGACCTCTGGGGGGCTGTGATTGGCAGAGAGTGGGTAGGGAAAACCAAATCCAGTGGTACCCTACTCCTGACAAAATGTCTAGAGCATGAGCTTGTCATCACCAATACCTTGTTCTGCCAGAGGGACAAATACAAGGCATCATGGCAACACCCTCGCTCCAAGCTCTGGCACCTGCTCGACTATGTCATCGTCCGAGCCAGGGATTGCAAGGATGTGCGCATCACCCACGCCATGACAGGAGCTGATGACTGCTGGACGGACCACCGCCTAATCCGATCCATCATCGACATCAACATAGCCTCAAAGCGGAGGGGGCAGCAGAAGCAGTGCTGCAAAAAAGTCAATGCCGGAGCACTTAAGAACCCAGCTAAGAGAGCCCTATACAGCCAGCGCCTCACAGTTAACCTGGCGTGCCTTGATGACCCCAAGACGCAGAATGCCCATAGCGCTTGGTCAGCCCTCCAGGTCTCCATAACCAGTGCCTGCAAAGAGACACCCGGTTACTCAACCAGGAAACACCAGGACTGGTTTGATGAGAATGATCAGGAGATCCAAGAGCTAATAGATCACAAGCGCAGAGCATTTCTGAGCCTTAAACAACAACCCAACGCGGGAGCAGCAAAGCAGCATTACAGATGGCCCAAGGTTGAAGTCTAACAAAAAACCCGGGACCTAAAGAACAGGTGGTGGATGGAGAAAGCACAGGAGATACAGCAGCTGGCCGACAGCCATGATGTGCGAGGATTCTTCGTCGCAGTCAAGGCCACCTACGGGCCAAACACCCAAGGCACCATTCCACTGCTGGCCAAGAACGGGGAAACACTCATCAAGGACACCAAGGCAGTCAGGGTCCGCTGGAAGGAGCACTTCGAAGATCTCCTCAATCGAGACTCTGCCTTTGAATCGAGTGTTCTCAACTCCATCCCGCAGCATGCTACCCGCCACCACCTCAGTGAGACCCCAGCGCTGCACGAGGTAGAAAAAGCCATGACAACTTAAAAACAACAAGGCTACGGGTGTGGACGGAGTCCCTGCTGAGGCATTGAAGTAGGGCAGAGAGGCACTTCTGGCGTGAATACACAACCTCATCTATCTCATCTGGAGGGAGGAGAGCATGCTGGGGGATCTCAGAGATGCAGTAATCATGACCATCTTTAAAAAAAGAGGACAAGTCTGACTGCAGCAACTACAGAGGAATCTCCCTGCTATCAGCCATTGGGAAAGTCATCGCTAGAGTCCTCTTCAACCATCTTCTTCCCGTGGCCAAGGAGCTCCTCCCGGATAGTGCGGATTTTGTCCCCTATGGGGCACAATGGACATGATTTTTGCAGCATGACAACTACAGGAAAAATGCAGGGAACATCGCCAGCCCTTATACATGGCCTTCTTCGAAATTACAAAGGCTTTTGACACTGTCAACCGCGAGGGTCTATGGAGTGTCCTCCTCCATTTCGGATGCCCGCAAAAGTCCGTCACCATCGTCCGCCTGATCCACGACGACATGCAGGCCGTGATCCTTACCAACGGATCCATCACAGACCCAATCCACATCCAGACAAGGGACAAACAGGGCTGAGTCATCGGCCCAACTCTCTTCTCAATTTTTCTCGCCGCCATGCTCCATCTCACAGTCAACTAGCTCCCCGCTGGAGTGGAACTAAACGACAGAACCAGTAGGAACCTGTTCAACCTGCACCGTCTCCAGGCCAGATCCAAGACACCCCAACCTATGTCGTTGAGCTGCAGTACATGGATGATGCCTGCATCTGCGCACATACAGAGGCCGCACTCCAGGACATAGTCGACGTAGTTACTGAGGCGTATAAAAGCATAGGCCTTACGCTAAACATCCGTAAGACAAAGGTCCTCCAACAGTCTGTCCTCACCGCACAGTACTGCCCCTGAGTCATCAAGGTCCATGGCGCGGCCCTGGACACAGTGGACCACTTCCCATATCTCGGGAGCCTCCTATCAACAAGAGTAGGCATCGACGACGACATCCAACACCGCCTCCAGTGCACCAGTGCAACCTTCGGCTGCCTGAGGAAATGCGTGTTTGAAGACCAGGCCCTCAAAACTGCCACCAATCTCATGGTCTACAGGGCTGTACTATAGAAACATAGAAACATAGAAAATAGGTGCAGGAGCAGGCCATTCAGCCCTTCTAGCCTGCACCGCCATTCAACGAGTTCATGGCTGAACATGAAACTTCAGTACCCACTTCCTGCTTTCACGCCATACCCCTTGATCCCCCGAGTAGTAAGGACTTCATCTAACTCCCTTTTGAATATATTTAGTGAATTGGCCTCAACTACTTCCTGTGGTAGAGAATTCCACAGGTTCACCACTCTCTGGGTGAAGAAGTTTCTCCTTATCTCGGTCCTAAATGGCTTACCCCTTATCCTTAGACTGTGACCCCTGGTTCTGGACTTCCCCAACATTGGGAACATTCTTCCTGCATCCAACCTGTCCAAACCCATCAGAATTTTAAACGTTTCTATGAGGTCCCCTCTCACTCTTCTGAACTCCAGTGAATACAAGCCCAGTTGATCCAGTCTTTCTTGATAGGTCAGTCCCACCATCCCGGGAATCAGTCTGGTGAATCTTCGCTGCACTCCCTCAATAGCAAGTATGTCCTTCCTCAAGTTAGGAGACCAAAACTGTACACAATACTCCAGGTGTGGCCTCACCAAGGCCCTGTACAACTGTAGCAACACCTCCCTGCCCCTGTACTCAAATCCCCTCGCTATGAAGGCCAACATGCCATTTGCTTTCTTAACCGCCTGCTGTACCTGCATGCCAACCTTCAATGACTGATGTACCATGACACCCAGGTCTCGTTGCACCTTCCCTTTTCCTAATCTGTCACCATTCAGATAATAGTCTGTCTCTCTGTTTTTACCACCAAAGTGGATAACCTCACATTTATCCACATTATACTTCATCTGCCACGCATTTGCCCACTCACCTAACCTATCCAAGTCACTCTGTAGCCTCATAGCATCCTCCTCGCAGCTCACACTGCCACCCAACTTAGTGTCATCCGCAAATTTGGAGATACTACATTTAATCCCCTCGTCTAAATCATTAATGTACAATGTAAACAGCTGGGGCCCCAGCACAGAACCCTGCGGTACCCCACTAGTCACTGCCTGCCATTCCGAAAAGTACCCATTTACTCCTACTCTTTGCTTCCTGTCTGACAACCAGTTCTCAATCCACGTCAGCACACTACCCCCAAATACTAATACCTGCCCTCCTGTATGGCTCAGAGACATGGACCATGTATAGTAGACACCTCAAATTGCTGGAGAAATAGCACCAACGATGTCTCCGCAAGATCCTACAAATACCCTGGGAGGACAGGCGCATCAACATCAGCGTCCTCACTCAGGCTAACATCCCCAGCATTGAAGCATGGACCACACTCGATCAGCTTCGCTGGGCAGGCCACATAGTCCGCATGCCAGACACGAGACTCCCAAAGCAAGTGCTCTACTCGGAGCTCCTTCACGGCAAATGAGCCAAAGATAGGCAACGGAAACGCTAAAAGGACACCCTCAAAGCCTCCCTGATAAAGTGCGACATCCCCACTGACACCTGGGAGTCCCTTGCCCAAGACCGCCCTAAGTGGAGGAAGTGCATCCGAGAGGTCGCTGAGCACCTCGAGTTTCAACGCTGAGAGCATGCAGAAATCAAGCGCAGACAGTGGAAAGACCGTGCGGCAAACCAGTCCCACCCACCCTTTCCCTCAACGACTATCTGTCCCACCTATGATAGAGTCTGTGGCTCTCGTATTGGACTGTTCAGCCACCAAAGAACTCACTTCAGGAGTGGAAGCAAGTCTTCCTCGATTCCGAGCAACTGCCTGTGATGATGATGATGACCTATGATCTAGGACCTCCAACGGTAGTGCCCTCTGTGGGTGGGCAGACCGTATATACATACATTACATCCTCCATGCACCTTGACATTGACAAGAGGCTCTCAGTCAGGCTTACTATTGCACCTAGCGTTTTGCTGTGCGTGGCCATCACCCTTCTTCTGAAGCCCGCCCCATCGATGTCATCATTTGAATTGTGAGTAGCAGAGCCCGTGTACGAACTTGTAAGTCAGAAGAGATTCTTATCAGTAGGTAACCTTTGGCATTGTTGCCAAATGAAGGGTTAAGTCATGGCAGGAAAGCCCAGACCCATGTCATACTCCTCCTGTGCTATGTGGGAAATCAGAAACGCTTCCAGTGTGCAGGAAATGGGGTCCAGCTGCAGCTGCTGACAGACCGCATTGCAGCACTGGAGCTGCGCATGGATTCACTCTGGAGCATCCGCCATGCTGAGGATGCCGTGAATAGCACATTTAGTGAGTTGGTCACACCGCAGGTAAACGTTACACAGGCAGATAACGAATGGGTTACCAGCATGAAGAGCAGTGGAAGGAAGGTAGTGCAGGGGTCCCCTGTGGTCATCTCCCTCCAAAACAGATATAACGTTTTGGGTACTGTTGGGGGAGGTGACTCATCAGGGGAAGGCAGCAGCAGCCAAGTTCATGGCACTATGGGTGGCTCTGCTACACAGGGGGACAGGAAAAAGAGTGGGAGAGCTATAGTGGTAGGGGATTCTATTGTAATGGGAATAGATAGACGTTTCTGCGGCCGCAATCGAGATTCCAGGATGGTATGTTGCCTCCTTGGTGCAAGGGTCAAGGTTGTTTCAGAGCGGCTGCAGGGCATTTTGGAGGGGGAGGGTGAACAGCCAGTTGTCGTGGTGCATATAAGTACCAACAATATAGCTAAAAAATGGGATGAGGACCTACAAGCTGAATTTAGGGAGCTAGGAGTTAAATTAAAAAGTACGACCTCAAAGGTAGTAATCTCAGGATTGCTACCAGTGCCACGCGCCAGTCAGAGTAGAAATAGCAGGATAGTTAAGAAGAATACGTGGCTTGAGGAATGGTGCAAGAGAGAGGGATTCAAATTCCTGGGACATTGGAACCGGTTCTGGGGGAGAAGGACCAGTACAAACCAGACGGTGTGCACCTGGGCAGGACTGGAACTGATGTCCTAGGGGGAGTGTTTGCTCGTGCTGTTGGGGAGGGGTTAAAATAATATGGCTGGGGGATGGGAATCTATGCAGGGAGACAGAGGGAAGTAAAATGGGGGCAGAAGCAAAAGGTAGAAAGGAGATAAGGAAAAGTGTAGGGCAGAGAAATCAAATTCAAAAATCAAAAAGGGCCACATTACAACATAATTCTAAAAGGACAAAGAGTGTTAAAAAAACAAGCCTGAAGGCTCTGTGTCTCAATGTGAGGAGCATTCGCAATAAGGTGGATGAATTAACTGCGCAGATAGCTGTTAACGGATATGATGTAATTGGGATTATGGAGACATGGCTCCAGGGTGACCAAGGCTGGGAACTCAACATCCAGGGGTATTCAATATTCAGGAAGGATAGACAGAAAGGAAAAGGAGGTGGGGTAGCGTTGCTGGCTAAAGATTAATGCAATAGTAAGGAAGGACATTAGCTTAGATGATGTGGAATCTGTATGGGTAGAGCGACGGAACACCAAAGGGCAGAAAATGCTAGTGGGAGTTGTGTACAGACCACCAAACAGTAGTACTGAGGTTGGGAATGGCATCAAACAAGAAATTAGAGACGCATGCAATAAAGGTACAGCAGTTATCATGGGTGACTTTAATATACATATAGATTGGGCTTACCAAACTGGTAGCAATACGGTGGAGGAGGATTTCCTGGAGTGTATAAGGGATGGTTTTCGCGACCAATATGTCAAGGAACCAACTAGAGAGCTGGCCATCCTAGACTTGGAGTTGTGTAATGAGAGAGGATTAATTTGCAATCTTGTTGTGTGAGGCCCCTTGGGGAAGAGTGACCATAATATGGTAGAATTCTTCATTAAGATGGAGAGTGACACAGTTAATTCAGAAACTAAAGTCCTGAACTTAAAGAAAGGTAACTTCGATTGTATGAGACGTGAATTGGCAGGATAGACTGGCAAATGATACTGAAAGGGCTGACGGTGGATAGGCAATGGCAGACATTTAAAGATCACATGGATGAACTTCAACAATTGTACATCCCTGTCTGGTGGAAAAATAAAACGGGGAAGGTAGCTCAACCGTGGCGAACAAGGGAAATTAAGGAGAGCGTTAAATCCAAGGAAGAAGCATATAAATTGGCCAGAAAAGCAGCAAACCTGAGGACTGGGAGAAATTTAGAATTCAGCAGAGGAGGACAAATGGTTTAATTAGGAGGGGGAAAATAGAGTATGAGAGTAAGCTTACAGGGAACATAAAAACTGACTGCAAAAGCTTCTATAGATATGTGAAGAGAAAACGATTAGTGAAGACAAACGTAGATCCCTTGCAGTCAGAATCAGATGAATTTATAATGGGGAACAAAGAAATGGCAGACCAATTGAACAAATACTTTGGTTCTGTTTTCACTAAGGAAGACACAAATAACCTTCTGGAAATATTAGGGGGCCGAGTGTCTAGCGAGAAGGAGGAACTGAAGGAAATCCTTATTAGTCAGGAAATTGTGTTAGGGAAATTGATGGGATTGAAGGCCGATAAGAGCTCAGGGCCTGATACTCTGCAGCCCAGAGTACTTAAGGAAGTGGCCTAGAAATAGTGGATGCATTGGTGGTCATTTTCCAACATTCTATAGACTCTGGATCAGTTCCTATGGATTGGAGGGTAGCTAATGTAACCCCACTTTTTAAAAAAGGAGGGAGTGGGAATACAGGGAATTATAGACCAGTTAGCCTGATAGCAGTAGTAGGGAAAATGTTGGAATAAATTATTAAAGATGGAATAAAATTATTATAGCAGCGCATTTGGAAAGCAGTGACATGATCGGTCCAAGTCAGCATGGATTTATGAAAGGGAAATCATGCTTGACAAACTTTCTAGAATTTTTTTAGGATGTAACTGGTAGAGTGGACAAGGGAGAACCAGTAGATGTGGTTTATTTGGACTTTCAAAAGGCTTTTGACAAGGTCCCACACAAGAGATTGGTGTGCAAAATCAAAACACATGATATTGGGGGTAATGTATTCACGTGGATAGAGAACTGGTTGGCAGACAAGAAGCAAAGAGTAGGAATAAACGGGTCTTTTTCAGAACGGCAGGTAGTGACTAGTGGGATACCGCAAGGTTCACTGCTGGGACCCCAGCTATTTACAATATACTGTAATGATTTAGATTAAGGAATTGGGTGTAATACCTCCATGTTTGCAGATAACACTAAGCTGGGTGTCAGTGTGAGCTGTGAGGAGGATGCTAAGAGGCTGCAGGGTGACTTGGACAGGTTAGGTGAGTGGGCAGATGCAGTATAATGTAGATAAATGTGAGGCTATCCACTTTGGTGGCAAAACAGGAAGGCAGAATATTATCTGAATGGTGACAGATTAGGAAAAGGGAGGTGCAACGAGACCTGGGTGTCATGGTACATCAGTCATTGAAAATTGGCATGCAGGTACAGCAGGCGGTGAAGAAGGCAAATGGCATGTTGGCCTTCATAACGAGAGGATCTGAGTATAGGAGCAGGGAGGTCTTATTGCAGTTGTACAGGGACTTGGTGAGGCCACACCTTGAATATTGTGCACAGTTTTGGTCTTCTAATCTGAGGAAGGACATTCTTGCTATTGAGGGAGTGCAGCAAAGGTTCACCAAACTGATTCCCGGGATGGTAGGACTGACAGATGAAGAAAGACTGGATTGAATAGGCATATATTCACAGCAATTTAGAAGGATGAGAGGAGTTCTCATCGAAACATATAAAATTCTGATGGGATTGGACCGATTAGTTGCAGGAAGAATGTTCCCGATGTTGGGGAAGTCCAGAACCAGGGGTCACAGTCTCATCATAGGCAGTCCCTCGGAATCGAGGAAGACTTGCTTCCACTCTTAGCATGAGTTCTTAGGTGGCTGTACAGTCCAATACGAGAACCACAATCTCTGTCACAGGTCGGACAGATAGTCGTTGAGGGAAGGGGTTGGCAGGGAGCCTGGTTTGCCGTATGCCCCTTCCGCTGCCTGCGCTTGATTTCTGCATGCTCTCGGTGACGATACTCGAGGAGCTCAGCGCCCTCCCGAATGCACTTCCTCCACTTAGTGCGGTTTATGGCCAAGGACTCAGTGGGGATGTCGCACTTTATCAGGGTGGCTTTGAGGGTGTCCTTGTAACATTTCCTCTGCCCGCCTTTGGCTCGTTTGCCATGGATGAGTTCCGAGTAGAGCGCTTGCCTTGCGAGTCTCGTGTCTGGCATGTGGACTATGTTGCCTGCCCAGCGGAGCTAATCAAGACGCCTGCGTCTGTGCACACACAGAGGCTGAACTGCAGGACATAGTCGACGTATTTACCGAGGCATATGAAATCATGGGCCTTAAGCTAAACATTAGTAAGACAAAGGTTCTCCACCAGCCTGTCGGCGCCGCACAGCAATGCCCTCCAAACATTAAGATCCACGGCGTGGCTCTGGACAACGTGGACCACTTTCCCTATCTCGGGAGCCTCCTATCAACAAGAGCAGGCATTGATGATGAGATCCAACACCGCCTCCAGTGCACCACTGCAGCCTTCAGCCGCCTGACGAAAAGAGTGTTTGTAGATCAGTCCCTCAAAACTGTCTACAAGGCCCTCCTGTATGACTCAGACACGTGGACCCTGTACAGTAAACACCTGAAGTCGCTGGAGAAATACCACCAGAGATGTCTCCACAAGATCCTGAAAATCCCCTGGGAGAACAGACGCACAAACATTAGCGTCTTCGTCCAGGCCAACATCCCCAGCATTGAAGTACTGACCACACTTGATCAAGTCACAGTCTAAGGATAAGGGGTAAGCCATTTGGGACCGAGAAGAGGAGAAACTTCTTCACTCAGAGAATTATGAACCTGTGGAATTCTCTACCACAGAAAGTTGTTGAGGCCAGTTCGTTAGTGTCATGTATCTCACACTACTGTACATAACTGTGTCTTACCATGATAGACATGACTGTAACTAGATATGACCTGTAACCACAAGCATACCTTACCACCAGAGGTGCGCTTGCAGGAGACACTGCATACCTGTTCCACACAGGTATATAAAGGCAGGTCTCAGGCAAGTGTGGCATTTGAGAGCTGTGAAATAAAGGTGCAGGTCCTGAGTGACCTTGACTTCAGCATGTGCCTCATGTGAGTCTGTACTGCAGGGACAGGACTTTACAGTGGCGACGAGTTACGGGATCACAGAATCCACAGAATGGCGATCAATGGCTCAGATGAAAAATACAATGCTGGATATAATTGGGAGGACTTTATAGAAAGACTCCAGCAAAGCTTTGTAACCAAAGACTGATTGGGCAATGATAAGGCAGACAAGAGAAGAGCCCATCACTTGACCAGCTGTGGCTCGAAAACATATGCCTTAATGAAGGACCTGCTGGCACCCGAGAAACCAGCAAGCAAGTCGTTTGAAGAGTTGAGCACACTGGTAAGAGACCACCTGAAGTCAGCGAGCAGCCTACAAATAGCCAGACAGGTTCTACAACTACAGACGCTGTGTGGGCCAGAGCATACCCGACTTTGTGGCGGAACTTCGGAGGCTGGCTAGTTTATGTGAGTTCTCCGATGAACTAAGGAGAGAAGTACTGAGAGACTTTTTTATTAAAGGAATAGGCAATGCAGGCATATTCCAAAAGCTCATAGAGACCAAGAACTTGACCCTTGAGGCAGCAGCACTGGTCGCACAGACATTCTTGGCAGGAGAAGAAGAAACGAGGTTGATCTATACTGACAACTAACGAAACATCGGAACAAGGGGTTCACAGCGTGAAACCAGCTGCTACTCCCACACACAGACAAAGGCAGGAGAGCAGGCCCCCAACATCAGGCAGTGGCGCCAGAAGCCATCAAGGGCCACATGAATGGCCGTTCACACCTCATCAACCCACAATGCGAGCAATCAACTACAAACTGAGAGAAGCTCAAGAGAGATCAGCCAGACACAGCTCATCCTTTGGAAACAATGGAAGCGGTCTGTGCTGGAGATGTGGGGGAAGGCACTCATCAAGGGGGTGTCGATTTCAGCATGCCATTTGCAGAAACTGCAACTATACAGGGCATCTGGCCCGCATGTGCAGAAAAACAGCAGCTCGGCTGGTATACGAATCGGAAGGGTCGGAAAGCGGACCAGAAGATGGTGTGGACAGTGCCCGGGACACCGAGGTACAGCGGGTCAACACGATCAATGGTCACTGTTCTTACAACAAGACGCCTCCAATAATGATGAGGGTCCTACTCAACGGAATACCTGTCAACATGGAACTGGATACGGAGCGAGTCAATCTCACATGAGTGTTCAAAAGTTTGAACAGCTGTGGCCGCACAAAAGCAACAGACCAAAACTCACAAGGGTCAACACCAACCTAAGGACCTATACCAAAGAAATCGTCCCAGTCCTTGGCAGCGCCATGCTCTCAGTCACAAACAAAGGGATGGTGAACCGACTTCCCCTGTGGATTGTCCCCGGAGATCTCCCAGCACTGTTAGGGAGAAGCTGGCTGGCAAAACTAAATTGGAAATGGGATGATGTTCACGCCATGTCGTCAGAGGAACGGATCTCCTGCTCAACAGTTCTAAGTCGATTTGAACATCTCTTTCAGCCAGGTGTGGGCACCTTCAAAGGGGCTAAAGTTAAAATCTACATCACACAGGATGCTAGACCGGTCCATCACAAGGCTAGAGCTGTGCCCTATGTGATGAGGGAAAAGATTGAACATGAACTGGACAGGCTTCTGCGGGAAGGCATTATCTCACCCATGGAATTTAGCGACTGGGCAAGTCCCATCTTCCCAGTCATGAAGCCTGATGGATCCGTACGAATCTGTGGGGATTACAAATCTACCATAAACAGAGTCTCCCTACAGGACCAATACCTGCTGCCCAGAGCAGAGGACTTATTTGGCACATTAGCTGGAGGAAACCTTTTCTCGAAACTAGATCTCACATCTGCATATATGACGCAAGAATTGACCGAAAAGTCTAAGCTACTCACTACCATCAACACATACCGAGGCCTTTTCATGTACAATCGATGCCCATTCGGCATCAGGTCGGCAGCTGCTATATTCCAGTGCAACATGGAGAGTCTGCTCAAGTCCATCCCGGGGACGGTTGTGTTTCAAGACGACATACTCATCACGGGCAGGGACACCGACTCCCATCTCCGCAATTTGGAGGAAGTACAAAAGCGGTTGGATCGGGTAGGCCTAAGAGTTAAGAAATTCAAGTGTCTGTTTCTCGCGCCCGAGGTTGAATTTTTGGGCAGAAGGATTGCCGCTGATGGAACCCGCCCAACAGAATCCAAAACCGAAGCAATTCGTCTAGCACCCAGGCCCCGGAATGTCTCGGAACTGCGTGCCTTTCTCGGGCTACTCAATTACTTTGGGAACTTTATGCAGAACTTGAGCACGGTGCTGGAGCTTCTCCACGTGCTCCTCAGAAAAGGGTGCGATTGGTTTTGGGAGGATGCCCAGGAACGCGCCTTCGATGAGGCACGCAACCTTCTGTGTTCCAACAGTGTTTTGGCTTTTTTTGATCCAGGTAAAAATCTAGTTCTTACATATGATGCGTCAGCGTATGGGGTCGGGTGCGTTTTACAACATGTCAATGGTGAGGGTAAATTACAACCCATTGCTTATGCCTCCAGGTCACTTTCGCGGGCGGAGCGCGGGTACGGAATGGTGGAGAAGGAGGCGCTCGCGTGCATGTACGGTGTCAAAAAGATGCATCAATACCATTTCGGGGCCAAGTTCGTGTTAGAAACCGACCACAAACCCCTCACGTCCCTGC
This sequence comes from Pristiophorus japonicus, assembly GCF_044704955.1. Classification (NCBI taxonomy): domain Eukaryota; kingdom Metazoa; phylum Chordata; class Chondrichthyes; family Pristiophoridae; genus Pristiophorus; species Pristiophorus japonicus. The sequence goes on along the minus strand of NC_091977.1, from coordinate 149,558,854 downwards.
TATCCGAGTGCAAGGCAATAAACGGCAACGCCTCGACGCGCATTCAACGGTGGGCACTTATGCTGGCGTCTTACAATTACACAATAAGGCACAGACCAGGCACAGACAACTGTGCCAACGCACTTAGCAGGCTACCCCTGGTGACCACGGAAGGGTCTGATGAACAGGACTCTGAGATAGTCATGGCAATCAATGCCTTTGAGTCCACAGGTTCGCCCATGACGGCTCGCCAAATCAGAGCCTGGACGACCAGCGACCCCACGTTATCCTTCGTCAAAAGATGTGTCTTAACCAGTGACTGGGCAGAGGAGATCAAACCTTTCCATAGGCGTATACATGAACTATCACTACAGGCAGACTACCTGATGTGGGGCAGCCGAGTAGCTCTGCCTCTGTGAGGCAGAGAGGCGTTTGTCCGGGAGCTCTACCGCAAGCACCCGGGGATCGTTCTCATGAAGGCCATAGCCAGATCCCACGTCTGGTGGCCTGGCATTGACGCGGACCATTTGTGCCCAACTCAGTAATGCCCCCAGGAAGGATCCCTGAGTCCCTGGCCCTGGCCCACCAAACCATGGTCGCGAGTGCACGTTGACTATGCGGGCCCATTCATGTGCAAAATGTTCCTCGTAGTCGTCGATGCATTTTCAAAGTGGATCGAATGAACCATTTTAAACTTGAGCACCACCTCCACCACTGTGGAGAGTCTTGGAACCATGTTTGTAACGCACAGCATTTCTGACATATTGGTCAGTGATAATGGTCCATGCCTCACCAGCGCAGAATTCCAAGATTTTATAGTTGACCACGGCATAAATCACGTTAAGACGGCACCGTTCAAGCTGGCCTCCAATGGCCAGGCGGAGAGAGCAGTGCAAATCATTAAACAAGGCATGCTTAGAATCCAAGGTCCCACGCTGCAGGGCCGCCTGTCACGACTGCTGCTGGCATACAGATCTCGTCCGCATTCACTGACTGGGGTTCCCCCCACGCAACTATTAATGAAATGGACCTTGAAGACAAGGCTCTCATTAATCCTCCCAGACATGCATGAAATCATTGAGGCAAAACGCAGGAAGCTAACCGAGTACCATGAACGAAATTCGAGGAGGAGGTGGAATGAGATAGGGGACAAAGTGTTTGTGCTAATCTATGGCAGGGGTCCCAAATGGCTTGCAGGGACAGTAACAGGCAAGGAAGGAAACAGACTACTGGTGGTACAAATGGACAATAGCCAAACCTGCCGGAGGCATGTAGACCAAGTAAAAAGTAGATTCACCAACAACACTGCAGAACCAGAGGCAGACTACAATGTGGCACTTGCACCACACCTGGTGGACAGACAGAGGGAACAACCTGAGGAAAGGGCAATCTCAACAGACTGCCCAAGCGAGATACCAACAATCATACTGAAAGAAAAACAGGCACCAAGACAAACAACTGAACCACAACTAAGACGCTCCACGCGAGAGCGTAGACCACCTGAGAGACTGAATCTATAAAGGCAATAAGACCTTGGGAGAGGGTGATGTCATGTATCTCACACTACTGTACATAACTGTATCTTACCATGCTATACATGACTGTAACGAGATATGACCTGTAACCACAAGCATACCTTACCATCAGGGGTGCACTTGCAGGAGACACTGCATACCTGTTCAATACAAGTATATAAAGGCAGGTCTCAGGCAAGTGTGGCATTCGAGAGCTGTGAAATAAAGGTGCAGGTCCTGAGTGATCTTGACTTCAGCATGTGCCTCGTGTGAGTCTGTACTGCAGGGACAGGACTTTACAGTTAGATATATTCAAAAGGGAGTTAGATGTGGCCCTTACGGCTAAAGAGATCAATGGTATGGAGAGAAAGCAGGAATGGGGTACTAAAGTTGCATGATCAGCTATGATCACATTGAATGGTGGTGCAGGCTCGAAGGGCCGAATGGCCTACCCCTGCATCTATTTTCTATGTTTCTATGTGGGATGAGGGGGAAGTGGGATGTGAGAAGAAGAATTAGAAATGACCGTACCATCATTGTCAGCAAGGACTTCAACTTCTTTCGTTGCCACAGCCTCAGTGACTGCCCCTCCAATGATGTCGAGCACAGACTCATTCAGTTGGCTAAGGGTCTGTACAGCGGATGTCCACCTCCTGTCTGCCATTGTTCTCGGCAGTTATGCATCACCTTTGCCTGCAAGAGAAAGGTTAGTGTTTGGGTGATGTACCTGCCATACTTGAATAGCTGTCAATGTGTGCAAGGTGTGAGATGTGGGTGTTAGAGTTGCGGCAGTGGTAAGGTTGTGAGGGTAAAGTGAAGCTCTGATTGTGAGGTCTGAGTAATGATAGGTAGAGATTGTTGGTAGGTGAGTGCTGAGGGTGTGTTGCATTGAGCACTGTGTGAGGCTTATGGTGCAGATGGTGGGATATGGCATTTGCTGAAGCCTTCGCTCACCTTGACCTGCGTGTGAGGTCATTAAACTTCTTTCGGCACTGGATCCATGTATTTGGCACGACACTGTTGGCTGTAGTGGATGAGGCTTCACCAGCAGCATGAAACTGGAAAATTACCCCTTAAGTTCCAATGTAAAATAAGACAAGAGTGGTCTTCTGCATGCATTCAGTAAGTGATTATCCATTCTCCATTTCCTACCGTGCAGTTGCTTGTTTATGAGACCTTCACAGAAATCCATGTAATGTAATATTGGCCTAGAAATCCCGGTTTGTTGCTTCTTGCGATGATCAGCTAAAAAAGGAAAAAAAGATGCGCACTTACCAGAACCTGCTGCGCCCACAAGCGATCCTGGTCCTGAGGCCTCCACTCACTGCGTATCGGAGCACGTGCATGTCGGGACGTCTGCAGAGCTGAAGCTGCAGTCACATGGCTCTGGGCAGCAAATCCAGGTGAAGTATTTTATCATTCATAATAATGGAACTCGGTAAGTTGGAGTTCCCATTATTATGATTGGGAAACCTCCCCAAAAACCCAAAACACAAATAAAAAATAGAAAAAATACACCACATATTTAACATTAATTTAAATTAAAGTTATTTATGTATTTTTAAAAAAGTATATTTCCCCGATTTTTAAAAAAGTTTTTAAAATTATGTTTTAAAATTCACTTACCGTAGTGGGGGTGGTTTTTTAACAATAAAATGTGTTTCAAAAATTTTATTTTATTATGTTTTTGTGTGGTTTAAAACTCTTATGACTGTAAATGTAGGCTATGCACCTGCTTTTATCAGGTGCAAGAGTTTTCAGGACATTTGTTGGGCAAGATATGAGTAAATACCGCAATCTTGCCCTTGCAAATGTCCAGAAACTTGACAGATCGGAAAAGCCAGTTTTCAGCGCATGCGCATTGTGCGCTGGAAATCGGCTTTTGTGATGCCTTCCTGGGCCCGTACACACTCCGTACGGACCCGGGGAGGCTGTGATTTCTGGGCCATTGTCTCTTTCATTTCAGGGTAGTGAAGCAGCTGTTACTAAAATTTAAATTCTTTATCTTAATCAAACATTCAACCTCCACAAATATAAGAGCACTATTGTGAGTACATGAGATCTGTACCATCGGCCTGAATAGCTGTGGGGCGACTTATGCTCATTAATGCTGCAGGATCGGGACTTCTGCATGCTGATTAAATGCACCACTTTGCTGTTGGCAAGGTGGAAGCCAGATTGAAAGAGGGAGTCATGGGACAGGATGACAGAACTTGGTGGTTGTAGTGTATGGAGAAAGAGTCAGATTGAACACTGTGAGCTCAAAGTAAAGTGTGACCTTAGGCTTTTATTGCAGGTCTCCAGAGTGCCTCTCCAACCTGTGAAGCTTCTTAAATACCTGTGCTCCCAAGGGATTATGGGATCTCTTGGGACTCCGGGGAATGAACCCTCTGGTGGCTGTACAGAGTAAATGCAAGTCCACATATATAACAACATTTCCCCCCCGCTCAAAGTCAATAGTGTAACTATTTACAATGTGAGTCGATCTGGGGCCCTTCTTGCCCTGGTTGATCATCTCGGTGTGAAAGCTGGTGTTGTTGAATCATTTGTTGGGCCCTCGCTGGGCTGCTGTGCTGCTGGCCTTGCTGGGCTGCCTGGTATTTTGGGCCCTGCAGGGCTGCTGTGGATGATGGGTTCTGCTTCGTGGTCAACCGTGGTGTCGGTTACCACTGGTGTGTGTGTTGGGGGATCAAAAAAGGTAGGGTCCAAGGTGGGTTGCTGAGGGTAGTCCATGAATCTGAGTTTGATTTAGTCCAAGTGTTTCCGGTGAATGAGTCCATTTGAAAGTTTGAACCGAAACAACCTGCTCCCCTCTTTGGCCACAACAGTGCCAGGAAGCCACTTGGGACCTTGTCCATAATTTAATACAAATACAGGATCATTGACTTCAATCTCGCATGACACATTTGCGCTGTCATGGTATTCACTTTGTTGAAGCCGCCTGCTCTCTACCTGTTCATGCAGATCAGGGTGAACTAATGAGAGCCTTGTCTTAAGTGCTCTTTACATGAGCAGTTCAACAGGTGGGATCCCAGTGAGTGAGTGTGGTCTCGTGCGGTAACTAAGCAGGACTCGGGATAGGCGAGTCTGCAGTGAGCCTTCAGTTACCCTCTTCAAGCCTTGCTTGATGGTTTGCAGTGCTCCCTCTGCCTGACCATTGGACACTGGTTTAACGGGGCAGATGAGACATTTTTGATCCCGTTACGGGTCATGAATTCTTTGAACTCAGCAATGGTAAAACATGGCCCGTTGTGGCTCACCAGGACATCGGGTAAGCCGTGTGTGGCAAACATGGCAGGCTTTCAGTGGTGGCAGCGGACGTGCTAGCCAACATTCAATCCACTTGGAGTACGCGTCTACAACCACAAGGAACATTTTACCCAAGAATGGGCCAGCATAGTCGACGTGTACCCCAGACCACAGTTTGGAGGGCCAAGACCAAAAACTTAGCGACGCCTCGCTGGGTACATTGCTTAACTGCGAGCATGTATTACATCTGTGAATGCAGGACTCTAAGTCCGCATCGATACCGGGCCACCGCAGGTGAGATCTGGCTGTCGCTTTCATCATTACGATGCCTGGGTGGGTACTGTGGAGGTCATTGATGAAGGTGTCTCTGCCCTTCTTGGGGAGCACTACTCGATTGCCCCACAGAAGACAGTCTGCCTGTATAGACATTTCATCTTTGCGCCGCTGGAACGGCTTTATCTCTTCCTGCATTTCCACTGGGACACTGGACCAGCTCCCGTGAAGCACACAGCTTTTGACTAGAGATAATAAGGGGTCCTGGCTTGTCCAGGTTTTGATCTGCCGGGCAGTGACGGGTGATTGCTCACCCTCAAATGCTTCCATAACCTTGGCTAGATCTGCGGGGTGCACCATTTCCACCCCCGTGGTGGGCAATGGCAGCCTACTGAGAGCTTCAGCACAGTTTTCTGTGCCTGGCCTGTGGTGGATGGCGTAGTTGTATGCGGACAACGTGAGCGCCCATCTCTGGATGCAGACCGATGCGTTGGTATTTATCCCTTTACTCTCAGAAAGCAGGGATATAAGTGGCTTATGGTCAGTTACCAATTCGAATTTTAGCCTAAACAGGTATTGATGCATTTTCTTTACCCCACAGACACACGCTAACACTTCTTTTTCAATCATGCTGTAGGCTCTCTCGGCCTTCGACAGACTCCTGGATGCATAAGCAACCGGTTGCAGTTTCCCGAAATCATCAGCTTGTTGCAATACACACCCGGCGCCATATGAGAACGCATCACATGTTCGTACCAAACGCTTACATGGATCATACAACACAAGCAATTTGTTTGAACATAACAATTTTCTCGCTTTTACAAAGGCATTTTCTTGGCTTTTGCCCCAAACCCATTCGCCCCCTTTTCGTAGTAAGAACTGTAGTGGTTCTGGCGGTGTGCTGAGACCCGGTAAGAGGTTACCAAAGTAATTCAAGAGTTCCAGAAACGACCGCAGCTCCGTCACATTCTGTGGCCTCGGTGAGTTCTCGATTGCCTCCGTCTTCGCGTTGGTGGACCTGATGCCGTCCACCGCAATCCTCCTTCCCAGGAACTCCATTTCAGGCGCCAGGAAAATGCACTTCGAGCATTTTAACCTGAGCCCCACGCGGTTGAGTCGACTAAGAACCTCCTCCAGGTTCTGCAGGTGCTCGACTGTGTTCCGACCTGTGACCAAGATATCGTCCTGGTGTGCGTGACCAACTTCAGAATCCAGTTTCTCTGGAATATCACCTCCACTGGTCGGATTCCAAACGGGCATCTGTTATAAACAAAAAGACCTTTATGCTTGTTGATGCAGGTGAGGGCCTTCGATGATTGCTCCAGTTCCTGCATCATGTAGGCTGAAGTCAGATCCAGCTTCATGAACGTTTTTCCTCCCACCAGCGTTGCAAAGAGGTCGTCGGCTTTTGGTAGTGGGTATTGGTCCTGCAGGGAGAAACGATTGATAGTTACTTTGTAATCGCCACAGATTCTGACAGTGCTGTCTCCCTTGAGGACTGGGACAATAGGACTGGCCCACTCGCTGTACTCGATCGGTGAAATGATGCCCTCTCGTTGCAGCCGGTCTAGCCCAATCTCTACCCTTTCTCTCATCATGTATGGTACTGCTCTCGCCTTGTGATGGATGGGTCGTGCCCTTGGAATTAGGTGGATCTGCACTTTTGCTCCTTGGAATTTCCCAATGCCTGGTTCGAACAGCGAAGGAAATTTGTTTAAGACCTGGGCACAGGAAGTGTTGTCAGCGGGCGATAGCGCTCGGACATTGTTCCAGTTCCAGTGTATCTTTCCCAGCCAGCTCCTGCCGAGCAGTGTGGGACCATCGCCCGGTACCACCCAGAGTGGTAGTTTGTGCACCGCTCCGTCGTAGGAGACTTTTACCGTAGTACGGCCGATTCAGTTCTTTAGTGTAAGTTCTTAGTCTTGTGCGAACTGGAGTTAAGACTGGTCTTGAGGCCTTGTTGCAGCACAACTTTTTGAAAGTCTTTTTGCTCATGATGGACTGGCTCGCGCCCGTGACCAGCTCCATTGACAATGGGAATCCATTTAGTTCAACATTCAACATTATTGGGGGACAATTCATAAACATAAGTAAACATCAGAATTAGGAACAGGAGTAGGTCATCTAGACCCTCGAGCCTGCTCCGCCATTCAATAAGATCATGGCTGATCTGGCCATGGACTCAGCTCCACTTACCTGCCCGCTCCCCATAACCCTTAATTCCGTTATCGGTTAAAAATCTATCTATCTGTGAATACATTCAATGAGCTAGCCTCAACTGCTTCCCTGGGCAGAGAATTCCACAGATTCACAACCCTCTGGGAGAAGAAATTCCTTCTCAACTTGGTTTTAAATTGGCTCCCCCGTATTTTGAGGCTGTGCCCCCTAGTTCTAGTCTCCCCGACCAGTGGAAACAACCTCTCTGCCTCTATCTTGTCTATCCCTTTCATTATTTTAAATGTCTCTATAAGATCACCCCTCATCCTTCTGAACTCCAATGAGTAAAGACCCAGTCTACTCAATCTATCATCATAAGGTAACCCCCTCATCTCCAGAATCAGCCTAGTGAATCGTCTCTGTACCCCCTCCAAAGCTAGTATATCCTTCCTTAAGTAAGGTGACCAAAACTGCACGCAGTACTCCAGGTACGGCCTCACCAATACCCTGTACAGTTGCAGAAGGACCTCCCTGCTTTTGTACTCCATCCCTCTCGCAATGAAGGCCAACATTCCATTCGCCTTCCTGATTACCTGCTGCACCTGCAAACTAACTTTTTGGGATTCATGCACAAGGACCCCCAGGTCCCTCTACACCGCAGCATGTTGTAATTTCTCCCCATTCAAATAATATTCACTTTTACTGTTTTTTTTTTCCAAGGTGGATGACCTCACATTTTCCGACATTGTATTCCATCTGCCAAACCTTAGCCCATTCGCTTCACCTATCTAAATCTCTTTGCAGCATCTCTGTATCCTCTACACAACCCGCTTTCCCACTAATCTGTGTCATCTGCAAATTTTGTTACACTACACTCTGTCCCCTCTTCCAAGTCATCTATGTATATTGTAAACAGTTGTGGTCCCAGCACCGATCCCTGTGGCACACCACTGACCACCGATTTCCAACCTGAAAAGGACCCATTTATCCCGCCTCTCTGCTTTCTGTTCGTTAGCCAATTATCTATCCATGCTAATACATTTCCTCTGACTCTGCGTACCTTTATCTTCTGTAGTAACCTTTTGGTGAATGTGTGCATCCCATGTACCTCTGGTTCCTCTATCTGAGGCTCTGGTTCATAGTGATCCTCCGTGGATCAGTCCTCCTCTGGAACGTGGTGTTTTGCAGGTTTAATAGGCTTAGCAGCTTGCTTGCACACACATTAGAGATGTCCCATTGTTCCACAGCCCTTGCAAATGTACTCTTTGAATCGGCATGAATAGAAATGATGATCACCCCCGCAGCACCAATAAGGTGTTAATGGCCTTGCATTCATCACCCTTGATGGTGGACTCTGAGACATCTGCGGATGTGTAGCTGCAGGTATGTGTGACCTGCCCTGTACGATTCGAAAACAACATCACTTTGTTCACAGTACTTGTAACAGCACTTGTGTGCTGAGAGATTTGCTTAGTATTGTCACTGGTGGCAATGAACGCCTGGGCTATCGCTATGGCTTTACTCAAGTTTGGGGTCCCTACAGTCAAAAGCTTGCAAAGTATGGTTTCGTGGCCAATGCCAAGTCTCTGAGCATGTGCTCCAAATGTCCTTCAAATTCGCAATGTTCTGCAAGGCGTCTCAGCTCGGTGACATAACTCGCCACTTCCTGGCCTTCAGATCTTTTGTAGGTGTAGAACCGGTACCTCGCCATCAGAACACTTTCCTTCGGGTTCAAATGCTCTCGGACCAGTGAGCACAAATCGTCATACGATTTCTCCATGGGTTTCGCTGGAGTGAGCAGATTCTTCATGAGGCCATACGTTGGTGTCCCACAGACGGTGAGGAGGATTGCTCTATGTTTGGCAGTGTTCTCTTCCCCATCTAGCTCGTTGCCACGAAGTATTGGTCGAGTCGCTCCACAAAGGTTTCCCAATCATCTCCCTCCGAAAATTTCTCCAGGATGCCCACTGTTCTCTGCATCTTTGGGTTCGCTATGTGTATCTCATCGCCAGTTGTAGTGTATGGAGAAAGAGTCAGACTGAACACTGTGACCTCAGTCTTTTATTGCAGGTCTCCAGAGTGCCTCTCCAACCTGTGAAGCCTTCTTAAATAACTGTGCTCCCAAGGGATTATGGGATCCCTTGGGACTCTGGGGAATGAGCCCTCTGGTGGCTGTACAGAGTAAATACAAGTCCACATATATAACAGTGGTAATGACAGGATTTGAGGATTTTTGGGCTCAATTTTCCCCGAGCCCGTTTTCTGGCGTACTTGTGAGTTGCGCTGTTTCATTATGTGAGTAGATGCACCAGGAAATTTTTTTCGTACTTTCCCCGATGTTTGGCCTGTAGTCTGCAGCCACGCAGCGTGGCCAGTCACCTTGGGGGGGGTGGAGCCTGGGGTCTGCGCTGGAAAAATGGGCCAGGCCTTCTGCGCATGCGCGGTGGAAAAAAGTGACGTTCCTGATGTCTCTGAAATGGCTGCGCATGCGCAGTAGCGCTCCGAGTTGGCAATCGGCCATTAACCCCACACCAGAGGATTAGAAGGGCTTAAGTCCACGAGGATGGTATTATTTACTTACTTAATAATTGATATTTGTTCTTGCATTGAGTAACCCCCCCCCCAGCCTCTCTGTTGCCTTGCGGCCACTCGGTGACCCCGATGCCGGCCAGTTCGCTCCCTCCCTCCCCCCCACCTTCCTCCAGCCTCTCCGTTGCCTTGCCGCCGCTCTGTGGCCCCCGATGCCGGCCAGTTCTTTCCCTCCTGCCCTAGCCCAGGTCGAGTGGCCTCCTGCTGCGTTCTCCCGCCCCCTAGCCCAGGCTGAGTGGCCGCCTCCCCCGTCCCAGCACCTAACTACACCCCTCTCTCTCTTTCCCCTGCCCCACACCCCTCCCCCCATTCTCTTTCTCCCCCTTTCTCCCTCTCTCCCCTCCTTCTCTCTCTCTCCTCCTCTCTCTTACCTTTCCTGTTGCTGCTGTCCGGGCATCTGCTGCATTTACCTGCGCTGATTTCCTTACCTGCGCCGATTTCTTTAACTCTCCGCAAGGGTTTTCTCGAGTTGCCACATACGCTGGCCTAAGTAGAAATGGAGTAGCTATTAGCTGGCCAAAGTTACCTAAATGGGCAGAATTGGCGTAGGTGACTGGTAACGCCTCCTTCTAAGCAAAAAAAAACTGACCTAAAAAAAACATAACGAACTGAGTTATGCTGGTGCAAATTGATTGGGGAAACTGAGGATTTTTAAGTTAGGCCAGAAAAAGCAGTCCACTCCAAAAAAAACGGCGCAAATAGTGGGGAAAATTGAGCCCTTAGAGAGGAAGTGGAAGTTGGAAGCAATAATTGGAGATGTTTTGGGCTGAGCAGGAGCAGTGCTTTTGTGTTGCGGGGTTGAGTTAGGAGGGGAGTTGAGGTCACAGAGATGGGTTTCATGGGGGGGAGGAGCTTGATAACGATCTGAGATGAGATGAGGGGGGAAAGCTGTATAGTGCTATGGGGTTGGATATTGATAAGCGAGGGGAGTCCAAGGCAGAAAACATGGAGGCAGTTGAGTAGTTGGTCTTGATCTTCAAGATAAATAAATCCATGAGCTCCTCACAATTCAGTGTCAGCTGTGGCTCAGTGGGTAGCACACTTGCCTCGGAGTCAGAAGGTTGTGGGTTCACGTTCCACTCCAGGGACTTCAGCACAAAAGTCTAGGCTGACACTCCAGTGCAGTGCTGGGGGACAGCTTTGAGATGTCCGGTGGTCGTGAAAGGTGCTATATAAATGCAAGTCTTTCTTCTTTCATTTGGTGCAAGATGTGAAGCTGAGGAGCACTAAGGAACAGGGTTGAAGGAGGTGAAAACAAAAGGTTAGGTCTGTCCTTGTCTTCCAAGAATATCCTGGAAAAATGGATTTGGACAAGGAGAGGAAGGCGTCATATTGCTTTGGATGATTGAACCAGATCTGGCAGTGAGTAATGCAAAGGTATACCTATCAGGAAGGGATGAACAGGCTGGGTCTCTTTTCTCTTGAAAAAAGGCTGAGGGATGACCTAATAGAGGTCTTTAAAATTATGAAAGGTTTTGATAGAGTGGATAGAGAGAGAGTGTTTCCACTTGTGGGGAAGAGCAAAACTAGAGGCCATCGATATAAGATAGTCACCAAGAAATCAAATAGGGAATTCAGAAGAAACTTCTTTACCCAGAGAGTGATGATAATATGGAACCTGCTACCACAGGGAGTGGTTGAAGCGAAGAGTACAGGTGCATTTAAGATGTAGTTAGGTAAGCATATGAGGAGAAGGGAATAGAGGGTTATGCTGACGTGGTTAGATGAGGAAAGACAGGAGGAGGCTTGAGTTGAGCATAAACACTGGCCTGTTTCTGTGCTGTATATCCTATGTAAAACGAGCCTTAATGGCCAGTGCTAAATCCTGGAATTTCTAGGCTGCAGAGTCTAAACCAGGAATAATAAAACACGAAGTATAAATTAGATTTAAAATAATGCACAGAAAGTGAAATAAAGATTGGGAAAGACAGATAGGCTTAAGAGAGAGAAATAAAAGAGTCAGAAAGAAAAAGTAAAAGCAAAATGTTAATCTTTATTTTTTTTTTAAATCTCCAAGACTTATTAACTTCTGAAGGAATGAGAATTCATACTTGTTAAATTAAATTTTCAGAGCCAGAGAGGTTGGCAGTAATTATCACTTATCACGCCGTTAAAAATTCACTTACTTCTGAATGTACCAGCCCTAACTTTTTCTGGCATCTTTAGTGGGGAACTAGTGGACAAGTACAGCAACTTAAATAAAATTCATTCATGGGATGTGGGCATCGCTGGCAAGGCCATCGTTTATTGCCCATCCCTAATTGTGCTTGGGAAGGAGGTGGTGAGCCGCTGCTTTGAACCGCTGCAGTCTGTGTGGTGAAGGTACTCCCACAGTGTTGTTAGGTCGAGAGTTCTCGGATTTTGACCTAACCAAGATAAATGAACGGCAATATATTTTCAAGTCTGCATGGTGTGTAACTTGGATGGGAACTTGGAGGTGATGGTGTTCCCGTGCACCTGTTACCCTGGTCCTTCTAGGTGGTAGAGGTCATGAGTTTGGGTGGTGCTGTTCAAGAAGCCTTGGCAAGTTGCTACAGATGGTACTCACTGCAACAACGGTGCGTTGGTGGTGCAGACAATGAATGTTTAAGATGGTGGATGGGGTGCCAATTAAGCAGGCCGCTTTGTCCTGGATGGCATCGAGCATCTTGAGTGTTGTTGGAGCTGCACTCATCCAGGCAAGTGGAGAGTATTCCATCAGACTCCTGACTTGTGCCTTGTAGATGGTGGAAAGGCTTTGGGGAGTCAGGAGGTGAGACACGTGCCACTTCATGCCATTGCATTGATTTCAGTGTGGCGTCTAATGGCAAGGACTGTAATAGTGTATCCTGTGGAGGAGCGGGGTATCTCTGATAGTAACTTCTCGATTTACGCATTTAACTGCGCATGTGCGGACACCAGAAATTTCTGTCCAATTTATTTCAGAATGGTGAATGCTGTTAGCCTTGCCATTATTCTCAATGCAAAATCCGGGCCATTATCTTATTATTGCATAGAATTTACAGCACAGAACCAGGCCATTCAGCCCGAACAATCTATGCCTGTATTTATGCTCCATACAAGCCTTCTTCTGCTCTATTTACTTCATCTTCCCCAAACAACATAACCTTCTATTTCTTTCCCCCTCATGTACTTATCTAGCTTCCCTTTAAATGCATATATGCTATTTTCCTCAACCACTCAATGTTGGTAGTAAGCTCCACATGCCAACCAACTCTCGGAGTAAAGAATTCAATGAATTACGAGACCCAGTATATGGTACAAGGAAAGAACAATCATCCTGTTGTTCTTATGCACTCAGTTTCTGACTCTCTGTTCCTTCCAGTGTCTTCAGTCAAACTGAATTAGAAATCAATGGCTGAGAATTGTCTGCAGTGGGGATATTGGCGACGTTTGCCATAAATCAGATTGTTGTGCTCCTCGATCCTCCAGTGGCAAATTTACACCACCATTCACTGGAAATATAATTAGAATACGCTGCAGCAAGCAGTAGAGCAGATCAGGAGCAGCACATCCAATGGATAGTTAGGAATTCACTTTAACTGTTGATTTCTGTGAGAATTTAAACCTTTGGGGCTGGATTTTGGGCTTTTGCGATTTCATGGTGTTAATCGCGGCGGGGTGGTAAAGATATCGGCTGAAAATAGGTTGCGCCCTCGACTGCAAGATTCACCAAAAATTTAAGATGGAGGAGTGTTGCCGTTAACTCAGGCATTGCACAATGGATTTTGTGCGCCTAAGCCAAAACTCGCAGTGGTAAAGGAGTCAGCCATTTTGCGTAGGCGCAATTTATTTTCCCCGGGCGCAAACACTAATTCAGGATGCGGCAGCTTCCAGCATGCATGTGCATATGAACCGCCCCACTTCAGCCACTTCTGCAGAGATGAAGGAGCAGGAGGGAAGGCAGTGTGCAGGTGCTTCTCAAATGAGACCACTGAGGCATGAGTGCACTCTGTAGAGAGGAGGTGGTCCTCACTCCATCTTGCTGTGGGAGCTAGACCGCTGTCACCAATCTTTAAAAGGCTGTGGAAGGAGATTGCCCAGGAGGTCTCTGCAGCAGACACTGTGCCCAGAACTGGGACACAATGCAGGAAAAAGTTCTACGACCTTACCTGGTTCGTCAGGGTGAGTACCTTTCATATTTATGTATGTCTCCTATCCTTCCATCATGAATCTCAGACACTTTGTGAAGTCTTTGATGCATATGGTCCTTCTCAAAAGTCTTGCAGTCTGTGGGGTGGGTTTCACAATGCATAAGAAAGATGAAGGGTGACTTCTCTACCCATTGCCTCCTAATAATCGATGCACATAAACTTGGTCCTTAATCATTTGAGAATCTTCCTTTCAATGTACTCCCACTGCTGCTATGGGTTTCATAAAGATCACCTGCAGCCCCGATGTTACATCCCTCTTAATGGGCCCAAGTTTCCACACGCGCCGAGAACGGTGCAGTCCCGACCTGGACGCCCGTTTTTCGCGCCACAAAGTGCGCCTAAAAAAATCCTCCGTATTCTCCACCTCCCTGCATGTCCTCTGGCCCTCGGCGCAGCGCAGCACGAGCTGTAGGGGGGGCGGAGCCAGGTCCCTGCGCTGAAAACAGTGCCAGGACCTCTGCACATGCGCTACAGTGGGCACGCAAGTGCAGTAGCTCCAGGCGCCGAACTGTGTGGGAGGGGCCCGAAGCACACAGCCCCTAGCCCTGGCCGAATGGCCTCACTGGGGCTGCGTGAATAAGGCTCCTCCCACGGCCAGCTCCTGCTTCCCCCCCCCCCCCCGACCAGACCCGACACCCGCTCCCCGCACTCCACTGCCTCCGGACCAGACCCGACACCCGCTCCCGCCCCACCCCCCCGCCTCCGGACCAGACCCGACACCCGCTCCCCGCCCCCCCCCCGCCTCCGGACCAGATCCGACACCCCCTCTCCCCCCCCCGACTGGACCCGACCCGACCCGCACTCCTGTTCCCGCTCCCCGCCTCCCCGACTGGACCCGAGCCGACCCGTGCTCCTGTTCCCGCTCCCCGCCCCCCCGACTGGACCCGACCCGACCCGCGCTCCTGTTCCCGCTCCGCGCCCCCTCCCCCCGACTGGACCCGACCCGCACTCCCGCCTCCCGACCCGACCCTCCCCCCTCCCCCACTGGACCCGACCCGACCCGACCCGACTCCCGCTCCCGGACTGGATCCGACCTGACCTCCCCCCCCTCCCTCCCCCCATCCCTCTCCCTCCCCCCTTCTCTCTCTCTCCCTCCCCCCTCTCTCTCTCTCTCCCTCCCTCCCTCCCCCCCTCTCTCTCTCTCCCTCCCTCCCTCCCTCCCCACCCCGACTCGAATCGAACCTCCCCGACCCGACCCAACCCAATGCCACCTACCTGTAAATCTGGTGCTGGGGACGGGCCCTGCCCAAAGTCTCGGGCCGGCCCGTTCAGCCTTCGGTCCCGAAAGGCCTGCCTGAAGCACTTTCACACAGGTAGGAAGATGGTTTATTTAATCTTTTCTTTGCTTATAAATGTTTATTCAGGTTGGATTTATTTGTATAATATTTGTATAAGTATAAATAAGGATTTATTATAGAACTTAATGACTTCCCTCCCCCCCCCCTCCCCCCCGACCTCGTTCTGGACACCTAATTTGTAACCTGCGCCTGATTTTTTAATGTGTAGAACAGGTTTTTTCAGATCTATAAAAATCTTCACTTGCTCCATTCTACTTTAGTTTGGAGTACGTTTTCACTGTGGAAACTTTCAAATCAGGCGTCAGTGGCCGGACACGCCCCCTTTTGAAGAAAAAATTCTGTTCCAAAGTAGAACTGTTCTACCTGACTAGAACTGCAGAAAAAAAAATGTGGAGAATTGCGATTTCTAAGATAGTCCGTTCTCCACCAGTTGCTCCTAAAAATCAGGCGCAAATCATGTGGAAACTTGGGCCCGATATGTCCTTATTATACAGTATAAATGCACATGAGGCCCATACTTGAGAGAAGATCACTCTGTGACCTGTTACCTTTATTACCAAGACCTCAAGAGAGAGTGGGTGGAGCTTCCCCTTTTATACCGGGAAGTCCAGGTTAGGAGTGTCTCCCACAAAGTTCGCCTCCTGTGGTCAGTGTTCTCAAAGTGTACAACTTAGGTCAGCTTACACATGGGTTACAATGACAGTTGAATACATGACATCACCTCCCCCCCAAAGACTTATTGGGATCATAGGTTAAGTCTCTCTGGTGGTTTACGCTCCCTTGTAGAGCGCCTGAGTTGGGGCTCCGGTTGTTGGGCGCTGGCCTGAGTGTCTGCTGTTTGCGGTGCCTCAGGACTGTCCGGACTGCCCACAGTGATTAGGCTCTCCTCCACTTGGTTCCGGTGTTCAGTCACCTGTGGTGGAGTGAACTCTACGTCGTGTTCTTCCTCTGCTTCTTCTATGGGATTGCTGAACCTCCTTTTAGTTTGATCCACATGTTTGCGGCAGATTTGTCCATTGGTAAGTTTAACTACCAAAACCCTATTCCCTTCTTTGGCAATCACAGTGGCTGCAAGCCATTTGGGCCCTGCAGCGTAATTAAGGACAAAAACAGGGTCATTGACATCAATACATCGCACCCTCGCATTCCTGTTATGGTAGTCACATTGTGATTGACACCTGCTCTCAACAATTTCTTTCATAGTAAGGTGTATAAGGGATCACCTGGTTTTGAGCGTCCTTTTCATTAGCAGCTCTGCAGGTGGAACCCCTGTGAGCGAGTGTGGTCGGGATCTATTGGCCAACAGGAGGCATGATAAGCGGCTTTGTAGGGAACCCCCTTGGATTCTGAGCATCCCCTGTTTGATTATCTGCACTGCTCGTTCCGCCTGGCCGTTTGAGGCTGGCTTGAACGGTGCCGTTTTGACATGGTTGATTCCATTGCCTGCCATGAAGTCCTGGAATTCAGTACTTGTGAAGCACGGGCCATTGTCGCTGACCAAGACGCCCGGTAGACCATGGCGGCGAACATTGCCCATAGACTTTCTACCGTGGCAGAGGATGTGCTTGAATGTAAAATGGCATAATCAATCCATTTGGAGTAGGCGTCTACTACAACCAAAAACATTTTTCCCATGAAAGGACCTGCGTAGTCCACATGGATGTGTGACCATGGCTTGGCGGGCCAGGACCAGGGACTAAGGGAGGCTTCCCTGGGTGCGTTGCCCAGCTGAGCACACGTGTTGCACCTGCGAACACAAAGTTCCAGGTCTGCATCTATCCCTGGCCACCAAACATGTGACCTGGCAATTGCCTTCATCATGACAATGCCCGGGTGCTCATTGTGAAATTCTCTGATAAACACCTCTCTACCCTTCTGGGGTATGACTACTCGGTTTCCCCTCAGTAAGCAATCGGCCTGAATCGTGAGTTCATCCTTGCGCCTATGAAATGGTTTAAACTCCTCAGGGCATGCTCCGTACGTGGCTGCCCAGTCCCCATTCAGGACACATTTCTTAACTAAAGACAGTAGCGGGCCTTTATTTGTCCAGACTTTAATCTGACGGGCTGTCACAGGTGAGCCTTCACTTTCGAAAGCTTCAATAGCCATGGCCATCTCATCTGCCCCCTCAGTGGTGGCTAGTGGTAGCCTGTTGAGTGCATCGGCACAGTTTTCAGTGCCCGGTCTGTGCCGAATTGTGTAGTCATAGGCGGCTAATGTAAGTGCCCATCTCTGTATGCGGGCCGATGCATTCGCATTTATGGCCTTGTTGTCGGCCAAAAGGGACGTTAGGGGTTTGTGATCTGTCTGCAGCTCAAATTTCCTGCCAAACAGGTACTGGTGCAGTTTTGTTACTGCATATACACATCCTTTTCTACCAACCCGTAGCCCCTTTCTGCCCGGGACAGACTTCTGGAGGCATAAGCTACCATCTGTAACTGACCATTGACATTCACATGCTGCAACACACACCCGACCCCATAGGACGACGCATCACACGTTAAAACTAGTTTCTTACACGGGTCATATAACGTTAACAGTTTGTTGGAGCATAACAAATTGCGTGCTCTATCAAAAGCCCTTTCCTGGCTGTCCCCCCAGACCGAATCACGACCTTTGCGTCGGAGCACGTGTAGCGGCTCTAACAGCGTGCTCAATTTGGGAAGAAAGTTACCAAAATAGTTCAGGAGCCCCAGGAACAAACGCAGCTCCGTCGTGTTACGGGGTCTGGGTGCTCTCTGGATTGCTTCCGTTTTGGATGCAGTAGTCGAGAGAGGCAGCGGCCTATAAAAGGCTCAGCAGTCCGGGGAGCGTCGAGAGAGGCGGGAGTCGAGAGAGGCAGCGGCCTATAAAAGGCTCAGCAGTCCGGGGAGCGTCGAGAGAGGCGGGAGTCGAGAGAGGCGTACCGGTGCAGCTCCAGCTGAGAGAAGTCAAAAAAGAAGTAGAAAGAAATCAAAAGGTGACGTCACAGCCAACGTGGTAAGTGATTGGCTGCTGATTGGTGAGTAGTTTTTCTTTTTCTTTATTAGTCAGTAACTTTTAACATTGTTGTCGGCAATTTAAGTGTATCTAAGGGTTAAGTCATGGCAGGACAGCTCGGTCATGTGATATGCTCCTCCTGTACCATGTGGGAACACGGGGACAACACCAGTGTCCCTGACGACTACATGTGCGGGAAGTGTGTCCACCTCCGGCTATTGACGGTCCGCGTTGCGGAGTTGGAGCTGAAGGTGGATTCACTCTGGAGCATCCACGATGCTGAGAATGACGTGAGTATCACGTGTAGCGAGTTGGTCTTACCGCAGGAGAAGGGTCCACAGCCAGCGAGGGAATGGAAGACCAGCAGGAAGAGTAGTGCAAGGAAGGTAGTGCAGGGGTCCCCTGTGGTCATCCCACTGCAAAACAGATACACTGCTTTGAGTGCTGTTGAGGGGGATGACTCATCAGGAGTGGGCAGCAGCAGCCAAGTTCATGGCACCGTGGCTGGCTCTGTTGCACAGGAGGGCAGGAAAAAGAGTGGGCAAGCGATAGTGATAGGGGATTCAATTGTAAGGGGAATAGATAGGCGTTTCTGCGGCCGCAACCGAGACTCCAGGATGGTATGTTGCCTCCCTGGTGCAAGGGTCAAGGATGTCTCGGAGCGGGTGCAGGACATTCTAAAAAGGGAGGGAGAACAGCCAGTTGTCGTGGTGCACGTTGGTACCAATGACATAGGTAAAAAAAGGGATGAGTTCCTACGAAATGAATTTAAGGAGCTAGGAGCTAAATTAAAAAGTAGGACCTCAAAAGTAGTAATCTCGGGATTGCTACCAGTGCCACGTGCTAGTCAGAGTAGGAATCGCAGGATAGCTCAGATGAATACGTGGTTTGAGCAATGGTGCAGCAGGGAGGGATTCAAATTCCTGGGGCATTGGAACCGGTTCTGGGGAAGGTGGGACCAGTACAATCCGGACGGTCTGCACCTGGGCAGAATCGGAACCAATGTCCTCGGGGGAGTGTTTGCTAGTGCTGTTGGGGAGGAGTTAAACTAATATGGCAGGGGGATGGGAACCAATGCAGGGAGATAGAGGGAAACAAAAAGGAGGCAAAAACAAAAGACAGAAAGGAGATGAGGAAAAGTGGAGGGCAGAGAAACCCAAGGCAAAGAACAAAAAGGGCCATTGTACAGCAAAATTTTAAAAGGACAGAAGGTGTTAAAAAAACAAGCTGAAAGGCTTTGTGTCTTAATGCAAGGAGTATCCGCAATAAAGTGGATGAATTAACTGTGCAAATAGATGTTAACAAATATGATGTGATTGGGATTACGGAGACGTGGCTCCAGGATGAGCAGGGCTGGGAACTCAACATCCAGGGGTATTCAACATTCAGGAAGGATAGAATAAAAGGAAAAGGAGGTGGGGTAGCATTGCTGGTTAAGGAGGAGATTAAGGCAATAGTTAGGAAGGACATTAGCTTGGATGATGTAGAATCTATATCGGTAGAGCTGCAGAACACCAAAGGGCAAAAAACGTTAGTGGGAGTTGTGTACAGACCTCCAAACAGTAGTAGTGATGTTGGGGAGGGCATCAAACAGGAAATTAGGGGTGCGTGCAATAAAGGTGCAGCAGTTATAATGGGTGACTTTAATATGCACATAGATTGGGCTAACCAAACTGGAAGCAATACGGTGGAGGAGGATTTTCTGGAGTGCATAAGGGATGGTTTTTTAGTCCAATATGTCGAGGAACCAACTAGGGGGGAGGCCATCTTAGACTGGGTGTTATGTAATGAGAGAGGATTAATTAGCAATCTCGTTGTGCGAGGCCCCTTGGGGAAGAGTGACCATAATATGGTGGAATTCTGCATTGGGATGGAGAATGAAACAGTTAATTCAGAGACCATGGTCCAGAACTTAAAGAAGGCTAACTTTGAAGGTATGAGGCGTGAATTGGCTGGGATGGATTGGCGAATGATACTTAAGGGGTTGACTGTGGATGGGCAATGGCAGACATTTAGAGACCGCATGGATGAACTACAACAATTGTACATTCCTGTCTGGCATAGAAATAAAAAAGGGAAGGTAGCTCAACCGTGGCTATCAAGGGAAATCAGGGATAGTATTAAAGCCAAGGAAGTGGCATACAAATTGGCCAGAAATAGCAGCGAACCTGGGGACTGGGAGAAATTTAGAACTCAGCAGAGGAGGACAAAGGGTTTGATTAGGGCAGGGAAAATGGAGTATGAGAAGAAGCTTGCAGGGAACATTAAGACGGATTGCAAAAGTTTCTATAGATATGTAAAGAGAAAAAGGTTAGTAAAGACAAACGTAGGTCCCCTGCAGTCAGAATCAGGGGAAGTCATAACGGGGAACAAAGAAATGGCGGACCAATTGAACAAGTATTTTGGTTCAGTATTCACGAAGGAGGACATGAACAACCTTCCGGTTATAAAAGGGGTCGGGGGGTCTAGTAAGGAGGAGGAACTGAGGGAAATCCTTATTAGCCGGGAAATTGTGTTGGGGAAATTGATGGGATTGAAGGCCGATAAATCCCCAGGGCCTGATGGACTGCATCCCAGAGTACTTAAGGAGGTGGCCTTGGAAATAGTGGATGCGTTGACAGTCATTTTCCAACATTCCATTGACTCTGGATCAGTTCCTATGGAGTGGAGGGTAGCCAATGTAACCCCACTTTTTAAAAAAGGAGGGAGAGAGAAAACAGGGAATTATAGACCGGTCAGCCTGACATCGGTAGTGGGTAAAATGATGGAATCAATTATTAAGGATGTCATAGCAGTGCATTTGGAAAGAGGTGACATGATAGGTCCAAGTCAGCATGGATTTGTGAAAGGGAAATCATGCTTGAAAAATCTTCTGGAATTTTTTGAGGATGTTTCCAGTAGAGTGGATAAGGGAGAACCAGTTGATGTGGTATATTTGGACTTTCAGAAGGCGTTCGACAAGGTCCCACACAAGAGATGATGTGCAAAGTTAGAGCACATGGGATTGGGGGTAGTGTACTGACATGGATTGAGAACTGGTTGTCAGACAGGAAGCAAAGAGTAGGAGTAAATGGGTACTTTTCAGAATGGCAGGCAGTGACTAGTGGGGTACCGCAAGGTTCTGTGCTGGGGCCCCAGCTGTTTACACTGTACATTAATGATTTAGATGAGGGGATTAAATGTAGTATCTCCAAATTTGCGGATGACACTAAGTTGGGTGGCAGTGTGAGCTGCGAGGAGGATGCTGTGAGGCTGCAGAGCGACTTGGATAGGTTAGGTGAGTGGGCAAATGCATGGCAGATGAAGTATAATGTGGATAAATGTGAGGTTATCCACTTTGGTGGTAAAAACAGAGAGACAGACTATTATCTGAATGGTGACAGATTAGGAAAAGGGGAGGTGCAAAGAGACCTGGGTGTCATGGTACATCAGTCATTGAAGGTTGGCATGCAGGTGCAGCAGGCGGTTAAGAAAGCAAATGGCATGTTGGCCTTCATAGCAAGGGGATTTGAGTACAGGGGCAGGGAGGTGTTGCTACAGTTGTACAGGGCATTGGTGAGGCCACACCTGGAGTATTGTGTACAGTTTTGGTCTCCTAACCTGAGGAAGGACATTCTTGCTATTGAGGGAGTGCAGCGAAGGTTCACCAGACTGATTCCCGGGATAGCGGGACTGACCTATCAAGAAAGACTGGATCAACTGGGCTTGTATTCACTGGAGTTCAGAAGAATGAGAGGGGACCTCATAGAAACATTTAAAATTCTGACGGGGTTAGACAGGTTAGATGCAGGAAGAATGTTCCCAATGTTGGGGAAGTCCAGAACCAGAGGTCACAGTCTAAGGATAAGGGGTAAGCCATTTAGGACCGAGATGCGGAGGAACTTCTTCACCCAGAGAGTGGTGAACCTGTGGAATTCTCTACCACAGAAAGTTGTTGAGGCCAATTCACTAAATATATTCAAAAAGGAGTTAGATGAGGTCCTTACTACTAGGGGGATCAAGGGGTATGGCGAGAAAGCAGGAATGGGGTACTGAAGTTGAATGTTCAGCCATGAACTCATTGAATGGCGGTGCAGGCTAGAAGGGCCGAATGGCCTACTCCTGCACCTATTTTCTATGTTTCTATGTAATAATTTTGGCCTCCTGGTCTTGGACACCCACAACCTTTCGAACTGTTTGATACTCATCAGGGACTGGCTAGCCCCCGTGTCCAGCTCCATTAATACTGGGATGCCATTGAGGAGCACTTTCATCATTATTGGTGGCGTCCTGGTATATGAACTGTATATGTGCTCCTCATGAACTCGCTGAACTTCGGCTTCCAGCGATTTCCCCCAGTATTCATTTGGCCTCGTAGGGCTTACATCGGGCCCGTCCTCCTCATACATCAACCTGGCTGCAGACTTCCTGCACATGCGCGCCAAGTGACCGCTGATGTTGCAGTTTCTGCAGGTATATTGCTGATACCTGCAAGCTCTGGCTGGGTGTTTGCCTCCACACCTCCAGCATGAGCTAGAGGCCCCATTGTCGGAAACAAAAGGTCCATTACCAGTTGATCGTCTCTGACTGTCTCTGTAACTGTCCTTCAGCACACCATTAACAGGTGTTGATGGCCCCATTACTGGCTGCATTGTCCATTGCGATGGCATGAATCGCCATTCAGCTAGCCATTGTCTCTGTTGAATTCCCCCTTTGTGTTCGACTGCATGCTGGGGCATGTCCAATTGCCCTTCTCTGCCTAGAGAACTGTGTGCCACGTTAACAATGTTGACTCCCTGGTCGTTTGCTGCATTTGAGCCAAGATTGTTGCCATATATCATTCTGGTCTCTTCCTCCCCTGATATAAAAGTCTGGGCGATCAGAGCCGCCACTTCCAAGGTCAAGTCTTTGGTCTCAATCAGTTTCCTGAAAACCCCAGCGTGCCCGATGCCCTCAATAAAAAAAATCTCGCAGCATCTCCGCTCTGCATGCATCTGGGAACTTACATAGGCTCGCCAGTCGCCAGAGATCTGCCACGAAGTCTGGAATGCTTTGCCCTTCTCGCCACCGGTGCGTGTAAAACCGTGTCTCGCCATGTGCATGCTGCTCGCCGGTTTAAAGTGTTCCCCGATCAACTTATTGAGCTCTTCAAAAGTCTTGTCCGCCGGCTTCTCTGGCGCCAGAAGGTCATTCATCAGGGAATATGTTCTGGATCCACAGACCATCAGGAGATGAGCCCTGCGTTTGTCGGCCGAATCCTGTCCCAACCATTCCTTAGTGACAAAACTTTGCTGTAGTCTCTCAATAAAGTCATCCCAATCATCACCAACACAGTACCTCTCTTCTGTGCTGCTAGTGGCCATGCTCGCGTGGTTTAAATCCCAGTTTCTCGTCGCCAATAATATGTCCTTACTATACAGTATAAATGCACACGAGGCCCATACTTGAGAGAAGATCACTCTGTGACCTGTTACCTTTATTACCAAGACCTCAAAAGAGAGACGGTGGGTGGAGCTTCCCCTTTTATACCAGAAAGTACAGGTTAGGAGTGTCTCCCACAAGTTCGCCCCCTGTGGTCAGTGTTCTCAAGGTGTACAACTTAGGTCAGCTTATACATGGGTTACAATGACAGTTGAATACATGGCACCTCTCACCTCCTAAAAATCTCGTGCCACATCCACATAGATTGAAGTGAAGTCATCAGAACATCCACATAGTCTCACCTAATGAAGTATGTTAGGCATAGGTGGCACAACTGGAGAGAAACCCTTTCTGAACCCCTATTTTTCTTTTCTTTGCAGTCGAAGCACTCTCACAATAGGAGGGAGCAACTGCGCACAGGTGGGGATCTGTCTCAAATTCTGCCACTCACTGATGTCGAGCAACGGGTGTTGGCACTTATAGGAGCACCAGCTCGGACAATTGCCGGGGGCGATGCTGAGCCCCTCTCAGGCAGTGAGGGTATGTAAATGGATTGCGCGACTGAAGAGACTGTATTGAGACATATAATGAAGTGGCTTTAAAATGAACATGTGCAATGCCACTTTCCTCCTGTCACCCTACCCCCTCCCCTGCTGCTAAACACATGTATGTTTTTTTGTGCTTGCAGAAGAACAGCCACAATTGCACCAGCCTTCCCTGACGCATCGACATCTGGCCATGGCAGTGATGACGAGGTTGCTGAGATAACTCAGATGCCTTGGCCGTAGAGTCTACCAGTTGCCCCAACTCAAGACACGACATCTGGGGACGATGACTATTTTCCGGGGTTTAAGTCTTCGGAGGCTCCTGACCCCAGTCGCCTACAGTAACACAGTGAGAGAGGGGAATCTCGGAGGCCAGCTCTCTGGAGGGTGAGTCGGCAAAGTAGGTCTGCTCAACGACAGGCAGACATGGAACTGGGCTTTGTGGAAATGTCCAGAGACAACACAGGAATGCACCATGAGCTCATGGATGCATTGGGATGGATCCCTTGAGAATCGACAAGCTTTTTGCGACTGTTGCGGAGGCAACATCAAGCATTGTTGGTGCAACTCAGGACTCCAGCGAGGCCATCATTGCCCACACACAGAGGCTGGTGGCCTCCAGCAGCGACAGTGGTGTTCCATAGTGTGTGGCGCATGCCATTGATCACGTCGCAGCCTCGAGCACATCGCAGACACAAGCTATGCTGCAGTTGGTGATGTTATACGGTCGATAATGTTACATCTTTGGATGCTCTGATGCACTTGTATTGCACTTGAACTGGAGTGACCTTAGTCCATTTAATATAACTCCAGAGTGAGGATCACATATGGTGGCCTGCCTTTTATACTAGGCCTGGCACACCTGTACAGGTGCCCTCTGGTGCCACACCTTAGTGACCATACAGCTGGTGTACGTTTCCCATTGTAGTGCCCTCTGGTGTCACATCATATGTAATAGTACAGGCAGTAACATGTCTGATACATGACAGATAACTGCTGCCATCCTCTCTGCGTTCTCCACTGTCCAACGGTGAAGGGACGGTGCCGAAGAAGGCCAGCAAGTTGTGGAGACACATCATGCTCCGGATGTTGAGGCCCAGCTCCGTCGGAGTGTCAGTGGTTCCCAGGAACTGAAAGGTGCTGTCCTTCCTCAGGATGACAGAATTAAGGCTCCCACCACTGACTCATACATCATACATGGTTGACACTCCAGCCACCAGTGACTGCTTCTGCCGATGATGAGGTGTTACAGTCTGTAGCCGGGCCTTCCAGGCCAAGAGCTGGTCCAGGGCGTCCTCATACGCCATCTGCACTGTCTGCTCCCCACCCCCCTCCCTCCCCCACAACACAGCAGTCCTCTAGCAGCCTTGCTGTAGGCACTGAGGCCTCATTGAGGAGGTGCAGCAGGCGTGGGAAGGGGATGAAGGAAAGGGGATGGGGGGGGAAATGTCTGTCAAAGAGTCATTTAGGGGTGGCACAAGCTTGTGCTGATACATAGCTGTACAATGAGTAGACATGTAAATAGTTGTCCCTTGACAATTTAATTCTTTTGGAATGACTTGCTGCAGAACGCAGTTTATTGTTAAGTTTGGTTTTGTTTGATCATTGTATCGTTTGGGATTGTTGGTGGGGGGGGGGCATTGTTTCTTATTAATTTTTATAAAAATGTTTATTTGACCTTTGCCATTGATGTCGTGTGTCTCATTCCAGAATTCAGTGTAGATGAGCCTTTATGCTGGCACAGAGTGGCGGGTGGGGTCTTAACTGCATCCCCACCTTCCCCGTTCAGGCAAATGGGTCAATGATGAACTGGAGATGTGTGACTTTTGCTGCGGCGGCATCTCCACACTGCCTCCCCCATAGATATGATGGCTCTGCCATCGGTTCTTCACCATGCTCGTCTTCTTCGACCTCCTCCTCCTGAGGTGGGCCTGCAATCCCCACTGGCAATGCCTGGCCCCTCATGATGGTTAAGTTATGTAGCATGCAGCACACGACAATGAATTCGGAGACCTGTTGAAGGGAGTATTGAAGGCTGCCTCCAGAGTGATCCAGACATTGGAAGCGCTGCTTGAGCACGCCAATTGTCTGTTCAATGATGTTGCGGGTGGCTGCATGGTTGTTATTATAGCGCTGCTCCGTTTCTGTGGCGGGTTCCGGAGCGGGGGGTCATGAGCCAGGTGGCTAGGCCGTAACCATTGTCCCTAATCAACCAGCCCTCCCCTTGCCTTTGTCGCTGAAACATTCATGGGACACTGTTCTCACACAAGATGTGTGCTCCCTGGATGGCGGGCATTCACCGTGAGGATGTGCTGTGTGTGGTCGCACACGAGCTGTACGTTTAGGGAGTGGTATCCCTTACGGTGTCTGAATACCTATGCATTGTGTAATAGTGCTCGCAAAGCGACGTGTGTGCAGTCAGTGGCTCCTTGAACCTTGGGGAAGCTTGCAATTATTCCAAACCCTAAAGCCTTCTCATTCTAGCTGTCCCTGCTCATTGGGAACTTTATGAAGTCCATTCTGCGTGCGTACAGTGCCCTTGAAACCTGGTGAATGCAGCTATGTGTAGCGTGTTGAGAGATGCTGCGTATGTCCCCTGCTGCTACCTGGAAGGAGCCGGAGGCATAGAAGGCCATTGCCACAGTCACCTTCACCCTGACGGGCAGCGCAGACCTGTTGGCACTGGTAGGCTGTAGGTCTGCGTGTAAAAGCTGGCATATCTCTGTCAGCACTCCCTGTCGAAAACACAGCCTTCTAACATGCAGTGCCTCAGGGAGCTGGAGGTATGAGCGATGTTTCCTGTAAACCCGTGGGGGGTAAGACCTCCTCCCCAGACGTCTGCAACCTCTTCTAATCCGACATGGCTGAGAACCCTTCTATCAGCTTGAAGCCGCCTGCCAATAGCAACCAGCATGATACGCTGGCGAATTAGTATTGCCCCCATTCAAATCTCTCTTGTAAGGTATTGTGTCTGTAAGCACTCTAGTAATGACTCCATGAGGTAAGGTATTGCACCTGAACTGTTGTGACCTTAGTCCATTTCCTGCAGCTCCTGAATGAGGGTACAGTAAGTTGAGCTCCCTTTTATACTTGGTTACCTGCAGTGTACAGATGACCCCTAGGTCTCCACCAGTTGCACCCTCTGGTGGTACAGGTATAGTATATGCAGTGTAAAGATATATTCAGTGGTCTTACGTAACTGTACATTGAGTGTACAGGGTATATACTTATATTATATATACACAATATCACTCCCCCCTAAGTCTAGTGCCACTGGCCTTTGCACTGTGTGCTCTGGCCCGAGACTTGAATGCTCAAAGATCTTGCACCTTGTCTGTGCTGGGAATGGCTCTCTCCCTGTGACCCCCAAGTCCTTATTGCCACAACATTGGGAAATGGTCAGCAGTGGATGGTTGGAGGTTGCAGTGGGGGTTGAGTGGGTTCTGGGTGTGATCCATGTGTGTCCATGGCTTCATACATCCATTTCCCCCTCCCCCATACATAGACCATGTGTGTGGCTCTACACCTGCATGTGCATACATGTACAGAGAAAAAAAAATAGGATTGGTTACATCACTGTTTGGGTTTAGCAGTAGTGGAACAAGTACATTTTACAGGTAAGGTACCTACGTGGTATTACAGTCTTGCCCCTGGGGTGTAGGTGCAGGTGGGTGAGGACGCTAGTTTCAGAGTGACCGGACTGTGCCCAGGTTGTCTGATGGTGGCGCTGCATCCCCTGCCAGCTGGGTGGGCTCGGATTGCTCACTTGGCTGAGTCTCAGGGCCTTTGCCATTGCCAAGTGGTGGGCAGAGCCACATGAATGTGTGGCCTCCCTGTCCTCCTTTGAGGGCTGCAGTGTCTCCCTGTTGCCCTTCAGCGGTAGTGGAAACCTGGTCATCCCGGGTCCCATCGGGAGGGCTGGAGGGTGCTAGCCTCTTGCTCCTGGTACTGGCCCTGGTGGCAAGAGAGGTAGGGCCGATCTGGGGCAGGGTGCCAGTAGTGGTGCCTTTGCCGTCCGCTGATCGCTGGCCCTGCAGTGGGTATATTCCCTCTGTGTGTGGCCACACTCCCTGGGGCATCACATTGGCCCCGGAGGCGCAAGCTACATAATCGGGTAGCCTGCTGGACCTGGGTGCTTCCGACAGGAGGTTGGCCTTGGTTTTGTTGGCGTACATGTACAACCCAGCATCGCTCATCATTTCTTCATTTACAGTCATAATACATTGGCTCCGACCGCAATCACCCGACTTGACATTGTTAGTTGTCTTTACATATTCGATTTGTCAATTACATCTTCGCATCTGTCAGTTACATCTTTTCCATGTGTACTACCGGCATCACTGTACAAGGTTACATTTAGATACTTGCATTTGTCAATTACATCTTTTACATGTGTATCACCGGCATCGCTGTACAAAGAATGCAACTATACCTTTAATTGTGCTGGGTTGCCGGTCTCCTTTAAGAGGGCCTTGCAATCTTTACCCCAATCCGGTTCGCTGCTCGGCATCACACGTTGCTCCCTCAACGCTGCCCCTCGTGGTCTGGTTGCGGCCATCTTGACATCAGGCGCTTCACTTCGTGGTGCGGGCATCATCTTCTTTCTCTCCACGAGGTAGGCTGCGGTGATCCTTTTCTCCCCAGGTTCTGCCACGGAAACAGGGAAGTTACCTTCTGCACCGATCTTCTTCCTCCGTAGTCCTGCCACTGAAGCCTGGAAGGTGAGGTCTGGTCGTTCAGGTTGGATCATCTCGCCGTTGGGTAGTGCGGTCTGTGTCGTCGCCGCGCAGTCGAGTTGGACAGTAGGATCTTCAGGTGCAGTGATGGATCCAAATTTGGGGCCGCATAGGACGTCGATCGCTGGGGCCTGGAGGTTTTCCCAGCTCCAACAGATTTGGATTTGTTTCATCCATCTTCTTCCTAGCTGCGTTGGACCATCACCAGCAACGATCCACAAAGCTAGCTTGTGCATCGCGCCACCGTAGGACACCTGGACGACCACGTTGCCAATGACTGGGATGGTGTCGTTTGTGTAGGTGAGCAGCTTCACCTGGATCGGGAGCATTTTAGGTCACTCGTTAGGATTGTACTACAGTTTCTTGAAGGCTGCCTGATTCATCAGCAATTGGCTCACCCTTGTGTTGACCTCCATCAAGACTGGGACACCGTTGATTTCAACTTCCATTTTCAACAGAAAACTCTCGGTGGAGCAGGTAAACACTCCGTATACCTCTTCCTGGGGCTGTGCTGCCTCCTGGACTCTCTCTTCCTCTTCATCAGCACTGGAGCCCGGGTGATTGGCCAACTCTTCAGCGACTCGGTGAGTAAAATTTCTCTTGCACATTCACTGGAGATGGCCTTTCACGTTACAGCCTTTGCAAGTATAGTCTTTGTAGCGGCACTGGTGGGTCCTGTGATTTTCTCCACAGCGCCAACATGGGGCTGGCCAGTTGGCCCCATGTGGCGGACTCAGGGTTGCAGGACTCGGGGTAGCAGTCTTGTCTCTAAAGGACGCCAGTCGATTCACGGTACTTGCCGGGTTAGAGTCCTGGGGGTGAGTCATCATCCTCTTGGTATCACAGGCCGAGGCCATGAACGCCTGGCTGACGTTAATTGCCTTCTGCAGGGTGATGGTGGTGTCCACAGAGAGCAGCCTGTGGAGGAGGCCCTCGTGGTCGATTCCAATAACGAAGATGTCCCTCAGTGCTTCAGTGTGGTGGTCGCCAAAATCACACGGTGCAGCCAATCGTCTAAGGTCTGCGGCATGTTTTGCTATTTCTTGGCCTTCGGGCCGCTGGTTTGTGTAGAACCGGTGTCTGGCTGTGAGGATGCTCTCTTTAGGTTTGAGCTGTTCCTGTATCATCGTTACGAGCTCCGCATACGTTTTGGTTGTTGTCTTCTCTGGGGCTAGCAAGTCCCTGACAAGGTCATGAATGGTGGGTCCACAACTGCTGAGCAGGAGAGCTCGGTGCTTATCAGCCAGCGAGGTCGGTGTGTCTCCAGCCAGGTCGTTCGTGATGAAAAAGTGTTCGAGCCCTTCCACAAAGGCATCCCAATCTTCCCCATCAGCAAATTGTTGAAAGTTGCCAAGGTTAGTCATTTTTTGTGTGGAAATTCGTAATCTCGTCACCTGTTATTGTGTCTGTAAGCACTCTCGTAATGACTCCATGAGGTAAGATATTGCATTTGAATTGTTGTGACCTTAGTCCATTTATTGCAGCTTCTGAATGAGGGCACAGTAAGATGAGCTCCATTTTATACTTGGTTACCTGCAGTGTATAGGTGACCCCTAGATCTCCACCAGTTGCACCCTCTGGTGGTACAGGTATAGTGTATACAGTGTGAAGATACATTCAGTGGTCTTACGTAACTGTACATTAAGTGTACAGGGTATATACTTATATTATACATACACAACATAAGGAAACTGTCATGGAACATAAAAGTGCCGTTTGCAAATTGGAGCCTCAAACAGCATTCTGTGCACAACCGTAACAGGCACTGACAACTGCGATGTCTGATCCACCAGCCTCCGTTTAAAATATGCCGCCAATACCGTCTGCTGCACCCTGGGACCACCTGTTATTTTCAGGCGTTTCCTAGGGCGGGCATTAAATGAGGCCTTAAGGCCGAAAGTTCCATCTGAGGCACTAACGCAGCATTGCACGACGATTTATGTCATCATTGCAGTATATATGGACGGCGGGGTGATAAGTTTTTGCACTGGCGCTAACCAGTAGCCGAATCTACCGGCCAAGCAGTAAATCCTGGACGCCTGGCATTATGCCCAGAAATCGCATTTACCGTCCCACCGGGGCGCAAACAGTATAAAATGAAACACTCTGTGGAAGTGTATTGTCAATTATAGTTATAAATAATAACTTAATTCATCTCTAATCCCAGTAAATTGTTTGTTTTCAAGATATAAAGTGGTTGAAATCTTTGTTAAAGTTGCATTTTTCTCTCTGCTGACTAAGTTGGACCAAATAGTTAAGGAATTCATGAAAACACTGCAGTGCCTAATTCTATTAGATTGCTGCCTCTAGTCAAAATATATTTATATCCGGCAGCAAATTACTAAACTTAATAAAACTTAATAAACAGGAACAAATATTGAATAAATATTACCACATGAACAAACAGTTCTTCTGTTACTCACACATTGCATCACAAGGCTATGGCTGGGAGCTGTGGATTTTAAGAAGAGTGCTGTACTTCACCCACAATCGACGTCAGAAAGCGATTTAAAAAATAAAGCAGGAAACAGTCACCCCAAGAGGTAATTTAACAGTGTTTCAAGGATTACCCTACTTTTTTGATTACAGTATTTAGCAAGGTGAGACATAAGTATAAAAAAAATTCCTATTTGCATTACATGTATGCTCTGCTTTGATCAATCTGACCATGACATTTTGGAATTGAGATGAAAACTGCATTGTAATGTCCAGAAGCGATGTTGCCTCTTTTAAACACGTTCTTGTTATTCACTCCACCAGCATCATTTTGCAACAATCTAAGTGGCAGTGGTGATCTCAATGGCTTTAATTCAGTTATCTCCATCTCGCCATTGATTTTAATTCAGAACTATGGCAATTAGTTGTTTTACTGTTGTGGCAAGAGAAAGTGGTGCAAAAGTAACAAGAAATTTTAGTATGGGTAAGTATTGGTCTGAGCCAATAATTTCCTGGAAAATGTAATGGTGTGTGCCATAGTTACTCCATTGTAACACTCCAGCAAATTCCAGCCCAAAAATCTTAGCAAAGGGCAGAGTAATGATACAGATCATTGGAGTACCAATACCTGACAGTACCCACAAATCTCTACATTGCTAAATTCCTGACTTTAGTTCCATCAGAGAAATGTAATTCAGGCACTTCATAAGAAGGACAATTCAGAAGGAGAACCTTCCTTCAGAAGGTACTAGTGACTGCAGAGTTAGCAACATAGTTAGAGGTTTGGGAGCAGGTTCCTCGTAGTCATCTTAACTGCATTCCACATGGAAACCAAGGAATGCAATGAAAAATAGAGGACGTCATATGCTCAGGCAAAAAAATGTAAACTGATCTGTATATAATGGGGCTGATGTTGCACTGTTCACTGATGTAGATCTGCAGCTCCAGAATCTGGAGAAACATGTGAGTTCAGGACGAGGGCAGTGGGGAACATTAGGGAAAGTTTGGCCCAGTGGGCTAGGGGAAGGGAGGGAAGCGGTAGGGGTAGCTGAATGAATGGCCTTATCTGTGATGGGAGTCGTGAGATTGAGGAGTGTCATACAGTGACAATGTTCAACAAGACAAAAATCCAAACACCTATCCCTGATCTTCAATGGCACCACCATCGGCAAATCCCCCAACCTTCAATATCTTGGGAGTCACCACTGACCACATCTTAACTGGATCAACCATATACTCAACACTACTGCCCCTGTGAGACCAGGGCAGAAACTGGGTACTCTGTGACAGTGTCTTACCTCATGGTGTTTTAATGTCTCTCCATCATCTACAAGTTTCAAGTTAGGAGTGTAATGGAATACTCACTATTCGGTTTGATGGCAACATTTGTAACAACGTTCAAGAAGCTTGACACCATCAGGATAAAGCAGCCTGCTTGATCGACATCCCTGCCACTGAATTCAATATTTACCCCTCCACCAGTAGTGCACTATGGATGCACTGTAGCACTGTATTATTATTATGCACTGTAGCAATTTTCCAAGCTTACTTCAATAAAACCTCTATCACCAAGAAGGACAAGAGTAGCAATACCATCACCTACACGTTACCCTCTAAGTCACAACCCATCTTGATTTGGACATATACCACTATTCCTTCACCACTGCTGAATCAAAATCCTAGCACTCCCTACCTAACAGCATTGTGGGAGCATCTTCACCACATCTTCTCAGGGCAACTAGAGTTGGGCAATAAGTGCACCACATCTTCTCAGGGCAACTAGAGTTTGGCAATAAATGCAGCATTGCCAGTGTCACCCACATCCCAAAAACAAATAGAATACAAATATGATTTGCCTTTTCAAACATTCCTTCCAATGTCCTGAGGGAGACAACCAAGCACAGGTACAACCTCCAAGAATATAAAGCTCTGTGAAATTTCCCCTTGAAGCTCGAGGGTAATCAAGCAAACCTCCACCATACTATCCAATCTTTCAGACTAATTAACTCTTATCCGTGGCATTCACCAGATGGTTCTTCCATTGTCCCAATAGCACAGGAAATGTCATATGAATTTGATCTATCATTAGCCCTCTCATATTTCTCATCTACATTTTGCCCCTTGGTGACATCATCCGAAAACACAACTTTAGGTTCCAGATGTACGCTGATGATACCCAACTCTACCTCTCCACCACTTCTCTCGACTCCTCAACTGTCTGTCTCTAAATTGTCAGACTGCTTGTCTGACATCCAGTTCTGGATGAGCAGAAATTTCCTCCAATTAAATATTGGGAAGGCTGACGCCATTATCTTCAGTCCCCGCCACAAACTCCGTTCCTTAATCACCGATCCCATGCCTCTCCCTGGCAACTGTCTGAGGCTGAACCAGGCTGATCACAACCATGGTGTCATATTTGACCCCGAGATGAGTTTCTGACCACATATCCGCTCCATCACTAAGACCACCTATTTTCACCTACGTAACATCGCCTAACTCTGCCCCGGCTCTGCTAATCTGCTGTTGAAACCATCACCCACGCTTTTGTTACCACTAGACTTGACTATTCCAGTACACTCCATGTTCTACTCTCCTTAAATTTGAGGTCATCCAAAACTCTGCTGCCTGTGTCCTAACTTGCACGTGTGCTCACTGACCTGCATTGGCTCCTAGTTAAGCATGTCTCAATTTTAAAATTCTCATTTTTGTTTCCAAGTCTCTCCATGGCCTCGCTCCTCCCTATCTCTGTAATCTCCTACAGCTCTACAACACTCTGAGATATCTGCGCTCCTCCAATTCTGGCCTCTTGAGCATCCCCGATTTTAATCGCTCCACCATTGACGACAGTGCCTTTAGCTGCCAAGGCCCTAAGCTTTGGAAATCCCTCCCCAATCCTCTCTACTTCTCTTTCCTCCTTTAAGGCGCTCCTTAAAACCTGCCTCTTTCGTTATGTGCCTCAGTTTCAAATTGTGTTTGGTAACACTTCTGTGAAGTGACTTGGGACATTTTACTACATTAAAGACATGATATAAATACAAGTTGATGTTGGTGACCATATAACCGCACTTAACCTCATAATCTAAAATCTCATTTTTTACGACATATTTATCTAGGTCTTTTAAGGAATTAATTGACACATCATTAACTTTTGGATCCAAGTCTATTCCATACTTTTATTACTCCTGTGAAAGCAAGAGTTTTTCGATTCTCCAGTACACCACTCAATTTCTAAAGATTGAAAGCAGCTGAGAACAGTTGACTGAACAATCAATAGAACACTCTCAGCAGTCATATGCTGGTAATAAACGTTCCCTGCACAACTTTCAGTGCTCCGCAGAAACATGACACTGCATTGATAGGTGTATCAAGACAATATTTAATACCCTGCTTATAACTACATTATTCATGATTAATCAGGTTAAACACTTGGATCATGCTCCCCTTAATCTTCTCCCTAATGAAAACAAATTCAGTTCTCAAAATCTTTCCTCATAACATGGAGCCCCAAATCCCAGAATCATCCTTGCTACTCTTCTGAGAACTCTTGGCAATGCATTTATGCCCTTTTTGTTATGCCTGTAATGCAATTATGAATGACTCCACGCGGCAATGTGTTGTATTCAAACTGTAGTGGCCTTGGTCCTTTATTCGTAACTCCAGAGTGAGGCACAAGCACGGTGAGCAGTCCTTTATACTGGACCCTGTGCACCTATGCAGGTGACCCTCAGGTCTCCCACCACAGTGTCCTCTGGTGGACAGCTTCTGCCACAGGGCAGGAAATCCCGGTCTCCACCAGTTGCACCCTCTAGTGCTGCCAGCATAGTATATACACCATGTAAACCTTATTGATAGTACATCAGGTAACAAGTCTCCATCTTATGCAACTATACAGTGACTGCACAGAGAGTATATCTATAGTCTTCATATATAACACTTTTGAAGGCAGATTGTCTGATCAGATGCTATCAGCAATGAGCAGTGCTTGCAGGAAGCACAGATCAGGGAATTGCCACAGGCCTGTGATTTCCTATCGTGTTCCCTACAAGTACTAATTTTCACCAGTCCTGCAAAAGACATTCCAGGTACCATGCCTTCTCCTGTGAAGTGGCTACGTTTTTCTCAAGGTCAATAAATGTGACCACGAGTGAGCCTACCTAGAAACATTTCTCACACCTGTGATTTTTTTTTAATTCTTTCCGGGATGTGGGCAACACAGGCAAGGCCAGCATTTATTATGGTGAAGGTATTCCCACAGTGCTGTTAGGGAGGGAGTTCCAGGATATTGACCCAGCAACGATGAATGAACGGCGATATATTTCCAAGTATCTGAAATGGAATGCTTTCTAATTAGTGAGATGTGGCAAGTGGTGTTCAGGGGTCTGTATTGGGGCATCAGTTTTTCACCATATATATAAATATCTTAGTTGAAGGAATTAAAAATTTGTATATCCAAGTTTGCAGATGACATTAAAGTAAGAGGAACAGTAAGTTACGTAGATGGAAGCAGGAAGTTACAAAGGGACTGACAGACATTGGAACAGAAGTAGGCAATTCAGCCCCTCAAGCCTGTTCTGCCATTTAGTGAGATCATGGCTGATATGTATCCTCTGCATTCACCTGCCTTGGCTCCATATCCCTTAATAACCTAGGCTAGCAAAACTCTATCAGTCTCAGATTTAAATTTATTAATTGAGCTAGCATCTACTGCTTTTTGTGGGAGAGAGTTCCACACTTCTAACAGTCTTTGTGTGAAGAAATGTTTGCTAACTTCGCTCCTGCATGGCCTGGCTTGATTTTAGAAACATACAAATTTATGTGTCCACGCCGGCCGACAAAGAGCCGCATGGCCCTTGGTCAGTAGCCCTAAAGGTTACATATAAACCTATGAACAATGACGGAAAGGCAAAGAGCACCCAGCCCAACCAGTCCACCTCACACAACTGCGACACCCCTTATACTGAAACATTCTACACTCCACTCCAACCGGAGCCATGTGATCTCCTGGGAGAGGCAAAAACCAGATAAAAACCCAGGCTAATTTAGGGAGAAAAAGTCTGGGAAAATTCCTCTCCGACCATCCAGGCGATCGAAACTAGTCCAGGAGATCACGCTGGCCATATTCTATTCCCTGCAGTACTTAGCATTATATCTGCGCCGTCCAACAAAAAGTCATCCAGTCTAATCCCAATTACCGGCTCTAGATCCATAACCCTGCAGGTTACTGCACTTTAAGTGCCCATCCAACTATCTCTTAAAAGTGGTGAGGGTTTCTTCTTCCAGGCAACGAGTTCCAGATCCCTACAACCCTCTGCGTAAAGAAGCCCCCCTCAAATCCCCTCTAAACCTTCCACCAACCACCTTAAAACTATGCCTTCTCATTATAGACCCCTCCATCAATGGAAATAGGCCCTTACAATCCACTTTGTCCAGGCCGTCAATATTTTGTGCACCTCAATGAGGTCTCCTCTCAACCTCCTCTGTTCCAATGAGAACAAACCCAGCCTATCCAATCTGTCCTCATTCTAAGATTCTCCATTCCAGGCAGCATCCTAGTAAATCTCCTCTGCACCCTCTCTAGTGCAATCACATCATTCCTATAATACGGCGACCAGAACTGCACGCAGTACTCCAGCTGTGGCCTACCTCCCTGCTCTTATATTCTATCCCTCGGGCAATAAAGGCAAGCATTTCGTATGCCTTCTTAACCACCTTATCCACCTGGCCTGCTACTTTCAGGGATCTAATGGACAAGCACTCCAAGGTCCCTTTGTTCATCTACACTATTAAGTGGCCTACCACCTAATGTGTATACCCTCCCAAAGTTAAATTCCATTTGCCACTGCTCTGCCCACCTGACCAGTAGATTGATATCCTCCTGCAGCCCATAACTTTCCTCTTCATTATCAACAACACAGCAAATTTTTCCTATATTCAAATCAAAATTGTTGATATATACCACAAAAAGCAAGGGACCCAGTACTGAGCCCTGCGGAACCCCATTGGAAACATCCTTCCAGTCACAAAAATGTCCATCAATCATTACACTTTGCTTCCTCCCTCCAAGCCAATTTTGGATCCAACTTGCCACTTTGCCCTGTATCCCATGGGCTTTAACTTCATGACCAGTCTTCTATGTGGGACCTTATCAAAAGCCTTGCTAAAGTCCATATGGGGCTAGACTTTCCACTTCACATCGCCCATCTAAGGCCCAGCTATCTCCCAAAACGGACCTCTATCACCCATTTTGAGGAAAAAATGGAAACTAGGCCCAAAACATCGCTGAAAAAACAGTTGCCCAAGTTTCGGCATCCGGCATGCACTTCGCTGGGCTGCTGCAAGGCCCAAACGATCTCTAAGAAATAGTTGCTTTTACTGGGCTTAACAGAAGGAAGTGGGCACTACGGACGCCATTTTGAAGATCAGAGGAAGGGTGGAGACAACAGAAAAGAAGGAGCTAAATAGTTGTGAGTTATTTAGAGAGTCATTTAAAGATAATTCAACTCCGAATATTATATTAGGGTACATATAATATATTAGGTATTGTATTGGCATTTTTTTTTGAAAAGTGCTTTTATATTTAGTGAAATTAATTACTGATATTGTTGGGGCTTATTAGACTGATTGGTATACAGCGTAGAGAGTACAGTGATTAGAGAGTAGAGAGATTAGTTTAATTTAGTGAAAGTAATCAAAAGTAATTATTGATAGTGATGGGGCCTATGCTTTCCCTGCCATTACTTGTAACTACTCACATGCTGGTTACTGAAAGGGTCAATCGAAGAGGTGGCAGAGTAATGCATCGACAGAGATGAAGACAGAGGAGGCGACCGTACAGCTAACGAATGTACTTGGAAAAGCAATCTTACCTAAACTTGTCTGAAAAAGCTTGTCTCAGGAGGCTGCGATTCCGGAAGGAGGTCATCAATGAGATATGCCAACTCGTCAAGGGTGATCTGCAGCCTTCCAGCACCATCAGAACCACACTGTCCGTTGAGGTGAAGGTTACTGCTGCCCTAGCCTTCTACGCATCAGGATCTTTTCAGGCTTCAGCTGGCGACATCTGCCATATCTCTCAGCATGCTACACACTACTGCATTCGACAGGTGACTGAAGCCCTTTACACTCACAGGATGGACTTCATAAGCTTCCCAATGACCGGGGAGGCACAGATCGAAAGGGCTTTGGTTTTTTACGGAATATCACACTTCCCCAAGGTACAGGAAGCAATAGACTGCACACACATTGCCCTGAAAGCCCTCTTAAAGAATGCGGAGGTGTTTCGTAACAAAAAGAGGTTCCATTCCCTAAATGTGCAGCTTGTTGTCGACCACAACCAAACAATCGTGACAGTAAATGCTACATTTCCTGGCAGCATCCATGATGCGCACATCCTATGTGAAAGTGCTATCCCTGACCTGTTTGTCAATCAGCCAGAAGATCACGGTTGGATGCTGGGGGATAAAGGATATGGCCTTGCCAGTTAGCTCATGACCCCTCTGCATAATCCCGTCTCTGAAGCAGAGAAGCGTTAAAATGAAAGTCACATAGCGATACGCAACATCGTTGAAAAGACAAGAGGATGCAGGTGAGGACCTAGGGGAGTGCAATCAGCCTGGCGATCTAGCACCGGTACCACCACACCCCTCCCGAAGACCAGTAGCCAGTGGCAGTTACACGGCTGCTAAGCTGTTGCGACAGCAGCTCATTTATGAACGCTTTGCATGAACTATCATTGTGGATATTCAAATGTTTATTTACAGTTAGGGTTAATCAAAAGTTTCATTTGCATGGGGTTTCATTTTTGTCTTGCCTGCACTGGCCTGGCATCGGCATTAATGCTTATTTTAAGTAAAGTCTAAGTAAAGTACGGCTATAATAAAAGACTGAACAAGTAAGGATGAACAATTGTAAATATGAAAATGTTATCCTTAATGTAACTAATGTAACTAAGAGAGAAGGCACAACAATTGTTGAATTAAAGAATTTTTTTTATTAACACAACGAACGAATTAATTTTAAAAAAATTAGTTAGCAACACCCTCCCTTCCCCCTCAACCCACCCTTCCCCCAAACCCCAAACAACCATGAACAAAACGTTAACAATTTTCAAACAACAAAACATAATTTAACAATGAAAAACACACTCAAGTCCCGACCTACGGCCGCGTTTCCCTCCAGGTCCTTTCCCACCCCATGTGCTTACCCCACCTGCCCGTTTTGGTCTACGCAGACCGACACGAATGTATTGTGCAGCATGGGACGGCAAGACTTCCTGCCGTGGTGGAGGTGAAGGAGTGGAAGCAGAAGCCTGAGGCTCCACTTCCGAGTCAGGAGGAACCGTGTCCTCCGTAATCACTTGCGTGCCGGGGTCTTGCTGCGAGCTGACATGACACCTTGGGGTGCAGAGCCGTGTCCAGCCAGCAACGCATGCCGAAGGGCATTGGTTGCGGCGGTCTGCTCACGTATCGTCTCCAACGTCTCCCGTGCTATCTGGGTTTGCACGAAAGTTTGTGGAGAAACCCTCGAACCCCTGGATAAGGTCGCGACCGATCGCGACCGTCTCCTTGCACAGGGATATCAAGCACTCTGTCTGCCCCTCCGAGGTAGGCAATTGCTCACCTCGCTGATCCGATCTCTGTGGGGTCGGCATGTGCAAAATTTCGCATCTTGCCGTCGCCACCTGCAGCCGGTTCCTCATCCATCTCAATAGAGATAACCGCAGGTTGTTCCCCCCGCCACCCCGCCCCCCACAAAAATGTTTCTTTCCTCCTCCTCCTCCTGCTCTTTCTCCACACTAACTCTTGCCTCATGTTCCTCCTCTTCCTCCTCCGAGATGGTTGATGGTGCAGGAGGAATGGATGACTCCACTGACACAACCTTTTCAGGTTGACCTTAAAAAGACGAATTACATTTCTAAACAACTTATTAGGACTTTAACGGTGCTCATTAATTGTAAACATACATATCAATATTTTTCAATAACCCATAACATAACAATTCTTTTCAATACCCCATATGCACAAGGGTTCACCAGGGCTGCCATGACAATCATTCGTACATCAAGAGTACATCAAAAGTATATTGCATTATAATTGCAGGACATTACATGCGTAACTAAGATATATTTTTAAAATGTCTTTAATAAGGTTTGACACATTGCACAGTTCCCATTACTCACGAGACTCAAGGGTGGGTTCGGCCACACCACGGGTCGTGACTGAACAGATGTCACGTCCCACTAAAGCGACCGCAAGCTCCTCATATTCCAACAGCGGCTGTATATGAGCAGAGCTGCCGCCCGTCCTCCTCTGCTCAGCGCGATTGATAGATATCTTCTTCTGCAAATGATAAGAGAACATGGCATGGCATAAGCTAATGGACTTGGGAATAAACATTTAAGAATGACAGATTTAAATTCAATGCCGGAGATGCAATGTTCAATTAGAAATTTGCATTGCATTGCATATGAACAATATTTCATAATATAAAATTCAACTTACTGTTAGGATGTATAAATTAATTCATAATTTAATTAATTAATACTATAAAGAAATTACATTCAAGATTCCAATTAAAATTTGCATGCACCATTAAAATATTACATATGTAACATTTGAAATATAACATGCAACTTACTCTGGCTGCTACCAACAAGCTGTTCCACCTTTTCTGGCACTCGTCAGGTGTCCTTACTTCAATTGACATCGGCAATTTCCTGTTAGATTTTGCGATACGCACGGAGTGGAGATTTCCCATACCCACCCCATGTCAAGTCGTCCCACCTGCCCCGTACCAGAGCCTCATTGGCCTCCTCGCTGAAGGGTTTCGCCCTCTTCCTCTCACTCTCACCCTCCATTTTAAAGTATAAGTATATATAGTACACTATTAGAATTTCAAAAATATTTTCAGTAAATTCAGTGCAATAAAACACTGTAAAGTAAAATAATATAAATTATTTTTTATTCCAAAGAACTATTTTCAGGATTGTTACAATCCAACAAACCCAACAAATCTTCTCTTCTTCTCTTCCTTCCTTCACTCGCTCGCTCTGCAATCTCTCTCTCTGACCCTTCCTGTGCCTTCTGAGCATGTGTGATGATCCCTGACCTCTCAAAACGCGGCAAAGCATCTCAACCCAAAAAAATCCCACACATGCGCAGAATGGCGTTGCTAGGGAAGTTTTTTTTTACTTCCGTTTTTGATGGGAGATCGTGAGATCGCCAAAAAATCACATTGCCCATTTGATATCGCCGGGATAAGGCCGAGTGGAAAATTGCAAAATAAAAATGGGCCTTGTGCCGGCGATCGGCAATGCCGAAACGTCCCACATCGCTGGAACAAGGCCCATTTTTTTGGACCTTAGCCACCTCGTGGAAAGTCTAGCCCCATATATACTACATCGTATGCACTATCTTCATCGACCCTCTTGGTTACCTCCTCAAAAAATTCAATCAGGTTAGTCAAACCGATCTTCCCTTAACACATCCATGCTGACTGTCCCTAATTAATCCTTGCCTTTCCAAATGCAGATTTATCCTGTCTTTCAGGATTTTTTCCAATAATTTTCCCACCACTGAGGTTAGGCTAACAGGGCTGTAATTACTCGGCCTATCCCTTTCTCCCTTCTTAAACGAGGATACTGCATTAGCAGTCTTCCAATCCTCTGGCACCATGCCCAGATCCAAAGAGGACTGGAAAATAATGGTCAGGGCCTCTGCTATTTCCTCTTTCACTTCGCTCAACAGCCTGGGATGAATTTCATCCGGTCCTAGGGACTTATCTACTTTCAAAGCTGCTCAGCTCCTTAATACTTCCTCTCTCACTATATTTATTTCATCCAGAATATCACACTCCTCCTTAATAGCAGTATCTGCATTGCCCCTTTCCTTTGTTAAAACAGATGCAAAGCATTCGTTAAGAAC
Source organism: Pristiophorus japonicus (assembly GCF_044704955.1). Classification (NCBI taxonomy): domain Eukaryota; kingdom Metazoa; phylum Chordata; class Chondrichthyes; family Pristiophoridae; genus Pristiophorus; species Pristiophorus japonicus. The sequence goes on along the minus strand of NC_091977.1, from coordinate 149,516,623 downwards.
CCTACCAACATCTTTCGCCTCCACACTAAGATTACCCTCATGGTCTCGAATAGGCCCTACCCTTTCTTTAGTTACCTTCTTACTCTTAATATATTTATGGAACAATAGAACATCTTAGGATTTTCCTTAATTTTACTGGCTAAGAATTTCTTGTGCTCTCTCTTAGCATTCCTAATATCCTTTTTAATTTTGCCTCTTAACTTTCTATATTCCTCTAAAGATTCTATAGTATTTAGCAGCTGGTATAGGACATAAGTGTTATGTCTTTAATACTCTTATGAATGACTCTACAAGATCTACTATTGTACTTGAGCTGTTGTGACCTTAGGTGCATTTATTGTAACTCCAGAGTGAGGCACAAGCATGGTGGGCAGCCTTTTATACTGGGCCCTGCACACCTATGCAGGTGATCCTCAGGTCTTCCACCCAGTGCCCTCTGGTCGCACACCTTATGTGATTATACAGTTAGTATATATGGTCTACATACATGACATCACTTCCTCTCAAGTCTTTAATGCAAATTGACTCGTACATTGACGGTGACCGGGGCTTTGCTCTTCCTGGTTGACCATTGGAGGGCCGCTTCTAGCTTGGGTGGGTTGGTAGTGAGATTTGTTGCCAGTTGGAGGTCCCCGTGGTTTCTGATTGTGAGTTCATGACTACTGCATTCTCCCTCCCCTTACAGAGATCATGCTAATGGCCCGTTACATGCAAGTTGCATTCAAGTTCATCACATGGGTTTTACATTTACATCTTGATACATTTGTTGGGTGGATTACAGTTGTGTTTCTTTTTGTGGGGTACATTTACATGATCAGTACAGGTATATCAGTACAGGTACACAAGGACAGCCTAGTTCCAGCACAGCCGGATGAGATCCGGGTCGTCTGGTGGTGGCGCAGCGCCCCATGCTGGTGGGTCTGTGGGTGAGGTGAGCTCATTTTGCTTGCGTTGCTGGAGCTCAGGGCTCTTGCCATTACTCCTAGTGTCGGGCAGGCCCAAAGACAGCTGATGTGTCTGTGACCTCCCTGTCCTTTTCGTTTGCACAGTGTCGCTGCTGCTCCCTGGGAAGCAGACTGAGCGAGTGAGTGTTTCGCCTAAGCGACAGTGGGGCTGCCTTGTCTTGTCTAGCAGTTCGCAGGGGACTGCTGACTTGCTTTCCTTGATGGCACCGTTGTGCGCACTCTCTAGTTTGGGATCCTGGCTGGTCCAGGTCCCGTTCGTAGGGGCCGTTGCGAGTGACCCTTCGCTCTTGGGCATTGCCGTGGTGGCAAGTGGGTTTGTGGGCTGCGCCTTTTCCACCCGGGTGGTGGGCGACGGTAGCCGACTGCGAGAATAGGCGCAGTTTACTGTTTCTGGCCCGTGGTGGTTCATGCCATCGGGTGCCTGCAATGTTAAACCGATCTGAGGCAGGGTATCGCTACCTGTGCCTCTGCTCTCCGGGGATCATTTACTCTGCGGCTTGTCTACTTCTTTCAGCTGTGGGGACACTTTATGATACATCAATCTGGTCCCGGGGACACAGGCTACAGTATTGGGTAGCCCGCTGGACCTGTATACGACCGTTAGGTAGTCGTCCACTACATTGGTTGATTGCAATTTGCACCCGACATCACTCAACAACATTTTGCTCGTTACAGTTGGACTTTTACATTGGTTATCAATTTCAAGCAGTTCATTTGAAAAATGGCGGGTTGCTGGCCTCCGTTAAAATGGCCTTACTACTTTTACCCCAATCGTCTTCTTTGCATGGAACCATGTCGTTGCTCCATTAGCACGGCACCTCATGGTTTGGACACCATCGTTTCCCTGTCCATGATGTCGACTGCCGTGATCTTCTTTCCCAGGGATTCTGCCACTGAAGCTGGGAAGGCGCCCTCGGATCCAATCTTCTTCCCCAAGAGTCCTGCCACTGAAACCAGGAAGATTCGTCTCGACCGGATCATCGTCACGCAGTCGTGATGAGCGGCCTGTGCCTCGGGGGCTGCGCGGATCAGCTCTCCGGTGCCTGGTCCAACCGAAGGTGGGGGCTTGCTCTGCCTCTGAGCACGGGGGACGTCGATCACTGGAGGGATGAAGTCTTCACAGTTCCAATGAATCTTCCCCATCCATCTTCTTCCAAGTAGCGTTGGTCCATCACGTGAAACAATCCACAATGGTAAAACCGCACCATCATGGGATACACTTACATCTGCTCTACCAACAACTGATATTAGTTCCTTGGTGTAAGTGCACAGCTTTGCCTGAACTGGGACCAGTTTGGGTCATTCAGCTTGATCATTCCATAGCCTCTCAAAAGCTTCTTGGCTCATTTCTGACTGACTCGCCCCCATGAAGATTGGAACGCCATTTATCTCGACTTCCATTATCATTGGCGGACAATCTGTGGTGCATGTATATACTCCATACACTTCGTCCTGGGACTGAGCTGCCTCTCTAGCCATCTCCTCATAATTCGCGCTGGATTCACAGCCATCTGCTGACTCCTCTTCCAAGACAGCTCTTTTGCACATTTGCTGGAGGTGGTCCTTTGTGCTGCAGCCTTTGCACACACAATCTCTGAACGACACTGAAGCGCCCTGTGATTACCTCCGCAACGCCAGCATGGTGCTACTCAACTTACACTTGTACCCCTCGGCGGATCTGAGTTAAAGGACTCGGGGGCCTGTACGCTCTGCCCTGGGCAGATTCACGTTTAACAGTTCTGCCTGTGAAAGGTGCCATTCTATTTACAGTACTTGCCAGGTTTGAGTCCTGAGAGTGAGTCATCATCTGCTTGGAGCTGCAGCTTGAGGTCGTGAACGCCTGGTTGATGCTGATCGCGTTCTGCAGAGTGATGGTGGTTTCGGCAGACAGTAGCCTGTGAAGAAGGGCCTCATGACCAATGCCAATTACGAAGACGTCCCGCAACGCATCGGCGAGGGATACGCCGAATTCACACGGTCCTGCCAGCCTCCTGAGGTTGGCAGCGCACTTCGCGATTTCCTGGCCCTCGGGGCGGCATTGTGCATAAAATCGATGACTGGCCGTGAGGATGCTCTCCTTCGGTTTGAGTTGGTCCAGAATTAGCACTTTCAGAAACATAGAAACATAGAAAATAGGTGCAGGAGTAGGCCATTCGGCCCTTCGAACCGGCATCACCATTCAATAAGATCATGGCTATCATTCACCTCAGTACCCCTTTCCTGCTTTCTCTCCATTCCCCTTGATCCCTTTAGCCATAGGGGCCATATCTAACTCCCTCTTGAATATATCCAATGAATGGCATCTACAACTCTCTGTGGTAGGGAATTCCACAGGTTAACAATTCTCTGAGTGAAGAAATTTCTCCTCATCTCAGTCCTAAATGGCTTATCCCTTATCCTTAGACTGTGTCCTCTGGTTCAGGACTTCCCCAACATCAGGAACATTCTTCCTGCCTCTAACCTGTCCAGTCCCATCAGAATTTTATATGTTTCTATGAGATCCCCTCTCAACCTTCTAAACTCCAGTGAATGCAGGCCCAGTCGTTCCAGTCTCTCCTCATATGTCAGTCCTGCCATCCCGGGAATCAGTCTTTGAACCTTCGCTGCACTCCCTCAATAGCAAGAACATCCTTCCTTCGATTAGGAGACCAAAACTGAACACAATATTCCAGGTGAGGCCTCACCAAGGCCCTGTACAACTGCAGTAAGGCCTCCCTGCTCTTATACTCAAATCCCCTAGCTATGAAGGCCAACTTACCATGTGCCTCCTTCACCACCTGCTGTACCTGCATGCCAACCTTGAATGACTGATGTACCATGACACCCAGGTCTCGTTGCACCTCCCCTTTTCCTAATCTGCCGCCATTCAGATAATATTCTGCTTTCGTGTTTTTGCTACCAAAGTGGATAACCTCACATTAATCCACATTATACTGCATCTGCCATGCATTTGCCCACTCACCAATTCTGTCCAAGTCATCCTGCAACACCTTAGCGTCCTCTTCACAGCTCACACCGCCACCCAGCTTAGTATCATCTGCAAACTTGGAGATATTACACTCAATTCCTTCATCTAAATCATTAATGTATACTGTAAATAGCTGGGGCCCCAGCACTGAGCCCTGTAGCACTCCACTAGTCACTGCCTGCCATTCTGAAAAGGACCCATTTATCCCGACTCTCTGCTTCCTGTCTGCCAACCAGTTGTCTGTCGACGTCAGTACATTACCCCCAATACAATGTGCTTTAATTTTGCACAACAATCTCTTGTGTGGGACCTTGTCAAAAGTCTTTTGGAAGTCCAAATACACCACATCCACTGGTTCTCCCTTGTCCACTCTACTAGTTACATCCTCAAAAAATTCCAGAAGATTTGTCAGGCATGATTTCCCTTTCATAAATCCATGCTGACTTGGACTGATCCTGTCACTGCTTTCCAAATGCGCTGCTATTTCATCCTTAATAATTGATTCCAACATTTTCCCCACTACTGATGTCAGGCTAACCGGTCTATAATTACCTGTTTTCTCTCTCCCTCCTTTTTTAAAAAGTGGTGTTACATTAGCTACCCTCCAGTCCATAGGAACTGATCCAGATTCAATAGACTGTTGGAAAATGATCACCAATGCATCCACTATTTCTAGGACCACTTCCTTAAGTACTCTGGGATGCAGACTATCAGACCCCGGGGATTTATCGGCCTTCAATTTCCCTAACACAATTTCCCTCCTAATAAGGATTTCCTTCAGTTCCTCCTTCTCACTAGACCCTCGGTCCCCTAGTATTTCAGGAAGGTTATTTGTGTTTTCCTTCGTGAAGGCAGAACCAAAGTATTTGTTCAATTGGTCTGTCATTTCTTTGTTCCCCATTATAAATTCACCTGAATCCGACTGCAAGCGACCTACATTTGTCTTCACTAATCTTTTTCTCTTCACATATCTATAGAAGCTTTTGCAGTCAGTTTTTACATTCCCTGCAAGCTTCCTCTCATTCTCTATTTCCTCCCTCCTAATTAAACCCTTTGTCCTCTTCTGCTGAATTCTAAATTTCTCCCAGTCCTCAGGTTTGCTGCTTTTTCTGGCCAATTTATATGCCTCTTCCTTGGATTTAACACTATCCTTAATTTCCCTTGTTCGACACAGTTGAGCCACCTTCCCCGTTTTATTTTTACTCCAGACAGGGATGTACAATTGTTGAAGTTCATCCATGTGATCTTTAAATGGTTGCCATTGCCTATCCGCCATCAACCCTTTACACACCTCGTATGACTTGGTTGTTGTTTTCTTTGGTGCAAGCAAATGAGGCCGTAGACCGCGGGCCCGCGGTTCAACAGGATAGCTCTGCGCTTATCTGCCATTGTGGCCAGATCATTGCCTACCAGGTCGTTTGCTACGAAATATTGGTCGAGCCACTCTGTAAGCGCTTCCCAATATTCACCCTCTGAGGACTTTTCTAATGCACCAGCGTTAGTCATTTTTGTGTGAAAGTTCGTAATCTCGTCGCCAGTTGTTATGTCTTTAATACTCTTATGAATGACTCCATGAGGTCTAGTATTGTACTTGAGCAGTTGTGATAGTCCCATTTATTGTAAGTCCAGTGTGAGGCACAAGCATGGTGGGCAGCCTTTTATACTGGGCCCTGCACACCTATGCAGGTGACCCTCAGGTCTGCCACCGCAGTGCCCTCTGGTGGCACACCTTATGTGACTATACAGTTAGTATACATGGTCTACATACATGACAATAAGCAACCCTTTTTTTCTTAATTCTTCCCTGTAAGTCCCTAGACATCCAGGGAGCTCTAGAATAATTTTTCCCAGCCTTTAAGGGCACATGTTTGGCCCGAGCCTTCCGGATCTCCTCCTTGAATGCCTCCCACTTTTCCGACACTGATTTACCCACAAGTAGCTGTTTACAGTCCACTATGTCCAAATCACTCCTTAACTTAGCAAAATTAGCTTTTACCCAATTCAGAACTTTTATTCCAGGCCTATTCTTGTCCTTATCCATAACCAACTTGAATCTGACTGAATTATGGTCACTGGCACCCAAGTGCTCTCCCACTAATACCTCTTCAACCTTCCCAGCTTCATTCCCCAAAACAAAATCCAAGACCGCCCCCTCTCGTGTTGGGCTTGCTACATACTGACTAAAAAAGTTCTCTTGAATGCATTTCAAGAATTCCGCACCCTCTATACCCTTCACACTAAATTTGTCCCAATCAATATTTGGATAGTTAAAATCCCCTACTATTACTACCCTATGGTTTTTGGACTTCACAGCTACATATTTGCTTCTCTATCTCCCTCCACTGTTTGGGGGTCTATAATACACGCCCAGCAGTGTGATCGCCCCTTGTTTATTTTTCAATTCGACCCATATGGCCTCATTTGATGATCCCTCTAACATATCATTCCTCCTCACCACTGTAATATTTTCTTTAATCAGTACCGCAACCACCCTGCCCCCTTTTTACCCCCCTCTCTATCTTGTCTAAAAATCCTGTAGCCAGGAATATTGATCTGCCAAACCTGCCCCTCTTTCAGCCATGTCTCTGTAATGACTATTATGTCATACTCCCAAGTATCTACCTGTGCTCTTAGCTCATCCGCCTTATTCGCTATACACCTTGCATTAAAGTATATACCAATCAACATAGGAAGACCACCTTGCTTATTACAAACGAAGCCCTGTTTCCTCTATCTTACAGATTCGTTTTCTAGATTCTTGCTATCCAATTTCTGCTTTACTTCCTTCCATTTTGAATTCATTCTCAGGTTCCCATCCACCTGCCATGCTAGTTTAAACTCTCTCCAACAGCACTAGCAAAACTCCCCGTGAGGATATTGGTCCCGGTGCTGTTGAGGTGCAACCCATCCGGTTTGTACAGGTCCCATCTCCCCCAGAAGTGGTCCCAATGCCTGAAGAATTTAAAGCCCTCCCTCCTGCACCAACTTTCCAGCCACGTGTTCACCCTCTCTATCCTTCTATTCTTATGTTCATTAGCACGTGGCACCGGTAGTAACCCGGAGATTACTACCTTTGCGATCCCACCCTTTAATTTTCTTCCTAGCTCCCTGAATTCTTCCTGTAGGACCTCATCCCTCATTTTACCTATGTCGTTGGTCCCGATATGGAGCACGACCTCTAGCTATTTACCCTCCCCACCAAGGATGCCCTGCGTCCGATCTGTTCCAGTGAAAAATATATTCCAGTGAAAAAGAAGGGCGGCAAGAGAAGAGATAACCAGCCGTGGATAACCAAGGAAATAAAGGAAAGTATCAAATCAAAGACCAATGCGTATAAGGTGGCCAAGGTTAGTGGGAAACTAGAGGATTGGGAAGATATTAAGCAACAGCAAAGAATGACTAAAAAAGCAATAAAGAAAGGGAAGATAGATTACGAAGGTAAACTTGCGCAAAACATAAAAACAGATAGTAAAAGCTTTTACAGATATATAAAACGGAAAAGAGTGACTAAAGTAAATGTTGGTCCCTTAGAAGATGAAAAGGGGGATTTAATAATGGGAAATGTGGAAATGGCTGAGACCTTAAACAATTCACAGTGGAAGACACAAAAACCATGCCAAAAATTGCTGGTCATAGGAATGTGGGAAGGGAGGACCTTGAGATGATCACTATCACTAGGGAGGTAGTGCTGGACAGACTAATGGGATTGAAGGTACACAAGTCCCCTGGTCCTGATGAAATGCATCCCAGGGTATTAAAAGAGATGGCGGAAGTTATAGCAGATGCATTTGTTATAATCTACCAAAATTCTCTGGACTCTGGGGAGGTACCAGCGGATTGGAGAGCAGCTAATGTAACGCCTCTGTTTAAAAAAGGGGGCAGGCAAAAGGCAGGTAACTATAGGCCGGTTAGTTTAACATCTGTAGTGGGGAAAATGCTTGAAACTATCATTAAGGAAGAAATAGCGGGACATCTGGATAGGAATAGTGCAATCAAGCAGACGCAGCATGGATTCATGAAAGGGAAATCATGTTTAACTAACTTACTGGAATTCTTTGAGGATATAACGAGCATGGTGGATAGAGGTGTACCGATGGATGTGGTGTATTTAGATTTCCAAAAGGCATTCGATAAGGTGCCACACAAAAGGTTACTGCAGAAGATAAAGGTACACGGAGTCAGAGGAAATGTATTAGCATGGATAGAGAATTGGCTGGCTAACAGAAAGCAGAGAGTCGGGATAAATGGGTCCTTTTCCGGTTGGAAATCAGTGGTTAGTGGTGTGCCACAGGGATCAGTGCTGGGACCACAACTGTTTACAATATACATAGATGACCTAGAGGAGGGGACAGAGTGTAGTGCAACAAAATTTGCAGATGACACTAAGATTAGTGGGAAAGCGGGTTGTGTAGAGAACTCAGAGAGGCTACAAGGAGATTTGGATAGGTTAAGCGAATGGGCTAAGGTTTGGCAGATGGAATACAATGTCGGAAAGTGTGAGGTCATCCACCTTGGGAAAAAAAACAGTAAAAGGGAATATTATTTGAATGGGGAGAAATTACAACATGCTGTGGTGCAGAGGGACCTGGGGGTCCTTGTGCATGAATCCCAAAAGGTTAGTTTGCAGGTGCAGCAGGTAATCAGGAAGGCAAATGGAATGTTGGCCTTCATTGCGAAAGGGATGGAGTACAAAAGCAGGGAGGTGTTGCTGCAACTGTATAAGGCATTGGTAAGGCCGCACCCGGAGTACTGCGTGCAGTTTTGGTCACCTTACATAAGGAAGGATATACTAGCTTTGGAAGGGGTACAGAGACGATTCACTAGGCTGATTCGAGAAATGAGGGGGTTACCTTATGATGATAGATTGAGTAGACTGGGTCTTTACTCGTTGGAGTTCAGAAGGATGAGGGGTGATCTTATAGAAACATTTAAAATCATGAAAGAGATAGACAAGATAGAGGCAGAGAGGTTGTTTCCATTGGTGGGGGAGACTAGAACTAGGGGGCACAGCCTCAAAATACGGAGGAGCCAATTTAAAACCGAGTTGAGAAAGAATTTCTTCTCCCAGAGGGTTGTGAATCTGTGGAATTCTCTGCCCAAGGAAGCAGTTGAGGCTGGCTCATTGAATGTTTTCAAGTCAAAGATAGATAGATTTTTAAGCAATAAGGGAATTAAGGGTTACGGGGAGAGGGTGGGTAAGTGGAGCTGAGTCCACGACCAGATCAGCCATGATCTTATTGAATGGCGGAGCAGGCTCGAGGGGCTAGATGGCCTACTCCTGTTCCTAATTCTTATGTTCTTCTGTGACATCCTTGATCCTGGCACCAGGGGGGCACAAAACCATTTGGGAGTCACATCTACGGCCGCAGAAACACCTGTCTGTTTCCCTAACTATAATATCCCCTATCACTAGGGCTCTTTTGTTCTTCATCCCTCCCCCCTGTACAGTTGAGCCACCCGTGGTGCCTTGGAATTGGCTCTGGCTGCACTCCCCAGAGGCATCATCGTCCTTACCGATACTCAGAAGTGAATATCGGTTTGAAAGCGAGATGGACTCATGGGGGGACTCCTGCGCTACCTGCCTAGCACACTTACCACATTTGGTGGTCACCCACTTCCCCTCTACCTGCACGCCTTTAAGCTGTGGGGTGACCACCTCCTGAAACGTGCTATCCATGTAGCTCTCAGCCTCGTGGATGCACCATATTGACTCCAGCCGCTGCTCAAGCTCTGAGACACAGAAGCTGGAGCTGGAGACACCTCCTGCACACATGGTTGTCTAGGCTGTGCGAAATGTCCAGGACTTCCCACATGCCGCAGAATGTGCACTCCACGGGACTGAGCTGCACTACCATCCCTCTAGTTAGCCTTATCTAGTCTAAAATCTACCTAAAAAGAAATAGAGAAAAGAGCTACTTACCAACTCACCTCAGCGACCTCTGTGGCCTCTCGAACTCACCGATCTGTGGCCTCCTGACCTCTCGGCCTCCGAACTCCCGAACTACTTAAAAAGAAATAGAGAAAAGAGTGCGACATACCAACTCACCTCACCGACCTCCAAGGCCTCCGAATTCCCAACTTGCTGACCTCACAGGGCCTACCGACTCGCCGACCTCCCGACTCATCGACCTCCCGACTCACTGACTCGGCCAGTAGGGCTTCCGACTCTCCTGCTCTGGGTCCCGATCTCCGACTCCGACTCTCCCGCTCTGGATCCCGACCTCTGACTCTCCCGCTCTGGGTCCTGACCTCCGACTCCAACTCTCCCCGCTCTGGATTTTAAGGTGTTTCCCCTTGTCTTAGACTACCCAACCAGCGGAAAAAGTTTCTCTACCTACCCTATCAATTCCTTTCAAAATCTCCAAAATCTCAATCAAATCACCTCTTAACCTTGTATATTCAAGGGAATACATAGAATAGCATCATAGAAATTTACAGCACAGAAGGAGGCCATTTGGCCCATCGTGTCCGTGCCCGTCGACAAAGAGCTATCCAGCATAGTCACACTTTCCAGCTCTTGGTCTGTAACCTTCTAGGTTACGGCATTTCAAGTGCATATCTAAGTATAGTTTGAACCTCCCTTATCCAGAACTCCCTTATCCAGAACCAACCCTCGTCCAGAACCATTCCCAGCCACTGGGTAGCGCATGCGCAGAACTTCGACATGAACAAATTGAAGTCCTTCCTCGCTGCTGACTCCCGCAATCACTGGCCTGACCCCACGATCCACCGCCCCCACCTCCTCCGCCCCCCATGATCTCTCTGCCGCACTCCCAGCCCCATGCCAGCCAGTCCCAATATCCCCTTGCTCAGTATCTGTACCATCCAATTTAACCTGACCACCCCTCGTCCGGAAATATCCCTTATCCAAAACAGGCCAGGTCCCGAGGGTTCCAGATAAGGAAGGTTCAACCTGTACTTTTTAAATGTGGTACGAGTTTCTGCCACTACCACCCTTTCAGGCAGTGCATTCCAGACCCCCACCAGCCTCTGGGTGAATGGATTTCTCCTCAAATCCCCTCTAAACCTGATAACACTTACTTTAAACCGGTGTCCCCTGGTTATTGACCCCTCTGCTAAGAGGAACAGGTTCTTCCTATCCACTCTATCTAGGCCCCTCATAATTTTATACATCTTAATTAGATCTCCCCTCAGCCTCCTCTATGTCATGTATACTAACTGTATAGTCACATAAGTTGTGCCACCAGAAGGCACTGCGGTGGGAGACCTGAGGGTCACCTGCATAGGTGTGCAGGGCCCAGTGTAAAAGGCTGCCCACCATGCGTGTGCCTCACTCTGGGGTTACAATAAATGGGACGAAGGTCACAACAGCTCAAGTACAATACTAGACCTCGTGAAGTCATTCATAAGAGTATTAAAGACATAACACTCTGTTCCAAAGAAAACAAACCCATTGTATCCAATCTTTCCTCATAGCTAAAATTTTCAAGTCCAGACAACATCCTCGTAGATCTCCTCTGTACCCTCTCCAGTGCAATCACATCCTTCCTGTAATGTGGTGACCAGAACTGCACACAGTACTCTAGCTGTAGCCTAACTAGTGTTTCATACAATTCAAGCACAATCTCCCTGCTCTTATATTCTATGCCTCAGCTAATAAAGGCAAGTATCCTGTATGCCTTCTTAACCACCTTATCTACCTGTCTTGCTACCTTCAGGGATCTGTGGACATGCACTCCAAGGTCCCTCTGTTCCTCTATACTTCTCAGTGTCCTACCATTTGTTGTGTATTCCTTTGCCTTGTTAGCCCTCCCCAAATGCATTACCTTACACTTCCTTGGATTGAATTCCATTTGCCACTGTTCTGCCCACCTGACCAGTCCATTGATATCTTCCTGCAGTCTTCATTATCAACCACATGGCCAATTTTTGTCTTATCTGCAAACTTCTTAATCATACCCTCTACATTTAAGTGCAAATCATTGACACATATCGCAAAAAGCAAGGGACCGAGTGCTGAGCCATGCGGAGCCCCACTGGAAACATCTTTCCAGTCACAAAAACAGCCATCGACCATTACCCTTTGTTTCCCGCATCTGAGCCAATTTTGGATCCAACTTGTCTCTTTGCCTTGGATCCCATGGGCTTTTACTTTTGTGACCAGTCTGCCATGCAGGACCGTATCAAAAGCCTTGCTAAAATCCATATAGACTGCATCATATGAACTGCCCTTATTGACCCTCCTGGTTACCTCCTCAAAGAATTTAATCAAGTTAGCCAGGCACAACCTTCCCTTAAAAAATCCATGCTGGCTGTCCTTGGTTAATCCATGTCTTTCTAAATGAATATTCACCCTGTCCCTAAAATTACAAACCAAGTTTATGTAATCTTTCTTCATAATTTAACTCTAAGAGCCCTGGTAACATTATGGCGAATCTGTGTTGCACTGCTTCGGAGGCTAATATATCCTTTTTAAGGTGTGGTGCCTAGAACTGTACACAGTATTCCAGATTTGGTCCAATCAGGGCTTTGTGTAGCTGCAGAAAAACTTCCTCCTCTATATAATCTAGCTCTTAGATATAAGAGATATAAGGTTTACATTCCATTAGTCTTTTTGATTATATTTTGTACCTGATGACTACATTTTAATGATCAGTGTACATGGACCTCTAAATCTCTTTGGATCTCCAATGTTCCTAACTTTTCATCATTTAAAAATGTACTTGGATCTATCCTTTTTGGGTCCAAAGTGGATGGTCCCACACAATTGAAATCCATCTGCCATAGTTTTTCCCATTCACTTAATCTATCAACGTCTCTTTGTAATTTTATATTCCTATCTACACTATCAACTAAGATACCTATCTATGTGTCATTGGCGAACTTGAATATATGGCTCTCTAACCTGTCATCAACGTTGTTAATAAATAAAGTTAATAGTAGAGACCCCAACACAGATCCCTGTGGGACACCGCAAAACAAGGATGAGAATTTTAAAATCAAGGCATTGCCGGACCGGGAGCCAATGTAGGTCAGCGAGCACAGGGTAATGGATGAACAGGACTTGGTGCAAGTTGCGATATGGGCAACAGAGATTTGGACTGTCATATGAGGAGAGACTTGATCAACTGGGCCTTTATTCACTGGAGTTTAGAAGGATGAGAGGGGATCTCATAGAAACGTATAAGATTCTGATGGGACTAGACAGGTTAGATGCGGGAAGAATGTTCCCGATGTTGGGGAAGTCCAGAACCAGGGGATATCATCTTAGGATAAGGGGTAGGCCATTTAGGACTGAGATGAGGAGAAACTTCTTCACAAAGATAGTTTTTAACCTGTGGAATTCCCTGCCGCAGCGAGTTGTTGATGCCAGTTCATTGGATATATTCAAGAGGGAATTAAATATGGCCCTTACGGCTAAGGGGATCAAGGGGTATGGAGAGAAAGCAGGAAAGGGGTACCTAGGGAATGATCAGCCATGATCTTATTGAATGGCAGTGCAGGCTCAAAGGGCCGAATGGCCTACTCCTGCACCTATTTTCTATGTTTCTCCCGAGATCAAAGAGCCGAAATTACCCCCCGACTAAAAGTATGTGCACCTACCGTTTTTGAATCCATGGGACAGAGAATCTAGCAATTTTCAGGACTTTATTTTTTTACTTCCTCCGGGCGGTGTTGCGATACAGAAGTCGTCATGGAGCAGGGCGGCGGACGTGCCGCATCACGCTGACGCGTCACAATGCCCCTCCCCTTCAGTTAAAGGGGAGGGCCATTGCGAACTCTGCAATTTAGTTCGACCCACTGGGCCACCAGGAAGGGTTTCAGCCGGGCCAGTGGCCCGGTACCCAAGAGGGGGTACCAGCCTGCCAGTTGGCGGTCCGGCCAAATCCATGGGTGCCATTGTTGGGCCAACCATGGAGTCGGCCAACAATTAAAATAAAATGCCGGCCAAGGCAGTGCGTCCTCCCCTTTAACGGCGAACGCGTCGCCCAGCCACAGGCAGCTTCCTGCGGAGGAAAGCTTTCGGGGGGCACTGAGCGATGGCCGATCCACTCCCGCAGGGCAATTTCCCACGGGGCAATTTCCCACACGGGCTGGAAAGGGGGTCCCCGGTGGGGGTGTTGGCATGTGCCCGACAGGGCGGTAACACGGGCAGCGCGATGACGATCACCGCTGGAAAAAAAATGGAGGGCAATTTATGAACTGTTGGCAACTCCACGCTGACCAGGCGGTGAGTCCATATCGACCGATGTCCGCCTCTTTGAGGCGTTCACAGCTCTTGTAGAAAGGGGTAATTTCAGCCCCCAAGATAATGGAGAGTGCAAGTTGGGAGGCTGGCCATGGCAGCATTGCAATAGTAGAGTCTAGAGGTAACAATGGATACCAGTGCCCCTACAGAGAGGGTAATTAGGGAAGTAAGAATTATTAAATTAAAATAGTGGGGTAGGGGTAAGAGCTAACAAAAACAAAAAGAAAGAAAATTAATGAAATTGACAGTAGAAACCTCAAATAAGAACAGGATTTTAAAGGATAGGCTTAAACATTTTTATCCAAATGCAACGTGATCAGAAATAAAGTACTGGGGTTAGAGATTGTTACAAATCCAGGACTAACGTAGATATCTTTGCAGGCTCAATAATGCCAGTTGCTCTCTCTATTTACTTGTGTAGTAGGGGGACCCAGAATGAAACTCCCTGGTGATCTGGACTGGATTTTAGTGCCTTGCTCACATGTACTCCTTTAATCTCTCTGTAGGCATACTGAGCTAACACTGAATGAGGCAAGTGCGAAAACACACAGAACAATGAGATTGATGAACGTTGCTTGATACAATCGGTACAACTTCTGTCCACATAATGTTTTAAAAATAAAGACCATGCAAGTGCTCACCCTTAAAAGCACAATCTCCCGGGACAGGAGTTTTCTCTCTTCACGGCCTTCTATTGCTTAACTGACCCTTGGGGGTACCTGTGTTCTGATTTTTAAATGGTCTCTCACAGAGATCAAAGAAAGGTTCCCAACACCAAAGTGCAAAGTGTCTTTCTGAATAACTAGGTAGAGTTAATTAGATATCAATTGTTTGCATCTCTAAAAGAACCAACTTCTCATCTCACACTATAAATCTCAATGAATTGGGTGAGCTTCTGGAGGGTGATCACTGCCATCATGGAACTATACCCCACTGTACTCCAATGAGCACTTTCAGGAGAGGGAAGAATACTGGAGAAATACTGGAAATGCATAAATACAAATTCCTTTTGCTCCTCCACAGCTTCTAATCTGTCACTATTAAGAAAATATTCTGATTGGTCTTTCTCAGATCTAAAGTGGATGACCTTGCACTTCCCCACATTGAATTTCACCTGCCATAGTTTGTCCCACTTAATAATCTAACAATAGGGGAACATTTATATAATCGTGATCGTAATATGATCAAATTCAATGTTAAGTTATATTTCTCCTTTTCAATTCTCATTGGATACAGAGTAGTGCCGGAGAACTGTAGAGTTGCTAATGTTATACCACTATTCAAGAAAGTGGAGGTAAACCAGGAAACTACAAGCCATTCTGGTTAACATCGGTGGTGGAGAAGTCAGGGACAAAATAAACTTTCATTTGGAAAGGCATAGGTTAATCAAGGATGCCAGCATGGATTTGTTAAAGGCAAATCGTGCCTGATTAACTTGTTTGAATCCTTTGATGGGGTAACAGAGAAGGTTGATCACGGTAGTGCAGTCGATGTTGTATGTATGGACTCCCCTCTTCTGGACCCCTAACTCACGCCTCTCCTGGGCCCCAATCACGTCGCTCCACGATCTCTTGCCGCTCCTGCATCCTAACCTCGCTGTACCTGCCCACGCTCCAATCAGCGACCTGGATTTTGGTGACGTCCAATCCAGTCGCCCTCTTCACAGCCGTCGCTCTCCAGCACGTGCTGTACCAGCCCACATTGCAATATGTGTGCGAACTAGGCCCATGCAGCAGAGCTGGTCCCCAGTCGTCTTGGTTAATCCTTGCCATTGGACCAAGACCTAGCTCTGTCAAGCCCTTGTGGTGGCTGGTGTGCAACGGCCACCACCCTTCAACATGTAGTTCGGGACCTGGAATATTAGGTCCTCCATTGAAACACCTGTGAACTCATCTCTTTTTGGTGTGGAAGCAAGTCATCCTCGATACGAGCAACCGCCTATGATGACAATAGATGGACTTTCGGATGGCGTTCGACAAAGTGCCACACAGGAGGCTTGTTAAGAAGATGGAAGTCCTTGGGAATTAAGGGGAAAGTGGTGGTATGGATATGGAATTGGCTGAATGATAGGAAGCAAAGGGTGGTGGTGGATGGATATTCGGGAGTTCAGGAGTCCGAGAGTCGGGAGTTCACGAGTCCGAGAGAGTGAGTTCAGGAGTCCAAGAGAGTTCAGGAGTCCGAGGAGCAGGAGGCCCAGAGGTCGGCGAGCAGCAGGAGGCCCCGAGGTCAGTGAGGAGTTCACTTCTGGTGAGGAGCTCACAGCCCTTGTCCGGGCAGGTAAGTGATTGGCTGGTTGATTGATAAGTCCCTCTCTTTCTCTTTTGTAACAGATAAGTCTAAATAGAGGGATGGCAGGGTAACTCAGTCCCGTGGAGTGCACATCCTGCGGCATGTGGGAAGTCCTGGATGCTTCGCGCAGCCTAGACAACCCACGTGTGCAGGAGGTGTCTCCAGCTTCAATTACTTCAGCTCCGCATTTCGGAGTTTGAGCAGTGGCTGGAGTCAATATGGTGCAGCTGCGAGGCTGAGAGTTTCATGGATAGCACGTTTCAGAAGGTGGTCACACCGCAGCTTAAAAGCATACCAGTAGAGGGGAAGTGCGTGAACACCAAATGGAAGAAGAACACTAAGCAGGTAGTGATGGAGTCACCCCCCCCAACCCCGCAGCCCCCCCGGCCCCGCCCCGAGTCCATCTCACATTCCAACTGATATTGAGGACGATGGTGCCTCTGGGGAGTGCAACCAGAGCCAAGTCCAAGGCACCATGGGTGGCTCAGCTGCACAGGGGGAGGAACAAAGAATAAAAGAGCATCAGTAGTAGGGGATTCAATAGTTAGGGGAATAGAGAGCCGTTTCTGCGGCCGTAGATGCGACTCCAGGATGGTATGGTGCCTCCCTGGTGCCAGGGTCAAGGATGTCACAGAGCGGACACAGGGCATTCTGGGGGGAGAGGGTGAAACGCTAGAGGTCGTGGTCCATATTGGGACCAATGACATAGGTAGAAAGAGGGATGAGGTCCTACAGGCAGAATTTAGGGAGCTTGGAGAAAAATTAAAGGGTAGGACCACAAAGATAGTAATCTCCGGGTTACTACCGGTGCTACATGCTAATGAGTACAAAAATAGAAGAATAGAAATGATGAACGCGTGGCTGGAGAGTTGGTGTAGGAGGGAGGGCTTTAAATTCCTGAGGCATTCGGACCGCTTCTGGGGGAGATGGGACCTGTACAAACTGGACAGGTTGCACCTCAACAGCGACAGGACCAATATCCTCGCGGGGAATTTTGCTAGTGCTGTTGGGGAGAGTTTAAACTGGCTTGGCAGTGAGTTGGGAACCTGAAAACACATTCAATAGGGAAGGAAGTAAAGCTGAAATTGGAAAGCACGAATTTAGAACTTGAATCTGTAAGACAGAGGAAACAAGGGTTCGTAATTAGAAACATAGAAACATAGAAAATAGGTGCAGGAGTAGGCCATTCGGCCCTTCGAGCCTGCACCACCATTCAATAAGATCATGGCTGATCATTCCCTCAGTACCCCTTTCCTGCTTTCTCTCCATACCCCTTGATCCCCCTAGCCGTAAGGGCCATATTTAACTCCCTCTTGAATTTATCCAATGAACTGGCATCAACAGCTCTCTGCGGCAGGGAATTCCACAGGTTAAAAACTATCTTTGTGAAGAAGTTTCTCCTCATCTCAGTCCTAAATGGCCTACCCCTTATTTTAAGACTGTGTCCTCTGGTTCTGGACTTCCCCAACAAAGGGAGCATTCTTCCAGCATCTAACTTGTCCAGTCCCGTCAGAATCTTATTTGTTTCTATGAGATCCCCTGTCATCCTTCTAAATTCCAGTGTATAAAGGCCCAGTTGATTCAATCTCTCCTCATAGGTCAATCCAGCCATCCTGGAAATCAGTCTGGTGAACCTTCGCTGCACTCCCTTAATAGTAAGAACGTCCTTTCTCAGATTAGGAGACCAAAACTGAACACAATATTCCAGGTGAGGGCTCACCAAGGCCCTGTACAACTGCAGTAAGACCTCCCTGCTCCTATACTCAAATCCCCTAGCTATGAAGGCCAACATGCCGTTTGCCTTCTTTACCGCCTGCTGTACCTGCATGCCAACTTTCAATGACTGATGAACCATGACACCCAGGTCTCGTTGCACCTCCCCTTTTCCTAATCTGCCGCCATTCAGATAATATTCTGCTTTCGTGTTTTTGCCCCAAAAAGTGGATAGTCGTCACATTTATCCACATTATACTGCATCTGCCATGCATTTGCCCACTCATCTAACCTGTCCAAGTCATGCTGCAGCCTCTTAGCGTCCTCCTCACAGCTCACACCGCCACCCAGTTTAGTGTCATCTGCAAACTTGGAGATATTACACTCAATTCCTTCATCTAAATCATTAATGTATATTGTAAAGAGCTGGGGTCCCAGCACTGAGCCCTGTGGCACTCCACTAGTCAGTGTCTGCCATTCTGAAAAGGACCCATTTATCCCGGCTCTCTGCCTCCTGCCTGCCAACCAGTTCTCTATCCACGTCAGTACATTACCCCCATTATCATGTGTTTTGATTTTGCACACCAATCTCTTGTGTGGGACCTTGTCAAAAGCCTTTTGAAAGTCCAAATGCACCACATCCACTGGTTCTCCCTTGTCCACTCTACTAGTTACATCCTCAAAAAATTCCAGAAGATTTGTCAAGCAAGATTTCCCTTTCATAAATCCATGCTGACTTGGACCGGTCCTGTCACTGCTTTCCAGATGTGCTGCTATTTCATCTTTAATAATTGATTCCAACATTTTCCCTACTACTGATGTCAGGCTAACTGGTCTATAATTACCCGTTTTCTCTCTCCCTCCCTTTTTAAAAAAATGGTGTTACATTAGCTACCCTCCAGTCCATAAGAACTGATCCAGAGTCGATAGACTGATGGAAAATCATCACCAATGCATCCACTATTTCTACGGCCACTTCCTTAAGTACTCTGGGATGCAGACTATCAGGCCCTGGGGATTTATCGGCCTTCAATCCCATCAATTTCCCTAACACAATTTCCCACCTAATAAGGATATCCTTCAGTTCCTCCTTCTCACGAGACCCTCAGTCCCCTCGTACATCCGGAAGGTTATTTGTGTCTTCCTTCGTGAAGACAGAACCAAAGTATTTGTTCAATTGGTCTGCCATTTCTTTGTTCCCCATTATAAATTCACCTGAATCCGACTGCAAGGGACCTACGTTTGTCTTCACTAATCTTTTTCTCTTCACATATCTATAAAAGTTTTTGCAGTCAGTTTTTATGTTCCCGGTAAGCTTCCTCTCGTACTCTATTTTCCCCCTCCTAATTAAACCATTTGTCCTCCTCTGCTGAATTCTAAATTTCTCCCAATCCTCAGGTTTGTTGCTTTTTCTGGCCAATTTATATGCCTCTTCCTTGGATTTAACACTATCCTTAATTTCCCTTGTTAGCCACGGTTGAACTACCTTCCCCGTTTTATTTTTATATCAGACAGGGATGTACAATTGTTGAAGTTCATCCATGTGATCTTTAAATGTTTGCCATTGCCTATCCACCGTCAACCCTTAAGTATCATTTGCCAGTCAATTCTGGCCAATTCACAGCTCATACCATCGAAGTTACCTTTCCTTAAGTTCAGGAACCTAGTTTCTGAATTAACTGTGTCACTCTCCATCTTAATAAAGAATTCTACCATATTATGGTCACTCTTCCCCAAGGGGCCTCGCACAACAAGATTGTTTAATTAGTCCTTTCTCATTACACATCACCCAGTCTAGGATGGCAGCTCTCTAATTGGTTCCTCGACATATTGGTCTGGAAAACCATCTCTAATACACGCCAAGAAATCCTCCTCCACCGCATTGCTACCAGTTTGGTTAGCCCAATCAATATGTAGATTAAAGTCACCCATGATAACTGCTGTACCTTTATTGCACGCATCCCTTATTTCTTGTTTGATGCTGTCCCCAACCTCACTACTACTGTTTGGTGGTCTGTACACAACTCCCACTAGCATTTTCTGCCCTTTGATATTCTGCAGCTCCACCCATACAGATTCCACATCATCCAAGCTAATGTCCTTCCTTACTATTGCAGTAATTTCCTCTTTAACCAGAAATGCCACCCCGCCTCCTTTTCCTTTTTATCTATCCTTCCCAAATGTTGAATACCCCTGGATGTTGAGTTCCCAGCCTTGGTCACGCTGGAGCCATGTCTCCGTGATGCCAATTACATCATAACCGTTAACTGCTATCTGCGCAGCTAATTCGTCCACCTTATTCCGAATAAGTAATCAAGGATGTCTTCCTGTGCTAAATGGTATATATTTTAATACAAGGAATATAGCGAATAAGGCGGATGAGCTGAGAGCACAGGAAGACACTTGGGAGTATTACAGGCATGGCTGAAAGAGGTTTGGCAGCTCAATATTCCTGGTTACAGGATTTTTAGATAGGACAGAGGGCGGAGGGATGGGGGTGGTGGGGGGGAAGGCGGGGGGGTGGTGGTCGTGGTATTGATTAAATAAACTATTACAGCTGTGAGGTGGGACGATATGTTAGAGGGATCATCAAATGAGGTCATATGGGTCGAACTGAAAAATAAAAAAGGGGCGATCACTCTGCTAGGCGTGTATTAAAGACCCCCAAACAATGGGAGGGAGCTAGAAGAGCAAATATGTAGGCTAATTTCTGTGAAGTCCAAAAACCAGCCCACTTTGGCCAAATCGTTTCTCAACTTAGCAAATTTAGCTTTTCCCCAATTTGGGACTTTTATTCCTGGTCTATCCTTGTCCTTATCCATAACTACCTTGAATCTGACTGAATTATGGTCATTGGCACCCAAGTGCTCTCCCACGGATACCCCTTCCACCTGCCCAGCTTCATTCCCCAAAACTAAATCCAGAACCGTCCCCTCCTGTATTGGACTTGTTACATACTGACTAAAACAGTTCTCTTAAATGCATAGGGCAGTAATAGTAGGGATTTCAACAATCCTAATATTGATTGAGACAAATATCGTGTGAAGGGTATAGAGGGTGCGGAATTCCTAAAATGCATTTAAAAGAACTGTTTTAGTCAGTATGTAACAAGTCCAATACAGGAGGGGACGGTTCTGGATTTAGTTTTGGGGAATGAAGCTGGGCAGGTGGAAGGGGTATCCGTGGGAGAGCACTTGGGTGCCAATGACCATAATTCAGTCAGATTCAAGGTAATTATGGATAAGGACAAGGATAGACCAGGAATAAAAGTCCCAAATTGGGGAAAAGCTAACTTTGCTAAGTTAAGAAATGATTTGGCCAAAGTGGGCTGGAAACAGCTACTTGAAGGTCGGAACAGTGGGAGGCATTCAAGGAGGAGATAAAGAGGGCTCAGGCCAAATATGTGCCCTTAAAGAAACAGGGTGGGAATAATAATTCTATGGCCCCTTGGATGTCTAGGGACTTACAGGGGAGGATAATGAAAAAAAAGGGAAGTTTATGTCATATACTGACAGCTAAATACTGTAGAATCTTTGGAGGAATGTAGAAGGTTAAGAGGTCAAATTAAAAAGGATATTAGGAATGCTAAGAGAGCATGAAAAATTATTGGCAAGTAAAATTAAGGAAAAACCAAAGATGCTCTATAAATATATTAAGAGTAAGAGGATAACTAATGAAAGGAAAGGGCCTGTTAGAGACCATGGGGCTAGAACCTCCACTTTTGTGCTTATCGCCCAAAAATGGGCGTTATTTCTGGCGTGGGTAGTAAAAAAGGGTTTTCAGATCGTCGGCTTCTCATCCATTCTCAAAACACCTAGTTTACATTTTTGAAAATGGCGTTACTGCAGCGATATCAAATGGGCGGTAGCGTAAAATTTTTTTTGACCTTCTGCCGTAAAGTGTGGCCGTCCTTAGCAACGGCATGGCAACGCTCGATTCCCGTGATTCAGGAGGTCAAGGGTCACCATGACATGTGCAGAAGAGGAGACAAAAAGAGAGAGGGAGCTCAGAGGGACTGAAGACATGGCTGGGTGTGGTGTGGCTGCTTTGGGAGGAAGGAGGGAGACTTTAGAGCTTCACATCAAGTAAGCAAACAAAAATTAGCTGTTACCAGTCACATATTTGACCAAATTTGCCCTATAATGAGAGAGAGGAGGAGGCACCACAGCACACTGTGGAGACTGAAGCTGGAGAGAGCAGTGAGGTAAGAGAGGAGCACATTGGAGGTCATAAAAGAGCCAGGAGGTTCTCGGACGAGGCAAATGCCTCCTTCCTGCAGGAGGTCGAGTTACGCTGGGGTGATTTGACACAGGGAGGGCATGGGAAGCCCACGCCAAAGGCCTACCAGAAGATATGGACTGAGATAGCAGAGGTGGTCTCGTCGGCGACCAATGAGGTGCTTGAGGGCAAACAATGCCTCAAACGATGGAACGACCTTGTGGGATCTGCAAGAGTAAGTATTACATTGATTTACATGTACTTATGTATTTATACAATTTGATTTGTAACAGTCATTATTAAGTATGGAAGAACTCCACAAGACTGAGTACTGTGAGCTAAAACTATTAGAAACATAGAAAATAGGTGCAGGAGTAGGCCTTTCAGCCCTTCGAGCTTGCACCACCATTCAATACGATTAAGGCTGATCATTCACCTCAGTACCCCTTTCCTGCTTTCTCTCCATACCCATTGATCCCTTTAGCTGTCAGGGACATATCTAACTCCCTCTTGAATATATCTAATGAACTGGCATCAGCAATTCTCTGCGGTAGAGAATTCCACAGGTTAACAGCTCTCTGAGTGAAGAAGTTTCTCCACATCTCGGTCCTAAATAGCTTACCCCTTAGCCTTAGACTGTGACCCCTGGTTCTGGACTCACCCAACATCGGGAACATTCTTCCTGCATCTAACCTGTCCAGTCCCGTCAGAATTTTATATGTTTCTATGAGGTCTCCTCTCATTCTTCTAAAGTCCAGTGAATACAAGCCCAGTCGATCCAGTCTCTCCTCATATGTCAGTCCTGCCATCCCGGGAATCAGTCTGGTGAACCTTTGCTGCACTCCCTCAATAGCAAGAATGTCCTTCCTCAGATTAGGAGACCAAAACTGAACACAATATTCCAGGTGAGGCCTCACCAAGACCCTGTACAACTGCAGTAAGACCTCCCTGCTCCTATACTCAAATCCCCTAGCTATGAAGGCCAACATGCCATTTGCCTTCTTCATCACCTGCTGCACCTGCATGCCAACCTTGAATGACTGATGTACCATGACACCCAGGTCTCATTGCACCTCCCTTTTTCCTAATCTGCCGTCATTCGGATAATATTCTGCCTTCCTGTTTTTGCCACTAAAGTGGATAACCTCACATTTATCCTCATTATACTGCATCTGCCATGCATTTGCCCACTCATCTAACCTATCCAATCACCCTACAGCCTCTTAGCATCTTCCTCACAGCTCACACCTCCACCCAGCTTAGTGTCATCTGCAAACTTGGAGATATTACTCTCAATTCCTTCATCTAAATCATTGATATATATTGTAAATAGCTGGGGTCCCAGCACTGAGCCCTGCAGCACCCAGTAGTGGAATCGATGCCCGCATTCTCCACTCTGATTTTGGCTCAGTGCAATTCTCCAGAAAAAAACATGGTCTCACGTGTCACTGAGTTCACGCCAGATGGGCCAAAGCACAGCAAATCTTTATCTGCCATGTTGTAAGCAAGACTTCTTGACTTTTGCAAAGATGGATATA
Source organism: Pristiophorus japonicus (assembly GCF_044704955.1). Classification (NCBI taxonomy): domain Eukaryota; kingdom Metazoa; phylum Chordata; class Chondrichthyes; family Pristiophoridae; genus Pristiophorus; species Pristiophorus japonicus. The sequence continues at coordinate 149,492,722 of NC_091977.1, read as the reverse complement.
TGAGGTGAGAGAAGCCAAAAGAACGACTTGCTAGCACTGATTCCTTTTCTGAGCATTCGACTCAGGACCTTCGATTGAGCAGACTGATATGCTGCCTGCTGCGCTAAGAAGGCACTTGCCATGCAAGTGGCCAGGCAGCACTACCAAGTAGGACAGCTTGCAAGGTCTTTAAATTCATAATGCGCAGTTTGCAAAAAACTCCGAGCCTGATAGGGAGTCAAAACTACACTCTTCTGATTGTTAGTCACATGCATTTTCCAGGCTGTAAAGAGTAGCTGGCGGCTCACAGTCCCACAGCGCTGCAGCATGGGCAGGTACTGATGACGCACACGCCACTCCACGAGGCCAGAAGCGTCAACATGCGCACGGAAAACAATCATCACACAGAAGCAGCTTTGCCGCTTCCCTTCGATAGCTTAGTTGGTAGTGCGGCGGACTGTAGTGGAATACAAAGCAAAGTCATTCTTAGGTCGCTGATTCAATTCTGGCTCAAAGGAGCTAGTGTTCTTTTGGAGTAAGCAGGTGTTAAGCAGCAATTCGCTCAAACCAGCTCTCTTCACTTTATGGTGCATCATGTTGCCACGAATGCGCAGGACACCACTTTTCTTGTCTCAAACCTTAATACACTCTGCATCCACCTTCACATAGCTGTTATGCTTGAGCATTTGTGTCTGCTCACCAGTAGAGAGTGCCATTGAGCAGCAACACTTCGAAACAATCAGCACTCCCTTTCAGGCAAAACAAGTTGTCTTGTCCATCAGTCAGACAGCGCTTTCGCCTGCTCCCGCACACACGGGGCGACTGCTACTTTCTGGTCACCTCGCTTCCCTTCCACGGTCTCGTGCTCTTCTCGGCTTCAATCATCGTTACTGTGGCTTCCCATTCTGCTGTTGCTCGCTCGCTGCTGCTCCACAATGCCAATTGGAGGGAAATATATAATGCATTGAAGGAGTGGGCCAATCCTCAAGAAGGATTTCTCTGCTGGTCATGGAGCAGCTTGAAGGCGAGTGCGAAAAGGCGACTGAGAAGCATACTAGGGTAAGTTACAAGAAACTACTGGGGAATTAGCTCAAATGGTAGAGCGCTTGCTTAGCACGTGAGAGATAGCGGGATCAATGCACTGATGTGACCTTAGTCTCTTTAATACAACTCCAAAGTGCCGAAGCAGCATGGCAGACAAATTTTTATACTCTCTTGCACGAGGTGTGCAGGTGACCCTTGGGCTTCCAACAGTTGCGCCCTCTGGTGGCAAGTCTTACACAGTTACAATGTTTACATACAAAACATCACTCCTCCCCCCGCCCCCCCCCAAAGTCTTTGATACAAATTATTTACAAGTTGAGACGATCTGGGGCCCTAAGGTCCCTGGTTGATCGTCTGAGTTGGTCGGACCATTGTTACACTGGGGCGTGGCTGGTCTGACAGGACTGTTGGGAATGGTGGGTTCATCCTCTTGATTGACAGCGAGGTAGATTGCTGGTTGGGTGTGTGTTGGTGGATCGATGATGATGATGTCCTCTTCAGGTTGTTCCTGGTTGTCAGTGAAGCGCAGTTTTGTCTGATCCAAATGCTTTCTGTACGTTTGTCCATTCAATAGTTTGACTATAAACACTCTATTCCCCTCCTTGGCCAAGCCAGTGCCAGCGACCCATTTAGGACCATGACCGTACTTAAGGACAAACACAGTATCATTAATATCAATGTCAGGCGATACAGCCGCGGGATCGTGGTACATGTTTTACCGGTGACGCCGGGTTTCCACATGATCATTTAGATCCGGGTGGACTAGGGAGAGCCTGGTTTTGAATGCTCTCTTCATTAACAATTCTGCAGGGGGAACCCCAGTGAGCAAGTGGGGTCGTGTCCGGTAGCTGAGCAGAACCAGAGATAAGCGGGTCTGCAAGGAGCCTTTCGTCACGCGTTTCAAGCTCTGCTTGATAGTTTGGACTGCTTGTTCCACTTGCCGTTGGATGCGGGCTTAAACGGAGCAGACCTGACATTCTTGATGCCATTGCGGGTCATAAACTTGTTGAATTCCGAGCTGGTGAAACACGGTCCATTGTCACTGATAAGGACGTCGGGCAAGCCATGGGTGGAGAACATAGCCCAAAGGCTTTCAATGGTGGCAGTGGATGTGCTGGATGACATGATTACGCATTCAACCCATTTAGAGTAAACGTCTACTACAACTAAAAACATCTTTCCGAGAAAGGGGCCAACAAAATCTACGTGGATCCTGGACCACGGTTTGGAGGATCATGACTATAGACTCAATGGAGCCTTCCTTGGTGCATTGCTCAACTGTGAGCACATGTTGCACTGGTGTACGCATGACTCTATGTCCGAGTCAATGCCGGGCCACCAAACATGCAACCTGGCTATAGCCTTCATCACGACTATGCCTGGGAGGGTATTGTGTACGTCGTGTATAAATGTTTCCCTGTCTTTTTTTGGCAAAACCACACGATTACCACATAAGAGACAATCCGACTGGATGGACATTTCATCTTTGCGTCAGTGAAATGGCTTAATTTCATCTTGCATTTCCCCGAGAACGGCCGACCAGCTCCCATTGAGGATGTAACTTTTTACAAGTGATAGCACAGGATCCTGGCTGGTCCAGATCCTGGATCTGGCGAGCAGTGATGGGTGAACCCTCGCTCTCAAAAGCATCCATGGCCAGAAGCAAGTCTGCGGGCTGCGCCATTTCCACTCCGGTAGTGGGCAATGGTAGCTGACTGAGGACATCAGCACAGGTCTCCATGCCTGGTCTGTGGCGGATAACATAGTCATAGGCTGACAATGCTAGTGCCCATCTTTGGATGTGGGACGAAGCATTGGTGTTTATACCTTTGCTTTCTGAAAATAGCGAAATGAGCGGTTTGTGGTCGGTTTCAAACTCAAAGTGAAGTCCAAATAGGTATTGGTGCATTTTCTTAACCCCATATACACATGCTATCGCCTCTTTCTCGACCATACTGTAGTCTCTTTCAGCTTTAGACAGATTTCTAGACATGTATGCAACCAGTTGAAGTTTGCCCGATACATTGGTTTGCTGTAACACACAGCCGACCCCGTACGAAGATGCATCACTAATCGTTTACACGGTCATACAGTACAAGTAACTTATTAGAACAAAGTAGGTTTCTGGCCTTCTCAAAGGCTGTCTCTTGAGATTTACCTCAAACCCAGTCATCACCCTTACGTAGCAACATGTGCAACGGTTCCAACAAAGTGCTTAACCCAGGTAGAAAGTTACCAAAATAGTTGAGGAGTCCCAGGAACGAACGCAGTTCCATCACATTCTGTGGTCTGGGTGCATTCTTTATGGCCTCTGTCTTTGAGTCCATGGGTCTGATGCCATCTGCCGCAATCATTCTTCCCAAAAATTCGACCTCTGGCGCCAGGAAAACACACGGAGCATTTCAGCCTGAGTCCCACTCCATCTAGGCAACTTCAAACCTCTTCCAGGTTGTGTAGGTGTTCGGTGGTGTCACGACCGGTGATCAGGATGTCGTCTTGAAACACAATGGTGTGCAGAACCAATTTCAGCAGTCTCTCCATGTTCCTCTGGAAGATGGCAGCAGCCGAGCGAATCCCAAAATGGCACCTATGGTATATAAACAGTCCTTTTGATGCACAGCAATCTTTTGGAAGATTCAGCCAGCTCCTCTGTCATGTAGGCGGAGGTTAGGTCCAACTTGGTGAACGACTTCCCCCCGTTAACGTTGCGAACAGGTCATCCGCCTTGGGTAGCGGGTACTGGTCTTGTAACGAGACTCTGTTGATCGTTACCTTGTAGTCTCCGTAGATTTTGACCGTGCCATCGCTTTTCAACACTGGAACAATCGGACTGGCCCACTCGTTGAACTCGACTAGCAATATGATTCCCTCTCGTTGAAGTCTGTCCAGTTTGATCTTGACTTTCTCCCTCATCATATATGGAACCGCTCGAGCCTTGTGATGAACGGGCCTTGCATGGGGGACTAGGTGGATCTGCACCTTGGCGCCTGTGAAGTTGCTGATGCCTGGTTCAAATAGCGACGGAAACTTGCTCAGCACTTGGGCGCACGAGACATCATCCACTAAAGATAGTGCTTTGATGTCGTCCCAGTTCCATCGAATCTTTCCCAGCCAGCTTCTGCCGAATAGCATTGGGCCATCGGCTGATACAACCCACAGTGATAAATCATCTACCTCGTTGGCCACAAAGTACTGATTGAGAGGCTCAATGAAGGCTTCCCAATCATCACCCTCTACAAATCTCTATAAAATACCAACGGCAGCCATGACCGCGTGAAAGTTCATAATCTGTTACTCGTCGCCAATTGTTAAGTATGGAAGACCTCAACAAGACTGCGTACTGTGAGCTAAAACTGATGTGACCTTAGTCTCTTTAATACAACTCCAGAGTTCCTAAGCAGCATGGCAGACAACCTTTTATATTCCCTTGCACGAGGTGTGCAGATGACACTTGGGCCTCCAACAATTACGCCCTCTGGTGGCAAGTCTTACATAGAAACATAGAAACATAGAAAATAGGTGCAGGAATCGGCCATTCGAGCCTGCACCACCATTCAATATGATCATGGCTGATCATGCAACTTCAGTACCCCATTCCTGCTTTCTCTCCATACCCCTTGATCCTTTTAGCCGTGAGGGCCATATCTAACTCCCTTTTGAATATATCTAACGAACTGCCTCAACAACTTTCTGTGGTAGAGAATTCCATAGGTTCACAACTTTCTGAATGAAGAGGTTTCTCCTCATCTCGGTCGTAAATGGTTTACTCCTTATCCTTAGACTGTGACCCCGGTTCTAGACTTCCCCAACATCGGGAACATTCTTCCTGCATCTAACCTGTCCAATCACGTCGGAATTTTATAAGTTTCCAGGAGATCCCATCTCATTCTTCTAAATTCCAGTGAATATAAGCCTAGTTGATCTAGTCTTTCTACATATGTCAGTCCTGCCATCCCAGGAATCAGTCTGGTGAACCTTTGCTGCACTCCCTCAATAGCAAGAATGTCCTTCCTCAGATTAGGAGACCAAAACTGCACACAATATTCAAGGTGTGGCCTCACCAAGGCCCTGTACAACTGCAGCAAGACGTCCCTGTCCCTATACTCAAATCCTCTCGCTATGAAGGCCAACATGCCATTTGCCTTCTTCACCGCCTATTAAGTTCTGTACCTGGAGATATTACATGCTGTACCTGCATGCCAACTTTCAATGACTGATGTACCATGACACCCAGGTCTCGTTGCATTTCCCCTTTTCCTAATCTGTCACCATTCAGATAATATTCTTCCTCCCTGTTTTTGCCACCAAAGTGGATAACCTCACATTTATCCGCATTATACTGCATTTGCCATGCATTTGCCCACTCACCTAACCTGTCCAAGTCACCCTGCAGCCTCTTAGCATCCTCCTCACAGCTCACACTGCCACCCAGCTTGGTGTCATCTGCAAACTTGGAGATATTACATTCAATTCCTTCATCCAAATCATTAATATATATTGTAAATAGCTGGGTGCCCAGCACTGAACCTTGTGGTATCCCACTAGTCACTGCCTGCCATTCTTAAAAGGACCCGTTTATTCCTACTCTTTGCTTCCTGTCTGCCAACCAGTTCTCTATCCACGTCAATACATTATCCCAGTGCCATGTGCTTTAATTTTTCACATTCATCTCTTGTGTGGGACCTTGTCAAAAGCTTTTTGAAAGTCCAAATACACCACATCCACTGGTTCTCCCTTGTCCACTCTACTAGTTACATCCTAAAAAAATTCTAGAAGATTTGTCAAGCATGATTTCCCTTTCATAAATCCATGTTGACTTGGACCGATCCTATCACTGCTTTCCAAATGCGCTGCTATTTCATCTTTAATAATTGATTCCAACATTTTTCCCACTACCGATGTCAGGCTAACTGGTCTATAATTCCCTGTTTTCTTTCTCCCTCCTTTTTTAAAAAGTGAGGTTACATTAGCTACCCTCCAATCCAGAGGAACTGATCCAGAGTCTATAGAATGTTGGAAAATGACCACCAATGCATCCACTATTTCTAGGGCCACTTCCTTAAGTACTCTGGGATGCAGACTATCAGGCCCTGGGGATTTATCGGCCTTCAGTCCCATCAATTTCCCTAATACAATTTCCTGACTAATAAGGATTTCCGTCAGTTCCTCCTTCTCGCTAGACCCTCGATTCCTAGTATTTCCGGAAGGTTATTTGTGTCTTCCTTAGTGAAGACAGAACCAAAGTATTTGTTCAATTGGTCTGCCATTTCTTTGTTCCCCATTATAAATTCACCTGATTCTGACTGAAAGGGACCTACATTTGTCTTCACTAATCGTTGTCTCTTCACATATCTATAGAAACTTTTGCATTCAGTTTTTATGTTCCCTGCAAGCTTATTCTCATATTCTATTTTCTCCCTCCTAATTAAACCCTTTGTCCTCCTTTGCTGAATTCTAAATTTCTCCCAGTGCTCAGGTTTGCTGCTTTTTCTGGCCAATTTATATGCCTCTGCCTTGGATTTAACACTATCCCTAATTTCCCTTGTTAGCCATGGTTGATCCACCTTCCCCGTTTTATTTTTATGCCAGACAGGGATGTCCAATTGTTGAAGTTCATCCATGTGATCTTTAAATGTCTGCCATTGCCTATCCACCGTCAACCCTTTAAGTATCATTCGCCAGTCTATCCTAGCCAATTCACGTCTCATACCATCGAAGTTACCTTTCCTTAAGTTCAGGACCCTAGTCTCTGAATTAACTGTCCATCTTAATGAAGAATTCTACCATATTATGGTTACTCTTCCCCAAGGGGCCTCGCACAACAAGATTGCTAATTAATCCTCTCTTATTACACAAGACCCAGTCTAGGATGGCCTGCTCTCTAATTGGTTCCTTGACATATTGGTCTCGAAAACCATCCCTTATCCCCTCCAGGAAATACTTCTCCACCGTGTTGCTACCAGTTTGGTTAGCCCAATCTATATGTAGATTAAAGTCACCCATGATAACTGCTGTATCTTTATTGCACGCATCCCTAATTTCCTGTTTGATGCCATCACCAACCTCACTACCACTGTTTGGTGGTCTGTATACAACCCCCACTAGCGTTTTCTGCCCTTTGGTGTTCCACAGCTCTACCTATACAGATTCCACATCATCCAAGCTAATGTCCTTCCTTACTATTGCGTTAATCTCCTCTTTAACCAGCAACGCTACCCCACCTCCTTTTCCTTCCTGTCTATCCTTCCTGAATATTGAATACCCTTGGATGCTGAGTTCCCAGCCCTGGAGCCATGTCTCCGTAATCCCAATTACATCATATCCGTTAACAGCTATCTGTGCAGTTAATTCATCCACCTTATTATGAATGCTCCTCGCATTGAGACACAGAGCCTTCAGGCTTGCTTTTTTTTAACACTCTTTGTCCTTTTAGAATTATGTTGTAATGTGGCCCTTTTTGATTTTTGTGTTTGATTTCTCTGCCCTCCATCTTTCGTTATCTCCTTTCTACCTTTTGCTTCTGCCCCATTTGACTGCCATCTACCTCCCTGCATAGATTCCCATCCCCCTGCCATATTAGTTTAAACCGTTCCCAACAGCACGAGCAAACACTCCCCCTAGGACATTGGTTCTGGTCCTGCCCAGGTGCAGACCATCCGGTTTGCACTGGTCCCATCTCCCCCAGAACCAGTTCCAATGTCCCAGGAATTTGAATCCCTCCCTCTTGCACCATTCCTCAAGGCACGCATTCATCTTAACTATCCTGCTATTTCTACTCTGACTAGCATGTGACACTGGTAGCAATCCTGAGATTATTACCTTTGAGGTGCTACTTTTTAAATGTAACTCCTAGCTCCCTAAATTCAGCTTGTAGGACATCATCCCATTTTCTACCTATATCGTTGGTACCTATATGCACCACGACAACTGGCTGTTCATCCTCCCCCCGCCAAAATGCCCTGCAGCCGCTCCGAGACATCCTTGACCCTTGCACCAGGGAGGCAACATACCATCCTGGAATCTCAATTGCGGCCCCTTACAATAGAATCCTCTACCACTACAGCTCTCCCACTCTTTTTCCTGCCCTCCTGTGCAGCAGAGCCACCCAAGGTGCCATGAACTTGGCTGCTACTGCCTTCCCCTGATGAGTCATCTCCCCCAACAGTACCCAAAATGGTGTATCTGTTTTGGAGGGAGATGACAGCAGGGGACCCTTGCACTATCTTCCTTCCACTGCTCTTCCTGATGGTCACCCATTCTGTATCTGCCTGAGTAACCTTTACCTGTGATGTGACCAACTCACTAAACGTGCTATTCATGGCATCCTCAGATTCGCGGATGCTCCAGAGTGAGTCCATGCATAGCTCCAGTGCCGCAATGCGGTCTGTCAGGAGCTGTGGCTGGGCACACTTCTTGTATACATAGTCGTCAGGGACACTGGAAACATCGCTGATTTTACCACATAGCACAAGAGGAGCATGATATGGGTCTGGGCACTCCTGCCATGACTTAACCCTTAAATTAACTTAATTTGCCAACAATGACAAGGTTTTTTACTGCTAAGGAAATAAAAAGAAAAGAAAAAGATTAAATACTCACCAATCCACCAGCCAATCACTTACCCGCTTGGTTGTGACGTCACACTTTTATTTCTTTTTACTTCTTTGTTTACCTGCCACTGCACCAGCTAGCTTCTCTGATCTGATGCCGATCCCACTCGCTGCCGCCGCCCTTTGTAGTTCCGCGCCGCCCACTCTCGCGATGCTGGCTCCTCCGATCTGCCGCCATTCCCACTTGCTGCCGCCGCCCTTTGTAGTTCCGCGCCGCCCGCTCTCGCGATGCTGGCTCCTCCGATCTGCCGCCATTCCCACTTGCTGCCGCCGCCCTTTGTAGTTCCGCGCCGCCCACTCTCGCGATGCTGGCTCCTCCGATCTGCCGCCATTCCCACTTGCTGCCACCGCCCTTTGTAAAGTTACACAGTTACAATGTTTACATACATAACAGTCATGAGTGCCTATCAGCAGTTGAGAGGTCTTGCATTTTTACCGGGAATGTTTTACTCAAAGAATTATAACCTTTACCTGTGATGTGACCAACTCACTAAACGTGCTATTCATGACATGACAAGAATGATAATTATCATAATAAGCATGATTACATCTGTCGGTTATGTGTTGTATCAGTGTCTGTAAGAGTAACTAGCAATGATATCACGCAATGATCTCATGCCATGTTGTCCTGTTACCTTTTACAGAAGAAACTATTGATGATGAGGTCTGTGCAGAGGCGAACGGGTGGGGGCCACCAGTCCCCAGTGACATCACTGACATGGAGGAGCGAGTGCTCACACTCGTGGGGAAGCACCCCCGGACAGCCACGGATGCATCTGCAGAACCTGAAGTGATGCCACGTGAGTAAAGCTTACACCATTGTGTGATGTAAAGTCAATAGATGCCACCACCAACTCATATCCGAACAATCATATATGATAGACGATTTCTAAAAGGGTCATAGAAATAATGCTGGCTTAATTAGAATCATTGCAATGCACAATGTGTTGATGGTCATGAAATGTGATGTCTGCGATGATTTTGAGAGCTGTGGTGCTTTTGTCGTGCATATGCTGTATGTAGGACTGGACTCACCTTGTCACCCTAACACCCATTTCTCCTCTAATAACCTCATTTGTGTTTTGCAGCTCAGCCAGCAGCGCGGCCCCAGGCAAGGCCACAGAGGCCAGAAGGTGGGGGCGTGGGGCAGGAGTCGGCGGATGATCCTACATCTGGTGCTGAGGAGCTCCGATTTTTGCCCGTCAATCCACTGGGCCTGTTCTTGACGGATGAGAGCGCGGACTTCGAAGAACCTTCATTGCCAAGCTCCAGAAGCCACTCCACCTCAAGGCCATCTAGTAGTCCTCCGGTCATTCCCGCCTCCACTCTGGAGGTACTGGCCCCAAGCACACTGCAGAGGCCTCATGGATGCGGCAGGTCTGTTTCACGAGTGCGACATGACAGGGGAGAGATGGTACAGTTGTCCAGGAGGTCTGTAGACATTGGTGACCAGCTCATTGAAGCATTGGGAGACATATCCCGACAGCTGGCCACCATGACCGAGTTCATTCTGCGCATGGCGGAGTCCCTGGATGCGACAGCCAGGAACACTGCTGCCACAGGCCTTCCAGTGGTCCCCGAGCATGGCACTCCACCCCTAGGTTCCGCACCACCACTGCGAATGACTGTTGAGAGCAAGGACCAAGATCCTGCTTCTGCATCAGAGAATGTTGCCCCCTCCGCACCTCCCACTCCCAAACCCATGCAACCAACGCATCCGCCTTCATCCCCCCCAATGAGGTACTGACTGAGGAGCTCCTCGGCCAGGCACCGTGGAGCGAGGAGGGGAAGGGGTAGAGGTGGGGAGAAGGAAAGGGGGCAGGAAAGTGAGGTGCATGTGCGCAGGTGATGGCTGTGTTATATCTCCATCTGGGTGTATGCAATTTGTTGCAATGTATGGGGTCTGGGGACCACGCTCCTGCTTTGCCTTTGAATTCTGTGTTGCTGGACATGTTGAACATGTGATTTATGTCAATAGTGGAAAAGGTGGGGTGTGGGCGGGGGTTGGGTATTATTTGCTGTGATACTTATGATTTCAGACCAATGTTGGTATTAAACTTTTGTTATTGAACATAACCTTGTTGCGCATTGTCTCAGATAGCTGGACCGTTACACATTGGTGATTCCTTACCATGAAAAGGTTAAATACAAATTAACATCAATTAACATAAACTTTAACTGGCACTAAGGTGATGGGCACCATTGATGTCTGAGCTACTCACACACAGCAGTGTGTCAGCGTTGTCACTCACATCAGCGCACTTTCAGGCAAATCTTTCCGATATCAGCTCCTCACGTAAGAGTGTAAGAGTGGGATTTAACAAATGCCAACCACACCGCAGGTGTTCATCCCGGTTGGTTCCACTTTTTGTGGGCGTTTTTTTAAGAAGCGATATTCTGGGCGATATGTGTGCGAGGAGATGAAATTGACGATGGACGATCTCCATGGCCGCTAGTTTGGGTAAATATGCTCTTTATGACAAAAAACAGTGGGCGGGTGTTAATATTGAATCTCGGCATTAATTCTGTGCGGAAAGTAAAACTGAGCGATATTATGGCCGTTGAATTCGCCCATTCTGCTGATGCCGCCCAAAAAAGGTGGGTGGGCGGTAATATTTTTTCTCGCCGTTAAGCCCATTGGGAAAATAATGCTCACCGATAAGTCTCCTAAAAAAGCCCATCAGTTTCATTTTTGTGCTAAAATGGGCGATATATGGGCGTTATAGATCAGTGGTAAAATGGGCGTTTAGTGGGCATTAAGCATGCAAAAAAAGTGGAGATTCTAGCCCCATGTTCCCTAGTTTTAGTTTCCCCTACGAGTGGAAATATCCTCTCTGCATCCACCTTGTCGAAGCCACTCATTATCTTATGTTTCGATAAGATCACCTCTTATTCTTCTGAACTCCAATGAATATAGGCCCAATTTACTCAACCTATCTTCATAAGTCAACCCCCTCATCAACGTAGTAAACCTTCTCTGAACAGCCTCCAATGCAAGTATAGCCTTCCTTAAATCCGGAGACCAAAACTGTACACAGTACTCCAGGTGTGGCTCATCAATACCCCGTACAGTTGTAGCAGGACTTCTCTGCTTTTATGTTCTATCCCTCTTTCAATACAGGCCAACATTCTATTTGCCTTTCTGATTATTTGCTGTACCTGTATACTAACTTTTTGTGTTTCATGCACAAAAACCCCCAGGTTCCTCTGTACTGCAGCACTTTGCAATTTTACTCCATTTAAATTATAATTTGCTTTTCTATTATTTCTGCCAAAGTGGATAACCTCACATTTTCCCACATTATAGTCCATCTGCCAAATTTTTGCCCACTCACTTAGCCTGTCTATATTTCTTTGCAGATTTTTTGTGTCCTCATCATAATTTGCTTTCCCACCCAAATTTGTATCATCAGCAAACTTGGCTCCTTTACACCCGGTCCCTTCATCCAAATCATTAATATAGATTGTAAATAGTTGAGGCCCCAGCACCGATCCCTGCAGCACCCCACTAGTTACTGTTTGCCAACTGGAAAATGACCCATTTATCCCGACTCTCTGTTTTCGTCAGTGAGCCAATCCTCTATCATACCAATATATTACCCCCAACCCCATGAACTTTTGTCTTGTACAGTAACCTTTTATGTGGCGCCTTATCGAATGCCTTCTGGAAATCCAAATACACCACATCCACTGGTTCCTGTTAAGTTCAGAATAACTCCACGAGACTGTGTTGTAAGCTCAAACCATTGTGACCTTGGTCTCTTTAATATAACTCCAAAGTGAGGCAGCAGCGTGATGGACTGCCTTTTATACCTGCTTGCACCAGGGTACACAGCTGACCCATAGGTCTCCCACAGGTGTGCCCTCTAGTGGCAAGTCGTACACACAGGTGAGGTTCACATAAATAACATCACTTCCCCCCAAAGTCTTGAGTACAAGTTATTTACAGGTTGAGGCGATCAGGCGGTCTGCGTTTCCGGGTCGATCGCCTGAGTTGACATCCTGGCATGGGTGAGTTGGTCGGATCATCGCTGCACGGCAGCTCGGCTGGTCTGATCGTACTGTCGGGCAAGGTGGGTTTATTCTGTGGTTGACAGCGCGGTCAATTGCTGGTTGGGTGTGTGTTGGTGGATCATAGATGGTAGGGTCTTCTTCAAACTGTCTTGGTAGTCCGTGAATCGCAGTTTGGTCTGATCCAAGTGCTTTCTGCACGTTTGCCCATTCAACAATTTCACAACAAACACTCTATTCCCCTCCTGGGCTAAGAAGTGCCAGCAATCCACTTGGGACCGTGACAGTAATTTAGAACAAACACCGGATAATTGACTTCAATGTCACGCGAGGCCGCTGCGCGATCATGATACACATTGTGCCGGTGTCGCCGGGTTTCTACGTGATCATTGAGATCCGGGTGGACTAAGGACAGCCTGGTTTTGAGTGCTCTCTTCATTAACAATTCTGCAGGGGGAACCCAGATGAATGAGTGGGGGCGCTCAGGTGAGCAGGACCCGAGATAACCGGGTCTGCAAGGAGCCGTCCGTTACGTGTCTCAAGCTTTGCTTGATTGTTTGGACTGCCCGTTCCGCTTGGCCATTGGATGCGGGCTTAAATGGGGCAGACCTGACATGCTTGAACTCGTTGAATTCCGAGCTGGTGAAACATGGTCCATTGTCACTGACAAGGACGTCGGGCAAACCATGGGTGGCGAACATGGCCCTGAGGCTTTCAATGGTGGCAGTGGATGTACATGATGGCATTATTATACATTCAATCCATTTTGAGTAAGCGTCCACTGCTACTAGAAACATCTTTCCTAGAAAGGGGCCAGTGAAATCTACGTGGACCCTGGACCACGGATTGGAGGTACATAACCACAGGCTCAGTGGGGCCTCCTTGGGTACGTTGCTCAGCTGTGAGCAAGTGTCGCATTGGTGTACACATGACTCTAATTCAGAGTCAATGCCGGGCCACCAGATGTGCGACCTGGCGATAGCCTTCATCATGACTATGCCTGGATGGATACTGTGTAGGTCGCATATAAACGTTTCCCTGCCCTTTTTGGGTAAAATCACGTGATTCCCCCATAGGAGGCAATCTGACTGGACTGACAGTTCGTCCTTGCATCGGTGAAAAGGCTTAATTTCATCTTAATTTCCCCAGGAACCCCCGACCAGCTCCCATTGAGGATGCATCTTTTTACTAGTGATAACAGGGGGTCTTGGCTGGTCCAGGTCCTGATCTGGCAAGCCATGACAGGTGACCCCTCGCTCTCGAAAGCATCCATTACCAGAAGCAAGTTTGCGGGTTGCGCCATTTCCAGCCCGGTGGTGGGCAATGGTAGCCGACTGAGAGTGTCAGCGCAATTCTCTGTGCCTGGTCTGTGGCGGATTACATAGTCATATGCAAACAATGTTAGTGCCCATCTTTGGTGTTGGTACCTTTGCTTTCTGAGAGCAGTGAAGTAAGCGGTTTGTGGTTGGTTTCGAGCTCGAACCGGAGACCAAATAGATATTGGTGCATTTTCTTAACCACGTATACACAAGCCAACGCTTCTTTCTCAACCATACTGTAGGCTCTTTCAGCCTTGGATAAACTTCTGGATACATATGCAACCGGTTGCAGTTTGCCTGACACATTTGCTTGCTGTAACACACAACCGACCCCGTACGACGACGCATCACATGCTAGTCCTAAATGTTTACATGGGTCATACAATACAAGTAATTTGTTAGAGTATAGCAGGTTTCTCGCCTTGTTAAAGGCTGTTTCTTGAGATTTACCCAAACCCAGTCGTCACCCTTGCATAGCAACAAATGCAAGGGTTTCAGCAAAGTGCTCAACCCTGGTAGAAAGTTACCAAAGTAGTTGAGTCCCAGGAACGAACGCAGCTCTATCACATTCTGTGGTCTGGGTGCATTTTTGATGGCCTCCGTCTTGGAGTCCATGGGTCTGATGCTGTCCGCCGCAATCTTTCTCCCCAGAAATTCGACCTCTGGCACCAGGAAAACACACTTGGAGCGTTTCAGCCTGAGTCCCACTCTGTCCAATCGTTTTAAAACCTCTTCCAGGTTGTGCAAGTGTTCGGTGGTATTGTGACCAGTGATCAAGATGTTGTCCTGGAACATCACTGTGCGTGGAACTGATTTCAGCAGACTCTCCATGTTCCTCTGGAAGATGGCTGCCACCGAGTGAATCCCAAAGGGGCATCTGTGGTACACGAACAGTCCTTTGTGCGTGTTGATGCACGTCAACTTCTTTGACGGTTCAGCCAGCTCCTGTGTCATGTAAGCGGAGGTTAGGTCTAGCTTGGTGAATGACTTTCCCCCTGCTAGCATTGCGAATATGTCCTCTGCTTTGGGTAGCGGGTACTGGTCCTGTAACGAGACTCGGTTGATCATTACCTTGTAGTTCCCACAAATTCTGACTGTCCCATCGCTCTTTAGTACTGGCACAATTGGACTGGCCCACTCGTTGAACTCGACTGGTGATATGATTCCCTCTCATTGAAGTCGGTCCAGCTCGATTTTGACTTTCTCTTGCATCATATATGGGACTGCTTGGGCCTTGTGATGAATGGTCCATGCCCCAGGAACAAGATGGATCTGCACTTTGGTGCCTGTGAAGTTACCGATGCCTGGCTCAAATAATGCCGGGAATTTATTTAGCACCTGGGCGCACCTGTCATCCGCCGAGGACAGTGCTGTGATGTCATCCCAGTTCCACGGGATCTTTCCTAGCCAGCTCCTGCCGAACAGCGTTGGGCCAACACCTAGTACAATCCATAGTGGTAAATCATGCACCCTTCTGTCATACGATACTTTCACTGCCGCACTGCCGATTACAGGTATGAGTTCTTTGGTGTAAGTGCGCAGTGTAGTGTGAATCGGGCTCAGTTTTGGCCTCTGTATCTTGTTACTCCAGTTTCTCAAAAGCCTTCTGGTTCATAATTGATTGACTCGCCCCCGTGTCCAATTCCATGCAGACTGGAATGCCGTTAAGTTTGACTTTTAACATTATCGGAGGGCTTTTGGTGGTGAAGGTGTGTACCCATACACTTCCTCCTCAACCTCCGGTTGAGTTGCCTCTCCTGCTCGTTCAGCGTGATCCGCACTGGATCGGTCGCTCTCTGTTGACTTTGTCACGTGGTGAATCCGAGGTCGCTTGCACATTCGCTGGATGTGCCCCACTTGTTCCACAGCCCTTGCACACATAGTACTTGAATCGACATTGATGGGCTCTGTGACTGCCCCTGCAGCGCCAGCATGGTGTTAATGGATTCACATTAGCACTCCCCAGCGGCCTCTGAGTCACCCTGGGCCTATTGAACCCGGCATCACACATTATTCCATCGTTTACATTCATGATTCATTGGCTCTGATCGCACTCAGGTACTAATTCACATTTGTCAATTACATCTTTTCCCTCAATTACATATTTTCCCTGTATATTACCGGTATCACTGTACAATGTTACATTTAGATACTTGTATTCATCAATTACATCTTTTCCACGTATTCTACCGGCATTGCTGTTCAACGGTACATTTAAATACTTGCATTTGTTAATTACATCTTTCACATTAGTATCACCAGCATCACTGTACAAAAAGTGGAACTGTCCCTTTAATTGTTCTGGGTTGCCGGTCCCCTTTAAGAGGGCCTTGCAATCTTTACCCCAATCCGGTTCGCTGCTTGGCATTACGTGTTGCTCCCTCAATGCTGCCTCTCGTGGTCTGGTTGTGGCCATCTTGATTTCAGGCTGTTAACGTGAATGTTTTCTCAGAAGAATCACTCAACACTCAGAGTCGGTTCCAACGCCAATGCGGCCTTTATTTTCGCCGGCGGGGAGGAAGCCTCAGGACTGGATCCAGGCACTTCTCTCCGACGAACAAAGAAACTCAGCGATATTTATATGTTTTACAATAGTTCTTTACAGTTACTCAGCCCACTTCGGCTGGACACAATCCAATCATACCGATTATAGATTACATATAGGTTTCTTTAACCCAATAGAATTCTCCTGATATCTCAGGGGCTGTATGTTCGGTTTTTGTCAGCTCGGGCTGATTAATGACCTCGTTATGTGAGGTGGGCCCCCCCCCCCTTATCTCTGTTCCTCGGGCTCTGTTGTGTGAAGTCCTTAGTCAAAGGACATTCCACATTAGGTACTATAATGGTTCGTTTATAGTTATCTTGTCTGAAGTGAGTGAGCTAAGGCATTCCCGGTTGTGGGCCTCACAGGGTCATTGCTCGGTCATTGCTCGGTCAGCCCCAGTTCATTACTTGACTAACTGAGTACCCATCATGCTTGGGCAGCCATTTTATATATGGCCACTTTAAACTTATATGAGTTTAGATATATTCAGCAGTTGCCTAATGCCTAGCGTTTTGATATATTCAGCAGGTGCCTAATGCCTAGTGTTTTGATATATTCAGCAGGTGCCTAATGCCTACAACACAGGCGCTTCACCTCGTGGTGCAGGCACCATCTTTTTTCTCTCGAAGAGGTAGGCTACGGTGATCCTTTCCTCCCCAGGTTCTGCCACTGAAGCTGGGAATTTACTTTCTGCATTGATCTTCTTCCTTCGGAGTCCTGCCACAGCCTGGAAGGTGAGGTCTGGTCGTTCGGGTTGGATCATGTCGCCGTTGGGTAGTGCGGTCTGTGTCATCGTCGCACAGTCGAGTTGGACGGTAGGATCTTCAGGTGCTGCGATGGATCCAAATTTGGGGCCACATAGGACGTTGATCGCCGGGGCCTGGAGGCTTTCCCAGCTCCAACAGATTTGGATTTGTTTCATCCATCTTCTTCCTAGCAGCGTTGGACCATCACCAGCAACGATCCACAAAGGTAGCTTGTGCATCGCATCACCATAGGACACCTGGACATCCAAGCTGCCAACGACTGGGATGGTGTCGTTTGTGTAAGTGAGCAGCTTCACCTGGATTGGTAGCATTTTGGGTTGTTCGATAGGATTGTCCCAGAGTTTCTCGAAGGCCGCCTGGTTCATCAGCGATTGGCTCGCCCATGTGTCGACCTCCATCGAGAATGGAAGACCGTTGATTTCGACTTCTGTTTTCAATGGGGAACTCTCAGTGGAGCATGTAAACACTCCGTATACCTCTTCCTGGGGCTGAGCTGCCTCCTGGACTCTCTCTTCATCTTCATCAGCGCTGGAGCGCGGGGGATCGGCCAACTCTTCAGCGACTCGATGAGTAAAGTTTGTTTTACACATTCGCTGTAGATGGCCTTTAGTGTTACAGCCTTTGCAAGTATAGTCTCTTAATCGGCACCGGTGGGCTCTGTGAGTTCCTCCACAGTGCCAGCATGGGGCTGACCAGTTGGCCTCCCGCGGCGGACTCAGGGATGCAGGGCTTGGGGTCGCAGTCTTGCCTCTGAAAGGCGCCATTCGGTTCACTGTACTTGCCATGTTGGAGTCCTGGGGTTGAGTCATCATCCTTCTGGAATCTCAGGCCGAGGCCATGAACGCTTGGCTCATGTTAATTGCCTTCTGCAGGGTGACCGTGGTGTCCGCAGAGAGCAGCCTGTAGAGGAGGCCTTCATGGCCGATTTCAATAACAAAGATATCCCTCAGTGCTTCAGTGAGGTGGTTGCCAAAATCACACGGTGCAGTCAATCGTCTCAGGTCTGCAGCATATTTTGCAATTTCTTGGCCTTTGGGTCGCCGGTGTGTGTAGAACCGGTGTCTGGCTGTGAGGATGCTCTCTTTCGGCTTGAGCTGTTCCTGTATCAACGTTACGAGCTCCGCAAATGTTTTCGTCTTCTCTGGGGCTAGCAAGTCCCTGACAAGGCCACAACTGCTGAGCAGGATGGCTCGGCGCTTATCAGCCAGTGAGGTCGGTGTGTCTCCAGCCAGGTCGTTCACGATGAAGTAGTGTTCTAGCCTTTCCACAAAGGCATCCCAATCTTCCCCATCAGCGAATTGTTGAAAGTTGCCAAGGTTAGCCATTTTTCGTGTGGAAATTCGTATTCTCGTCACCAATTGTTGTGTTGTAAGCACTCTAGTAATGACTCCACGAGGTAAGGTATTGCACTTGAACTGTTGTAACCTTAGTCCATTTATTGCAGCTCCTGAATGAGGTTACAGTAAGGTGAGGTCCCTTTTATACTTGGTTACCTGTGGTGTGCAGGTAACCTCTAGATCTCCACCAGTTGCACCCTCTGGTGGTACAGGCATATTGTATACAGTGTAAAGATACATTCAATGGTCTTATGTAACTATACATTGAGTGTACAGGGTATTTACATACACAACAACCATGTCACAAAAGCTCTGTATGACCGCAGAATGGACTTCAGAAATTCCCAATGAACCGGGAGAGCCAGAATGAGAGGATTTGGCAGAATTGTAGGTTTCCCGGGGGTTCAAGGAGTTATTGACTGCACAGACATCGCCTTGCGAGCAGCATTCGACAATGCAGAGGTATTTTTAAATCAAAACGGATACCACTCCCTAAACGTCCAGCTGGTGTGCAACCACACGCAGCGCATCCTCGCAGTGAATGCCCGCTATCCAGGGAGCACGCATAATGTTTTCATCTTGCATGAGAGCAGTGTTTCAGTGACAAAGGGAAGGACACGGCTAGCTGATCGGGTACGGTCTAGCCACCTGGCTCATGATCCCTATCTGCAACCGCACCACAGAAGCCGAGCAACGCTACAATGAGAGCCATGAAGCCACCTGCAACATCATCGAACAGATAATTGGGGTGCTCAAGCAGTGCTTCCATTGCCTGGACCACTCTGGAGGCAGCCTTCAATACTACCCTCGATAGGTCTCTGAATTCATTGTGATGTGCTGCAAGCTACAAAACTTGGCCATCATGAAGGGCCAGGCATTGCCAATGGTGATTACAGGCCCACCTCAGGAGGAGGAGGAGGAGGATGATGAAGTGGAGCCTGGCAAGGCCCCGATTGCACAGCCAACTCATCCACGGGGGAGGCCGCTTCCAGATGCAGCTGGAGCAAGAGCCGCACGTCGCTGGTGCAGGAGGGCAATGGCAGCGAAGAGTGACATCAGCAAGGTCCAGGTCGGTTGGAGCTTGGGCAGATGCAGCAGGAGCGGTGAGAGGGGTGAAGGAGCTGTGAGAGAATGTGGAGGGATGTGATCGGGGCCCAGGGGAGGCGTGAGTTCGGGGCCAGGGGCAGCACGGACCAGCCCACACTGCAATATGTGCATGCACTCGGTCTGTACAGCAGAGCAGGTCTCCAGTTGTCTTGGGTAATCCTTGCCACTGGACCAAGACCTAGCTCTGACAAGCCCGTGTGGTGGCTGGTGTGCAACGGCCACCACACGTTAAAAAAATCCATGCATAGGCATCTTCCGCCCTTGAGGATGTATTTCGGGTTCTTCATTCGAAACACCTGTGAACTCATCCTTTTTTTTGCCGTGGAAGCAAGTCATCCTCGTTTCGAGGGACTGCCTATGATGATTGGGTGTATCATTCAAAAGCTCAGTGTAGATGTGCCTGTATGGTGGCACATAGCATGGACCGAATTAAATGCATTCCTCAGCTTCCTCAATTCAACCAAACTGGTCCATTATGAGCTGGCGACGTGCGGCTCTTGCTCCGGCAGCATCTGGAAGCGGCCTCCCCCGTGGATGGGTTGGCTGTGCAATCGGGGCCTTGCCAGGCTCCTCTTCATCATCCTCCTCCTCCTCCTCCTGAGGTGGGCCTGTAATCCCCACTGGCAATGCCTGGCCTCTCATGATGGCCAAGTTGTGCAGCATGCAGCACATCACAATGAATTCGGAGACCTGTTGAGGGGAGTATTAAAGGCTGCCTCCAGAGCGGTTGAGTCATTGGAAGCGATGCTTGAGCACCCCAATTATCTGTTCGATGATGTTGCAGGTGGCTTCATGGCTCTTATTGTAGCATTGCTCGGCTTCTGTGGTGCGGTTGCAGATAGGGATCATGAGCCAGGTGGCTAGACCATATCCTTTGTCCCCGATCAGCCAGATGATCCCTTCCCTTTGTCGCTGAAACATTTATGAGACACTGCTCTCATGCAAGATGAAAACATTATGCATGCTCCCTGGATAGCGGGCATTCACTGCGAGGATGCGCTGCGTGTGGTTGCACACCAGCTGGACGTTTAGGGAGTGATATCCCTTTCGGTTTCTGAATGACTCTGTGTATTGAAAGGTGCTCACAAGGCCACATGTGTGCAGTCAATGGGTCCTTGAACTCTCGGGAAGCCTGCAATTCTGCCAAACCCACATGCCCGCACATTCTAACTCTCCCTGCTCATTGGAAGCCTTTGTAACGTGTGATGTGTAGCGTATGTCCCCTGCTGCTGCCTGGAAGGAGCCGGAGGCATAGAAGACAAGTCCCACAGTCACCTTCACTGCGATGGACAACACTGGTAGGCTATAGGTCTGCCTGTAGGAGCTGGCATATCTCAGTCAGCACTTCCTTTTGGAAGCTCTTCAAAGAGCTGGAGGTATGACCGTTGGTGCCTGTAAACCCGTGGGAGGTAAGCTCTCTTCCTCAGACGTTTTCGGCCTCTCCTCATCCGTGGCCCAACATGGCCAGCAGCCCTTCTTCTAGCTTGATGCCGCCTGGCAATAGCATGCAGCGTGATACGCTGGTGAACTGGTATTGCCCCCATTAAATTCTCTCACTGACCTTGTAAGGACACTGTAATGACAGATTAAGTTGGAGCTTCACGCAGTGTGCTGTGCACAACCATTGCAGTCAATGTGACTTGCGATGTAGGATCCTCCTCCTTCCATTTAAATACGTCGCCAATACCGCCTGCTGCATCCTGGGAATGCCTGTTTCTTCAGATGTTTCCTGGGCGAGCATTTAATGAGGGGTTAGGGCCAAAATATGCATCTGGGGCGCTAGCAGAGCATTGCACAACAACTGACGTCATGATCTCAGTGAAACTAGAGGGCGGGGTGGCAAGTTTTTGCGCATCTGCAAACCATGAGCCAAATTTGCCGACCTGTCGGTAAAAGCTGGACACCCGGTGTTACGCCTAGAAACACCATTTTCCGCCGCTCTGGGGCACAAACTGAGGTGCAACCAAGCTGAAAATCTAGCCCAAAAAGTTTTTACAAGTATATTAGAAGTAAACGAGTAGTCTAGGGTAATGTGGGCTGTTTAAAAACAGATGCAAATAATATTGAAAATTAAAATATGGAAATGGCAGACTCGTTGAATAATTACTTTGCGCGAGTCTTCAGGTAGAGGAAGAGAATATTGGCCCTGAAATTGCGGTCGATGGCGTAGCTAAGGAGTATGCTGCCGATCTCCGAATGAAATCCGCACTTACCTCATGCAAAGCCCCAAACAAATTTGCTTTGAAATGTTGCAGAGTCGTGCGCAACATACTGACCCACGGATCCCAGGGGCACACCGTTGTATGTATGCATACCTGGGATCACGTGGAGCTTGGCTCCTTTTACTAGCCAATCAGGAAACATTGAAAGCCCTGTGTATTATTATGTAGTTACAATTTGTAAATTAGACGTCGTGACACTAATTATATTTATTTGACAAGTACAATACAGTCCTTTAAAAAGCGCAGTGAATACTTTTGAGTAAGTACAGTTATTTACTGGAGGACTGCAAAATTAAAAAAAGATTATACAGTCTAACCCCTCAAATCGAGTGTTTACAGCTGTCTGTTAGGTTCTTTTATGTGTTTGTTTTTAATTATTATACAATTTTCTCACCCCCCCCCTCCACTTATGCTGTGCAAACAAGCTCCTGTTTGCACTAGCCGTAAAAATTTCTAGTGTAATTGATGTACAGTAGGTGAGCAATTAGTCCCAACATTTTGCCAGCACATCATCTGAATTAGGACTTTAAAGTCGCAGCGGATCATCTGTCTATTCGGAATTCGTCAGATTGCAAGTTCGGGATTTACTTGTGGTCAGTTTCAAAGGTGGTATGACGGTTGTCATGTATCCAACCAGCATTGTAACCCATGTATAAACTGACCTAAGTTGTACACCGTGAGAACACTGACCACTAGGTGGGAGACACTCCTAACCTGGGCCTTCAGGTATAAAAGGGGAAGCTCCACCCACCTTCATCACTTGAGTGCTAAGGAATAAAGGACAGGTCACAGACTGACCTTCTCTCAAGCATGGGCCTCGTGTGCATTTATACTGTGTAGTAAGGACCTATCAACAGTATACTCTGAGAGTACGTCGACATACCGAATGCAAATTCAGGGCCAATATATCTGACATTCCAGAGAAACTTATAATGAACCAAGGATTGAAATTCACTAAAGTTAAAGAAAGCAAGAAGAGAGTATTAGAAAAAATAATGGCACTAAAGATTGACAGGTCCCCAGGTTTGTGATGTCCACCCTGTTATATATGTAAACTTGTAGTTACTCTGTACAGCCACCAGAGGACTCATCCCATGGAGTCCCAAGGGATCCCATAATCCCTTCGGAGCACAGGTATTTAAGGAGGCCTCATAGGTTGGAGAGGCACTCTGGAGACCTGCAATAAAAGACTAAGGTCACACTTTACTTTGAGCTCACAGTGTTTAGTCTGACTCTTTCTCCATACATAACAACTGGCGATGAGATACAGATAGCAAACCCAAAGATGCAGAGAACAGTGGGCATCCTGAAGAAATTCTCAGAGGGAGGTGATTGGGAAACTTTTGTGGAGCGACTCGACCAATACTTCGTGGCTAACGAGCGAGATGGGGAAGAGAATGCTGCCAAACAAAGGGCGATCCTCCTTACTGTCTGTGGGGCACCAACTTATGGACTCATGAAGAATCTGCTCACTCCAGCGAAACCCACGGAGAAATCGTATGACGATTTGTGCACACTGGTCCGAGAGCATTTGAACCTGAAGGAAAGGGTTCTGATGGCGAGGTACCAGTTCTACACCTACAAAAGGTTTGAAGGCCATAAAGTGTCGAGTTATGTCGCCGAGGTAAGACGCCTTGCAGGACATTGCGAATTTGAAGGACATTTGGAGCACATGCTCAGAGACTTTTTCGTACTTGGCATTGGCCATGAAACCAAAACCTCGCAAACTTTTGACTGTAGAGACCCCAACCTTGAGTGAGGCCATAGCGATAGCCCAGGCGTTCATTGCCACCAGTGACAATACGAAGCAAATCTCTCAGCACACAAGTGCTGCTACAAGTACTGTGAACAAAGTGATGTTGTTTTCGAATCATAACGTACAGGGCAGGTCACACATACCTGCAGCTGCACGTCCACAGATGTCTCAGAGTCCACCATCAAGGGTGATGAATGCAAGACCATTAACACCTTACTGGTGTTGCGGGGGTGACCATCATTTCCATTCATGCCGATTCAAAGAGTACGTTTGCAAGGGCTGTGGAACAAAGGGACACCTCCAACGAGTGTGCAGGCGAGCTGCAAACCCTGTTAAACCTGCAAACCACCATGTTGCAGAGGAGGACAGATCCACGGAGGATCACGACGAACCAGAGCCTCAGACCGAGAAGGCAGAGGTAAATGGGGTGCATATATTCACCACGAATTGTCCCCCAATAATGCTGAATGTTGAACTAAATGGACTCACGGTGTCAATGGAGCTGGACACGGGCACGAACCAGTCTATCATGGGCAAAAAAACTTTCGAAAGACTGTGGTGCAATAAGGCCAGTCTTAACTCCAGTTCGCACAAAACTAAGAGCTTACACAAAAGAACTGATTCCTGTAATCGGCAGTGTAACGGTAAAGGTCTCCTACGATGCAGCGGTGCACAAGCGACCACTCTGGGTGGTACCGGGCGATGGTCCCATGCTGCTCGGCAGCAGCTGGCTGGGAAAGATACGCTGGAACTGGGATGACGTCCGAACGTGATTGCCCGCTGACAACACTTCGTGTGCCCAGGTCTTAAACAAATTTCCTTCACTATTCGAACCAGGCATCGGAAAATTCCAAGGAGCAAAAGTGCAGATCCACCTAATTCCGGGGGCGCAACCCATCCATCACAAGGCGAGAGCAGTACCGTACATGATGAGAGAAAGGATAGAGATCGAGCTAGACCGGCTGCAAAGAGAGGGTATCATCTCACCGATCGAGTTCAATGAGTGGGCCAGTCCTATCGTCCCAGTCCTCAAGGGAGACGGCACCGTCAGAATCTGTGGCGATTACAAAGTAACTATCAATCGTTTCTCCCTGCAGGACCAATACCCACTATTAAAGGAGGACGACCTCTTTGCAACGCTGGCGGGAGGAAAGACGTTCACGAAGCTGGATCTGACTTCAGCCTACATGACGCAGGAACTGGAGGAATCATCGAAGACCCTCACCTGCATCAACACACACAAAGGTCTTTTTGTTTATAACAGATGCTCATTTGGAATCCGATCGGCGGCGGCGATATTCCAGAGAAACACGTAAAGTTTGCTGAAGTCGGTCCCGCACACCGTGGTCTTCCAGGACGACATCTTGGTCACAGGTCGGAACACAGTCGAGCATCTGCAGAACCTGGAGGAGGTTCTTCGTCGACTCAACCGCGTGGGGCTCAGGTTAAAATGCTCGAAGTACGTTTTCCTGGCACCTGAAGTGGAGTTCTTGGGAAGGAGGGTTGCGGCGGACGGCATCAGGCCCACCAACGCGAAGATGCAGACAATCAAGAACGCACCGAGGCCACAGAATGTGATGGAGCTGCGGTCGCTTCTGGGACTCCTGAACTACTTTGGTAACTTCTTACCGGGTCTTAGCACACTGTTAAAACCACTGCATGTTTTACTGCGAAAAGGGGATGAATGGGTTTGGGGCAAAAGCCAAGAAAATGCCTTTGTAAAAGCGAGAAAATTGTTATGTTCAAACAAATCGCTTGTGTTGTATGATCCATGTAAGCGTTTGGTACTAGCATGTGATGCGTCGTCATATGGCGTCGGGTGTGTATTGTAACAAGCTAACGATTTCGGGAAACTGCAACCGGTTGCTTATGCATCCAGGAGTCTGTCTAACATAGAAACATAGAAACATAGAAAATAGGTGCAGGAGTAGGCCATTCGGCCCTTCTAGCCTGCACCGCCATTCAATGAGTTCATGGCTGAACATTCAACTTCAGTACCCCATTCCTGCTTTCTCGCCATACCCCTTGATCCCCCTAGCAGTAAGGACCTCATCTAACTCCTTTTTGAATATATTTAGTGAATTGGCCTCAACAACTTTCTGTGGTAGAGAATTCCACAGGTTCACCACTCTCTGGGTGAAGAAGTTCCTCCGCATCTCGGTCCTAAATGGCTTACCTCTTATCCTTAGACTGTGACCCCTGGTTCTGGACTTCCCCAACATTGGGAACATTCTTCCTGCATCTAACCTGTCTAACCCCGTCAGAATTTTATATGTTTCTATGAGGTCCCCTCTCATTCTTCTGAACTCCAGTGAATACAAGCCCAGTTGATCCAGTCTTTCTTGATAGGTCAGTCCCGCCATCCCGGGAATCAGTCTGGTGAACCTTCGCTGCACTCCCTCAATAGCAAGAATGTCCTTCCTCAGGTTAGGAGACCAAAACTGTACACAATACTCCAGGTGTGGCCTCACCAATGCCCTGTACAACTGTAGCAACACCTCCCTGCCCCTGTACTCAAATCCCCTTGCTATGAAGGCCAACATGCCATTTGCTTTCTTAACCGCCTGCTGCACCTGCATGCCAACCTTCAATGACTGATGTACCATGACACCCAGGTCTCTTTGCACCTCCCCTTTTCCTAATCTGTCACCATTCAGATAATAGTCTGTCTCTCTGTTTTTACCACCAAAGTGGATAACCTCACATTTATCCACGTTATACTTCATCTGCCATGCATTTGCCCACTCACCTAACCTATCCAAGTCGCTCTGCAGCCTCACAGCATCCTCCTCGCAGCTCACACTGCCACCCAACTTAGTGTCATCCGCAAATTTGGAGATACTACATTTAATCCCCTCATCTAAATCATTAATGTACAGTGTAAACAGCTGGGGCCCCAGCACAGAACCTTGCGGTACCCCACTAGTCACTGCCTGCCATTCTGAAAAGTACCCATTTACTCCTACTCTTTGCTTCCTGTCTGACAACCAGTTCTCAATCCACGTCAGCACACTACCCCCAATCCCATGTGCTTTAACTTTGCACATTAATCTCCTGTGTGGGACCTTGTCGAAAGCCTTCTGAAAGTCCAAATATACCACATCAACTGGTTCTCCTTTGTTCACTTTACTGGAAACATCCTCAAAAAATTCCAGAAGATTTGTCAAGCATGATTTCCCTTTCA
Organism: Pristiophorus japonicus; assembly: GCF_044704955.1. NCBI lineage: Eukaryota > Metazoa > Chordata > Chondrichthyes > Pristiophoridae > Pristiophorus > Pristiophorus japonicus. The sequence goes on along the minus strand of NC_091977.1, from coordinate 149,465,841 downwards.
CAAATCCATGCTGACTTGGACCTATCATGTCACCTCTTTCCAAATGCACTGCTATGACATCCTTAATAATTGATTCCATCATTTTACCCACTACCGATGTCAGGCTGACCGGTCTATAATTCCCTGTTTTCTCTCTCCCTCCTTTTTTAAAAAGTGGGGTTACATTGGCTACCCTCCACTCCATAGGAACTGATCCAGAGTCAATGGAATGTTGGAAAATGACTGTCAACGCATCCACTATTTCCAAGGCCACCTCCTTAAGTACTCTGGGATGCAGTCCATCAGGCCCTGGGGATTTATCGGCCTTCAATCCCATCAATTTCCCCAACACAATTTCCCGGCTAATAAGGATTTCCCTCAGTTCCTCCTCCTTACTAGACCCCCCGACCCCTTTTATAAGGCTGAGAGAGCCTACAGCATGATTGAGAAAGAAGCATTAGCGTGTGTCTATGGGGTAAAGAAAATGCATCAATACCTGTTTGGGCTAAAATTCGAATTGGAAACTGACCATGAGCCACTCATATCCTTGTTTTCCGAGAGTAAAGGGATAAATACCAATGCATTGGCCCGCATCCAGAGATGGGCGCTCACGTTGTCCGCATACAACGACGCCATCTGCCACATGCCAGGCACAGAAAACTGCGCCGATGCTCTCTGTAGACTGCCATTGCCCACAACGGGGTGGAAATGGCGTAGCCCGCAGATCTAGCCATGGTTATGGAAGCATTTGAGAGTGAGCAATCACCTGTCACTGCCCGGCAGATCAAAACCTGGACAAGCCAGGACCCCTTATTATCTCTAGTCAAAAGCTGTGTGCTTCACGGGAGCTGGTCCAGTGTCCCAGTGGAAATGCAGGAAGAGATAAAGCCGTTCCAGCGGCGCAAAGATGAAATGTCTATACAGGCAGACTGTCTTCTGTGGGGCAATCGAGTAGTGGTCCCCAAGAAGGGCAGAGACACCTTCATCAACGACCTCCACAGTACCCACCCAGGCATCGTAATGATGAAAGCAATAGCCAGATCCCATGTGTGGTGGCCCGGTATCGATGCGGACTTCGAGTCCTGCGTTCGCAGTTAAGGAATGTACCCAGGGAAGCGCTGCTAAGTTTATGGCCTTGGCTCTCCAAACCGTGATCTAGGGCACACGTCGACTATGCAGGCCCGTGCTTGGGTAAAATGTACCTTGTGGTTGTAGATGCGTATTCCAAGTGGATTGAATGTGAGATAATGTCGGCTAGCACGTCCGCTGCCACTACTGAAAGCCTGCGGGCCATGTTTGCCACTCACGACTTACCCGATGTCCTGGTGAGTGACAACGGACCATGTTTTACCAGTGCTGAGTTCAAAGAATTCATGACCCGTAACGGGATCAAATATGTCACATCTGCCATGTTTAAACCAGCGTCCAATGGTCAGGCAGAGAGAGTACTGCAAACCATCAAGCAAGGCCTGAAGAGGGTAACTGAAGGCTGACTGCAGACTCGCCTATTCCGAGTCCTGCTTAGCTACCGCACGAGACCCCACTCGCTCACTGGGATCCCACCTGCTGAACTGCTCGTGAAAAGAGCACTTAAGACAAGGCTCTCGTTAGTTCACCCTGATCTACACGAACAGGTAGAGAGCAGGCAGCTTCAACAAATTGCATACCAGGATAGCACAAATGTGTCACACGAGATTGAAATCAATGATCCTGTATTTGTATTGAATTATGGACAAGAACCCAAGTGGCTTCCCGGCACTGTCGTGGCCAAAGAGGGGAGCAGGGTGTTTCGGGACAAACTTTCAAATGGACTCATTCACCAGAAACACTTGGACCAAATCAAACTCAGATTCACGGACTATCCTGAGCAACCCACCTTGGACCCTAACTTTTTTGATCCCCCAATGTACACACCAGTGGCAACCGGCACCACGGATGACTACAAAGCAGAACCCATTATCCACAACAGCCCAGTAGGGCCGAACACACCAGGCAGCCCAGCAAGGCCAGCTGCACAACAGCCCAGCGAGGGCCCAACAAATGATTCAACAATATCAGCTTTCACACCGAGACAATCAACCAGGGCAAGGAGGGCCCCAGATCGACTCACATTGGAAATAGTTGCACTATTGACTTTTGGTGGGGGGAATGTGGTTATATATGTAAACTTGTATTTACTCTGTACAGCCACCAGAGGGCTCATCCCCTGGATTCCCAAGGGATCCCATAATCCCTTGGGAACACAGGTATTTAAGGAGGCCTCACAGGCTGGAGAGGCACTCTGGAGACCTGCAATAAAAGACTAAGGTCACACTTTACTTTGAGCTCACAGTGTGCAGTCTGACTCTTTCCCCATACATAACACACACCAGGGTTTTGTTAAAATATTTACGAATCCATGCTGGCTCTCTCTGAACAGTTGAAAATTAAGTCTGAAGCTCCCGCGCACGCCGCTTGCCGGTTTCTCAATGAAAAAAACGTGCATCCGTGGAAGTTTGAATGGGCCGCGCAGCCCCTTAAAGGGGTCACGCACCCAAAAAGAAATTAGAGGGATCATTGCTCACTAGTAATTTCCCGACAGCAAACTGGTCTGTAATTCCCGGGTTTCCCTCGCTCACCTTTCTTAAATAGCGGAACGACATGTGCAATTTTCCAATCTAAAAGAACGGTTTCTGAATGGAGAAGAATTTGGAAGATCATCGTTAGGGCCATTGTTCCCTCCAATTTTTTTTTTGGTGCACACATAGAAACATAGAAAATAGGTGCAGGAGTAGGCCATTTGGCCCTTCGAGCCTGCACCAGCATTCAATATGATCATGGCTGAACATGCACTTCAGTACCCCATTCCTGCTTTCTCTCCATATCCCTTGATACCTTTAGCCATAAGGGCCATATCTAACTCCCTTTTGAATATATCTAACAAACTGGCCTCAACAACTTTCTGTAGTAGAGAATTCCATATACTCATAACTCTCTGAGTGAAGAAATTTCTTCTCATCTCGGTCCTAAATGGCTTACCCCTTATCCTTAGACTGTGGTCCCTGGTTCTGGACTTCCCCAACATCAGGAATATTCTTCCTGCATCTACCCTGTCCAATCCCGTCAGAATTTTATATGTTTCTATGAGATCTCCTCTCATTCTTCTAAATATAAGCCTAGTCGATCCAGTCTTTCTTCATATGTCAGTCCTATCATCCCGGGAATCAGTCTGGTGAACCTTCACTGCAGTCCCTCAATAGCAAGAATGTCCTTCCTCAGGTTAGGAGACCAAAACTGTACACAATATTCAAGGTGTGGCCTCACCAAGGCCCTGTACAACTGTAGTAAGACCTCCCTGCTCCTATACTCAAATCCTCTTTCTATGAAGACCAACATGCCATTGCCATCTTTACCGCCTGCTGTACCTGTATGCCAACTTTCAATGACTGATGTACCATGACACCCAGGTCTTGTTGCACCTCCCCTTTTCCTAATCTGTCACCATTCAGATAATAGTCTGCCTTCCTGTTTTTAACCACCAAAGTGGATAACCTCAAATTTATTTACATTCTACCGCATCTGCCATGTATTTGTCCACTCATCTAACCTGTCTAAGTCACCCTGCAGCTTCTTAGCATCCTCCTCACAGCTCACACTGCCACTCAGCTTAGCGTCATCTGTAAACTTGGAGATATTACATTCAATTCCTTTGTCTAAATCATTAATGTATATTGTAAATAGCTTGGGTCCTAGCACTGAACCTTGTAGTACCCCACTAGTCACTGCCTGCCATTCTGAAAAGGACCTGTTTATTCCTCCTCTTTACTTCCTGTCTGCCAACCAGTTCTCTATCCACGTTAGTACATTACCTGCAATACCATGTGCTTTAATTTTGCACACCAATCTCTTGTGTGGAACCTTGTCAAAAGCCTTTTGAAAGTCTAAATACACCACATCCACTGGCTCCCTCTTGTCGACTCTACCAGTTACATCCTCAAAAAATTCTAGAAGATTTGTCAAGCATGATTTCCCCTTCATAAATCCATGCTGACTTGGACCGATCCTATCACTGCTTTCCAAATACGCTGCTAATACATCTTTAATAAATGATTCCAACATTTTCCCCACCACCGATGTTAAGCTGACCGGTCTATAATTCCCTGTTTTCTCTCTCCCTCCTTTTTTTTTAAAAGTGGGGTTACAATAGCTACCCTCCAGTCCATAGGATCTAATCCAGACTGTTGGAAAAAGACCATCAATATATCCACTTTTTCTAGGGCCACATCCTTAAGTACTCTGGGATGCAGACTATCAGGCCCCGGGGATTTATTGGCCTTCAATCCCATCAATTTTCCTAATACAATTTGCTGACTCATAAGGATTTTCTTCAGTTCCTCCTTCTCGCTAGATGGCACTGGAGCAAATGGTCTCCATCACTGCTATTATTTCTGTTTTAATTGATTTTATAATTAAAATTAAAATTGGATGGATAGGCTAGGGTTCTAGAAGGATGAGCTTTTATGGGCTGAATACCTTTAGTTGGCAACTACAGGGCTTGCATTGTGTGGTGGTTGTGTTGGGTCCCAGGTGAGAGATGGTGATAATGGGTAGGATTTTATAAAATATTTGTAATTCATTTTCAGATGCAATAATATAGTTTTTGTAAAGAGCAGTGACCTGTTACAGATTAAATAAAGCCACTAATGAGGTTTATAAACAAACTGTCAATCTATATTGGTATATGTTTGAAAAAAATACCAACTCATGATTTCTTATAAATCTCATGATTTTTAAGAGTTTGTCTCATAACTGAACTGTGGAAAGGAGATAGAGGAAAAAATATGTAAAAAATTACATGGCAGACATTTAAAGATCACATGGATGAACTACAACAATTGTACATCCCTGTCTGGCGTTAAAATAAAATGGGGAAGGTGGCTTAATCGTGGCTAACAAGGGAAATTAGGGAAAGTGTTAAATCCAAGGAAGAGGCATATAAATTGGCCAGAAAAAGCAGCAAACCTGAGGACTGGGAGAAATTTAGAATTCAGCGGAGGAGGACAAAGGGTTTAATTAGGAGGGGGAAATAGAGTACAAGAAGAAGCTTGCAGGGAACATAAAAACTGACTGCAAAAGCTTCTATAGATATGTGAAGAGAAAAAGATTAGTGAAGAGTAATGTAGGTCCCTTGCAGTCAGAATCAGGTGAATTTATAATGGGGAACAAGGAAATGGCAGACCAATTGAACAAATACTTTGGTTCTGTCTTCACTAAGGAAAACACAAATAACCTCCCGAATATACTAGGGGATCGAGTGCATTGGTTGTCATTTTCCAACATTCCATGGACTCTGGATCAGTTCCTATGGACTGGAGGGTAGCTAATGTAACCCCACTTTTTAAAAAAGGAGGGAGAGAGAAAACACGGAATTATAGACCGGTTAGCCTGACATCAGTAGTGGGGAAAATGCTGAAATCAATTATTAAAAATGTAATAGCAGCGCATTTGGAAAGCAGTGACAGGATCGGTCCAAGTCAGCATGGATTTATGAAAGGGAAATCATGCTTGTCAAATCTTTTAGAATATTTTGAGGATGTAACTAGTAGAGTGGATAAGAGAGAACCAGTGGATGTGGTGTATTTGGACTTTCAAAAGGCTTTTGACAAGGTCCCACACAAGAGATTAATGTGCAAAATTAAGGCACATGGGATTGGGGATAATATATTGACATGGATAAAGAACTGGTTGGCAGACAGGAAGCAAAGAGTGGGAATAAACGGGTCCTTTTCAGAATGGCAGGCAGTGACTCATGGGGTGTCGCAAGGTTCGGTGCTGGGACCCCAGCTATTTACAATATATATTAATGATTTAGATGAAGGAATTGAATGTAATATCTCCAAGTTTGCAGATGACACTAAGCTGGGTGGCAGTGTGAGCTGTGAGGAGGATGCTAAAAGGCTGCAGGGTGACTTGGACAGGTCAGGGAGTTGGCAAATGCATGGCAGATGCAGTATAATGTGGATAAATGTGAGGTTATCCACTTTGGTGGCAAAAACAGGAAGGCAGATTATTATCTGAATGGTGACAGATTAGTAAAAGGGGAGGTGCAACGAGACCTGGGTGTCATGGTTCATCAGTCATTGAAAGTAGGCATGCAGGTACAGCAGGCAGTAAAGAAAGCAAATAGCAGGGAGGTCTTCCTGCAGTTGTACAGAGCCTTGGTGAGACCACACCTTGAGTATTGTGTGCAGTTTTGGACCCCTAATCTGAGGAAGGACATTCTTGCTATTGAGGGAGTGCAGTGAAGGTTCACCAGACTGATTTCCGGGAAGGCATATTAAGAAAGACTGGATCGACTAGGCTTGTAGTCACTGGAATTTAGAAGAATGAGAGGGGATCTCATAGAAGCATATAAAATTCTGACGAGATTGGACAGGTTAGATGCAGGAAGAATGTTCCCGATGATGTGGAAGTCCAGAACCAGGGGTCACAGTCTAAGGATAAGGGGTAAGTCATCTAGGACCGAGATGAGGAGAAATTTTTTCACCCAGAGAATTGTGAACCTATGGAATTCTCTACCACAGAAAGTTGTTGAGTCCAGTTCGTTGGGTATATTCAAAAGGGAGCTAGATGTGGCCCTTACGGCTAAAGGGATCAGTGGGTATGGAGAGAAGGCAGGAATGGGGTACTGAAGTTGCATGATCATCCTTGATCATATTGAATGGTGGTGCAGGCTCGAAGGGCCGAATGGCCTGCACCGACACCAATTTTCTCTCTTTCTCTGTTTCTATGTTAACCATTCAATTGGAGCTATCCTAATCCCATTTCCTTTACCCATATGTTTTGTATTCATTCCTTTTCAAATACTTATCCAATTTCCTTCTAATTAATGTTACAGTGCCTATCTCAATAGCCACTTGTGATAAAGTACCCTATATTCCAACAACCCTGTGTGAAAACATGTCTAACTTTGTCTTTGATACTAATAATTACGATTGTTACCAATTCACCTATCAATCTTTCTATTTATCGTCTCAAAACTGTTCATAATTTTGTAAACCCTTTATTAGATTCCTCTTTAACCTGGAGTGCCAAATGCTACAATATATTTGAAGCTAGTACATGGCAGCACATTACAATACCCACAATCTGGGCTTGTACCTCACAAGGCTCAGCACTCAGTGCTGCAGGGGGTCAGGGCCCACCAGTCTCTCAATAATACTGTACACTCCATAAATTGGATTATTTTGAGGCTTCAATACTGGAATGGTGCCAAAAAAAAATAGGCTCCACTCTACCGTGAAATACTTTTCAACGATAGAGTTTTTCTGTTCGATGATCCTCGGCTCCGTCATTCCCCCACTTCGTCCTTCAGACGCTTTGCACTGCCTGTCCATTACCATGCCAACCGTGCAGAAGGCGACAGATGTCGCGCGATCTCTTGGCATTCGTGAGAAGGAGGAAGGTGTCCAAGGTCAGGGAATCGATGCAGCAGGCGCTGTCGTCACCTGGGTCCGGAGGGGAAGAAGCTGAACGCGGCTCCCTCTGCTCGGAAGGAGGAGCAGGTGGCTCGCGTGTTGGATAGTTCACCCTGGTTACTCCTGGCCCTCTCCAGTGCGTGTTTATGTATGAGGGCGGCCAGGCCAAGCTGAGCCTGTGGACTCGGACTGATGAGGGCCCCGATGGCCGTTGTGGAAAACCCTCTGAACCTGTTTTTTTGCGCATGCCCAAATCACGTTTGTTTCCCACAGAAAAAAGTGAAATTCAGGCGTTCTATTGCAAGTCAAGCTTTATTTAACTCGGAAATCGTGTGTCTCGCAATGGAATCGTGAGAGTTAGCAATACTACTATAATTTACTTCCAACAGAATATCAGTTATCTGCTTATTCCTTAACTCTAACCAAATAGATTGAGATTTTGCACCATCCCTCCCCTAAGTCATCCCTATGCTATAGAGCTGCAATGGATTTTTTTGATTAACATTACACCCCTCCTTCTTTTACTCCTACTTTATCCCTCCTGCATATTTTATAAACCATACTGTTCAGCTTACAGTTAGGCATGCCAACTCTCTTGGATTGTGCGGGTGTCTCCCGGGATGGGGTATGGATATCCCAACATTTCCTACATAGCTGGGACCAGCACCAGTGTGGTGAGTGGGAACAGTACCATTAGAGGAGCAGCCGGTAAATGGAGTGGTTTAAAAATTTTGGTGCAGAGCTGTGTTAAGGATGATGTGCCATTTGTGTGCGGCTGCATCAAGCTGTGCACAGACCCCCAATACGCAAACACCAAGTGTCACTACGTGCTGAAGTTCTACCTGTCCCCGGTGTTGCGAAGGATGGGTCTGGCCACGCTGCCGCAAAACGCCCCCACCAGTTGGACCATGCCTGTCCACCTGTCCTTCGTGGAAAAGTTTTTCACAAAAAACCCCTTTGACCACAAGGCCATAAAACAGTGGTCAGCACGTAAGGTCCTGGACGCCCTACGAAAGAAGGAGAGGGTGGACCCTGTCGGGTGGTTCCCTGAGCGGACTGTCGAAATTATTTGGCAGAACGTCTCATCGCCAGAGCTTTCACACAAGCACCAGGACGTAGCTTGGTTGGCGGTGAGGAGGGCCTTACCTGTCAGAGCGTTCATGCACAGCCGACGTCTCAGCAGCACGGCACGCTGCCCCCGAGTCGGCTGCGGGGCGGACGAGACTGTCACCCATCTCTTTCAGGATTGCGCCTTCGCAAGGCAGGTTTGGAAAGAGATGCAGTGGTTGCTGTCGAGGTTCATCCCAAGCAGCTCCATAACACAGGACTCGGTGCTCTACGGGCTGTTCCCAGGGACACACACCGAGACAGACATCTGCTGCTGCTGGAGGGCCATCAACTCGGTCAAAGACGCTCTTTGGTCTTGCCGAAACTTGCTGGTTCTCCAGAGCAAGGAGATATCCACGTCTGCGTGTTGCAGACTGGCGCAATCCAAGATCCAGGATTACGTGCTGAGGGACGCACTTAAAATTGGTGCAGTTGCCGCAAAGGCACGGTGGGGAAGGGCCACAGTTTAAAGCCCTTCTGCCACGGAAAACCCGGGGGCAGGAATCAGTACAAAAACCCCCTCGGGCTCTATTTGTAATTTACTTTTTGTGTACATGGAGCACCATGATCTGTAAACACCTATGTAGTGCCATGTACAATGCAAAGTCTGTTGCGAAATGCATGTTGAAAAGAAAAAAAATGTAAATGTACCGTCACCCATTCCGTGTACTGTATAGTGACACATGAAATGTAATTTGTTTGCATGTACTACAATGTATCCCGTATTGGACCGAATTGCACTTGAACTGGAAAACAAGGAAATGTAACGAACGGAACTGCCGTCAGCACCCAAATAATAGTGTATGGGATTGCTGACCGCAGCTAAAGGTATTGAAATGCCTTTGAATGTACTGTACAGATTTTTTTATGAATAAAGTATATTTTGAAATTTAAAAAAAGTGCCATTTGAGAAGTGCCCCAAATACCTAACCTGCTGCCCTTTGTGTGATTTCTGGGTTTTGTTCAGGTTGGTCTGTGCCGGCCAGTTTTGACATGTGAAGTCCAAGTACAGATCGGCTCTGACTGGTTCCCAGTTTAGAGTTGTCACCTTCGCTAAGAATCTGAGCCCAAACCAGAGTCCAAGGCGATAGGGAAAGATATCAGGTTTATTAAAAGTGACACCAATTGGGGAGCCTGACTCTCCTATATAGGTAGGATATAGGGGAGTCACACCTATTTACTACCAGTTATATATAGACTATTACTGAGTTATTGTAGTACTTGGATTACTGTTGATTATGAGTGAAATCTGAGTTACTAGTAGTTATGTGCAATTTCAGTGAGTTACTAGTAGTTACTAATGGAATCAAAGTTTCCCCCACCTCTGGTTTCTTCTCTGTAAATCGCTCCCCCACCTTCAGTTTTCCTTCCTTTCCACACCCGTTTCCTGTCTTCGCCACTTGGTTCTTGAAACTTCTCACACAACGGCTGCTGGTGCAAAACAAGCAAAGATACTCAACAACAGGGCATCCAAACATTATAAGATAAATGCAGTAACATTTGTGGACATCACACGATCAGATGTCACGTGGTCAGACATCTTATGTTCAGAACCTCACATGATCAAATCTCCAGAAATACTTCCAACCAGAGTTGGCAACCCTAATCCCAGTACTGCACTACCCTATGCTACAACAACAACTTACATTTAAATCTTGCCTTTAGAATCATAGAATGATACAGCTCAGAATGAGGCCATTCAGCCCATATTGTCTGCACAGGTCTTCAAAGGAGCTATCCAACTTGTCCAACTCCCGTGCTCTTCTTGGCCCTGCAACTTTTTTCCCTTCAAGTATTTATCCCATTCCCTTTTGAAAGTTACTATTGAATCTGTATCCACCACCCTTTCAGGCAGTGAATTCCAGTTCACAACAAATCGCTGTGTAAAAAACATTTTTCTCATATTGCCTCTGGTTCTTTTGCCGATCACCTTAAATCTGTGTCGGCTGATTACTGACCCTTTGCTACTGGAAACAGTTTCTCCTTATTTACTCTTATCAAAACCGTTCATGATTTTGAACACCTCAATCAACTCTCCTCTTAACCTTTGTTGCTCTAAGGAGAACAACCCCAGCTTCTCCAGTCTCTTCACATAACTGAAGTCCCTCATCCCTGGTACCATTCTAGTATATCTCTTCGGTACCTTCTCTAAGGCCTTGACATCCTTTCTAAGGCCTAACCAGTGCTTTATAAAGGTTTCACATAACCTCCTTGCTTTTGTATTCCTCTATTAATAAAGCATAATTCAGTACGCTTTTTTAACAGCCTTCTCAACTTGTCCTGCCACCTTCAAAGATTTGTGTACATAAACCCCCAGGTCTCTTCCCGTACAACCTTTAAAATTGTACCATTTAGTTCATATTCCCTCTCCTCATTCTTCCTAGCAAAATGTATTACTTCACTCTTCTCTGCATTAAATTTCATCTGCCATGGGCCAGAATTTGAAGAAGGTCTCTGCCCGCCCAAGTGCCACCCAAAGGACCGCCGATGGCCGCCGAGGTACCTGATGGTACTTTGAGCGGAGTTTTCATCGGAGAGGTCCCTCGAAGGTCGTCAGGCGGCAAATGAGCAACTTACTTGCCAATCTGGGCAGCAGTCGGCGGGAGCTCTCATTCTCAGTGGCAATGGCGCTTGCCGCCCAAGTACCGTCGAGGATGGAGTCGGGCCCACGGAGGGTCGAAGAGCTGAAAAGCAAAAGCATAAAAAAAAAACATCTGAAGAGCTTCAGAGGACCCCATCCAGGTAAATCGCTGTGAACAATTTTTTTTAAGTTCACTGACATTTTTTTCAGGATCTTCCTACCTATCGTCGGGGATAGACCAACCTCCAGCCAGCGATCCACCCCTGTTTTGGCACCGACTCCCGCCCGCACCAATCTGGTAGCTCCACGGGCGGGAGGTCTCCCGGCGGCTCTCCCCTCCCGCACACCTCGAAAGTGGCACTGGGCAAATCTTCACGAGGAATATCGGCAGCAATCTGCGGCAGTGGGCGATAAAATGATCAAATTCGGGCCCCATGTGTCTGCCCATTTCATCAGTCAGTCTATATCCTCCTGAAGTCTGTTACTATACTATTTAATTTTTTTACTAATTTCCAATTTTTGTGTTAACTGCAAACTTTGAAATTATGTCCAGGTCATTAATATATATCAAAAAGAGTAGTGGTCCTAATACCAACACCTGGGGAACACCATGGTATACTTCCCTCCTGTCTGAAAAACATTCACCACTGTCTCTGCTTTCTGCTTTCTGTCCCTTAGTCAATTTCATTACCACACTGCCACTAACCCTTTACTACAACAACAACTTATATTTAAATAGCCCCTTTAACATAGTAAAATGTCCCAAGGCACTTCTCAGAGCGTTAAACAAAATTTGACACCAAGCTACCTATGGAGATACTAGGGCAGATGACCAAAGACGTAGGTTTTAAGGAGCGTCTTAAAGGAAGAAAGAGAGGTAGAGAGACAGAGAAGTTTAGGGATGGAATTCTAGAGCTTAGCTCCTTGGCAGCTGAAGGCCATGGGCTTCAATTTTGCTAACAAATCTATATGTGGTACGCCTTTTGAAAATCCATATACACAACATCAACCACATTACCCTCATCCACCCTGTCTGTTATTTTGATGTAGTAAAACGTTCCAAGGTTTAATCAGACAAAATTGACACTGAGCTAAAGAAGGATATATTCCGTCAATGAGGTAAGTTTTAAGGAGTGTCTTAAAGGAGGAGAGAGAGTTGTCGGGGCGGAGAGATTTAGGGAGGGAATACCAAAGCTTGGGGCATGGATGGCTGAAGGCACAACTGCCAATGGTTGATCAAAGGAAATGGAGATGCACAGGAGGCCAGATTTGGAGGGACGCAGAATTCTTGGAGGGTTATTTCAATGGAAATAAAATTTGGGAGAGATGTAAAACAGGCTACCAATTCACTAATACCTGTACCTGTTTTACACTATTGCACTATCACAATCTATCTCAATTAGTCTACAACAGACCCTGAAATGAATGATACATCATAGAAGGAGGCCCTTGAGCCCATTTTGCTTGTGCCGGCTCTTTGAAAGCTATCCAATTAGTCCCACTTCCCTGCTCTTTCCTCATAGTCCTGCATTTTTTTTTCCTTTTCAAGTGTATATTCAATTCCCTTTTGAAAGTTACTACTGAATCTGCTTACACCACCCTTTCAGGCAATGCATTCCAGATCACAACTTGCTGTGTCAAAAAAATTTTCTTCCTCTCCCTGCTGGTTCTTTTGCTAACAATCTTAAATTTGTCTCCACTGGATACTGACCCTCCTTCTCATGGAAACAATTACTCCTTATTTACTCTATCAAAACTCCTCATAATGTTGAACACGTCAATTAATTCTCCTTCGAACCGTGTCTGTTCTAAGGAGAATAATCGCAGCTTTTCTAGTCTTTCAACATAGCTGAAGTCCCCCATCCCTGGTGTCATTCTAGTAAAACTCTTCTGCGCCCTCTCCAAGGTTTTAACATGCTTCCTATAGTATGGTGCACAGAATTGGACATAACACTCTAGCTGATTCATAAAGGCTTAGCATAACATCCTTGCTTTTGTACTCTATGCCTGTATTTATAAAGCCCAATATCAGATATGCTTTTTAACAGCCTTCTCAACTTGTCCTGCCACATCAAACATTTGTGTATGTGAACCCCCAGGTCTCTCTGTTGCCGCACAACCTTTAAAATTGTATCATTTAGTTTATATTGCCTCTCCTCATTCTTCCTTCCAAAATGCTTCACTTAACACTTCTCTGCATTAAATTTCAACTGCCACGTGCCTGCCCATTTCACCAGTCTGTCTATGTCCTCCTGAAGTCTGCCTCTATCCTCCTCACTGTTTTATACATTTCTGAGTGTTGTGTCATCTGCAAACTTTGAAATTATGCCTGATACGTCCTTACTACACAGTATAAATGCACACGAGGCCCATGCTTGAGAGAAGGTCAGTCTATGACCTGTCCTTTATTCCTTAGCACTCAAGTGATGATGAAGGTGGGTGGAGCTTCCCCTTTTATACCTGAAGGTCCAGGTTAGGAGTGTCTTCCACCTAGTGGTCAGTGTTCTCACGGTGTACAACTTAGGTCAGTTTATACATGGGTTACAATGCTGGTTGAATACATGACATCACCTCCCCCCCCTAGGTCTTATTGGATTCACAGATTGAGTCTCCCTGGTGGTTTATGCTCCCTTGTAGAGCGCCTGAGTTGGGGCTCCGGTTGTTGGGCGCTGGCCTGAGTGTCTGCTGTTTGCAGTGCCTCAGGCCTGTCCGGACTGCCCACAGTGACTGGGCTCTCCTCCCTTTGGTTCCGGTGTTCAGTCACCTGTGGTGGAGTGAACTCTATATCGTGTTCTTCCTCTGCTTCTTCTATGGGGTTGCTGAACCTCCTTTTTGTTTGATCCACATGTTTGCGGCTGATTTGTCCATTGGTAAGTTTAACTACCAGAATCCTATTTCCCTCTTTGGCAACCACAGTGCCTGCAAGCCATTTGGGCCCTGCAGCATAGTTGAGGACAAAAACAGGATAATTTACATCAATACATCGCGCCCTCGCATTCCTGTCATGGTAGTGATATTGTGACTGGCGCCTGCTCTCGACAATTTCTTTCATGGTGGGGTGTATAAGGGATAATCGGGTTTTGAGCGTCCTTTTCATTAGTAGCTCTGCGGGTGGAACCCCTGTGAGTGAGTGTGGTCGGGTTCTATAGGCCAACAGGAGGCGTGATAAGCGGGTTTGTAGGGAACCCCCTTGGAATCTGAGCATCCCCTGTTTGATTATCTGCACTGCTCGTTCTGCCTGGCCGTTTGAGGCCGGCTTGAACGGTGCTGTTCTAACATGGTTAATTCCATTGCCTGCCATGAAGTCCTGGAATTCAGTGCTTGTGAAGCATGGGCCATTGTCGCTGACCAAGATGTCCGGTAGACCGTGGGCGGCGAACATTGCCCGTAGACTTTCTACCGTGGCAGAGGATGTGCTTGAATTTAAAATGTCACACTCGATCCATTTGGAGTAGGCGTCTACTACAACCAAAAACATTTTCCCCATGAAAGGACCTGCGTAGTCCACATGGATGCGTGACCAAGGTTTGGCGGGCCATGGCCAGGGGCTAAGGGGGGCTTCCCTGGGCGCATGGCCCAGCTGGGTACACGTGTTGCACCTGCGAACACAAAGTTCCAGATCTGCGTCTATCCCTGGCCACCAAACGTGTGACCTGGCAATTGCCTTCATCGTGACAATGCCCGGGTGCCTATTGTGGAGTTCTCTGATGAACACCTCTCTGCCCATCTGGGGCATGACTACGTGGTTTCCCCACAGTAGGCAATCGGCCTGAATCGAGAGTTCATCCTTGCGCCTGTGAAATGGTTTACATTTCTCAGGGCATGCCCTGTACGTAGCTGCCCAGTCCCCATTCAGGACACATTTCTTGACTAGAGACAATAGCGGGTCTCTATTTGTCCAGACTTTAATCTGACGGGCTGTCACGGGTGAGCCTTCGCTTTCGAAAGCTTCAACAGCCATGACCATCTCAGCACCATGCTCGGTAGCCTCCTCAGTGGTGGCTAGTGGGAGCCTGCTGAGTGCATCGGCGCAGTTTTCGGTGCCCGGTCTGTGCCGAATTGTGTAGTCATAGGCAGCTAACGTGAGTGCCCACCTCTGCATGTGGGCCGATGCGTTTGCATTTATGGCCTTGTTGTCGGCCAAAAGGGATGTTAGGGGTTTGTGATCTGTCTCCAGCTCAAATTTCCTGCCAAACAGGTACTGGTGCATTTTCTTTACCGCATATACACATGCGAGCGCCTCCTTTTCGACCATCCCGTAGCCCCTTTCTGCCTGGGACAGACTCCTGGAGGCATAAGCTACCGGCTGTAACTGACCCTTGGCATTGACATGCTGCAACACACACCCGACACCATAGGACGACGCATCGCACATTAACACAAGTTTCTTACATGGGTCATATAGCGTTAACAGATTGTTGGAACATACAAATTGCGTGCTCTATTAAAAGCCCTTTCCTGGCTGTCCCCTCAGACCCATTCGTGACCTTTGCGTAGGAGCACGTGTAGCGGCACTAGCAGCGTGCTCAATTTGGGAAAAAAGTTACCAAAATAGTTCAAGAGCCCCAGGAACGAACACAGCTCTGTCGTGTTACGGGGTCGGGTGCTCTCTGGATTGCTTCCATCTTGGATGCAGTAGGGCTGATCCCGTCTGCTGCTACCATCATTCCCAGGAATTCTACCTCTGGAGCTAGGAAGACGCACTTCGCCTTTTTCAGTCGCAGACCTACCCGGTCCAGTCTGCGTAGCACCTCCTCCAGGTTGTGGAGGTGTTCTTCAGTATCGTAACCCGTAATGAGGATGTCGTCCTGAAAAACCACCGTCCCTGGAATCGACTTGAGGAGGCTTTCCATATTTCGTTGGAAGATCGCGGCGGCCGAGCAAATCCCGAACGGACATCTGTTGTACTCAAACAATCATGACAGCAAACCAACTCCTCCCCAGTAGTGCGGGACCTTGTGTGTCGTGATGGTGGTCAGCTTCTTCGACTCACTCGCCAGCTCCTGGGTCATGTAAGCTGAGGTCAGGTCCAATTTTGAAAAAAGTTTGCCACCGGATAGCGTCGCAAAGAGGTCCTCCGCTCTCAGTAGCGGGTACTGGTCTTGGAGTGACACCCGATTGATGGTGGCCTTGTAATCGCCACATATCTTGACCGACCCATCTGCCTTGAGCACCGGCACAATCGGGCTCGCCCAGTCACTGAATTCGACTAGCGAGATGATGCCTTCCCTCAACAGGCGGTCCAATTCGCCTTCTATCTTTTCCCGCATCACATACGGCACCGCTCTGGCCTTGTGTTGTACTGGTCTGGCGTCCAGGTTTATGTGAATCACTACCTTGGCCTCCATGAAAGTGCCAATGCTGGGTTGAAATAATGAGTCAAATTTGTCCAGGACCTGTGAGCATGATACTCGCTCCACAGAGGAAATTGCATTGACATCGCCCCATTTCCAGTTCATGACAGCAAGCCAACTCCTCCCCAGTAGTGCGGGACCGTCCCCTGGGACAATCCAGAGTGGCAACCTGTTCTCCGAATCTTTGTGGGTCACGACTACCGTGGCGCTGCCTAGCACCGGAATGATCTGCTTTGTGTAAGTCCGTAGCTGTGCGTCAATCGGCGATAATTTTGGCCTCCTGGCCTTGGATGCCCACAACTTTTCGAACTGTTTGATACCCATCAGGGACTGGCTGGCCCCCGTGTCTAACTCCATTGATACTGGGATGCCATTGAGGAGCATTTTCATCATTATCGGTGGCGTCCTGGTGTATGAACTGTATACGTGCTCCACATGAACTCGCTGAACTTCAGCTTCCAGCGATTTCCCCCAGTGTCCATTTCTGCAATTTCTGCAGGTATTTTGCTCATCTCTGCAAACTCCGGCTGAATGTATGCCTCCACGCCTCCAGCATGAGTTGCAGTTTGAAACAAAAGGTCCCTTGCCAGTCGATTGTCCCTGACTGCCCCTGTTATTGTCCTTGAGTGCACCATTAACAGGTGTTGATGGCCCCATTACTGGCCGCATTGTCCCTTGAAATGACGTGAATCGCTGTTCAGCTTGCCATTGTCTCTGTCGAACTCCCCCTCTGGGTTCGACTACATGTTGGGGCATGCCTGACTACCCTTGTCTGCCTGGAGAACTGTGTGCTGCTTTAACAATGTTGAATCTCTGTCCCAACCATTCCTTAACACAGTACCTCTCGTCTGTTCTGCTAGTGGCCATGCTCGCGTTTAAATCCCAGTTTCTTGTCGCCATTGATAGGTCCTTACTACACAGTATAAATGCACACGAGGCCCATGCTTGAGAGAAGGTCAGTCTGTGACCTGTCCTTTATTCCTTAGCACTCAAGTGATGAAGGTGGGTGGAGCTTCCCCTTTTATATCTGAAGGTCCAGGTTAGGAGTGTCTCCCACCTAGTGGTCAGTGTTCTCACGGTGTACAACTTAGGTCAGTTTATACATGGGTTACAATGGTGGTTGAATACATGACAATGCCCTTTATACCCAAGTGCAGGTCATTAATATATATCAAAAAGAGTAGTAGAACTAATACCGGCCCCTGGGAGACACCACTGTATACTTTCCTCCAGTCTGAAAGCAATCATTCACCACTACACTCTGCTTTCTGTCCCTTAGCCAATTTCATATTCACGTTGCCACTGTCCTTTTAATCCCATGGGCATCATGGTGTTAGAAAAACCCCAGAAATGGAGTGCGTTGGGAACCATCGTTCCAAAATCACCTGTCCCAAGCATCCAGCACTTACCACATATCCTGTCTCAAATTATTCCTGTACTATAATCCAAAGTGTTATTTTCTGAAATAAATCTATCTGATGTGCATTGATTTAATCAATACTAACTGGTTCCGCTGTCACCCTATGGTGTCTGTTCGATAGATTTCCATTCATATAGAATCCTAAAAACAGCAATTATATCACTTCCCATTCTTCTCTTTTCCAGTGAGAACATGCCCAGTTTACCGAATTGCTCCTTATAATCAATTCCTTTCATCTCCTCAATCATTCAGGTTGTTCTCTTTTGTATCCTTTCCATAGCTACAATATCTTTTTGTACTGAGCCGACTAGAACTGTACTAGATTTGGTTGCACCAATGATTTATAAAGTGGCAAGAGTACCTTAGTACGTTGGCTCAATATTGATCTTCTAATAAATCCCAACATCTGATTAGCTTTACTCACTGCCACTGAGCATTTTTGCTGAGCTTCAATTCATTGACCCGTAATTTGATCGCCGCTGACTTTGACGGAAGATCTCTGGTGAAACATAGAAACATAGAAACATAGAAAATAGGTGCAGGAGTAGGCCATTCGGCCCTTCTAGCCTGCACCGCCATTCAATGAGTTCATGGCTGAACATGCAACTTCAGTACCCCATTCCTGCTTTCTCGCCATACCCCTTGATCCCCCTAGTAGTAAGGACCTCATCTAACTCCTTTTTGAATATATTTAGTGAATTGGCCTCAACAACTTTCTGTGGTAGAGAATTCCACAGGTTCACCACTCTCTGGGTGAAGAAGTTCCTCCGCATCTCGGTCCTAAATGGCTTACCCCTTATCCTTAGGCTGTGACCTCTGGTTCTGGACTTCCCCAACATTGGGAACATTCTTCCTGCATCTAACCTGTCTAACCCCGTCAGAATTTTAAATGTTTCTATGAGGCCCCCTCTCATTCTTCTGAACTCCAGTGAATACATGCCCAGTTGATCCAGTCTCTCTTGATAGGTCAGTCCCGCCATCCCGGGAATCAGTCTGGTGAACCTTCGCTGCACTCCCTCAATAGCAAGAATGTCCTTCCTTAGGTTAGGAGACCAAAACTGTACACAATACTCCAGGTGTGGCCTCACCAATGCCCTGTACAACTGTAGCAACACCTCCCTGCCCCTGTACTCAAATCCCCTTGCTATGAAGGCCAACATGCCATTTGCTTTCTTAACCGCCTGCTGCACCTGCATGCCAACCTTCAATGACTGCATGCCAACTTTAGGTTTATCGACATGTAATTGATTGTAGCACTTAGGGGATTCATAGACGTTTACAGCACGGAAGGAGGCCATTTCGCATCATCGTCTCTTGTCATGTCTGTAATGTACTTATGAATGACTCCACGAGGCAATGTGTTGTCCTCAAACTGTAGTGATCTTGGTCCTTTATTCGTAACTCCAGAGTGAGGTAGCTGCATGGTGGCTACCCTTTTTACAGCCCCTGCCACTAGGGCAGGAAACCCCGGTCTCCACCAGTTGCACCCTCTAGTGGTGCCAGTATAGTTTATACACAGTGTAAACCTTATTGATAGTACATCAGGTAAACAAGTTTCCATCTTATCAACTATACAGTGACTACACAGAGAGTATAGTGTAGTCTGCATATATAACATCACTCTCCCCCAAGTCCTTTGTGCCAATTACCTTTGCACTATCTGCTCTGGCTTAGCTCTCCCCAGATGTAAGTGCCAATAGCCCTTGCACCTTGGCTGTGCTTTGGCTTGGCTCTCTCCCTGTTAACCCCCAAGTCCTTTTGCCACAACGTTGGGTAGTGGTTACCAGTTTGGATGGCTCGATGATGTAGTGGAGGTTCCAGTGGGTTCTGGGTGTGATCCATGTGTGTGTCCATGGCTACATACATCCATTGCTCGCTCACCGCCCCCCCCAGCGAGATCATGCAGCTGGTCCGTTACATTAACATACAGGATCAGACACAGTGCAAGTACAAAGAAAGGAAATTACAGTTTGTATTGTGACACCTTGGTTCAGTGACTTACATTCATTACGTTTTACGGTCATGTGCCAGGATTGGGTAGATTGCATTCATGGTTCAGTCATGGTCAGTACTGAGGTAGCAGTACAGGTATGCGAGGACGCTAGTTCCAGAGCAATCGGACGGGGTCCTATTCATCTGATGGCGGCGCTGTGCTCCCTGCTAGTGGGGTGGGCTTGGTTCGCTCACCTTGCCAGGACTCAGGGCATTTGCCGTTGCCTAGTGATGGGCAGAGCCACAGATGTGTGTGGCCTCCCTGTACTCCTTTGAGGGCTGCAGAATCTTCTGCCTGCTCTCTAACGGTGTTGGGAACCTGGCTGTTCCAGGTCCCGTTTGAGGAACTCGTTGGTTCTGACCTTTCGCTTCTGGACACGGCCGAGGAAGTGACTGGGTCTGGGGGCTGCGCCGTCTCCACCCGGGTGGTGGGCAACGGCGGCCGACTGCGTGTATTGGTGCTCTTTTTGTTTCCAGGTCTGTGGCGAATAGTGCCAATTAGGTGCCTGCAGCGTAGGATAGACCTGGGGCAGGGTATCAGGATCAGTGCCTTCACCCTCCTGAGGTCGCTGGCCTATAACTTGTGGGGACATCTGGGGCAGGGCATCAGGATCAGCGCCTTTACCCTCCCGAATTCGCTCGCTTGCTACTTTTGGGGACACTCTATTCCCGACATCTCACAACAACATTTTGTTCTTTACATTAAGAACAGTGCCGACATCTCACAACAACATTTCGTTCACAATCTTAATTTGTTCGTTACATTGATTGCCATGCATACAATGTCTCTTTAAGTTCAATTGGTTGCAGGTCTCCTTTAAGAGAACCCTGCTGGCTTTACCCCAATCAAATCCTTTGTTAGACACCACATGTTGGTCCCTCAGCATTGCACCTCATGGTATGGCCAAGCTGCACCTCGCTGCAGCAGGGACGCCATCTTGCCTCTGTCCTCGAGGTCGACTGCCTTGATCCTTCTCTCCCGCGATTCTGCCACAAAAGCTGGAAGAGTGCCTGTGAATTCGATCTTCCTCCCCAGGAGTCCTGCTACTGGAACCAGGAAGGTACTTTTAGGTCGTTCCGGTCGGATCATTGCCACACAGTTGTGATGGACAATCTGTGCCTCAGGTGCTGCGCTGGTCTGTTCTCTGGTGCCTGGCCCAAGCAAAGGTAAGGTTTTGCTCTGCCTCCGAGCACAGAGGACATCAATTGCTGGAGTGAAGAGATCTTCCCATTTCCACTGGATCTTCCCCATCCACCTTCTTCCGAGTAGCATTGGACCATCACCTGCAACAATCCACAGAGGTAACTTGTGCACCTCGCCATTATGGATTGCACTTGCATCCGCACTACCAAGGACTGGGATCAGCTCCTTGGTGTAGGTGCGCAACGTTTCCTGTACTGGAACCAACTTGGGTCGTTTTTCGTTCCATAGCCTCC
Source organism: Pristiophorus japonicus (assembly GCF_044704955.1). Lineage (NCBI taxonomy): Eukaryota > Metazoa > Chordata > Chondrichthyes > Pristiophoridae > Pristiophorus > Pristiophorus japonicus. The sequence continues at coordinate 149,444,514 of NC_091977.1, read as the reverse complement.
CAAAGGCATCCTGGCTCATCACTGACTGGCTCGCTCCCGCGTCCACTTCCACGAAGACTGGAAAGCCGTTTATCTCGACTTCCATCTTCACTGCAGGACAATCTGCTAGGCGGTGAGTCGTATTTCTTTTACACATATGCTGGAGGCGGCCCTTCATGTTACAGGCCTTGCATACATACTCAGCAAACCGACACTGGTGAGCCCTATGGTTTCCTCCGCAACGCCAACATGGTGCCACTCGATTAGCACCTCTCGGCAGACTCTTGAGTTCTGGAACCCTGAGGTCTGTGCTCTTTGCCATGGGCCGAGCCACATTCTACAGTCTTGCCTGTGAAAGGCTCCATTCTGTGTACAGTACATGCCAGGTTTGAGTCCACAGGATGAATAATTTGCTTGGTGTTGCAAGTCGAGGTCATGAACGCCTGGCTGATGGCCTTCTGCAGGTTGACTGTGGTGTCAGCAGATAATAGTTTGTGAAGGAGGCCCTCGTGGCCGATGCCCATAACGAAGATGTTTCGCAATGCTTTGTTGAGGCCAAAATCACATGGTGCCGCAAGTCTCCTGAGGTCGGCAGCATATTTTGCAATCTCCTGGCCCTCAGGTCTGCGGTGAGTGTAGGATCTGTGCCTGGCCGTGAGGATGCAGTGTTTTGGTTTTAGTTGGTCGCGAATTAGTTCAATCAGCTCATCGTATGTCTTATCCTTGGCCTTCGTGGGTGCCAGCAAGTCCCTAACGAGGCGGTAGACCTCGGGCCCACAACTGGTCAGCAGTATAGCCTTGCGCTTCTCCGCCAATGCATCCGTGTCCTCTGCCAGGTCTTTTGCCACGAAATATAGCTCGAGCCTTTCCATGAAGGCATCCCAATCATCACCCTCTGCGAAGTCTTTTAGTGTGCCAAAGGTAGCCATAATCGCATGAAAGTCCGTATACTCGTCGCCAGTTGTTATGTCTGAATGACTCCACGAGGCAAGTTGTTGTACTCAAACTGTAGTGACCTTGGTCCTTTATTCGTAACTCCAGAGTGAGGTAGCCGCATGGTGACTTCCCTTTTATACAGTCCCTGCTACTAGGGCAGGAAACCCCGGTCTCCACCAGTTGCACCCTCTAGTGTGCCAGCATAGTATATACACAGTGTAAACCTTTTTGATAGTACATCAGGTAAACAAGTCTCCATCTTATGCAACTATACAGTGACTACACAGAGAGTATATCTATAGTCTGCATATATAACAGTGTCCTAGCGCGATGCAGCAGTGATGTCATCAAGCTGTCTAAGCAGCCAATCACATTGAAGAATTTTCACGGACAGGAAATGAAAAGCACTGATAATCTTCACTTTTAAAAAATGGTACAGAGAGCAAAATAAAGATTGGGACATACACATGAGGTTAAGGTAGAAGCTGAAATATCATGAACAAACTTTAAAAAATATATATTTTTTTAAATCTAGTAATTTTTATCGCAATGGAGAAATTTGACATTCCGCAAATATAAAAATTAGTTTTTCAAGGCCAGAAGAGTTGTTTAGCAGACAATACACTGATAAACCCAATTACACCTATTCCAACAAAGCTTAGTATTTAATGGAGTATTAGCACAGAAAAGCTCAAGTTTCCGTCAGTTCCACTGATTTCATTGATTGCAGGCTATGAGGGTTGGTAGGGGCAGGTGGTCCACATGTTGTCTGTCAGAGCAGTGAATGACTGACCGCAACTTCAGGATTTCCGCGCTTAGATGCGCATGTGCTAATACCTGAAGATACGGTCAATTTCAGAGGGATAATGACAGCGAATGCCAACAGTTGGCCGTCATTACCCACCGCAAAATGCGGGCCATTGTCAATCAGGACCCCCAGATCGCTTTCGTTTTCCATGCATGTTATTTTCTTTCCATTTAAGTGAATTGTGAAAACATCAATGTATACGAAATGTGCAGCAAAAAGAAAGGTGGTGAACATTTGGAAGAGTGAGGTAAGAGTAAAAGTGGGAAAGTTAAACTTGAAACATAAATCAATTACATAGATTTAAAGTAATTGGGGGGGAGGTATAGAGGAGATATGAGGGGAAATTTCTTTAGAGTGGTGGGGGTCTGGAACTCAATGCCTGAAAGGGTGGTCGAGGCAGAAAGCCTCACCACATTTTAAAAATGCTAGGATGTGCACTTAAAGTGCCGTATCCTACAGGGCTAGGGACCAAGAGCTGGAAAATGGGATTAGGCTGGATAGCTCTTGATGGGTCTCCATGTGGGTAATAAAACTGATGTTATTAATAATAATTTTGCCAATTTCTTCTTCGTGGTCTCTGACTACTTTAATGGCCAAGCTTCCTGGGCTCTGCTGTGATGCCGACGCGTCTGTCAATCAGAGTTGACGTCACAAAGGCCGGGTCGAATGGAGCTGGCGGCTCTGGGCGGGTTCCCGGAAGAGGTGACGGGGTTCTGCGGCATGTGTGCGGGATGGAGGGCAAGAAAGTGGAGATTCCAACCGGGGTGCTGGACGACCTGTGCAGGTAAACATACAGGAAGCTGCATGCCAAAGTATAGAGGCCGAGGTCTTCCGTGGCTTGGGGAAGGGAGGGAAGAAGGAAGTGAGGGCCTGGGCGGAGGAAATGCGTTCCGAGTGGAGAGCCCGACTGACGAGGGCCGAAGTTAGAATTGGAACCGATTCAAAGATTTGGGAGCCTTGGATTTTATTTTACATAAATGAGGAGAGGGAGAGAGCGACAGAGCGAGTAGATCGCGAATTTCATTCTAGTTTCGAGGAACAAATCGTACCATGTGAAATGTTGTAAAACGAGAGAACATTTTGTGATTCGGTTTAAAAAATATAATTCACAGTACCTGTAGTTTGCAAATAAACAAGCTGAAGGGGCTCTCGGATTAACATTTTAAATATTTCTCTTGTAGACCCTAACCTTTTAAACGAAACGCAGCGCAACGGAGTTTAGTACAGATTATTTAAAAGTAAACAGTTTTATTACTTCAGAGGTATCCGGGTGGAACTGGGTGACTATATTTATTCATGCATCAATAAAAAGTAGTTTTTTTGCACATTGCTTCTTCACGGGGCAGAGTTTATCGTGCATTCTACAACATAAAGGAAACGAGTAGCACCTCATAGCTTTCACTTTTTAAAAATTTGTCTTGTTGTATAAACTTGCCCATATCTGTGTGACTTGGCCAAATCTAAGCATAACTATAGTATCCACTTACTGTGGCAATTTCTAGTGTGTGACTTGTAGATCCAAGAAGTGGCAGTATTTTAGGATACCTTTACACTACAATGCAGTTTTGGTGCAAAAAATTTTTTTTTTGTTTTGCTTCAATGCCAAAGGACAAGCAATGACTCTGGATTAACACTGTCCGAGTGAAGTGTAAAATGTAACATTAGAGTAGTTAAACTTTTTTTTGGAGGGTGAACTCTTTTAATGTTTGCCTTATACTGGCTGCAGTACGTGGCTGAGGTGTGAGGTTATCTCTTAAAAGGTGGTTTTATGCCAGTACCTAAACTTGTTAAAGGGATTGTGCATAGGAGTCATACTACATTATTTAATGTCTGCGTTGCCAAAATTATTTTGCATCGATACAGTCTGTTGAATAACTTGCCTATTATAATGCTGATTATTGAGCAATTGTGCGAATAGAATATGTGGCTAATTTGCTTTTCCACTCTGACCCATGCACCTTCTGTTGCCATAAGATGTGCAAATTTGCTTCCAGGCTTCTAACTGATTTTCAATTTCGACAGTTAGTTAATTTGTCACCTTGGGCAGTGGTTTTCTTTGTCTCCCCTATTCAAAGATTTTGTGTTTGGCATCTCGATGATCTGATTGTGATTGGGAATTTACTTTGTGGGGAATCTTGAAGACTTAATAAGGAAATAAAATTAGTTGGAACAGACAGGACAAAGTACAGATATACTTGTGGTAAGAATGTTGAGGTTAAGACGACAAATTGCAGTGAAATAGTGGGGTATAGAGAGCTGATGAAATATAGAACAAATACATTGCAACAGAGAATTGATGTAATGGGTGCACTACAAAAAATACAGGATTAGGAACAGGCTTTGGGTTGATGAGCTCCGAAGGAGTCTCTGCACCATTTTCCAGCTGGGTGGGACTGCCCTTGAATGGTTCCATTCGTATCTATATCCAGTTGTAGCTAAGTCCTATTCACCCATCACCCCTGTGCTCGCTGATCTACATTGGCTCCTGGTCCATAGAAATATAGAAAATAGGAGCAGTAGTAGGCCATTCGGCTCTTCGAGCCTGCACTGCCATTCAATATGATCATGGCTGATCCTCTATCTCAACACCATATTCCCACTTTCTCCCCATACCCCTTGATGCCTTTAGTGTCTAGAAATCTATCTGTCTCCTTAAATAGATTCAGTGACTTGGCCTCCACAGCCTTCTGTGATAGAGAATTCCATAGGTTCACCACCCTCTGCGTGAAGAAATTTCTCCTCGTCTCGGTCCTAAATTTCCTACCCTGTATCCTGAGACTGTGACCCCTTGTTCTAGACTTCCCAGCCAGAGGAAACATCCTCCCCGCATGCGGTCTGTCCAACCCTGTCAGAATTTTATATATTACAATGAGATCCTCTCTCATTCTTCTAAACTCTAGTGAATACAGGTCTAGTCGACCCAATTTTCTCGTACAACAGTCCTGCCATCCCAGGAATCAGTCTGGTGAACCTTCGTTGCACTCCCTCTATAGCAAGTATATCCTTTCTTGGGTAAGGAGACCAAAACTGCACACACTACTCCAGGTGTGGTCTCACCAAAACCCTGTATAACTGTAGTAAGACATCCTTTCTCCTGTACTCAAATCCTCTTGCAATGAAGGCCTTCCTAACTGCTTGCTGCACTTGCATGTTTGCTTTCAATGACTGGGTGTACAAGGACACCCAGGTCTCTCTTTTTTGTATATCAACATTTCCCAAGTTATCACCATTTAAATAATACTTTGTCCTAATGTTTTTCCTACCAAAGTGGATAACTTCACATTTATCCATGTTATACTGCATCTGCCATGTGTTTGCCCGCTCAACCTATCTAAATCGCCTTGCAGTGTCTTTGCATCCTCCTCACAACCCCACCTAGTTTTGTGTCGTCAGCAAACTTGGAAATATTACATTTGGTTCCCTCACAATATATATATATATTGTGACTAGCTGGGGGCCAAGCACTGATCCCTGTGGTACCCCACTAGTCACTGCCCGCCACCCCGAAAAAGACCCGTTTATTCTTACTCTCTGTTTCCTGTCAGTTAACCAATTTTCATTCCATGCCTGTATATTACCCCCAATCCTATGTGCCTTAATTTTACACACTAACCTCTTATGTGGAACTTTATCACAGACCTTGTGAAAATCCTAATACACTACATCCACTGGTTCTCCCTTATCTGTTCTATCAGTTACATCCTCCAAAAACTCCAGTAGGTTTGTCAAACACGATTTTCCTTTCATAAATCCATGTTGACTTTGTCTAATCCCATTGATATTATCCAAGTGAACAGTTATCACATCCTTTTATAATATACTCCAGCATTTACCCTACTGATAGGCTAACCGGTCTGCAGTTCCCTGTTTTCTCTCTCCTTTTTTAAATAGTGGGGTTACATTTGCCATCCTCCAATCTGCAGGAACTGTTCCATAATCTATAGAATTTTGGAAGATGACAACCAATATGTCCACTATTTCCATGGCTACCTCTTTTAGTACTCCGGGATGCAGGTTATCAGGCCCTGGGGATTTATCAGCTTTCAGTCCCATTAGTTTCTCCAGCACTATTTTCTTAGTAATAATCATTTCCTTTAATTCCTCTTGCTCACTAGACCCTTGGTTCACTAGCATTTCTGGTACGTTATTTGTGACCTCTTCTGTGAAGACAGAACCGAAGTATTTATTTAATTGTTCTGCCATTTCCTTGTTCCCCATTATAAATTCTCCTGTTTCTGACTGTAAAGGACCTACATTTGTCTTCACTAATCTTTTTCTTTTTACATGCTTGTAGAAACTTTTGCAGTCGGTTTTTATGTTCCTTGCAAGTTTACTCTCATACTCTATTTTTCCCCTCTTAATCTCTAGGTCCTCTTTTGCTGAATTCTAAACTGTTCCCAATCCTCAGGCATGCTACTTTTTCTGCCAACTTTGTATGACTCCTCTTTGGATCTAATACTATCCTTAATTTCTTTTGTTAGCCATGGTTGTCCAGTAATGCATTGATTTAAAAAAAAAAATTCTCATCCCAATTTTGAAATCCCCCAAAGCTTCGCCACTCCCTATCTCTGCAACCTCCATTAGCCCTAAAATCCTTTGAGATCTCTCTGCTTCTCCAATTGTGGCAACTTGAACATCCTCAATTTTCTTCGCTGCACTATTGGTGGCCATGCCTTCAGCTGCCTAGGCCCTAAGCTCTGAAATTCCCTCTCTAAATTTCTCCGCGCCTCTACCTCGTTTCATCTTTTAAGATGCTCCTTAAACCCTGCCGCTTTGACCAAGCCTGTCCTAGTATCTCCTTCTGTGGCTCCATGTCAAATTTTGTTTGGAAATGTAGCAAACATTTAAAGAAATATTCCAAAATTCTCAGAATATACATTCCATTGAGAAATAAAAGGCATTCGATAAGATGCCACATATAAGGTTGCTACGCAAGATAAGGGCTCATGAGGTTGGGGGTAATATATTACAAAAGAACATAAGAATTAGGAACAGGATTAGGCTATCTAGCCCCTCGAGCCTTATCCGCCATTCAAAAAGATCATGGCTGATCTGGCCGTGGACTCAGCTCCACTTACCTGCCCGCTCCCCATAACCCTTAATTCCCTTATTGGTTAAAAATCTATCTATCTGTGATTTGAATACATTCAATGAGCTAGCCTCAACTGCTTCCTTGGGCAGAGAATTCCACAGATTCACAACCCTCTGGGAGAAGAAATTCCTTCTCAGCTCGGTTTTAAATTGGCTCCCCCGTATTTTGAGGCTGTGCCCCCTAGTTCTAGTCTCCCCGACCAGTGGAAACAACCTCTCTGCCTCTATCTTGTCTATCCCTTTCATTATTTTAAATGTTTCTATAAGATCACCCCTTATCCTTCTGAACTCCAACGAGTAAAGACCCAGTCTACTCAATCTATCATCATAAGGTAACCCCCTCATCTCTGGTATCAGCCTAGTGAATTGTCTCTGTACCCCCTCCAAAGCTAGTATATCCTTCCTTAAGTAAGGTGACCAAAACTGCACACAGTACTCCAGGTGCGGCCTCACCAATACCCTATACAGTTGCAGCAGGACCTCCTGCTTTTGTACTCCATCCCTCTTGCAATGAAGGCCAACATTCCATTCGCCTTCCTGATTACCTGCTGCACCTGCAAACTAACTTTTTGGGATTCATGCGTCAGTCTCTGTGGCGCAATGGGTTAGAGTGTTTGGTTGTTAACCGAAAGGTTGGTGGTTCAAGTCCTCCCCAGGGACTTCAACTGTTTACCTCTAGGATTCTATGCCGCACAGTTCCAGATTGTCATTGTGTGCTTTGGTGTCACGAATATATTCTGCAAACATTGCCAGCTGTGCTGTTATCCAGTGAGTTCCCACTCTAATACTTACTCAAAAGAGTTTCATGCACAAGGACCCCCAGGTCCCTCTGCACCGCAGCATGTTGTAATTTCTCCCCATTCAAATTATATTCCCTTTTACTGTTTTTTTTTTTTTCCCCCAAGGTGGATGACCTCACATTTTCCGACATTGTATTCCATCTGCCAAACTTTAGCCCATTCGCTTAACCTATCTAAATCTCTTTGCAGCCTCTCTGTGTCCTCTACACTACCTGCTTTCCCATTAATCTCTGTCATCTGCAAATTTTGTTACACTACACTCTGTCCCCTCTTCCATCTATGTATATTGTAAACAATTGTGGTCCCAGCACCGATCCCTGTGGCACACCACTAACCACCGATTTCCAACCCGAAAAAGACCCATTTATCCCGACTCTCTGCTTTCTGTTAGCCAGCCAATTCTCTTTCCTTGCTAATACATTTCCTCTGACTCCGCGTACCTTTATCTTCTGCAGTAACCTTTTGTGTGGCACCTTATCGAATGCCTTTTGGAAATCTAAATACACCACATCCATCGGTACACCTCTATCCACCATGCTCGTTATATCCTCAAAGAATTCCAGTCAATTAGTTAAACATGATTTCCCCTTCATGAATCCATGATGCGTCTGCTTGATTGCACTATTCCTATCTAGATGTCCCGCTATTTCTTCCTTAATGATAGCTTCAAGCATTTTCCCCACTATTAAAATGGATAGAGCATTGGTTCACGGACAGAAAAAAAGAGTAGGGATAAATGGGTCATTTTCACTTTGGCAGGCTGTAACTATAGGAATGCTGCAAGGATCAGTGCTGGGGCCTCAGCTATTTACATTAATGACTTGGATGAAGGAACCGAGTGCAATATATCCAAGTTTGCTGGTGATACAAAGCTAGGTGGGAAAGTAAGCTGTGAGGGCGATACAATGAGCCTGCAAAGGGATATAGACAGGTTAAGTGAATAGACAATAAGGTGGCAGACGGAAATGTAAGAGTTTTCACTTTGGTAGGAAGAATAGAAAAACAATATTTTTTTAAATGGCGAGAAACTATTAATGTTGGTGTTAGATTTAGGTGTCCTCGTACAGGAAGCAGAGTTAGCATGCAGGTACAGCAAGCAATTAGGAAGGCAAATGGCATGTTGGCCTTTATTGCAAGGTGGTTGGAGTACAAGAGTAAGGAAGTCTTTCTCCAATTGTGCAGGGCTTTATTGGTGAGACAGTTTTGGTATCCTTACCTGAGGAAGGATATACTTGTCTTTAGAGGCGGTGCAACAAAGATTTACTTGATTCCTGGGATGAGAGGGTTGTCCTATGAGGAGAGGTTGGGCCTATAATCTCTGGAGTTTAGAGGTGATCTCATTGAAACATTTAAGATTCTGAGGGGGATTGACAGGGTAGATGCTGAGAGGTTGTTTCCTCAGGCTGGAGTGTCGAGAACTAGGGGGCATAATCTCAGTATAAGGAGTCGGCCATTTAAGACTGAGATGAAGAGGAATTTTTCACCTGAGGGTTGTGAATCTTTGGAATTCTCTACCCAGAGGGCTGTGGATACTGAATCTTTGAGTATATTCAAGGCTGAGATAGATAGATTTTTTGGAATCTAGGGAAGTCAAGGGCGGTCGGGCGGAAAGTGAAGTTAAGGTCGAAGATAAGCCATGATCTTATTGAATGGTGGAACAGGCTCGAGGGGCCGTAACCAGAAATAATGTATTGGGTGATGCGCAATGTTCCCACCAAGTCTGTCGGTCCCGCGCAGGCCACTCACCGGCTTTCCAATGCAAGAAACCGCACATGCGCGAAAATTTTAATGGGTCGCGCAGCCCATTAATGGGACTGTGCACCCAAAATAAATTAGAGGAACATTGATGATTGGTATTTACTAATGCCAATTGCAAAGACACCAAAGTGTTAATTCAGCAGAAAGGTGCCATCTAATCAGACATTCTTTCTTTATATAATAAAGTTCATGTAAAATCTGTGAAACAAAGGGGATTTGCAGGCACAGTGGAATGCTAGCAGTCCTAGGAACAGGAATAGACTATTCAATGCCTCGAGCCAGTTCTACCATTTTTATTACATCATGACCGATCAATACCTCAATTTCATTAACCTGCCTTTTCTCCATATCCCTTGATATCCTTACCTAACAAAAATCACATAACTTTATAAAATCTTGTTGAAATAATGTGATTATGTTTGTACCTGGGCCGTGCTCTTCAGTAGCTGAAATCTCTTGGAGCTGCGATAATAGTCTAAGAATGAACCCCAATTGCAGAAAAATGCATACTGCAATTTACGTGATTCCCACAATATCTTTAGTTTGTTAAACAGTCGAAGATATCATGCTTACCAGATTTGTGCAGGCTAAAACCAAAATCAAACTTGGGCTTAAATAATATACAGAAATGAAGAAATTAAACACATACTTTAAAAGTTGAAGCATTATGTATTTTATAATATACACATTTTAGTGAATCTGTTCGCATTCATTGCCCTCTGGGTTGCTTCCTCCAGATGTGGGTAGGGTGTTTCATTGAAAAGGGTGCGGTTTGTTTTGTAAAGTATTCAAGTTATTTAGTTTGAACACATTTCAGTAAGGACTAATTAACAACAGAGAAGGCCCTGAATTCGAGCTCTTGATTTGTTTGATCAAAGCAATAATATTCCTTAATACAAAAGCAAAATACTGCGGATGCTGGAATCTGAAATAAAAACAGAAAATGCTGGCAATCTCAGCGGGTCGTCAGGCAGCATCTGTGGAGAGAGAAACAGTTAACATTTTGGGTCGACCACTTTTTGTCAAAACTTAATATGTTGACGGAACAATTTTTTAAAGCTCTCTTAGACTGCAAAAGCATCAAGGCCCCATGGAATGCTAATGATGAAGGGCAGGTGCACTATCTGGAAGCTAGGTGGTTTAATACTTAAGTATCTTCATCTAAGAATTGTGATACCTGCTGACATCCGCTTACCTGGCTCATAATCTAAAACGCAAAAAGTAATTCACACAATTTGGGTGTAGATGTGTTAACTGGTGAATTTATTGATTATAATATTCTGTGTCTGGGGAGGCAAGTAAACACATGATTTGTTGTCTATGCATAAATTTCACATTACAGAGGAACACTAAAGAATGTGGGATAAAAGAGCTAGGCTATGGCTACTAAGGTTCTGAGACTATTCAACAGATAGTGCTGGATGATGGTTAGCAAGACTGTCTTAAACCAAAAAGATTGCCACCTGGAATTAGACAGCCAAAGGAGGAGATGTGGAATAGGGAAAACCAGCAGCACTTATTATTTTCTAACATGCTGTATTATCTGGTAAATATTCTTTCCCCCCCCACAATACAGGAATTCATTTATTATGGAGCATACCTCAGATTTCCAATCTCCTGGATTGATTGCTTTTGACACATGACTTGAATGTCAAATAGCTTGGTGTCTTCAACAGATAACTTGGCACTAATATGAGACTGCAGCCTCGCCTACATTAACACATCAAAAGTACAAGTGAATTGAAGATATAATTAACTTGTAAGTTTAAGGCAATTGACACAAATGTGAGGAACCACCTGGCTCTCTGAGAAACCCACAGCTTCCTCCTAGACAGATTTGTTTATTGCCTCATTTCTTCTACAAAGATGAAATAATTATTTTAGAAGACAACTAATAGTCTATTTTAAATTTGCAATAATTGGTCTATCCAAAACTTTATATGAAAAAAATACTGCTGAGAAATATTATATGAAATATGATCTCCTTCTGTCATTCACAAATATATCTGAATATTCTTTTAGCTGTTACCTGTCAACAAATGGATCTAATTTTGTCTGTTTCAGGTTTGTTAGGTTTTCAGATGGATGGTCTTATTTTGCATGATTTTCCTGAATATTTTCTTTTAGCATGTCTTTATGAAATATAAAGTGATTTACATGTAATTTTTCACAGGCATTTTCTCCATTTTAATTTCTGCATAAAATGATGCCCAATTTAAACAGATGTTTCATTTAAATCTGTTAGTCATAAAACCAACCTTTTGAGGAGCTTTCTTTTGAAGGGGAAGTTAGGGATATGTTTGTGCTTGTATGTGTATTTTAGCTAATTATTCACAAAGCAATAAGCAAAATGGGGCTGATGTTAATTAGGGTCTTAGAGCCAACAAAATTGCAATTTGTACCAGGCTTGTGGTGGCCTCTCCTTTGGAGCCTTTGATATTTAGCTAGTACTGTAGAACCCTTTAGGAATGAGAGAAGGTTGTAGTGAAGGGATCAAATGCAACAAGATCTGTCTGAAATCTGTTCAATTTCGATGCTATAATTTTGTGTGATCTTTGTAAATAAATCAGGACAAGTTCTAATGTGCAAGTCAACTCTTCAAGCTGTTGCAGTGTATTGTAACATATTGTGCAACAGTATAGTAGGATATACATCTCAAGATTCCAAATCATTTTATAAATGGCAGTAACACTAACAATTGAATATTGTAACTATGTGGCTTATCTGTTGAACAGCCGATTCATTCTGCATATTCCAAGTGAAGAAAGGGACAATGCGATCAGAGTGTGCTTTCAGATTGAGCTGGCCCATTGGTTTTACTTGGACTTCTACTTGCAGAACACACCAGGCTTGCCCCAGTGTGGAATAAGAGATTTTGCCAAATCTGATATCCTTTTGACTACATATGAAGTAGATTTTGTTAACATCTGCAAAATATTTTTCATTGCAGAAATGTCGTGAACTGATCACTAGATGTGTAGCAATATATTGCAGCCTTTGGAAATAGCAGGTTAGTTTTTGACACTGGTATGATTGCTTCTTTGCATTTCCCTGTCTTGTTCCTCCTCAGCTCCAAATAAGTTGCCTTATCTGCTCTTTCTCCTTCCTGCATCTGATAATATTGAAATTCTTACATTTTCTGTTGCTTTTGATTCTTTCCTGGGACTTCAAAATTGTGGAAATCCTCCTTCTCCACCTCCACCCCCAATATTTATTTCCCTTTTCGAACCCAAGCTGAGAATCTCCTAATCAGTACTTGATTTATCTGATCTTCCCTCTTACTGTTGACACCTTTTGGAGTCTTGCACCATCTGGATTCAAATCCAGCTTAGGTGGGATGAAAATCTCACTGGCTGAAAGTCACGTAACCAGTTCTGACGAAAGGTCATCGACCTGAAACGTTAACTCTGTTTCTCTCTCCAGATGCTGCCTGACCTGCTGAGTATTTCCAGCATTTTCTGTTTTTATTTAACCAAAATGTTGTTGTTTATTCCTTAATTGCTATTGCACTCTTCAGTCACTGTTCATTTTTACTTCGGAAAGGGGATGATGTGGAAAAGATTTTAGATGAATGGAAGGAGTACAAGATGGGAGTCCCAACATATGGTGCAATTATATTGGATGAAACACTGGAAAATGTAAGTAATAACTTAGAATGACTGCTACAGTACCAGAGGTTCCATACAATTTCATGTATGGGGAAACGTGAAGGAAGTTTACATCTATGCAAAAGCCATGGTTCATGTTAAGTAAAATAAGTGTCGGGTCTTGCCCGGTTGTTTATGGTAGGATGCCAGATAATGTTAAAAGGCTAATATGGGAAAGTTATTTCCAATAGCCAGTAAGTCTAGAAGGCATAAATTTAAGATCAATAAAACCGAGAGATTGAGATTTTTTTGGATGGAGAGTTGTTGAGACATGGAATACCCTAGCAGAAACAGTGGTCAAAGCAGAATTAATAATAGCTTTAAAAAGTATAAAGTCAGTAAATATTGGGGGGATGGAGGAATGTAAAAGGAATGGACAGAGAAAAGGGACTAAAACTGATAGCTTTTGCAGAGATTTGGCACAGGCACAATGGGCCATATAGCTGCCTGTGCTGTAAAATTCTGTGATTCTAATAGAGACTACAATCTGGTTAGGTGAGGACAGGATCTGGATTGGCTGTGATACCTGTTGCAGTCAGAAAGCCACTGATTGGTCATGCATAAGCTCAAGAGTGACTAATGGATAAATGAGCAAGCTGCCAAATGATGATCTGAATCTGTAGTGCTGTTGCTGAAGGAGTCAATCTTGTGGATGCCAAGAAAAGTGGTGCAAAATATGAGGTTATGAAACAGAGTATGTTCTGTGAAGAAGAAATTAAATGCAACTTGGTATACTAAATCTGTTCAAGAAACTATTGTGTTCAGTACTGTGTGGTAAAACTTGATTTTATTCAAAATCAATAAGATTTCAGACACTGGATGTACTTTTTTCATTTTTGTATTTACAATTAAAAGATAAAGGCCCTGAAATCCTGGCCTCCCCGGGTCTGTACGGAGCTAGGAAGGCATTGCAAAAACTGTTTTTTGCCGCGCAATGCACATGTGCTGAAAACCAGCTTTTCTGTTCTGTCAAGTTTCTGGCTTGATAGATGGCTCCATCTCTGGGAGAAGGACATTCCCACGGTAGAGATTGGGCTATTTGGCCATCTCTTGCCCTGCGAATGTCCTTAAAACTCTTGCACCTGGTAAAAGCAGGCGCATAGCGTACTTTTACCAGCGTAAGAGTTTAAAAACATATGAAAAATGTATACAAATAAAATTTTTAAATACATATTTATTGTTTAAAAACCCTGCCCACTCAGGAAATTTATTTTAAACCATAATTAAAACTTTTTTTAAACATCGGCAAATTTTTTTTATAAAACATTTCTATCAACTTTAATTTCTATAATGTATTTATGTGAGGTTTTAAAAAATTTTTCATGTAATGTTTGGGGGTGTTTCTCATTCATAGTAATCGGAGTTTTGGACTTACAAAACTCATTACTACAAAACTCCTATTACTATAAATGAGAAAATACTTTACCGTGATTGGGTGTCCAGGCCCACATGACTCCTCCGGACATCTCAATGTGAACGTGATCTGTTGCGCAAGAGGAGGCGGCTTCAGGACCGGGATCTCTGGTGAGCGTTCAACCAAAAGGTAAGTGCGCATCTTTTGTACTATTTTTAGTCGAATGCCTGCAGGAAGAAACTACCAGGATTTCAGGGCCAAAAACAAACCCATATACAGGCAATTGGTGTGAAAAGTACATTTTGATCTGATCATTACAGACTATATGGAGGTGTTTACTGCGCATGAGATCACTGTACTATGAAATAATAGAGTTCAAATTTTATGTAGGTACATTTTTAACAAAACCACAGTAGGATCTTACAGTATGACAAATAGGGGAATGTGTTATCTTGACAGAATGAAGCACTGCAATCTGGATGCCAAAGGGGACGATATCTATGAATAAGTGTTTGCTTGTAGATCATGCTTTTATAGTTAATTTAAAAACAATCATTTACAGGACTCTACTGAATGAGGCAAATGGGAGCTGGAATTGCAAGTCATTAACTAAGTTTTTAGTCAGTATTTCCTGCTGTATATTGAAAGTTTGCTTATAGGAATGTGCATTGCTGTGACATTGGGAACAATTTCAGGGGGACAAAAATAAGAACTTCCACATAAGTAGAATTGACTGTGTAATCTACCTCATCCACAGTAGGTTCTTTTTAATGAATATTCTGAATAAGGTAGTTTGGCTCAGTGAAAATCTAAACGCAAAGAGCTATAGAGAGGTCAAAAATCTGATGTAAGTTGACCTCTTCTGCCGACACCCTCCTTTTCCCAGTGTGAATAAAAATATAAACTGTACTAAAAAAAATTAAAATCCATGCAAACAGAGCAACTTAAATTTTGTTCCTATTCCTATTTATATAGGTACTTCTTGTTCAGGGTTATTTAGCAAAGTCTGGATGGGGGTTTCCAAAAGGCAAAGTGAACAAAGAGGAAGCCCCACATGACTGTGCAGTGAGAGAGGTAAGATATGATGTGTGTTTAAAAAGAAAATCCTTTTTGTATTTCTCCTCCGTAGTCTTCAAAAACAATTTGTGGCATAAGTTATTTCATGAATGGTTTTTAAAGTGATTTCAGACAGGTTTTCATTCAAGTGCTGATAGCTAACACAGAATCATATGTGCAATGCTGTCTTAACTCACTCTGTCCTGTATCAGAATATGTGTATTTTACACTACCTATTAAACATTTCAAACAGGATCCAGAAATGATTCAGTTTACTGCATTGTTGATGTTTTGAAAAGACAGACCGAATGGAAAAGGAAGGGGGTGTTAACCCTGATCATAAAGGATAACACGAGGAGAGTAGTGAGAGAGAAGCTTGGCTTGGAAGATCAAGAAGTAGAATCAGTATGGGTGGAGATAAGAAATAAAAAGAGGCAGAAAACACTGGTGGGAGTTTTTCGCCTCCCCCTGACAGTAGCTATACCATTGAACAGAGTATTAATCAACCTGGGGAAGCTGCAACACAGGACTACATGCATGCTTAAAAAGCGGAAGCAACACACTAGAGAGAGAGCTAAGCGCTAAGCGATCCCACAATCAACAGATCAGATCAAAGCTCTGCAGTCCTGCCACATCCAGTCGAGAATGGTGGTGGATCATTAAATAAATAACAGGAGGAGGAGTCTCCATGAATATCTCCATCCTCTATGATGGCGGAGCCCAGCACGTGAGTGCAAAAGACAAGACTGAAGCATTTACAACCATCTTCAGCCACAAGTGCTGAGTGGATGATCCATATCGGTCCCCACCATCACAGAAGCCAGTCTTCTGACAATTTGATTCACTCCACGTGATATCAAAAAATGGCTGAGCACAGGCTATGGACCCAGACATCATCCCGGCTGTCGTGCTAAAGACTTCTGCTCCAGAACTAGCCGCGCCTCTAGCCAAGTTGTTCCAGTGCAGCTACAACACTGGCATCTATCCGACAATGTGGAAAACTGCCCAGGTATGCCCTGTCTACAAAAAGCAGGACAAATCCAATCTATTCAATTACTGCCCCATCTGTCTACTCAATCATTAGCTAAGTGATGGAAGCTGTCATCAACCGTGCTATCAACCGACACTTGCTCACCAATAACTTGCTCACTGATGCCCAGTTTGGCTTCTGCCAGGACCACTCGGCTCTAGACCTCATTACAGCCTTGGACCAAACATGGACAAAGGAGCTGAATTCCAGAGGTGAGGTGAGAGTGACTGCTCTTGACATCAAGGCAGCATTTGACTGAGTTTGGCATCAAGAAGCCCTAGTAAAACTGAAGTCAACAGAAATCGGGGGAATATTCTCCATTGGCTCGAGTCATATCTAGCACAAAGGAAGATGAATGTGGTTGTTGGTCAATCATCACAGCCCCAGGAAACACTGCAGAAGTTCCTCAGGGCAGTGTCCCAGGCCCAACCATCTTCAGCTGCTTCATCAATGACCTTCCCTCCATCATAAGATCAGAAGTGGGGATGTTTGCTGATTGCGCAGTGTTCAGTTCCATTCACAACTCCTCAGATAATGATGCAGTCCATGCCGGCATCCAGCAAGACCTGGGTGACATTCAGGCTTGGGCTGATGTGTGGCACGAATATTACTTGTCACTTAAGTGTCAGGAAATGACTATCTACAACAAGCGAGAGTCCAACCACCGCCCCTTGACATTAAATGGCATTATCATTACCGAATCCCCCACTGTCAACATCCTGGGGGTCACCATTGACCAGAAACTTAACTGGACTAGCCACATAAATACTGCGGCAACAAGAGCGGGTCAGAGGTGGGTATTCTGGAGCGAGTGTCTCGCCTCCTGACACCCCAAAGCCTTTCCACCATTTACAAGGCACAGGTCAGGAGTGCGATGGAATACTCTCCACTTGCCTGGATGAGTGCAGCTCCAACAACACGAAGCTCGACGCCATCCTCGATAAAGCAGCCCGCTTGATTGGCACCCCATCCACCATCTTAAATATTCACTCCCTCCACCCTGGCATACCATGGCTGCAGTGTGTACCATCTACATGATGCACTGCAGCAACTCGCCAAGGCTCCTGCGGCAACATCTCCCAACCTGCGACCTCTACCACCTAGATGGGCATGGGAAGCAGGCGCATGGGAACACTACCACCTCCAAATTCTCCACCAAGTCACACCATCCTGACTTGGAAGTATATCGCCATTCCTTCATTGTCGCTGGGTCAAGATCCTGAAACTCCCTCCCTAACAGTACCTTGACTACACGGACTGCAGTGGTTCAAGGCGGCAGCTCACCACCACTTTCTTGAGGGTAATTATGGATGGGCAATAAATGCTGGCCTTGCCAGTGACCCCCACATCACATGAAATAAAAGAAGCTTGGAACAAATAATTGTGGGGGACTTTAATTTTCATATAGACGGGGCAAATCAAATGGGCAAAATGAGTCTGGAGTGCAAATTCATGGAATGCATTCAAGACAGTTTCGTAGAACAATATGTCGGGGAACAAGGGGCTGGATTTTCCGCTAATTTGCACCCCGTTTTGTGCCTTGGCGGAGCACAAAAAGGTGTTTCTGGGCGTCAAACGGGCGTTCAGGATTTAGCGTCCGACCAGATTTGGGGAGGAGGCCTTGCCCCCCCACGGGTTTACAGGGAACATCGCTCATACCTCGACATTTCTGATGTGCAGTGCATTTGAAGGCTGCGCTTCCGAAAAGAAGTGTTGACAGAGATATGCCCGCTCCTACAGGTAGACCAACAGCCTACCAGCGCCAAAAGGTCTGTGCTGCCCGTTGAGGACTGCGCTCGCCTTAAATGCCTCTGGCTCCTTCCAGACAGCAGCAGGGAACAAATGCTGCATCTCGCAGCACCCTGCACATTGCTGCGTTCACCAGGTGACAAGGGCACTGTACGCACGCAGGATGGACTTCATAAAGTTCTCAATGAACAGGGAGAGCCAAAATGAGAGGGCTATAGGTTTTGGACGATTTGCAGGCTTCCCCAAGGTTCAGGGTGCCATTGACTGTACGCACGTCGCCCTGCGAGCACCAACCTAGAATGCAGAGGTTTTCCGAAACACAAAGGAATACCACTCCCTAAACGTTCAGCTGGTCTGCGACCACACTCAGCACATCCTCAGTCAATACCCGCTATCCAGGGAGCACACATGATGCTTTCATTTTGCATGAGAGCAGTGTCTCATATGTTTCCGGAACAAAGACAAGGTTGGGCAAAAGGATAAGACCTGGCCCATGACACCCCCCCCCCCCCACCACCTTCGCAACCCTGCCACAGAAGCTGAGCAGCACTATAATGACGATCATGCAGCCACCTGCAATATCATTGAACAGACAATTGGCATACTGAAGCAGCGCACCTCCGATGCCGGGACCACTCTGGAGGCAGCCTTCAATACTCCCTTCAGCCGGTCTCCGAGTTCATTGTCGTGTGCTGCATGCTACACAATCTAGCCATCATAAGGGGACAGGCATTGCCAATGGGGATTGCATGACCACCTCTTGGGGGGGGGTGGAAAGGCGGAGGAGCCTGCCGAGGAGTCCATACCGCAACCGCCACAACCATGAGGGAGGCAGCGTAGCGATGTGACTGCTGCAAGAGACTTGCGTTGGCAGCTCATCATTGATCTGTTTGCTTGAATGGGAGGTTTGAGCATTGCCTCGCCACTCTGTGCCACCATGCTGGCTAATCTACAACTGATTGTGCAAATGAGACAAAAGACAGCAATGTCAAAGATCAAAAAACAATTTTTAGCAACATTTAATACACACATTGTCATGTATGTAACCTTTATGTAGCAATACTGTATATACGTAAGAAATGTACACCTTGACCACTGGGTGAACTTGTGGGAGACACTCTTCACCTGGTCATCCAGGTATATAAAGGGAGGTCCCACACAGGGTCATCACTTCTTGGTCCTGTGAATAAAGGTTCAGGTCATGGAGTGACCTTGTCCATAGAATGTGCCTCGTGTGGATTTGTGGTATTGTGTAAGGACTTTACACATACCATGCACACGCATGCACCTGCACACACACCCCTGCAATGAACAACATTTCAAGAAAAAAATAACTCCATCCTGCAGTGCACAAAATTGAAGGGCACAATGATTTTTTGCCAGCCATTAGTGTGTCTTGCACTGGTTAAAGACATCTACCATGGGGATGTAAGTGATCTTTCAGAAAGCGATAGGAGCAGTTGGAGTGCATTAAGGGACGATGTTAATAATACAAATTATGTGCATAGATCATTAAAAACTAATGGTTGCCAACGTAAGCCTTCATATTTGTTATGCATTGTGAAAGGCACCCCACTGAGTGAGAGGGACCAGATAAATCAAAGACTTCACATAGTGCGTGAGATTAATGTTACAAGTAATGGAGGCATGCATAAATGCAAATTGTACTCTCCCTGATGCCCCTCGTGAGGAAGTTGAATTTTTTCCAGCACTGTGTGCCTGTCCTAGGCACAGTGTCTGCAGCAGACACCTCCTGTGCTATGTCCCTCCATGTTCTTTTGAACACAGAAGGGAGTGGTCTGGTTTCCCCAGTAAGATGGAGTGAGGCCCACCTCCTCTCCACCACACTCATTTAAGGCTTCACTAGCCTCCTGGCTGAAGCACGCTGCCTTCCCTCCTGATCCTCCATCTCAGCAAAAGTGGCTGAAGTGGGCCACTTTAAATGCGCATCTGCACAGTCAGGCAATGCCTGACTGTGCCAACGATCTTCCAGATTACTTTTTGGCCGAAAATACATGATAAGGGGGCAAACTATTTCCAGGTGCAAACTTTTGCGCCCCGAAATGCTAAAAGCCGAAAATCCAGCCCACAATGTTTTAGATCTTGTTTTGTGTAATGAGATAGGGTTAATTAGTAATCTCATAGTAAAGGATCCTCTAGCGAACATTGATCATAATATGACACAATTTCACATTGGGTTTGAGTGAAATACTTCAATCTGAAACTAGAATCTTAAACTTAAATAATGCCAATTACATAGGTAAGGGGCAAGTTGGCTAAAGTAGATTGGGAAATTAAATTAAAAAGGTATGACAGTAGATAAGCAGTGGCAAATATTTAAAGCAATATTCTCAACGAATATACATTCCATTGAGAAGTTTAAAAACTCCACAGAAAGTGATCCCGTGGTGGTTGTTACGCATTAGAAGGATTGGTTGACGGACAGAAAACAGTAGGGATAAATGGGTCAATTTCAGGTTGGCGGGCTGTAGCTAGTGGGGTGCTGCGAAGATCAGCTCTGCTATTTACAATGTATATTAATGACTTGGATGAAAGGATCGAGTGTAATGTATCCAAGTTTGCTGACGATACAAAGCTAGGTGGGAAAGTAAGCTGTGAAGAGGACACAGTCTGCAAAGGGATAGAAAATAGGTGCAGTAGTAGGCCATTTGGCCCTTCAAGCCTGCACCACTATTCAATAAGATTATGGCTGATCATTCACCTCGGTACCTCTTTCCTGCTTTCTCTCCATGCCCCTTGATCCCTTTAGCCGTAAGGGCCATATCTAACTCCCTCTTGAATATATCCAATGAACTGGCATCAACAACTCTCTGCGCTAGGGAATTCCACAGGTTAACAACTCTGAGTGAAGAAGTTTCTCCTTATCTCAGTCCTAAAGATAGACAGGTTTAGTGAGTGGGCAATAATGTGGGAGATGGAGTATAATGTGGGGAAATGTGAGGTTATTCACTTTGGTAGGAAGAATAAAAAAAACAGAATATTTTTTAAATGGTGAGGAACTATTAAATGTTGGTGTTGAGAAAGATTTAGATGTATTCGTACAGGAAATAGAGAATTAGCATGCAGGTATAGAAAGCAGTTGGGAAGGCAAATGGCATGTTGGCCTTTATTGCAAGGTGGTTGGAGTACAAGAGTAAGGAAGTCTTGCTACAATTGTACAGGGCTTTAGTGAGACCACACCTGGATTACTATGTACAGTTTTCATCTCCTTATCTGAGGAAGCACATACTTGCCTTAAAGGTGTTACATCAAAGGTTCACTAGATTGATTCATTGGATGAGAAGGTTGTCCTATGAAGAAGGATTGAGTAGATTGGGCCTATACTCTCTGGCATTTAGAAGAATGAGAGGTGATCTCATTGAAACATAGAAGATTCTGAGTGGGGTTGACAGGGTAAATGCTGAGAGGTTGTCTCCCTTGGCTGGAGAGTCCAGAACTAGAGGGTATAGCCTCAGGATAAGGGGTTAGCCATTTAAGACTGAGAGGAAGAGGAATTTCTTCACTCAGCTTTGTGAATCTTTGGAATTCTCTCCCCGAATCGAGTTTATTCAAAGCTGAGATCGATAGCTTTTTCGATATGAAGGGAATCGAGAGATATGGGGATTGGGTGGGAAAGTGTTGAGTTCGAAGCTCAGCCTTGAGTTTATTGAATGACGGAGCAGGCTTGAGTGGCAGTATGACCTACTCCTGCTCCTAATATGTTATTACTAAATTTCCTCACTATATTATGAAATTATTGAGCTGTATTTATTTTCCCTTCTAACCCAGTTGCTGCTTATCTAATTTCTGATACAGATATGTAACTTTAAGGTTATTCTGCAGGTGATTATTGATGAGAGTTGCTCTACTATGGAGCACCTCCCTACTTTTCACTTTTAAAAAGAAACTCCTACCATTCTCTACGTGCGCCCCCCCCCCCTCCCCCTTTATATACAGAGTGGGGTGCCACAGAAGCTCTGATGTGCTGCTTTTCTTTGTTTGATGGATTCAAATATCATAAAATATTGTTTTTACACAGTAATTAGCATAGAATTGTGTGGAGTTCGATTAAATTTGTGCATTTATTTTTATGTTCAATATATTTGGCATTCAGTGATAAGTTTTTAATGTTGCTTTCAGGTTCTTGAAGAAACTGGGTTCGACATAAGAGATCGCATTTGTAAAGATGACTTCATTGAACAAAGAATCAATGATCAATTAGCTCGACTGTATATAATCCCAGGTGTTCCAAAGGATACAAAGTTTAACCCTAAAACAAGAAGAGAAATCCGGGTATAAAATATGTGAACTTGGAAATTCAATCTTGTTGCATTTTAAAAACTGCCCGGCAATCTTATCTTGATGTAGCAGACTGCTTTGTTGCACTTAATAGTTTGCTGAATAGAATATGTCTGCATGTCTCTCTCACGTCTTGCATTGGTCACTTGTAATCCAAGCTCTCTTCAGTCATTGGATCATGCTTACATTATGTA
Source organism: Pristiophorus japonicus (assembly GCF_044704955.1). Classification (NCBI taxonomy): domain Eukaryota; kingdom Metazoa; phylum Chordata; class Chondrichthyes; family Pristiophoridae; genus Pristiophorus; species Pristiophorus japonicus. Next base: position 149,421,813 of record NC_091977.1, on the reverse strand, counting down.
AAGCGAATCTTTAACAATGTAATTGACCCAAAGTTGAGCTTTCTTATCCACCTCTGCTCAGTTACCAAAATCACTGTCTTCCGCCTCCATCCCTATTTCTCTCCTTTTTCCTACTGCATTCTTTCACTTCAATGCTTGATGTCAACAGCCTTCTATCTGACCTCCTTGGCTTTCCACAAATTTCAATACATAGCCAATATTTTCACCAAAGTAAATCCATTCCCATCATCACATCCCATCCGGTCCAATATCCTAGTGTGCCAATTTCAAAATTCTCATCCTTGTTTTCAAATTTTTCCGTGTCTTTATCCGACCTTACCGACTGATCTCCTGCCTTACTTCACGTGCAATAGTTTCTCTTCCCGCTCGTGCATTGTTATCTCTGGTGTCCTCCAAGGATCTATCCTTGACCCGTCCCCCGTTCTTCCCCCCCCCCCCCGCAATTTCTCATCTGTATGCTGCCCCCTCGGCGACATCATCCGAAAACACAGCAACAGTTTCCACATGTACGCCGACAACACCCAGCTCTACCTTACCACCCCTGTCTCTCGACCACTCTCTTTTTAAAAAGTAGGACTTCAAAGGTAGTAATCTCAGTATTGCTACAAGTGCCACGTGCTAGTCAGAGTAGAAATAGCAGGATAGTTAAGATGAATACATGGCTTGAGGAATGGTGCAAGATTCAAATTCATGGGACATTGGAACCGGTTCTGGGGGAGGTGGGACCAATACAAACCGGACGGTCTGCACCAGGGCAGGAGCGGAACCGATGTCCAAGGGGGAGTGTTTGCTAGTGCCATTGGGGAGGGTTTAAACTAATATGGCAGGGGGATGGGAATCTATGCAGGGAAGTAAAATGGGGGCAGAAGCAAAAGGTAGAAAGGAGATAAGGAAAAGTGGAGGGCAGAGAAATCAAAAAGGACCACATTACAACATAATTCTAAAAGGACAAAGATTGTTAAAAAAACAAGCCTGAAGGCTCTGTGTCTCAATGTGAGGGGCATTCGTAATAAGGTGGATGAATTAACTGCGCAGAAGCTGTTAATGGATATGATGTAATTGGGATTACGGAGACATGGCTCCAGGGTGACCAAGGCTGGGAACTCAACATCCAGGGGTATTCAATATTCAAGAAGGATAGATGGAAAGGAAAAGGAGGTGGGGTAGCGTTGCTGGTTAAAGAGGAGATTAATGCAATAGTAAGGAAGGACATTAGCTTGGATGATGTGGAATCTGTATGGGTAGAGCTGCGGCACACCAAAGGGTAGAAAACGCTAGTGGGAGTTCTGTACAGACCACCAAACAGTAGTAGTGAGGTTGGGGATGGCATCAAACAGAAAATTAGGGATACATGCAATAAAGGTACAGCAGTTATCATGGGTGACTTTAATCTACATATAGATTGGGCTAACCAAACTGGTAGCAATAGGGTGGAGGAGGATTTCCTGGAGGGATGGTTTTCTAGACCAATATGTCGAGGAACCAACTAGAGGGCTGGGTATTGTGTAACGAGAGGATTAATTAACAGTCTGGTTGTGCGAGGCCCCTTGGGGGAAGAGTGAACATAATATGTAGAATTCTTCATTTAAGATGGAGAGTAACACAGTTAATTCGGAGACTAGGGTCCTGAACTTAAAGAAAGATAACTTCGATGGTATGAGACGTGAATTGGCTAGGATAGACTGGCGAATTATACTTAAAGGGTTGACGGTGGATAGGCAATGGCAGACATTTAAAGATCACATGGATGAACTTCAACAATTGGACATCCCTGTCTGGCGCAAAAATAAAACTGGGAAGGTGGCTCAGCCGTGGCGAACAAAGGAAATTAGGGATAGTGTTAAATCCAAGGAAGAGGCATATAAATTGGTGAGAAAAAGCAGCAAACCTGATGACTGGGAGAAATTTAAAATTCAGCAGAGGAGGACAAAGGGTTTAATTAGGAGGGGGAAAATAGAGTATGAGAGTAAGCTTGCAGGGAACATTAAAAACTGACTGCAAAAGCTTCTAATAGATATGTGAAGACAAATGTAGGTCCCTTACAGTCAGAATCAGGTGAATTTATAATGGGGAACAAAGAAATGGCAGACCAATTGAACACATATTTTGGTTCTGTCTTCACTAAGGAAGACACAAATAACCTTCTGGAAATACTAGGGGACCGAGGGTCTAGCAAGAAGGAGGAACTGAAGGAAATCCTTATTAGTCAGGAAATTGTGTTGGGGAAATTGATGGGATTGAAAGCTGATAAATCCCCAGGGCCTGATAGTCTGCATCGGGGTGTACTTAAGGAAGTGGCCCTAGAAATAGTGATGCATTGGTCATTTTCCAACATTGCATAGACTCTGGATCAGTTCCTGTGGATTGGAGGGTAGCTAATGTAACAGCACTTTTTTTTAAAAAAGAGGGAGAGAGAAAACGGGGAATTAGAGACCGGTCAGCCTGACATCGGTAGTGGGGAAAATGTTGGAATCAATTATTAAAGATGTAATAGCAGTGCATTTGGAAAGCAGTGACAGGATCGGTTCAAATCAGCATGGCTTTATGAAGGGGAAATCATGCTTGACAAATCTTCTAGAATTTTTTGAGGATGTAACTAGTGGAGTGGACAAAGGAGAACCAGTGGATGTGTGGTGTATTTGGACTTTAAGAGGCTTTTGACAAGGTCCCACACAAGAGATTGGTATGCAAAATTAAAGCACATGGTATTGGGAGTAATGTATTGACCTGGATAGAGAACTGGTTGGCAAGACAGGAAGCAAAGAGTAGGAATAAACGGGTCTTTTTCAGAATGGCAGGCAGTGACTAGTGGGGTACCGCAAGGTTCAGTGCTGGGACCCCAGTTATTGACGATATACATTAATGATTTAGATGAAAGAATTGAATGTAATATCTCCAAGTTTGCAGATGACACTAAGCTGGGTGGCAGTGTGAGCTGTGAGGAGGATGCTAAGAGGCTGCAGGGTGACTTGAACAGGTAAGGTGAGTGGGCAAATGCATGGCAGATGCAGTATAATGTAGATAAATGTGAGATTAACCACTTTGGTGGCAAAAACTGGAAGGCAGAATATTATCTGAATGGTGATAGATTAGGAAAAGGGGAGGTGCAACAAGATCTGGGTGTCATGGTACATCAGTCATTGAAAGTTGGCATGCAGGTACAGCCGGCGGTGAAGAAGGCAAATGGCATGTTAGCCTTCATAGCGAGAGGAATTGAGCATAGGAGCAGGGAGGCCTTACTACAGTTGTACAGGGCCTTGGTGAGGCCACACCTTAAATATTGTGTACAGTTTTGGTCTCCTAATCTGAGGAAGGACATTCTTGCTATTGAGGGAGTGCAGCGAAGGTTTACCAGACTGATTCCCGGGATGGCAGGACTGACTTATGAAGAAAGACTGGATCGACTAGGCTTCTATTCACTGGAATTTAGAAGAATGAGAGGGTATCTCATAGAAACATATAAAATTCTGACGGGATTGGAAAGGTTAGATGCAGGAAGAATGTTCCCGATGTTGGGGAAGTCCAGAACCAGGGGGTCACAGTCTTAAGGATAAGAGATAAGCCATTTGGGACCGAGATGAGGAGAAACTTCTTCACTCAGAGTTGTGAACCTGTGGAATTTTCTACCACAAAGTTGTTGAGGCCAGTTTGTTAGATATATACAAAAGGGAGTTAGAAGTGGCTTAAGGGATCAGGGGGTATGGAGAGAAAGCAGAAGTGGGATACTGAAGTTGCATGATCATATTGAATGATGGTGCACGCTTGAAGGGCCGAATGGCCTACTCCACCTATTTTCTATGTTTCTAAATTGCCAGACTGCTTGTCTGACATCCAGTACTGGATGAGCAGAAATTTCCTCCAATTAAATATTGGGAAGACCGAAGCCATTGTCTTTGGTTCCCGCCACAAACTATCTTCTCTCGCCACCGACTCCATCCCCCTCCCTAACAACTGTCTGAGGCTGAACCAAACTGTTCACAATCTTGGTCTCATATTTGACTCTGAAATGAGCTTACGGCCACATATCTGCGGCATAACTAAGATCGCCTATTTCCACCACTGCTCTTCCCTTAGCTCACCTGCTGCTGGAACCTTCATCCATTTATTTGTTACCTCTAGACTTTACTATTCCAACACGCTCCTGTCTGGCTTCCCACGTCCGTAAACTTGAGGTCATCCATAAATCTGTTGCCCGTATCCTATGTTGTACCAAATCCTGTTCACCCATCACTCTTGTGCTTGATGACCTACCTTGGGTCCCGGTTAAGCAATGCCTCTAATTTAAAATTCTCATCCTTTTCAAATCTCTCTGTGGTCTTGCCCCTCCCTATCTCTAATTGCCTCCAGCCCCCCCCGGGATATTTGTGTTCCTCTAATTCTGGCATCTTGAGCATCCCTGATTTTAGTCGCTCAATCTTCAGCTGCCTAGGTGTTAAGATCTGGAATTCTGTCCCTAAAACCTCTCTGCCTTCTACTTCTCTTTCCTCCTTTTTAAAGATGCTCCTTAAAACTTGCCTCTTTGACCAAACTTTTGGTTATCACCTTATGTGGCGCAGTGCCAAATTTTGTTTTAGGACTCTCTTGTGAAGTGCCTTTGGACATTTTACTATGTTAAAGGCACAATATAAATACAAGTTAGAAACATAGAAAATAGGAGCAGTAGTAGGCCATTTGGCCCTTCGAGCCTGCACTACCATTCAATATGACCATGGCTGATCCTCTATCTCAACACCATATTCCCACTTTTACCCCATACCCCTTGATGCCTTTTGTTTCTAAAAATCTCTCTATCTCCCTCTTACATATATTCAGTGACTTGGCCTCCACAGCCTTCTGTGTTAGAGAATTCCACAGGTTCACCACCCTCTGCGTGAAAAAAATTTCTCCTCATCTTGGTCCTAAATTACTGACCCCTTGTTCTAGACTTCCCAGCCAGGGGAAACATCCTCCCCGCATCCAGTCTATCCAACCTAGTTAGAATTTTATACGTTTCAATGAGATCCCTCTCATTCTTCTAAACTCCAGTGAATACAGGCCGAGTCGACCCAATCTCTCCTCATACGACAATCCTGTCATCCCAGGAATCATGCTGGTGAACCTTCGCTGCACTCTCTCTATGGCAAGTATATCATTTCTTGGGTAAGGAGACCAAAACTGCACACAATACTCCAGGTGCGGTTTTACCAAGGCCCTGTATTACTATGGTAAAACATCCTTGCTCCTGTACTCAAATCCTCTTGCAATGAAGGCCAACAAACCATTTGCCTTCCTAACTGCTTGCTGCACCTGCATGTTTGCTTTCAATGACTGGTGTACAAAGACACCCAGGTCCTTCTGTACATTGACACTTCACAAGCCATCACCATTTAAATAATACTTTGTCCTAATGTTTTTCCCACCAAAGTGGATAACTTCACATTTGTCCACATTATACTGCATCTGCCATGTGTTTGCCCACTCACTCAACCTATCTAAATCGCCTTGCAGCATCTTTGCATCCTCCTTACAACTCTCAATCCCATCTAGTTTTGTCGTCAGCAAACATGGACTATGTATATCCAAGTACTGATCCCTGTGGTACCCCACTAGTCACTGCCCGCCACCCCAAAAAAGACCCGTTTATTCCTATTCTCGGTTTTCTGTCAGTTAACCAATTTTCAATCCATGCCAATCGATTACCCCCAATCCTATGTGCTTTAATTTTGCACAATAATCTCTTATGTGGAACTTTATCAAAGGCCTTCTGAAAATCCAAATACACTACATCCACTGGTTCTCCCTTATCTATTCTATCAGTTACATCCTCAAAAAAAACTCCAGGAGGTTTGTCCTTTCATAAATCCATGTTGGCTTTGTTTAATCCTGTTGATATTATCTAAGTGTGCCGTTATCACATCCTTTATATTAGACTCTAGCATTTTCCCTTTCGGCCTTCAGCCCCATTAGTTTCTCCAGCACTATTTTCTTAAGAATAATCATTTCCTTTAATTCCTCTTGCTCACTAGACCCTTGGTTCCCTAGCATTTCTGGGATGTTATTTGTATCCTCTTCCGTGTTGCATGTACTCTCTGCTCCTCTAATACAGGATTTCTCCTCATCTCTAACTCTTGCTGCTTCACCACTGGTGACCACCTGTTTGGCCACTGCTTCTGTGCTCTGCAGCTATACTCAGTTCCTCTGCCTTACTGCTTCCAAAAACCTCTTCAAAATCTCTTTTTAAACCATTTCCCTGGTTCCTATCCTAGCTTCTCCATTTCCCTCCTCTTTCCCTATGCAGTGTCCACCCTATCTATCCCTTTCCTCTATTGTAAAGCGCTTTGAGGTGTCATCCTACGGGTGAGAAATGCTATATAAATGCAAGTTTGTTAATGCTACCATATACTTGGTTTTTAGAATATTGAATGGTTTTCCATCGAGAAGTTGCCATCCCATAGGAATGACATGACTCCCAAGTCAAAACTGGGTTTAGCACCTAATAAATTTTTCATGGCTATTCCATTTATAAGGTATGGTTGAACATGTGATACCCTAGTCTTTTTTCCTCTTATGATTTAAAAAAAAAAATATGCATACTGGCTCCTGTTTAAGATGGGTTCACATTCAAGGTATACAGGACCAAATCAAGATGTACATTTCACTATTTAAAATCCTGTTTTGATTATTGGATAATAAAATGACTAGATCATTGTACTGTATCAAGCTGGTGCTAGGTGGTTCATTTGTAAAGGTCATTTTGTTGATTTTATAGGTTTGGTAAATCTTGTTGGTTTGGACCAAGTGTCTCTTGCGTAACTATTTGACATAACTTGTTTCTAGAACATCAGAGTTTAAGTATGCTACTGTTGTTATCACAGGCCACTAAAAGACTGGATATCCAAAAATTATGCAGATTCTTCAGACAGTGACGGCCTTGTATCTAATAGCACTACTCCATCCAAAACTTTATTGGAAAAACTAAATGCAAGGTAAGTGTAGTTTGGATAAAATGTATGACTGGCATCGAGAATGCTTGTGGACTTTTTTTACCCGGCCCCCTTTATCTCCCCCCCCCCCCCCCCTCCCCCCCCCCGATTTCTCGGAAAGCTCAGTACATGTGTGACAAGTGCCGTCATTGGAGTGGATGAAATACGGAAGTCACGACACTCATTATTCATTTCATACCCAATAAACCTATGAACAATCCTTGGCCCACACACACTGCCCCATCTGTGGTGTGGTGGGGGGGGTAAGGTCAGGAACTTGGGTTGGGCTGGGGCAGGAACTTGGGCGGGGGGAGGAGTGGGGTAGGTCCTAACCTGTAAGAGTGAGTTCTCTGCTGTCTGTAGTCGGCAGTCATAATAGCTCTAATTACACTTTGCAGCGTCGTTGATTACGTAGGCAGGACGGTTCCAATTGCACATTCCAGATAAGCTGCTGGGTGTGTCTTAACCTATCAGCAATCAGGTCATGTGATCAAGGGGCCCAATCGGAGCATTTTTCTGCTGCAAATAAATGCGTCCACAATAAAATGGAGTCAGGATTTAGTGATATGCATGTGAATGCACAAAGCATTCAAAACAAAATCGGAGACTTGGAAGCATTAATAACTAAAGATGAATATGATCTAGTAGATGTTCTGGAGATGTGGTTTAGGTTTGGACAGGACTAGGAATTGAATATTCCTCATCATAGCATTTCTAGGAGAGATCGGCAAGGGTGGGGACAGATGGCAATGTCGGTAAAGGGTTCTATTGCAGAATGTTCTAGAAGATTGTATTAAGATAGTTAAGAAAAGGTACAATTCTCAGTATGTATTACAGGCCATAACAGCGGAGATGAGATAGAGGGATAGCATCTGCAAATAGTTGAGAAATGCAAGATCAAAGCAATAATGATTTTAACTTTCCCAGGATAGAATGAGTTGAAAGTAATGAAACAGGGATTGCTTCTTACAATGTATCTAGGACCGCTTCTTAGACAATGCTTCTCCTTCAAGGTCAAAAGCATTGAGTCATTAAGGCCCTGGTAGCATGCATATAGACTGTCTTAAGAATGTCCTCAAATATGCAAATTATGTCTTGGGATTGAAGAAAAGGCTAAACTGGGTCATTCACAAACAATTAGTCTGTCCACTGAAGGCAAACTCTTAGCATCCATAAATCAATGTTAAATTGGTGAGCATTTAGAGATGCATGGTTTAATTGAGGACAGCCAATGCAGATTTTTGTTACAGGTGAGTTGTTTGACAAATTTAAGAACTGTGTGAAGAAGTGACTGATTTGAATACATAAAGGGTGTGGTGTACCTGGACTTTCAGAAGGCATTTGATGAGGTGTTGCATAAAAAGCTTGTTTGAAAATTCAGGTGTATGGTAGAAATGTAACAGCTTGGAAGTAATATTGGATAATGGATACAAAACAAAATTGGGATAAGTGGTTGTTTTAGATTGGAGAAGAGTTGGAAATGGTGGATCCCAAGGATTATCTTTGTGGTTGGAGCATATATGAACGATTTGGACTGGTGAGATTTGCTGACTGCACAATGGGAGTAGTTGGTGAACAGTGAAGAGGACAAAGAAGAGGGATGGCAAACAGGTTGGTGAAATGGGTAGACAGGTAGCAGATGCAATTTATTGTGGATAAGTGAGAGCTATCATATTCTGGGAGAAAAAACGAGGCTTATACTAAATGAAAAGACTTTGAAAGGTGTGAATGAACCGAGAACAAGGGGTTCAAGTACATTGAGATTTTAGACAAATATACAGGAACAGAAATGTTCTATCCACCATCTAACCCAAGCCGATAGTTCTTCCCCTGGCCCTCTTGCAGTCTCCTGGGTGGGGACCTTTGGCCAGTTTGGAAGGGGGGGTGGGTGCAAGAAATTCTCTCAGAAATTCCCCTCCAATTCCCCCAGGCAATCCAGCTAGTTGCAGGCGATCAAGGTGACTGATACTACTACTCTGTCAACCCACATACCTCCTTTAGCGGACAACTTCCATTTGCAGGAACTCATCCAGTTCCCCTTTAAATGATTGCAGCAAATCTGCAATTACTGCCTGTGCTGGCAACTTGATTCGGAGGTTCATGACTTCCTGAAAAATAGAACTTCCTGGACTAAACTCTCTGCTTCTATAACTTATACTGATATCCCCTAGTTCTCCTCTTAACTAATGTAAGTAAGCTGCATACCTGAACAGAATAGAATATACAAAATTGATGGCCAGGAAAAGACCAGCTGACCCATCAAGTCTTCCCCACACCTTGATGGCCGAAGCATCATGATTAAATACTTCTTTACCCCTCCCGTCCCGCCATATAATCTCTTGGGAGAGGTGAAAAATCTTGGGCCAATAAGGGGAAAAATACTCTGGAAAAGCCCCCTCCAAACCACTCTGGAGATCAAAACCAGACCAGGGGATCACATGTACCAAGTGTTATCTATAAAGGTACTTGCTTTATATATGATACAATCTCTGCCCCCATCAATAACCAGTCCAGCTCCCTCTTGAAGGTATACAGAGAGTCAGCACCCACCACACCAGTCGGCATGTATTCCAGAGGCTCATTACTACTCAGACTGCCTAAACCCATTTTGCATGGAACTCTCATAACCCTCATTATAATTGCTCAACCATCAGTGGGGGCTGTGCCTTCAGCTGTTTGGGCCATAAGCTCTGGAACTACCTCCCTAAACCTCTCCGCCTTTCTTTCCTCCTTTTAAGACGCTCCTTAAAACCTACCTTTTAAACCATGCTTTTGGTCATCTGCCGTAATTTCTTCTTGTGTGGCTCAGTGTCAAATTTATCCGTTTTGTCTTGTAACACTGCTGTGAAGTGCCTTGGGACCTTTTACTACATTAAAGGCGCTATATAAATAAAAGTTGTTGTTTTACTGTGCCACCCAGTCCTCTAGTGTTTCATTTTATAGCCATTTCCTATCACAAGGTCCATCAACAGTATTAGTTCATTAACTATATAACTGAAGTAATTGTAGTGTCAACTGTGGTTCTGGAGGTAGCGCTCACCTCTGAGCAAGAAGGTTTGTGGGTTAAAATCTCAGTCCAGAGACTTGAGCACATAATTCAGACTGACATTCCCATTGCAGTATTGAGGGAATGCCGGAAGTGCGGTCTTTCGGATGAGACGTTAAACCGAGGCCCTGTCTGCCTTCTCGGCTGGATGTAAAAGATCCCATGACACTATTCGGAGCATTCTTCCCGATATTCTGGCCAATATTTATCCCTCAACCAACGTCACTAAAACAGATTATCTTGTCAATATGCCATTATTGTTTGTGGGACCTTGCTATGTGCAGATTGACTGCTGCATTTCCTACATTACAGCTGCTGATAGCTTTGAATTGTGCTGTGCAATGTACAGTTTCAGTACGTTTTTTATAATTCATTCACAGGATCTGGGTGTTGCTGGCAAGGCCCGCATTTATTGCCTATCCCTAATATGGTGATCCTGTATTTAAGGAATTTAAGAATTTATTTGGCAACTTGACTATGCTCAATAATCAATTTGTGAATTCAATCGATTGGTCAAATCAAATCGCACGGGGTAGCCTTGAGGAGGAATTCATAGAATGCATACGGGATTGTTTCTTAGAACAATATGTTACAGAACTTACAAGGGAGCAAGCTATTTTAGATCTAGTCCTGTGTAATGAGACAGGAATAATAAACGATCTCCTAAAAGATCCTCTCCGAATGAGTGATCACAGTATGGTTGAATTTGTAATACAGATTGAAGGTGAGGAAGTAGTGTCTCAAACGAACGTACTATGCTTAAACAAAGGGGACTACAGTGGGATGAGGGCAGAGTTGGCTAAAGTAGACTGGTGCCATCGGATTGGAAAGCAACTAATGTACTGCCTCTGTTTTTTTTAAAAAAAAAGGGGGCAGACAAAAGGCAGGTCACTATAGGCTGGTTAGTTTAACATCTGTAGTGGGGAAAATGCTTGAAGCTATTATTAAGGAAGAAATAGCGGGACATCTAGATAGGAATAGTGCAATCAAGCAGACGCAACATGGATTCATGAAGGGGAAATCATGTTTAACTAATTTACTGGAATTCTTTGAGGATATAACAAGCATGGTGGATAGAGGTGTACCGATGGATGTGGTGTATTTAGAGTTCCAAAAGGCATTCGATAAGGTACCACACAAAAGGTTACTGCAGAAGATAAAGGCACATGGAGTCAGAGGAAATGTATTAGTATGGATAGAGAATTGGCTGGCTAACAGAAAGCAGAGAGTCGTGATAAATGGGTCCTTTTCGGGTTGAAAATCGGTGGTTAGTGGTGTGCCACATGGATTGGTGCTGAGACCACAACTGTTTAAAACATATATATAGATGACCTGGAAGAGGGGACAGAGTGTAGTGTAACAAAATTTGCAGATGACACAAATATTAGTGGGAAAGCGGGTTGTGTGGAGGACACAGAGAGGCTGCAAAGAGATTTAGATAGGTTAAGCGAATGGGCTAAAGTTTGGCAGATGGAATACAATGTCGGAAAATGTGAGGTCACCCACCTTGGGGAATAAAAAACAGTAAAAGGGAATATTATTTGAATGGGGAGAAATTACAACATGCTGCGGTGCAGAGGGACCTGGGGATCCTTGTGCATGAATCCCAAAAAGTTAGTTTGCAGGTGCAGCAGGTAATCAGGAAGGCGAATGGAATGTTGGCCTTCATTGCAAGAGGGATGGAGTACAAAAGCAGGAGGTCCTGCTGCAACTGTACAAGGTATTGGTGAGGCCGCACCTGGAGTACTGTGTGCAGTTTTGGTCACCTTACTTAAGGAAGGATATACTAGCTTTGGAGGGGGTACAGAGACAATTCACTAGGCTGATACCAGAGATGAGGGGGTTACCTTATGATGATAGATTGAGTAGACTGGGTCTTTACTCGTTGGAGTTCAGAAGGATGAGGGATGATCTTATAGAAACATTTAAAATAATGAAAGGGATAGACAAGATAGAGGCAGAGAGGTTGTTTCCACTGGTCGGGGAGACTAGAACTAGGGGGCACAGCCTCAAAATATGGGGGAGCCAATTTAAAACCGAGTTGAGAAGGAATTTCTTCTCCCAGAGGGTTGTGAATCTGTGGAATTCTCTGCCCAAGGAAGCAGTTGAGGCTAGCTCATTGAATGTATTCAAGTCACAGATAGATAGATTTTTAAGCAATAAGGGAATTAAGGGTTATGGGGAGCGGGCGGGTAAGTGGAGCTGAGTCCACGGCCAGATCAGCCATGATCTTGTTGAATGGCGGAGCAGGCTAGATGGCCTACTCCTGTTCGTAATTCTTATGTTCTTATGTAAAGGTAAAGTTGGCAAGAATCACTGTGTAGGTTGTAGAAAAATAATTCACTTGCATTTAATAAGTGTCATGTGTCTTAAATGTCCAGAAGCGCTTCACAGTGAATTACTTTTAAAATTTCGTAATTGCTATGTAGGTGACCATGGCTGCCATTTTGCGCAGCAGTCTTCTAAATGGCAGTGAGATGTACAACCAGTTAATTTTTCTTGTGTGTTGGTTGTGGGAGGAATGTTGCCAGAACAGAAGAAGAAATCCCTGCACTTTTAATAGTGATGTGGGATTTTTAACCCTCGCCATAAAAGGCAGATAAGTTCTCCTGTTTAATGTCCTCGTCTGAAAAATAGCACTTCGGTCGATGCAAATTCCTTTGATTCTGCACTGAAATGCTAGCCGTGATGATGTGCTTGCATCCTGGAATGGGATTTGAAATCTCAGTAGGTTATATATTGAAAGTTCAGTGTGAAAGATACAAATGAAAAATAACCAGTTTATCTTTTATCAAACAGAAAAATCTTTCATAAAACCTATGTGTGAATTTATGTTTGATAGATCAAGAGTACGGCAGAATCAGCAGATACTTGAGGGGTTCACAGGAGAGCACTGGGGGTGCTCCATTAAACACAGACCACTGCAGAAGCCATTCAGTCAAACCAATCAAAATGACATTTCTGAGACCATGAAGGCAAAGGTGAGAGACTAATATTAACTGAAGAAAAATATCCGGCCTTTCTGTGCAGTATAAGTTCAGAAAAACAAAATTATTTTCAGTGACAAATAGCATATTGTTGTTGCTTTACAGGCTAATCTGGGATGATTTAATCTAGCATCATCCTCCCATAGTATGGGCCCAAGTTTCGGGCCACGCCAAGAACGGCGCAGCTTCGACCTGGACGCCCATTTTTCGCGCCACAAAGTGAGCTTAAAAAAAACTTACAGATTCTCCGGCTCCCTGCTGGTCCTCTTGAGTCGGGCACGGCGCAGCATGAGCTGTGGGGGGCGGAGCTAAGTCCCTGCGCTGAAAACAGTGCCGGGACCCCTCAGCGCGCATGTGCAGTAGCTCCAAGCACCCAAAACTGTGTGGGAGGGGCCCGAAACACGCAGCCCCTAGCCCTGGCTGAATGGCCTCACTGGGGCTGCGTGCACAAGGCTGCCTCCCACGCCCAGCTCCTGCGTCCTCCCGACCCGACTCGACTCCTGCTTCCACCCCCCCACCCCCGGACCGGACCTCGACTCGACTCCCGCTCCCCCCTGCCCCGACCCCCCCCGGACTGGACCTGACCCGCGCTCCCCCCCCCCCCCCCCCCCCACCCGACCTGACCTCCCTCTTCCCCCCCCCCCCCCGACCCAAACCGAACTGAACCGGCCTCCCACCGCCACCTACCTGTAAATCTGGTGCTGGGGACGGGCCCTGCCCAAAGTCTTGGGCCCGGTTGCGCCCGGCCCGTTCAGCCTCCCTCCCCCTTCTCCTCTTCCTCTCCCTCTTCTCCCCTCCGCCCACCCCTTCTCCTCTTCTCTTTTCCCCCCCTTCTCCTTTCTCCCTTCCCCCCCACCCCCCCCATCTCCTTTCTCCCTTCCCCCCCTTCTCCTTTCTCCCCCTCCCCCCACCTTCTTCTCCTTTCTCCCCCTCCCTCCCCCCTTCTCTTTTCTCCCCGTCCCTCCCCTCTTCTCTTTTCTCCCCGTCCCTTCCCCCTTCTCCTTTCTCCCCCTCCCTCCCCCCTTCTCCTTTCTCCCCCTCCCTCCCCCCTTCTCCTTTTTCTCCTCCCCCCCCCCCCCCCTTCTCCTTTCCCCCCCTTCTCCTACGATGAGGGTTTCTGTTGCCTCTACCATCCCTTCAGGCAGTGAATTCCAGACCCCCACCATCCTTTGGGTGACATTTTTTCCTCATCTCTCCAATTCTTCTACCAACTACTTTAAATCTATGCCCCCTGGTTATTGACCACTCTGTTAAGGGAGACGGGTCCTTCCTATCCACTCTGTCCAAGCCTCATAATTTTATACATCTCAATTAAATCTCCCCTTGGCCTCCTCTGTGTTCCAAAGAAAACGACCCCAGCCTATCCAATCTTTCCTCATAGCTATAATGTTCCAGTCCTGGCAACATTCTCGTAAATCTCCTCTGCACCCTCTCTAGTGCAATCAAATCCTGTAAAGTGGTGACCAGAACTATACACAGTACTCCAGCTTTGGCCTAACAAGTGTCGTATACAATTAGAAGCATAGAAATCTACAGGCCAATTCGGTCCATCGTGTCCGCGCTGGCTGACAAAGAACCACACGGCCCTCGGTCAGCAGCCCTGAAGGTTACATATAAACCAATGAACAATGGCGGACAGGTAAAGAGCATCCGGCCTAACCAGTCCGCCCACACAATTGCAATACCCCATGTATCGCAACATTTTACACTCCACCCCAACCGGAGCCATGCAATCTCCTGGGAGAGGCAAAAAAAAAAGATAAAAACACCGGCTAATTAGGGAAAAAAATCTGGGAAAATTCCTCTCCGACCCATCCAGGCGATCAAAACTAGTCCAGGAGATCACTCTGGCCATATTAGATTCCCTGAAGTACTTACCATCGTATCTGCGCCGGCCAACAAGAGGTTATCCAGTCTAATCCCACTTACCAGCTCTAGGTCCGTAACCCTGCAGGTTACGGCACTTCAAGTGCTCATCCAAGCACCTTTTTAAATGTGGTGAGTTCCAGACCCCCTCAACCCTCTGCATGAAGAAGCTTCCCCTCAAATCACCTCTGAAGCTTCCACCAACCACTTTAAAACTATGCCCCCTCATAATTGACCCCACCACCAAGGGAAATACGCCCATGCTATCCACTATATCCAGGCCCCTCAAAATTTTATACACCTCAATGAGGTCTCTCCTCAACCTCCTCTGTTCCAAGGAGAACAAAATTCTAGCATAACTTTCCTGTTCTTATATTCTATGCCTTGGCTAATAAAGGAAAGCATTCCGTATACCTTTTTAACTACCTTTATCTACCTGTCCTGCTACCTTTAAGGATCTGTGAACATATGCACTCCAAGGTCCCTCTGTTCCTCCACACCTCTCCATATCCTCCCGTTTATTGTGTATTCCCTTGCCTTATTGCTCCTCCCCAAATGCATTACTTCACACTTTTCCAGATTGAATTCAATTTCCCACTTTTCTGCCCAAATTACCAGTTTATCGATATTTTCCTGCAGTCTAAAGCTTTCCACCTCACTGTCAACCTCACGGCCAATTTTTGAATCATCTGCAAATTTCTTTATTATACCCCCTACATTTAAGTCTAAATCATTAACATCTACTACAAAAAGCAATTGACTGTGTAGTGAACCCTGTGGATCCCCACTGGAAGCCTTCCAGTTGCAAAAATACCTGACCACCATTGCCCTTTGCTTCCTGCCACTGAGCCAATTTTGGATCCAATTTGCCACTCTCCCTTGGGTCTCATGGGCTTTTACTTTTTTGATTAGCCTGCCATGTGGGACCTTGTCAAAAGCCTTGCTTAAATCCATGTAGACTACATCAAACGCACTGTCCTCATCGACCCTCCTTGTTACCATCTCAAAAAATTCAGTCAAATTAGTCAGACACGACCTTCTTTTAATAAATCCATGCTGAAGGTCCTTGATTAATCTGTGTCTTTCAAAATGAAGGTTTATACTGCCCCTCAGAATTGATGCCAATAATTTGCCCACTACTGAGGTTAAACTGACTGGCCTGTAATTATTCGGTTTATCCCTTCCTCCTTTTTAAAACAGTACAACGTTAGCAGTTCTCCAATCTTCTGGCACCACTCCCATAGCCAGGGAGGATTGGAAAATGATGGTCAGAACCTCCGCAATTTCCTCCTCTGCTTTTAATAGCCCAGGATCTATTTCATCCGGTCCTGGCGATTTGTCTACTTTCAAAGATACTAAACTCCTTAATACTCCCTGTCTTGCTATGTTTATCCCATCCAATATTTCACACACTATATCCTTAACTTCAACGTCGGCATCATCCCCCTCTTTTGTGAAGACAGCCGCAAAGTATTCATTAAGTACCTTACCCACATCCTCCGCCTCCACACACACATCACCATTTTGGTCCTAAAAAGGCCCTACTCTTTCCTTAGTTAATCTCTTGCTCTTTATGTAATTACAAAATACTTTTGGGCTTTTTGATTCTACTTGCCAGTATTTTTTCATACCCTCTTTTTGTTTTCCTAATTCCCTTCTTAATTTCACCCTTAAACTTTCTATGCTCTTCTAGGCTTTCTGCAATATTGAGCTTTCGGTATCTGATATAAGCTTCCCTTTTTTGCCTTATCTTATCCTATATGCACCTTGTTATCCAAAGGGCTCTAAATTTGGCAGTTCTAACCTTTTTCTTTGTGGGAACATGTTTACCCTGAACTCCATGTATCTCCCTCTTGAATGTCCCCCACTACTCTGACACGGATTTACCTTCAAGTAGCTATTTCCAGTCCACTTTTGCTAAGTCACTTCTCAACTTAGTAAAATTGGCCTTCCCCCAATTTAGAACCTTTACTCCGGTTTTATCTTTGTTATCCATAATTATGCTAAAACTAACAAAAATGCTTTCCCACTGATGCTCCTTCCACCTGTTCAGCTTCATTTCCTAAAACTAAATCCAGGACTGCCCCCCGCCCTCCTTGTTGGGCTTGCTACATACTGGCTAAAAAAGTTTTCCAGAATGCAATTTGGGAATTCTTTGCCCTTTATACCTTTTACACTGATTGTATCCCAGTTAATATTGGGGTAATTGAAATCCCCCACTATTTCTGCCCTGTTGTTTTTGCACATCAGAAATTTGCCTGCAAATTTGCTCTTCTGTCTCCCTCGAACTGTTTGGGGGTCGATAGTATACACCCAGCAGTGTGATTGCCCCTTTTTTGTTCTTTAGTTCAACCCATTTAGCCTTGTTTATCTCTTTCTTGAATATACTCAACGACTGAGCATCCATAACTTTCTAGGGTAGAGAATTCCAAAGATTCACAACAGTTTTGAGTGAAGAAATTTCTCCTCATGTCAGTCCTAAATGGCCGACCTCTTATTCTGAGATTGTTACCTCCTAGTTCTAGACTCCTCAGCCAATGGAACCATTCTCCCAGCATATACCCTATTAAGCCCGTAAGAATCTTATGTTTCAATGAGATCATCTCTCATTCTTCTAAATTCTAGGGAATATGGGCTGAGTCTCCTCATAGGACAATCCTCTCTTTGCCTCCCCCCCCCCCCCAACCCCATCTCATCCCAGGAATCAGTCCGGTGAATTTTTGTTGCGCTCCCTCTAAAGCAAGTATATCCTTTCTTCGGTAAGGAGACCAAAACTGTACACAGTATTCCAGCTGTAGTCTCAACAAGGCCCTATATAATTGCATTAAGACTGCTTTACTTTTATACTCCAATCCTTTTGTAATAAAGGCTCACTATGCCATTTGCTTTCCTAATTGCTTGCTTGCTGCTTTTGTATGGCAGTATTAAAGCAAATCACATGTCAATATCGAAGTCTGATATCCAGGCCAAAGCTTCCTGCATAACATCATGGATATCTTTAGGCTGCCTGTGAGTTTCCTCTGAGGCCAGAGTTCAATGATGTGCTCTAGGGTCTGATTAGGAGCTCCATAGTCACACAATGGGGATACTTTAATCTTCCATCTATGGAAAAGGTGGCAGCATCTACCATGACCAGTTCTGAGGCAGTTGATAGTTGCCCACTGTTTGCGAGGAAGGTTTGATCCTTCAGGTTGTACTGTGGTTACTGTACCTGCATGTTAACTTTCAGTGATTTGTGTACAAGGACACCCAGGTCCCTCTGAATACCAACATTTCCTGATCTCTCACCATTTACAAATTATTTTGCTTTTCTATTTTCTCTTCAATTTTCCTATCAAATTGGATAACATCACATTTTTCCACATGCCGTGTTATTGCCCACTCACTTAACCTGGCTATATCCCCTTGTGGCCTCTTTGCATCTTCCTCACAAATTACTTTCCCACCTAGCTTTGTATCATCAGCAAACTTGGATATATTACACAGGGGGATGCCCCCCATTTAAGTCATTGATATACATAGTAAATAGCTGAGGCCCAAGCACTGATCTTTGCATTGATCATCATAGGCAGTCCCTCGAAATCGAGGAAGACTTGCTTCCACTCCAAAAATGAATTCTCTGGTAACTCTGGAATTACAGTCTCAGTCACAGATGGGACAAATAGTCGTTGAAGGAAAGGGTGGGTGGGGAGTCTGGTTTGCCGCATGCTCCTTCCGCTGCCTGCGCTTGTCCTTCGCATGCTCTCAGCGACGAGACTCGAGGTGCTCAGCGCCCTCCCGGATGCTCTTCCTCCACTTAGGATGGTCTTGGGCCAGGGATTGCCAGGTGCCAGTGGGGATGTTGCACTTATCAAGGAGGCTTTGAGGGTGTCCGTGAAACATTTCCTCTGCCCACCTGGGGCTCACTTGCTGTGTTGGACTTCAAAATAGAGCGCTTGCTTTGAGAGTCTCGTGTCGGGCGTACAGACGATGCGGCCCGCCCAAAGGAGCTGGTCGAGCGTGGTCAGTGCTTCGATGCTGGGGATGTTGGCCTGATCGAGAACACTGACGTTGGTGCATCTATCCTTCCAATGGATTTGCAGGATCTTGCGGAGGCAGCGTTGGTTGTATTTCTCCAGCGCTTTGAGGTGTTTACTGTATATAGTGCACGTCTCTGAGCCATATAGGAGGACGGTTATCACTACAGCCCGATAGACCATAAGCTTAATGTCAGATTTGAGGTCCTGGTCTTCGAACACTCTTCCTCAGGCGACCAAAGGCTGCACTGGAGGCGGTGTTGGATCTCGTAGTCTATGTCTGCCCTTGCTGATAGTAGGCTCCCGAGGTATAGAAAATGGTCCACTTTGTCCCAAGGCCGCACCGTGGATTTTGATGACCGGGGGGCAATGCTGTGTGGCGGGGTCAGGTTGGTGGAAGACCTTTGTCTTACAGATGTTTAGTGTAAGGCCCATGCTTTCATATGCCTCGCTAAAGGTGTTTCCGATGGCTTGGAGTTCAACCTCTGTGCGCGGACGCAAGCGTCGTCCGCGTAATGTAGTTTGATGACAGAGGATGGGACGACCTTGGATCTAGCCTGGAGGTGACGAAGGTTGAACAGATTCCCGTTGGTTCTATAGTTTAGTTCCACTACAACGGGAAGCTTGTTGTGCGTGAGGTGGAACATTGTAGTGAGGAAGATCGAGAAGAATGTTGGCTCAATGACGCAGCCCTGCTTGACCCCGGTCCGGACGTGGATTGGGTCTGTGGTGGATCTGTTGCTCAGGATCACGGCTTGCATGTCGTCTTGGAGCAGGTGGGGGATGGTGATGAACATTTAGGTGCAGCCAAAATGGAGGAGGATGCTCCATAGTCCCTCGCGGTTGACAGTGTCAAAGAAGACCATGTACAAGGATTGGTGCTGTTCCCTGCACTTCTCCTGTAGCTGTCACGCAGTGAAGATCCTTTGTACCCCTTAATGAACAAAATCCGCATTGCGACTTTGCAAGGAGCTCTTCAGCCACAGGAAGAAGACGGTTGAGGAGGATTCTTGCTATGACTTTCCCAGTGGCCGACAGCAGGGAGATTCCTCTAGTTTTCGCAGTCGGACTTGTCCTCTTTTTTTTTAAAAGATGGTCACGATTACGACATCTCTGAGATCTCCCGGCATGCTCTCCTCCCTCCAGATGAGATGAGGTCATGCATTCCTGCCAATAGTGCTTCTCCGTCATATTTTAGTGCCTCAGCGGGGATTCCATCTGTTCCTGATGCCGCCTTGTTCTTGAGCTGACAGATGGCCTTTTGTACCTCGTGCAGGGCTGGGGTTTTGCTGAGATGGTGTCTGGTAGCATGCTGTGGAATGGAGTCGAGGACACTCGTGTCCAAGGCAGAGTCTCGATTAAGGAGATCTTCGAAGTGCTCCTTCCAGTGGGCTCTGACTGCCTCGGTGTCCTTGATGAGTGTCTACCCGTTCTTGGCCAGTAGTGGAGTGGGGCTTTGGGTGCTTAGGCTGTCGGTAGACTTAACTGCGGTAAAGAATCCTCGCACGTCATGGCTGTAAGCCAGCTGCTGAATCTCCTGTGCTTTCTCCACCCACCATCTATTCTTTAGGTTGCATGATTTTTGTTGGACCTCGGCCTTTAGCCGTCTGTAGAGTTGCTTTGCTGCTACCGAATTGGGTTGTTGCTTTAAGTTCAGAAATGCCCTGCACTTGCGGTTTATTCGCCCCTGGATCTCCTGGTCATTCTCGTCAAACCAGTCCTGGTGTTTCCTGGTTGAGTGACCGAGCGTCTCTTCGCAGGCGTTGGTTATGGTGGCCTGGAGGGCAGACCAAGCGCTGTGGGCACTCTGCTTCACTGGGTCATCGAGAGTCACCAGGTTGGCAGAGAGGCACTGGCTGTATAGGGCTCTCTTAACTGGGTCTTTGAGTGCCCGCCGTTGATTTTTCTATGGCATTGCTTCTGTTGCCGTCGTTGCTTTGGGGCTATATTAATGTTGATGACGGAATGGATTAGGCGGTGGTTCATCCAGCAGTCGTCGGCTCCTGTCATGGCGAGGTTGATGCACACGTCCTTGCGGTCCCTTGCTCAGACGATAACTTGGTCGAGTAGGTGCCAGTGCTTGGAGTGAGGGTGCTGCCATGATGCCTTGTACTCTTCCCTCTGGCAGAACAAGGTGTTGGTGATGACACGGTCGTGTTCTAAGCATTTTGTCAGGAGCAGGGTACCGCTGGAGTTGGCTTTCCCTACCCCCTCTCTGCCGATCATGCCTCCCCAGAGTTCTGTGTCCTTACCGACTCTGGGGTTGAAGTTGCCAAGGAGGATCAGTTTGTAGCCCATAGGGACTCGGGACAGGGATTATTTGAGACTGGAGTAGAATTCCTTTTTGGCCTCATCTGTTGCGTCGAGTGTTTGGGCATATGCACTGCTAACTGTGGCACACTGGTTCCAGGATAGTCAGTGAGACGTTTGCTAATCCCACAGGAGGAGTCTCTGAGGCGGCCGACCAGCTCGTTCTTGATGGCGAAGCCAACTCCATGGAGGCGGCATTCTTCTTCTGGTTTGCCTTTCCAGAAGAAGGTGTAACCTCCACCTTGTTCTTTGAGCTAGTCTTCCCTTGCCTGCTGGGTCTCTCTCAGGGTGGCGACGTGTCAGAGTTCCTTGGCAACGATGGTGGTGCGACGTTCCGGTCTGTCACTGTTGGGGATTTCCATAAGGATTCTGACGTTCCAGATCCCGAACTTCATTTTGAAGGGGTGGAAGATGCCTGTGCGTAAGTTCTTTTAACATGGGGTGGTCGTTGCGTTACCCCATCAGTTACAACCTGCCAACTTGAAAATGACCTTTTATTTCTACTGTTTTCTGTCATTAACCAATCCTCAATCCATGATAATTTACCCATAATCCCATGAGCCACAATTTTGTGTAATAACCTCTTGTGTAGCATCTTATTGAAAGCTTTCCAAAAATCCAAATACACTACATCCACTGGTTTCCCCCCCCCCCCCCCGCCCCCCCATCTAATCTACTAGTTACAACCTCAAAAAACCTCGATGTGTCAAATGTGATTTCGCTTTCATAAATCCGTGTTGATATTGCACAATCATATTCTGATTTTCTAAATGCCCTGTTACCATGTCCCTAATAATAGATTCTAGCATTTTCCGACTGCTGATGTTGGGCTAATGGGTCTACAGTTCTGTTTTCTCGCTTTCTCCTTTCTTAAAAAGTGATATTAACAGTTTTACTATTAACAACATCATTAAATTCTAACAGTCAAGTATCATCTTCAAAAGTGAAGACTGCTGCAAAGTACTAATTTAATATTTCAAAGCAGTATGAGGTACTGATATCTCCATTTGTATGAAATTTGCTCAGTGCTGGCAGGCAAATGCCATTGCAAGTCATTTCAAGTTTATTTACATTGCACATTTGAACTTTTTAAATTTTATATTAGTCACATAATGTCAGAGGTAATGGCAGAAAGCAGTACCAAGATACTCCAAACCAGAAGAAGAAGTCTACTGGAGTAAATAATCAGCAGGTCAAACAATACCAGATATTGGTGAGTTTTTGCTATATATTTATTTTGGCAAAATTCTGAATTGCTCTAGTGCAAATGGAAAATGTTTGTGAAAAGAAAATTATGTTTCTAATTCCAACATCAGTCATTAATCATAAAGACACTTTTTAATAAAACTCTCTTCTAAGTTTTGTATGTTGGTAGGGTGTCACAACACTTTTTAACATTTGCACAATGGTGTCGTTTTAGATTGGTGCACCAGAGTCCTCAGAGTTGTCCTTGGCTAATGGTGACATCTGTTGATACTGCTCCTGCAGGGTTGGAGACATGATGGTAACTCTGGATGTGACTCATCTCATGGCTAGCCAAGATTAGTTTCTCAAATGGCAGGACTACTTTCCAGGGCACAGCAGTTGCAAGTGTGGCAAACACACTGGTAGTAACTAACATTGGTATATGCTGACACATTGATTCTTCCTTACCCCAAGCAGAAATTGATGGCCATTGTCTGATAGCCAAAGCTAGTTGATGATCTGCTGATCCTGACTTTTCAGATGTAGAAGTAATGGGGGAAAAAAAAGATGGGATTTGTACAAGCTTGTATTTGACTAATTTGAGCCAATTGTTTGTCATTTTAATTTAGGAATATATGAAGGAACTGGAGGAGGCCATTCAACCCCTTAAGCCTGTTCTGCCATTCAATTAGATCTGTATCTCAACTCCAATTTCTTTTTAGACTAAATATTATGCTTGCACTTTAAGATTGTAGGGGTAATGCATAAAGTTTGACAAGTAGTTAAAATTTATGAACACCCATCACGAGTGTATCGGAACTGATTGAAGAATGTGTTTCACTTACTGTTTAGTTTGTCAGGAATCGTGAAGAAAAATAAAACTTTGTTCTACTTCTGTGGCCACTTAATAACGCAACATGCAGTTATTGGCAAGGGACCAACATGGAATAATTTACATGCTTCCACAAAGCAATGGCCCTGATTTTTGTTGTCAGCAGTGAACAAACGGTGCCAGTTGTTCATTACACTTACTTTCTGTGATTAGAACGCCATTTTGATGCAGCGCCCTCTATAGGGATTCTGGGACCTGTGTGTTCAGTGAAGTAATTGTGCATCTCCTTGACCAATCAGATTGAAGAATCGTTCCTGATTCAGACTCTGCCTGCCTCAGCAAGTGTCAGTTAAAATAGTTAATTCAATGCTAAATCATGTACAGAAAGTGAAGCAGAGATGGAGAGAAAAATGGGATTCAAGAGATAAGAGACAAAACTTATTTAAAAGTTATTGAAAAAAAATTAGATATCTTCCACAATAATTAAATCTGAAGGGTTGAGACTTCACACTTGTAAAAGTTAATTTTCAGTGCCAGAGAGGTTGTTTGGTAGTAATTAAGACTTATCACACCATTAAAAATGTACTTGCACTGGAATGGACAAGTCCTAATTTTTTCTGGCGAGTTTAGTAAGTACAGCAATTTCATGCCGTTTCATGTTTCAATGCAGAGTCTCTTGGTAAGATATTGTTATAATGAAGTTTCTGGAGGAGCAGGGCAACTCTGATGGCAACTTCCTGATTTCCATGTTTTTTAAAATTTGTCCGAGTATTCAAAATGTTTTTCTTGTCTTCTTCACCCCTTCTAGAGCATTGGCTATGTTACCTTCTTCAAATTTAGCAGAACCAGTTCTGTCTTTGCCTGTGCCTTTTTCACTAAACTTCTGTATCAAGCTTTCAACTGTAATGTTCTCAATGTTCTGTACTAACTCTTGCACCAGACCAATCTGTATGTGAATTTCTTCTATTGATTGTGCAAAAGAACTCTACTTATTTCATGTGCCTACAATTTCCTGAAATTTACGTGCAGTTTGTCATTTTTTTTCAAAATCTGTTCCAGCCACAGCATATTTTTCTATAGTTTATAAATTTCTGTAGCTTTTTTTAGATTTTACAACTGCCTTTTCTACTACTTTCTGTGTTGCTCCTTCCTTTTTTTAACTTTTCATATTCTAAACGCTGTAGTTTTCCTTAGATTTCTGCAGTGTTTGAGTGATGCTCTGAATGTTATGTTCGGCATCCAAAGTCCCTGTCACTTTTGTCGTCTTATGTGCCTTGGTCTGTTCATCTCCATACATCTGTACTAGTTTGATTAATTCTTGTAGTGTTTGTACAAGATCTAAATGGCTACTGGCTAATTCTTCAATTGACAATTTTAAAACATCCCATTCTGGTGCAAGTGTTCCCAGCTGACTAATTGCTTGTTGTTTTGGCTAATTTGGTCATAGACTCTGAATAAATATCTTCTATCGTTACACTTTCTCTTAAAGTCTACCAAATACTGTTGCCGGAAGTTGC
The DNA here is from genome assembly GCF_044704955.1 of Pristiophorus japonicus. Taxonomy (NCBI): domain Eukaryota; kingdom Metazoa; phylum Chordata; class Chondrichthyes; family Pristiophoridae; genus Pristiophorus; species Pristiophorus japonicus. The sequence goes on along the minus strand of NC_091977.1, from coordinate 149,397,092 downwards.
TGTCCGATTTACCCTTTAATAACTGTGAATTCTCAGATAGCAAACAGGAAGTAAAAATCAGGGATTGTAATTCACATTTTAATCATTGTACAGAAAACAAAATAAAGATTGGGACATATGTGGGATTAAGGGAGAAGCTGAAATATAATTTTACAAAAAATGTTTAAGTTTATGATTTTAAAAATCATGCAGTTTTTAAATGATGTTCTAAGGAAATGAGACTCCACCCTTGTAAAATTATTTTTTCAGCACCAGAGAGGTTGTTCAGCAGTAATTATGACTTAGTACACTGTTTAAAAACTCGTTACTCCTGATCGAACAAGGCTTAACATTTTCATTGGTTTTTAACAGCAAGAATAGTGCGTAAAAAGTTGAAGTTCATGTTCAATCACCGATTCTGAGTTGATTGCATCTGCGAAGACTGTGGCGGAGTAGGGTATCACTGACAGCAAATTCCAGATTTCTGGATTTAACTGCAAATGTGCGGACACCAGAAGTTGCTGTCTGTTTTACACAGTAGACGCCGAGTGCTGACAATTTTGCCATCATCACAACCGCAAATTCCACGCCAATGTTGTTTTAGTCAGAAGTTAAACACCTCAGCCCAGTGAAACTGACTAAGTCCAGTTATCAATGGATGATATTTGCAACATTTTAGCAGAAATATTTCCTTTGACTTTTCAATGTTTTTAAACAAAGTACAGAGAGATTATTCCACATTTTCTATTCCCAGACTGATTGTAAACTGAATAAGCCGAAGCCAGGACTCTGTGAACTGATCTATCATTCATTATCTGGGCATTTGGCCTATTTCTGGCATTGTGCTTCTATACCTTGTGCAGACATGTAACTTGTGCAGCGTGGTGTTCCTGCTCAAGTCAACTCCTTTGTTCGTACCACATTTTAACGTGCTATGCCCATAATGTCTTAGTGGCCATCTATCCGTAAACTTCAGCTTGTTTTTTAAATATTTTAGAAATCGGATAAAAAGCTTCAGCCAAGACGACTACAGGACAATTTTGAAATGGGTAAGATCACTGTGTAATGTCCTCCAATATTGTAAATACGTACCACTAAATATTGTTATGCAGAAATGCTTATGTGTATTCATCTAAAAAAATAATTGTGTCTCTAGTTATAGAAGTACATTGGTTGCTCTTTTTTTTTTCCCTACATAGATGCAGTTTGTGAAATATGCAGCTCTAATCAGCTCTTGAAATATACTGGGACATGCAGATCAGGTTCTGATCTCTCAGATTCCTGCAACGGACACTCCGATTTTAGTTTTTCATCCAGGGCCTTTCTCGGCTTTAAGTTTGATCGAGATGCAATTATGAAATGCTTTGACCTATGACAGAATGTTGAATTTGGATGTGAAGGGATCAGAAGGTTGCATGGAACAAATTACAAGATCAATGATGGACTGATCTTTCCATCCTTGGGTGTTCAAGAGCCCCAAGGGTGGGGGTTTTAAAAATGTGTGCAGAAATGAACTGGATGAGGTCCTGTTTAATGCAATTTAGCCTTTGTACACAAGTACCTTTTCAGTATTTGGAACTGACCATTGGATTTCTTTAGGTGGTTATTTTAGTGGTGCAGTACTGGAGAGAAGATTTTTTTTGTTTCTTTTTAAAATAAACTTTCCTTCCTTTTCTCTCTTTCCTCCCTCCCCCCTCATTACTTTTTAACTTGGACATGACACTTTATGCTGACTGTGCAAGTACAGATGAAGAATGTCAGGCTTTTTCGAGTGGCTATTTGGAAAGGCAGGAGAGAGTGGATTGTTGCAGCATTATACTTTTGTTTTTGCAGTGTAATGAATCACATTTATGGTGATATTCATTCACTAACCAGATGGTGGATATTTTTTGTTCCCTTGTACTGTTGCAGAATTAGTGTTGTCAACTAAGATGTCAACTGTGTTTTCAGCTTAAATACTCTTCATTTCTGGTAGTTGTTCCCAGATCCAGTAGTATTAAATTCTTTTTTTTTCAATTTATTCAGTACTTTTGGTGCAGTTTCAAGAAAGTTCCTCATTTTACACATGGATCAGATCTATTGGGCTGAAGTTCTCCCCCTTAAACGGCGCATCTCACGGAGGTCTGCCGACTTCCTGGGAGAAAAAATGCGGCGAAAAGATAACCTGCAATTCTGGCCGATCCTCGGGGCGTCTTCAGCCGTAGTGTGGCGCAGGAGTGAGGGGGGCGGAGCTAGGGACATGCTGGCTAGAGAGAGCCGGCAGGGGGACGGGGCTAGGGTCCAGTGCCAGCAGCGTTGCACATGCGCGATGGTCTGTCAGATGCCAGCCCTCAGCGCCCACCCCCCCAGCCTGCTGCGTTGAGCATTCTCCCCCCTCCCTTACGATGCCGCGTTCTCCCTCCCCTATCCCAGGCCAAAGGGACTCCAGCACGGACAGCCACTGCCGACTTTAATTCAAGGTAAGATTTACTTAAGTTCTTAATTTAATTATTTACTTCAGTTCTTTATTTTTTGTTGAATGCTTATTACTTTTTGTGCTTTGGTGCTTGGTGGTACTTAAAATGTAGTTGCTTGCGTCGATTCCTTAACTCTAGGTAAGGTTTTTCTATGCGGACAGAAGTGGCAACATACGCTGGCCTGTTAGTTTGGAGTAACTATTTGCTGGCCAAATGTCTAAAACAGGGATAAGTGGCTCGGAACGCCCCCTTTTTTAAAAAAAAACTGAACTTAAAAAAAAAACCTAACTAACTCACTTACACTGGTGCAAATTAAATGGCCAGAATTGCAACTTAAAAAGTTAGTCCAGAAAAATCAAGTTGCTCCAAAAAAAAGAGCAACTCCTGGGGGAACTTGGGCCCATTAACACTAGAAATTAATTGTGAGAATGGGAGACTGACTGCAGATTTGAAAACATTCAGCGGCTCATTGTTGAGAATATAACCTTGTCCTTTCTGTCACGCAGTCCATTAATAAACTGGTTAGAATGTGTAGAGTTCCGATTTGGACTTTAATAAGTTCCCACAATCCACTCACTTGGAAATGTTATAATGAGTGACTCAGCAACAAATCAGTTTATTAAAACCCATTAATTTAATTGACTTACTTAATGTCACTTAAAAACTCTTGGCTCGGTTATGCACTTGGTGTGATCGTCACAAATATTGACCCAGTACTTTGGAGATCTGAAAGATGGACAGTTGTAGTTAGAATTCCATCAGCCTTAATCTGAGTCCATGCCACAAAGTTGTCTACCCAAATTTAATTTGATGAGATAAAGGGCACTCTTCTTTGAAGAGTGATTTCAGGTCTCTTTCCAGCTAACTCACCTACTTTATGGACATGTAAGCTTGACTGCCATCCTACTGCAGAAAAAAGAAACCTCAAATGACATGACCGCATGATTTTGTTGAAGTCTGCTGTACACCCCAAACGAGTACCTCTCTCAAATTATGGTTTACTGTAGTGTGATTTTATATTTTGATACTTCAAAGATTGCTAAATTGAATTTATTTTCAATTTTGTGCTGATACTGCTCAACTTGTCTGTATGACATTGCAGTACATCTGGATAAAGCAGAGGCAGCATCTAACTAAATTATGATGGTAAACTGTTTAACAGGTAACTTATCTTTTGTTAACCTTGTGAATACCATAGGATTTTAAAACTTTGACAATATTGTTGTAATAAAGGATACATATATTTTGTTTGTCCCATTTTCATCTCATCCAGTGGAAGAGTTTGAATTCAGAGGATGATTTTGGAAAAGGGACTGAGTTTTTCTTGAAAATAAAATCAATTTGCATAAGAATAGAATTCTTGTGAGTTTATTTCTGGTAGAGTTTCCATTATGGGCGCAATCGGCAATCCAGGTGCAAATTATGCTAGTTTTGCGATGTTTTTTTCCCCCTCGAGTTTCTGCTCAAACTCATTTGCATATTGTCAAATGTGCCATGAACCAGCGGGCAGCGTTTTAGAACATCATTTTTTTTAAAATTTGCTTTAAAAAATATTCCAATATGTATGAATGTTAACTTGCAGTTTTATTAATATAGCTTAAAATGGGTTTAATCACAAAAAATAAGCATTTTAGTCAGTGTCTAGTCCACCACTTGTGAGTAACCCGATTTTAAATAACTGAAAATGACATCATAAAAAACATACAGAACCATTTGCTAGTTCTATTGGTTTACAGTAGTCAGCTTCTTAGTACATTTTAAAAACACCTTAAAAGCTTTTAAAATGTGCCTATTTGTGTTCTTGTGCCCCCAAAAAAGCTTAATTTTTAGAGCCTCCTTGTAGGCCTGCAAACAGCAGCATTTGATCTGAGGGTGTGGCCAGTTTTGTGGGTGGGGCCTGCTTTAGCACCACTTTTTTTAAACTAGTGAAAAAGATTGTGGAAACTCAATTTGTGGCTGTACTTAATTTGCGCTTAAAAATCCGCGACCTTTTGCACTGGTTTTGCCGATTTCTGGCAAATTGCGCCGGAATAAAAACAGTGCAAGCAAATGGAAGCTCCAGGCCCCCCTCTTTTATTCTGATCGCTAGCCATAATAAGTGTTTTGGGGAAACTTAATTTATTTGTGTTACTGAGCTTATTTAAAAAGAGATTTTGGCTGATGCTGCTGTATTGAGAACGTGATTTTAAAAAAAAATGCTTCATACTCGAGACAGTTTATCTGAAAGATTGTCCAGACTTGGGATAATAGCATTGAACTACAAAGTTAGAAATCTGTCTTATTAAATACGGTTTCCTTAAACTATCTATTCAGAGGATGGATGAAGAAATCTGTTTTAAGATAAAAATAAATGACTTGATCCCACTGTCTTATCCAATCCATTTCACTTTGGATAATGTCTGCTG